>NC_047130.1:1053469-1653469 GCF_009829125.3 Periophthalmus magnuspinnatus
AGCTCTTCGGTCTGTGCGTTTTTGCTCTGAAGGTTATTCTCTTCTGTTATATACATCTATGAATATTTCAAAGCCGTATCAGTGTTTGAAGCCGAGAGGCACATAAACAACACTCCAGCATCTTGAATAATACACACGCACAGTTTGGGGAAGCGACGGAGGGGATGTGGTTAGCGTACGTACGTTTTTTTATCGACACGGACAAATACGACACAAAACCGCCTTCTTAAAAGTGTCCTGTCCCTCAGAGTATTTTATGAACGGATGTAGCTAACCTGCTAGCATAGACCCTTTGTATAAATGGACAGAGCTAACCTGCTAGCATAGACTGTATATATAAATGGACATAGCTAACCTGCTAGCATAGACTGTATACATAAATGGACATGGCTAACCTGCTAGCATAGACTGTATACATAAATGGACATAGCTAACGTGCTAGCATAGACTGTATATATAAATGGACATAGCTAACCTGCTAGCATAGACTGTATACATAAATGGACAGAGCTAACCTGCTAGCATAGACTGTATATATAAATGGACATGGCTAACCTGCTAGCATAGACAGTATATATAAATGGACATAGCTAACCTGCTAGCATAGACTGTATATATAAATGGACATAGCTAACCTGCTAGCATAGACTGTATACATAAATGGACGTAGCTAACCTGCTAGCATAGACTACATATAAATGGACATGGCTAACCTACTATGTGGTTAGCCTGTGTACGTTTTTTTATCGACACGGACGAACACGACACAAAACCGCCTTCTTAAACGTGTCCTATCCCTCTGAGAGTATTTTACGACAGTATTAAATATACATGAAGTACATTTTAAGGCAGAGTAGTGTCTAATTGAAAGGATCAATCATCAGCGTTTGCGTGGGGGTCATCAGCCGCGGCGTAGATGTTTTCTTTTTCGCCACTTCAGAGCCTCTCGTGGGAGGTATTTTCCAGTTCTGCCGTGGCGCCCGTAATGACTGTACGACTTCTCTCTGGCTCTCGCGCAAAGAGGACGCCGCCGCTGCTGCCGTCGGAGACTCATTTCCGATGCTTTCGTGATAATTGAGAGTAAGAGCGTCATTGTGTCTGAGTGGGGCGGTCGACGGTTCGCGCTCGTATCAGGCGGCGTGTTCTGGACGAGGTAAAGGACGAGAACACACACACTCACGAGATAGACACAAGTGTAGAACGTGCAAAAGTGTGTGTTAGAGCTCATTCTCAGTGTGTCCGTGTTTCTCACAGTGTCTTTTATAAACTGGCACATGTATGTAAACAGAGATGTGTGTGTGTAGTGTGTATGAAGCATGAGTGTGTAAAGGCACGTGTGTATATGCTGTGTGTGTGTGTGTGTGGGGGTGTGTGTGTGTGTGTGTGACTTATATAACACTGACCATTGTGAAAAATAAACTGAATTGAATTGTTCTATGTATAATCTGAATCTTTAGGTGTTTCTTGCTTACATAAACATTATTATTATTATTATTATTATTATTATTGCTTACATAAACATTATTATTATTATTATTATTATTATTATTATTATTATTATTATTATTATTATTATTATTATTATTATTATTATTATGGTCGACAACAGCAGACTTTTAAAATGCAAATTGTTGCCCACCGCAGCAACGAACACAAACATTTGAGAATAATCTAAACAAACTAAAACTACGACTACAACAAACCTTAGACTGGAAATGGTTAACCTGCTAGCATAGACTGTATGTATAAATTGATATAACTAACCTACTAGCATAGACTGTATATATAAATGTACATGGCTAACCTGCTTTATTTTATTTTATTTATTTATTTGAAGGACAGTGTGCAGATACATTAAAAACATGGCTGCACCAGATTTAGCAAAATGCTAATTTCCATCTGTAGTGCTAGCATACACTGTATATATAAATGGACATGGCTAACCTGCTAGCATAAACTATAAATAAATGGAATGGATCTGGCTAACCTGCTAGCATAGACAGTATATAAATGGACGGAGCTAACATACTAGCCGCCGTGTTCCAAACAGGAAGTGACCATGTGCCCACTTCCTGCTGTAGTTCACTCTCTGTGTATAAACCGTGTCCTCTCTCTGTCTCTGCTGCTTCAGACTCGTCACTTTGCTCTTAAACGTTCGTATTAAACCCGCTCTATATGATCCTGTTTTTATTTCACTATTTTATCTGTAAATCAAAATATGAACATTAACACCAGTCACGTCTTTAACCGTCTGTACGACAAACATATATGTTGAGTTTCCCGCTGCACTCTGCATAAATGTGAAACCCTCGTGTCATTTTCTCCTTCAGGATCCAGACTTTCCCATGTGCTGACGTCGTGTCTGTGACTCTGCTCTAAACTGTCAAGATTATTCAAATGAAACTGTCGGAAGAGACTTTCAGGTGCCAATTACTGCTGTTCTGTGTCTTTTTTGCTCCTAATTATGCACAGATTACGCAGCGTCCTATGTCTGAGTGAAAACCATTACCGTTGCTCCAGCTCCTGACGGGAAGAGACAGAAGAGACGGGGAAGTTGTTTTCCTGAAGCGCTGGAACCCTGGAATTACATCGGCCCTTTCAGACAAGATGTGTTTACTCCCAGACCTGGAATTACAAGCAAAAACCAGGTTATTTGGACAAAATGGAGGATGCAGGCGTTCGTGAGGGGGTTTTCTGCAGAGTGAAACTGAAATATTGTTGATTCTTCATTATAAAGTGGTTTATTTTATTTATTTTTCCAGTTTTTTTTGTTTTTTGTGTTTTTTAAGGGTCTGAGGACAGGAGATGCTCTGGGGCAGTTATCGATTTGCTCGTTTTTATTGACAAACGTCCGCTTCATTTACTGATTTTCTAACTTTCTGTTGGTTAAATCAATTATCACGTTAAGCTCCAAGAAGCAGCTGCTGTTGTGATTTGGGGCTTTACAAAAATAAATGGAATTAAATTGAAAGTATCATGTTTTACTCACTGAAACGTTACAGACTGGATGTGAAATAAGTCCTTAAAACCTTTAGGGCAGAGGCGTCAAAGTCAAATTCACATTGGGACAAAATTTAAAAACGGACAAATCCACGGGACAAACTCAGTATTTATTAAAAAAAATTGACTGCACCTGGAAACGAGCTTTAATTTCACTTAAACGCAAAATCTGGAACAACTGGAGCTTGATATTATTAAAAGGCACATCAGTATTATTTTTTTAATTAAATAAATAAAATAAATCATGTCTCCCTCGCTCTAGCCTTTCAAGTTCCTTTTCACAACCCGATAACAAAAAACAAATAAACAAACAAACAAAAAAAGTAAAAAAAATTCAACTTTTGCATAGCACTAGCAAAGCATTCTGGGATTTGTAGTATTAAAGGTGCATGAGCTATACATCAGCTTTAATGCACTTTTGATATGATCCCACGGGCCAAATATAATTACACCGCGGGCCAGATTTGGTCCCCGGGCCTGAGTTTGACATATGTGGTTTAGGGCGTTTTTCAAAATATAAACTTCAACTCAACTCAACATTTTATAACAGAAAACATTTTATTACAAGCGCCAAAGGTCACGTATTATGATAAATTGTTGTTGTCCACACATCAAATCGAACCGTTTTTGTTTCATTAATCCATCATCATCTTCTCTGATTGTTTGAAAATGCTCTGCCTGCATTTTCCCCAAATTGTTGCGTCATAGGTAAAAAACAAAACAAAACTGACATCTCCAGATCAGTTTTTAAGCTCATAAACCATCACTAAACTCTTTTTTTACTATGAAATTGTTTTTATTTTCCTGTTTGTAAGTGCTGATAGAACCCCAGTGCCTAAAGGCCTGCAGTTTACAAATGTGTTTTCCAAAAGCAGACATTATTTTAAGTTAGAAAATGTGAAATACTAATCTCAAGGTGACCAAAAGCAACTTATTCAGCGAGTAAATCCACATTTTTGCACTTAAATTAAGAGCGTCCATAGAACTCATATTTCACCGTCGTAAAATTCATTCTGTTCTTGTCTGTGCGACGATGTTTCTGTCCACAGCTGTGCCCTTGTTACTCGTTTTATCAGAGTGAAAACATTTAGCTGTTTGGAGGCTGTTAGCTCTTTCCACGACGCTGCGTTCTTGTGTGCAGCTGTAGACCGATCCCCGAGTCCAAGGACCAATCTGAGCCCGGGGCGCTGAACCAGAACGCTCTTTAACTGATGCTACCTGCACGCTCGGCACAAAACGGCCAGGGGTGAGCGTCGCTGTAAAGGCTCCAAACGCCGCGTGAAGAATGGGACATCAATAGTGTTACCCGAGGCTGCCGCTTTTATAGAGCCAGCAATGCGAGAGTCATATTTCATACATAGTTGGGTTTAATTGGAGGATTTCCTGTCCAATATCGATTTACAAGGCAAATAGAAGTCACGCGATTGAACGGAGTGGAGTTCACAGCAGACAGGCCGATCGTATAAACCTTCTGTGTAGAGATAAGTTTACATCTACATCTATTATTTACTCAGCTGTTCATTTATACATTTTTAAAGCAAAACAGGAATTTCCAATCACGATATGTTTTACTTTTGCATGAACTAGTTTACTCAACCTTAAGGATTATCATGCTAACCTCTGTAACCGACCAGGCGCATGCCCTTAACCCCGTTAGCGTGATTTAAAGTAAACTCCACCCGCAGATATCAGCAGAGCCTCCACCCTGTCAAAGGAAACAGTGAATAATACTGATGTTTCTTACGACTATCTGCACTGAGGTGTTTCCTAAGGTTTGAAGTGGGTGGATCTGATCACAAAGGTACGAGAACTGGTTGGTCGGTGTTCTGCCCCCAGTGGACAAATATATTTCTGTTTTGAGTTCATGTGTTTTGTCTATTCAGAGCCACCGTAGCAGCCATATTGTCACAGACTTTCACCAGTTGTGTGTTTTTTCTCTGTGTTTAAGGCCTGTAAACTCATTTGGCCCCGTGCAAACATCTGTCTGAGGATTGTAACGTTATAACATGTTAGCTCGCTCGATAAACTCATTTGAGGCACTTTAAGTTGATTTACACTGTATATTCACACTAAAATAGAAGATGCTAATAGCACTAGCATGTCTATGGCATTTTCCATTAATGTTAGCACGATGCTAATCAACAGTTTTACACACGTTTTTATTATCTGTAGCTGCCTTTAAGCTAATGTTGTGCACATATTGTATTATAATAAGCTACTATAAGTTGTTTTATTTAGCTCTGCATAATAAAAGTAAAACCATGACTGTAATATGCAGATATTTATTTGTATGTTACTTTTATAATCTACTCTTCATTAAATGTAGAGGACAGAAGAGGCTTCATGGTGTTTATTGGAGAAACTGTTCAGTGTCTGTAAAGATAGTTAAACACAGAGTAGTCAGACCTCGGGGCCTTTTCTGTGGTCACCTCCAAACATTAGAACAGTAGATGATTTTAAGTCTTATTTTAAACGTACTATTCTCACTGTTTTAACATGAACACTGCACGTCTTCTGACTGTACTCAACAGAATCATATTTTCTATTGTTTTTATTGTATATTTTTATATTATAGTGTTTATTTGACTCGTGAATATTTGTGATGCTCTATTTTATGCAGGTGTCAATAGTCCTGGTCTTTGGGCCATAGAAACAAAGACAAAGTGTCAGCAGTCTCCAGGTAAAAGACTCAGACTTGAGCTTTAACAGCCTCATCAAATCAATAACATCTGCAGCTTTTTACATCGAAAAAAAACACTGAAAATCTTTAGTTTAAAGCAGCTCAGTGTGAACAAGTCTCTGCACAGACCAGCACCAAAGAACATGTCCCACATGAGCCACAGGAACCATCTCACATGAGGAAAGAACCGGGACTGAACCGGGACTAAATTGGGACTGAACCAGGACTAAACATGGACTAAACCTGGACTAAACCGGGACTGAACCAGGACTGAACCAGGACTAAACCAGGACTAAACCAGGACTAAACCAGGACTAAACCAGGACTAAACCAGGACTAAACCAGGACTAAACCAGGACTAAACCAGGACTAAACCAGGACTAAACCTGTTGAATTAGTGTTTGAGTTTTGTTCAGTTTAAACTTGTCTCTTTCTTCCTGATGTGACTCAGGCCTCGACTTTGACTATGTTTAAATCCAGACTCTGTTCTGTTTATCTGCTGTGACTGAGAGGGTTTTATTCTGCACTTTTCTCCTTTAATGTTCATTTTATGATGATTATTTATATTCTGATTTGTTGTATTGTGATTTTAATGTCTGTCTCTAAAGACACTCTGAATTACCTTGTGTACACATTGTGCTTTAAAGTAAACTCGCTGCATTCACTGATCACTCAGTTCAGTGTCTTTGGAGACTGGCCTTGGTTAAAATGTGCTACAGAAATAAGCTCTATCGGATTAGAAATAAAAACAGAATTGTGGACATAATAACTTTGACTGAGTGTGATTTACACGTCCATGAAGTGTATAAATACTTCATTTTCATTCTCATAATGTTCATGACGCCTGTTGAACGTTCACATTATTTCAAGTGTCAGGACTGTCTTGTTGACATTAGCATCACTGTGTTCTCTGAGTTTGTGGCAAAACAACCTGTTCTTTTGGAAAAATGGAAAATTGTTCTCGAACAAGCTGTCACCCCAGTAGAGCTCATCTTTAGAAAAGAAAATGCTTTCCTTTGTCAGTTTCCCGCAGCACATCAGGCGTTTGTAAAGTGAATTAGATTAACATTGTTCTTTTCTTACTGTAAACTTTTGTCTGGACTCAACTCAGTTACTGCTGATTCTTATTGAAGCCGGACTTTTGTCATTTTTGTCGATTCTTACAACACGACTGATCACAGCAGCTTTCACGTGTCAACAAAGGCTCTGCCCCACTGTTCAGACCCACAATGCATCACTGCACAGGGAAAGAACAGCTCTGATTGTGTTTGCTGATTGAAATGACCTCTTGATGAAGTCATGTTAAATCACGTCCTGCCGTCCTCAATTGTAAAGGCAAAGCGACTCAATTGACTTCAGCCATTTTAGATTTGAAGAGCCGCTCTGGCCCCCGGCTCTTTACTTAGTGCACTCTCACGCTGTTTGCACTGGAATAACATGTAGATTTTAGAGTCAGACTGAAGAACCGTTCGCTTTAATGGTTGAAACATTCATTATAAAAAGAGCAGTGCTGTTTTTAGTCTGTTCTTAAATAAAACGACAAGCAGAAGTAGAAGTTTGTGCGAGTGAACAGGGAAATATCCAGAACTGTTGGGTGAATACATCGACAAAAAAGAATGTCATATGTAAAAGAATCAAATAAAATCGTGCCACACATAAAACTGTAAAACCACGACACTCTCATGACGCACACTCACTTTTGTACAAATATCTCAGTCTGATTCCATCCTAAATCATGTGTTTTGGCTCCTCTCACCTGCAGGGGGGGCTGACCTTTAATTACAAGGCGGCATGACGCTCGATGGTCCTTTGATTAAGAGGAACAAGCCAACGAGAATTCATTAGCCCCCCGTGGAGCACATGAGGAGAGCAACAGCAGCACGGCAGCTGTGATAATGCAGGACGCTGTATTGATAGGAGCAAGTAAACAAAGGAATAAAGTCAAAGCAGCTAATCAATGTATCCAGGGTTTTATAGAGGAGAAAATCAGCCATATCCACCCACGAAGTTCAAGACACACTCCTGCTGTAGAATCTAAATGATCCAGTTGTTTTATTGTGGCTAATGTGACTTTACGTGTTTATTTTATTCAGTTACGGCTTAATTACTGAAGAAAACATTCGAAGTATCACAGACAGGCCAACAAAGTTTGCACTTCCTCCCACTCTTCAAGGCCTCGTTTAAGTTCTTAAAGGACTTTTAGAAGCGTTTAATCATGTCATAAGTGCGCCTCATCATTAACGCACTCCGTTATGTCGAGAGATTTGTTTTGTATATTTATTGTTCAAGAGTCAGCGTTGTAGTTTATCGTATCGTCTGAAGACAGTGTCGTTCAGATCTGAGCCAGAGAAAAAGAAATAGTTTGAGAGGAGAGTTAAAGAAGGTATTTTTGTTCATCCTTGAGCAGGAATGGGGCCTTAGAAATCGTCTACCCCCCATTTATACAACTCCATCCTGAGACCCAAAGCAAACAAAGGAAACAAAGAGAACAGTAAAGCTAGCCAGGATGCTAATAGGTGTGGAAAAACACCCATTAAGAGCTGAATGAATGGAGTGACGGAGGAGGACAGGACGAGGCTGGTCCCTATCGGCCTTTCTCTTCTGTTGAATTTGTAAACACTTTGAAACGTATTACTTAAAATCACATCAACTGAAATTCAGACAAAAAAAACATGTCATTTTAAATCATCTGCCGTATATTTCCCACGTCCAACAACAGCCTGAATCAATAGACGTATTACATTTGTGTGGCACGTTTTTGTAAATGTTTCGCAGACGGTCGGATAATTTGAGGAGGAGAGGGAAAACTGAACGGAAGGACAGTCAAATTTAACAAAAGCCGCTTCAGTTTCAGTGTCGTTAGCGTCTCCTTCAGACAGATATAAGGCAGCGTCCAGGAGTAATCTGACCACAGCTGGAAAAGCGTCTTGTAGGAGCGAAGACGTTTAGCTGCTCGTCCAAGCCGCGGCTTGGACGAGCAGCTAAACGTCTTCACTCCTACAACTTTTTATCCATTTGACAGATTTCACTTTTGGCTTTTACTCTGGATCAGACCTGGACGACTCGACTGAGGGATCACGCAGACAAGAGTCAGCGCTGCTCTCAAAAACATGTCTTTTTTAGATTTTGTTTTCAGTTAACATGCATTTATCCATTGCTTTATTTATTATCCATCTGCCTGGAGTGAATTTCCACCGACGTTTAGAGCTAAATGTTCTTTTTATGGTAAATAGTCACATTTTTACACAGCGCTTTTCCACCTTTAAGACGCTCAAACCTCTTTACATCGAGGAACCACCCACACACACATTGACACACATTCACAGGTGCGCACGGCGGGTTAAGTGTCTTGCACAAGGACACAATGACAGCATTCATCTGTGGGTCTCTGAGTCAGTAGCAGAACTTCTTGCTTACAAAACGTGGTATAAAAATTGATTGAGTCGAGGAAAACGAAATACATCTGCTTAGAAATGACTTTTTGGGCTGACATTTACTACACTCCCCCCAAAATACCTCATCAGCGTCTGCAGAAATCTCATTTTTTCAGGTGGGGCTAATGCGTGGAGCGTTCGCCGAGGTTTGGAGACTTCTGTACGCACGGCAAATATCTCAAATCTGCATGAAAGTTCACAGTTAAAACAAAAACAATGGGATTAAACACGATGACAAACTTCCACGCTGTCGCACACATTATGATAGGGGCATTTTTAATCCATTATAATCCGTGTTTTCTCTGCGGGGATGCACTTGGAGTTCATCGCACAATAGTGAGGAGTTTATGTTACATGTCCGTCCCTCATATCCCCAAACCCCAGTAGTAATTAGCAATACACTCAACTGGGAATCTGAACCCAGACAGCTTTGTTGAACCGCCTGCCAAAATTCACACAATGCACGTCTACAACAGTTCCATTATTGTTTTGTGAATTTAGACTTCCTATTTGGCATATTTATTTATTATTTCTCCAATCACTTTGACATTTAACTTCAGCTTGAAAGACTCAACTTGACTATGACTCATTCATTTGGAAATAAAAAATAAAGAAATGACCCGAAACATCAAAACTAAACCGTAAAACTCACGATATGTAACGCAGACATGTCCAGATACGTCCCTCGTCCCATGGTCTAATGCACGACGCCAACGCAGACATCGATTTACGTTCATGAATTCTTAAAGAACAACTATAAAAGGTCAAATTTACTGTAAAAGTCTGACACAGAACAAAAGGTTAGGGGATAATGGCTGCTAAATTATTGACATTTTGTGGCCAGCGCCATCACATTCAGTCTGAAATCATGTTAATAAATATTCTAAACAGTGACCTTAATGTCTGCGGTTCCGTGGTGGAGATCGGGGTCTGCGTTGCTGCAAATGTACAAATGGTTTTAATAGGAACCTTTAAGTCTGATGAAGAGGTAAAGATGGATGGGCTGAGGTGATTATCGTATTTTCTGGACTGGAGTATAAGTCGCACCAGCCAAAAAATACAAAATAATGAAGAAAAAACATATATAAGTCGCACTGGACTATAAGTCGGGAAATTTATTTTACAAAATCCAAGACATTTTATCTTTAAAGTCAAGTTCTAATAATAATAATAAAATGTGGACCAACAGGCTGAATATCAGTACATCACGCTAACATAACACATTTATATTTATTCAGCTCCATGAAGCACAGACAGAACTGAACACGTGTCTGGTTTGTTAACGTAAGATATTAACAGTTAATCAGATAAATAAAGCAGAAAAAACAACAAGTTTACTCTGGATCTCACTCCAAATCAATAAATCCATTGAATTCTTCATCCTCGGTGTCGCTTCTGAACAAATCCACCAACTCCAGAGGAAGATGAAGCGTTCAGTGTTTGTCTTTGTCTTTTAAATGAGTGTAATGTTGATATTTTAAATGTTGAGTGGTTCAGGAGGAGTAGATACTGGTCCAAGTCTAGAGCCCCTCGCACGACTGTCACTGTGACAAGAACCAACATGTGACATTATAGATTTGAATCATTTCACATATAAGTCACATCTGAGTATAAGTCGCACCAACGACAAACTGTGGAAAAAGTCACACTTATCGTCCAGAAAATACGGCAACTAAACCAGGTAACTTCATAGACCAATTAAATAAAACATCAGTAAATGGCAAAAAAGTTTGAATTCTGTGAACGGGATAAATGTTTTGGAGCGAGTACATTTTAAATCCATGTGTGGTTTACTTTTTCCCCCCTTTTTAAATCCAATTCTTTTTTGCAGAGTTTCCATTTTAACAAAATAAAATAAAAACGAAATTAAAAAATTGCCAATTCTGTTTTGTTTGTTTAATCTTTGGATTTCAGCAGATTGAGGTTAGCGAGGGCCGGTGCGCCGCGTGGCCGTAAATCCACACGTTATTACACGAAACAGCAGCACAGCATTTAAAGTTTTAGACAAAAACATCGAATCAACGGAAAAAAACGGAAACAGAACAAAGAGTAGCATTTGACAGAATAAAATCTAAACCTAATAAAACTGTTAGCGTAGCGGCGGCCTCTTGTTGTTAATAGTTTTATATCCCGTCTGTAGAGGCAAAGCGCACGAGGAGATGAGTGTACGGCACAAACGCTTTAAATACATAATTTAAACTAAAAGCTTTTTCTCTTTTCCTCATGATGACACGGGATACATTAGTGGTACATCTGTGTTTGAACGGGCGCTGCATTTAAACGCTCATCTGGGAAACGTCGGACTGAGCGGAGTCAAGGCGGACATGGATGGAGCGGTGGAGGTGGAGGGGCTGCAGCAGCACAGAACAGAACGTACTTTGGTTTGGTTTGTTTGGAAACTGGCGTACTGTAAATTTAAACAAAAAAGAACCAGCGAAAACAGAAAAAACTATTTAAGAAGAACATACTGAGCGAGTGTTTTGTACGCCTCTGTTCAGTGAGTTTGCTAAAGGGCACCCTATTGTGGGAGAAATTACAGATATCCGGCAGCTATTTCTTTTCACTTTTCGTGCATTTTTAGAGAAAAGCACAGGTACAAATAGGTGTTTGTTTTTAAATAAGTACATGAGTTATATTTGAGCATTACTAAAAAACTACACAGTCTGATTTTAATAAGTAACGACAGATTATAGCACGTCAGGAGGCCGCTGAGGAATTCATAAAGCACTTAGCAGAGTGTTTGTCCACTGATCCGAGGGTTGGCGGTTCAAATCCTGCTCTTGGCGTAAACATCAAGACCCTCAACCTCCCGCGTCCCCAGAGTCTGTGTAGACTGGTGTGTGAATGTGTGAATGGCTCCTGGATGTAAAGCGCTAAACAAAAATATGAATTTTTTTTTTTTACATTTAGGGCCGGCCCAGCTTTTAAGCAGCTGCTTAGAGCCTCCAGGCCACCAGAGGGCCCCCAAGAGCTCATACATATATTATTTTCAGTATAAATCAAGTTTTATTGTATAATTTTCACAGCATATGAACGTGCATTGTGTCGTGCGTCCTGATTGGCTGTTGGACTGTAGACCGTTGTGTCGTGCGTCCTGATTGGCTGTTGGACTGTAGACCGTTGTGTCGTGCGTCCTGATTGGCTGTTGGACTGTAGACCATTGTCCATCAGTCTCCTCCGTGCCGTGTCTCCTGTCCAGTACAGAATGTGTTCAGACAAATTTACATAAACGTTGGATCTCAGTGTGACTCTGAAGTGCTGTACGTTTGCAATTTGTTTTCTCCCCGACAAAACCCACAATGTCGATGAAACGTTCTGCACCGACAAAGACGCCTACGAAGGTTTGAACTTTGAGAGAGTTTAAACGAGAGAGAAATGTGAGAAAATGTTAACGCCTGTGTGAGAAAAGTGTATAAAGTGTGTGGTGAGGGGTTTTACAGACAAAAACAGAATAATGTAAAAAATAAAGCTGATACTTAACGAATTTCACCTATTGCGGGTTATTTTTAGAACGTAAACCCCACGATAAACAAGGGACCCGACATAACGTAAATATAAGTGCACTGTCGCCAACTGAAACGCATTAAAATCCACCGGAAACGAAGAAAAAAACGTCTAAAATTTCAAAAATCTTAACCCTTCCCCTTATGTGTTTGTGTTCTGTTGTTGTGACTGTGGTAGTTGTGACATTCTGGATGTTTTCAGTTCGATGTCGCTCAGATAAACCCAAAAACCGGTCAAAAAGTCATGAGTCAAATATGAATCACCAACAGCTGAGCCAGGAGGGGGCCCCAGAGACACACTCAGCTTAGGGCCCCCTGAAAGCTGGAGCCGGCCCTGTATAGTACAAATACTGTAAACCGCAGTGGGAGAATTAAACTTACAAAACCCATACGACCAGTTACGCACGATATAACAGCCTATTTTAATTGTAGACGTTTTAAATTAACATGTTCTCCCATTTAAACTCAACATTAGACTGATTATAATTTCATTCCAGCCGCCGCGGTACAATAAACGGTTTTACACGTGGAGCTGTGTGTCGAGACGGACGGTAAAAAGGGAAATGAAGAGCGTTTTTTTTTTGTCTTCGCGGTGGAAAATGTATTTTTATTCCGTGAAAGAACGAAGCGCTTTGGCTCTCAGGTGCATTGTGGAATTGAGGTCACGACGGTCTTATCTCAAGTCTACAGTAAAGACAAAATGGCCTCCATCAAAGTCGCTAATGCTTCAAAGTGTTTTAAAAATGTGACAGGTAGCAATTTGAAATCCAGGAGGCCTAACATTAGATTAATTTACATACTGTTTGGTCATAATTATACTGTCAGAGTGTGTCATTTTATGTGATGGGAGCGATTGAGAAAGCGTAGAGTGGATACGCGGCGAGTCGTGTGAATGAAGGTTACGGACAGTCCTGTTGTGATGCATGAGCGCGGTGCTACGCCTCGACTGTTTCTATGCTTCATTTACCAAGGTTATGATTTTGAATTTAAACACATTAATAATTCAACGCAACCCAAGCATGGAGTCTTGTATATCTGCTCGGTCTGATCCGTGTGCCGTGCATGTTAAATCGGATGTTACTACAAAAGGAAAATACAGAAAATACATACTCGGGCACAGCAAGATTTCAGACAAATACTGTTCCGCGGGTTTATTTTTGCAGTAAATGTGTGTTAAAGTATATGCGAACATTAGAGGAGTGTGGAATTATAAACAAAAAAGACAGAAAGTGTGTAAGTTTTGATTGGTTTTAAGTAAAATGTTAATTAAATAAATGTCTAGAATGCATGAAGTCAGGTAGTTTTCTCAATAAATAAAAAAAAAAAGCAAAAATCTTCTCTTGTGTTTACGTATTTTTGTACAAGTCACTGACACTTTTAAATCTTCAGTCGCTCCTATAATTATTAAGTTACACTCAACAAATTTTAGCAGTAGGTAAACTGAACATTCCGAGATTTTTGTCAATAAATACGGTTATAATTGTTCATTTACACTTGAACTTATCACTACTTAAACCAGGAGAAGAAAAAAATGACCTAATTTTTAACATAATTTGTCCTCCATTTTGTTTTTTCTCCCTGAACAGCCCGATCCAACTCACTTTGCGTCACATTTAAATCATTTCCGGCTTATGTCTCTTATTTGATCCTCGATATCACGTTTTAAGTCGAGGTTTATTCACAAACACATTTTCTTTAAGATCGACCCACAGGAAGAAATCAGGACTGGTCAGGTCTGTGGAGATACTGCCCCGTGTCTTTGAAAAACACTTATTATTCCTTTAATAAATGTCGAATTTAACCCATGTGACTCAAAGTTCCACTGTACAATGAGGGTTCGTTCCTCGGTGCTGGATTTGCTCAGATTAATGTGGGAAGAGTCGATCTAAACGCTCTGGAAAAATTAAATAAAAATATGTAGAAACAAAAGAGTTACGCATTTTTTCCAACTGTCAGTGACTTTCGGGCCGCCCTGTTTTGTCCATTATAGTTGAATCTACTACGACATCGTCCACTTGATGGTTGATCGTTTTAATTCTGACAGTCTGCACTTGAAGGTGGAGCAGGCTGCAGTGAAAAGGACCAGACTAAAGATTTGAGTGCCTTTGTCAAAGCTTGATGACTCAACGTGAGCAGCTCTTGTTGGCTTTTACTGCGGTGAAGGGCGAGCCGAGGGAAAAGCACTGACTACGGGGCATCTGGAGGATTTACTGGACAAATAAGTCTGATCCAGGCTTCGAGGAATTCACTGACCTGCTCTTACAACATTTCAGGGCAGCGAGGCAGCAGCTCACCTTGGGTATGTCCTGGTTTTATGGTCGACAGGGATAGGGGACAAAATGGAGACGGAATTATTTGGCCGACGTATCTTACAGTCGATTTATATTTTTGAACAATCCCTTAACTTTATGCAATGAGTAAAGCTGAAGTGTAGAGCTACATCTGCGAATTTAACATCTTAATACCAGACGAACAAAGATTTATGTCAGGTTTTTAATTAATTAACGAATTAACTGGAGGTCTACAGACTTTATCATTGCCTTATGCAGCAGAACATTGTATTTTAGTGGATTGTTGGACTTTCCCTACAGACTTTACGCACATTTACTTTACACTTAATTTATTATCCATTTTATCTCTCTTCACATTTGCCGGCAGATTAAAAAAAACAAACCAATCCTCGAACCGTCCTGTCGTGCATGAGTCACACGGCCCAGTTTACTTGAAATCACCTTAGGGCCGTCAGATTTTCCAGAGAGCGAGAGACTTTTCCCCCACGGGACACGACCAGGGAGCAGACAGGCTGAGGTAAACAGAAAAACAGAAAAAGGGAAGTTTCCTAAATACAATAGGCTCCATTTAACATACAAACATACAAAACAATATCACAGCACGCCACCCAAACACGCCAAAGACGGTCCAGACTCGAGCTACACGTGCTAAAAACACAACTCACGTTAGCATTAGCCCCACGATGCACAAACCACCTCTGCAATTACTGAGTTTGACGTCTTGCAACAGTAATCTTTGTGTGTCTAAACTCAGGAGCGTGACACTTTTGCTCCGTCAGTGCGTGACGTTAGAGGTCAGAGTTCAGGAACGAGGGATAGGAGGGTTTGTGACCAATAACTCCGATACTACTACACTTATACGCTGCCTGGCCAAAAAAAAAGTCGCCACCTGGATTTAACTAAGCGAACAGGTCCGAGTCTATAGGTACGAGTCAGGTCTAGGTTGAGCAACAGTCTGTGAGTCCAGACCTTAACCTCATTGAGAAGCTTTGTGCAGCGTTGCCAAAGCGAAATTGAAACAACGCCATAAAAAAACAAATATTAGAGTGTGGGACCTTTTTTTTTGTGACAGTGTATATCACCCTTCAAGAGTCTAGGATTTTACGATACATTATTTATTCTTGGTGCTGCAGCTGGTCGACGGTCAAAAGAAAGAACGCCCATCTGTGCCATCCACCTCTTTAACCACCACCCTTCACTCCCACACACGTCCCACGATCCCGCCGTAGGACAAATGGACAGGATGCGGTGGTCCGGTTGGAGTTATTACCGCAGGTGTTCTCCTCGATGAACAAACGCTCCAACCGCTGATGCCAAAGGCGTTATGAAGTTGAAATTTAAGTATCTAGAAATCTAGCAGCAAAGAATGTAAAACGACGTAGACTAGCACAAGGTCGTTAAAGTCATAAGCCTAAAGTGAGACGACGCCATGCAGCTGGAGACACTATTAGGTGGAACAATGAAACAGGAGGCAGGGAGCGTCTGTGTTTGATCATTACGGGGATGACAATTGTGCCTCAGATGAAACATTTGTACACGATTCAACCCGATGGCTTCTTCTTTTTTTTTTCCTTCTCCACACTGTGACTCCAGGTGATGCTCCTCCCCTTTAATAGACTGTTAAGAGCTGAATGACTCTGGCACACGGGACGCCAGACGCAAGAGGTGCAAAGCAGGTCCCCGCCTTGTGTGTGAAGCAGGTGCGCACGGCGGCGGCGGCGGCGGGGGATGGACGGCGGCACATCGCAGCCCCTCGGAGACGCAGAGGTGAGGTGGTCACAGATCACAGATATAAGTTCACACCTGAGATGGGCTGAGGAAATTGAACAAGAAGTTTATGTTGACCTGAGAAAAGTCACTTAACCTGAAGTCAGTCACTGTCTGTTTGGAGAAAGCCGGTGGAGTTATGTGGACACTGCAAATGTAAAAGGTGAAGTACATGTCATAGCGCCGCTTTAAACGCAATCTACAGGTTTGTGAAACTTAGTAATATCGTGAAACTCACTGAGAGTTGTGGCTTTGTCGTTATTAGCAGTAAAACAAATGCGTTTAAATCTATAGGAACATAAAGTACAAGTCTGATACTCATCCCCATCTCCATTCAGTTAATATAAATACACAGACAGTACATTTAATAGATTTCTGTTTTATGGGGGATAAAAAACACGTAGCTTCTCTCTGATTTGATTTTTCCCGTTGTCACCTGTTGATTCTGTTTTATTTTGTGTTTCTAGAAAAAAAATCATAGCCACATTTGTTTAAGCTGCTGAAGCAAACATCATCCATGCATTTTTATTTTTTTTAAAAAGGGAAGAAAAAAGGGAAGGGGAGAAAGGAAAAGAGAATGGAGACTCAACCCTGAAACTGAATGTCAAAACTAGTTTAAATTCATAACTAAACTCACTCATTCATTTTACCTGCTCAATAATAAAACGTTAGCTCAAACCACCACCAGCTCTGATCACTGTTTTATTTCTGTTTCTTGCCCTTTGTTTTGTACCAGGTTATATCATTGTCTTGTCTGTTTCTTCCCGGCGGGACAGGAGCTGGAGGACGTGTCTGGGGTGAGGGAAGTCTGAGTCCCTGCTTAGACTGCAGCCTCTACGACCCAGCCCCGGATAAGAGGAAGAACATGGACGGATGGATGGATGGATGGATGGAGGTCTGTTTCTTTGTCTACTTTGCATGTTTTATCTCTTGTCAAGTCTGTTATGTTTTGTGCTGTACTGTTTTTTCTTTCATACATAAAATAAAAAATACAACATCCATCCATTTTCTTCCACTTATCTTTCTTTCTACCAGTCTAAGCAGGGACTCCCAGACTTCCCTCACCCCAGACACCTCCTCCCGGTGGGACATGTCCAGAAAACCTCCCCAGGGAGTCACCTCAGCTGCTCCTCTCGACGTCAACAAACAAAAAAAACAAAAAAAAACAACAAATACCTTATTATCAAAGGCGTTAATGCTCAGCCAGCTTCACGTGTCTTTGGGCATTTGGAGAAAATGGAAAAGGAAATGTGGATAAATGACAATATTGGAACTTTGCATGACTTAATCATTTCTGTTGCTTTTCCGCACTTCAATAATATATTCATTTGTTTGTGTTTCTTCCATTTTGCAAAAGGAGAAAGATTTTATCAGCAGGCTTGTGCAGTATTTTGATCAATGCTAATGGCTTTCCTGTTTCGATCTTGGAAGCAATCAGGGCGCCCAAAAGTTAATGTGAAACTTGTTTTTAAGCCACAAGTTCACTGCTTTAATTTATAGTGTTCATTTGAATGTGCACACTTTAAATCTCTGATGTCGAGATGAACTTCCATCTTTGAGCAGTGAGGGGGAAAACTAAGGATATAAAAAAGCACAGCTGACACATTTATTAAGATGATGAATTACTTTTAGACGAGACATCTTGTACTGCCTCCAAGAAGAAAAGTATGATTTATGATTGCTCCGGAGTTCACTGTCAAATAACAATAGCGGAGGAATTATCAGCATTTGAAAATCATTGTAATGCGAATTAATGATCACATCACACACTGAGCTTAATCACACTGCATTGAATAATGGTCTTTAACAGCCCATTTGGGAACGTTGATCAACTCCTGACAAAGCCATAAGTCAGAGCAGAGGCTGAAACGAAATCTGCAGGTGTCCCATTTGCACAGCCATAACCATTCAATAAGCCAATAAAGACGACATTTCCACAAGTTTTTTTCTTTTTGTGTTTAATTCATAATGAATTGAACAACCAAAGTTTTCCTTTTGATTCATGCTACAGCTCGAAAATGATTTGAAGAAAAGTTCACGTTTGACACCGTACTGAAGATTGGTGTAACTTATTAATTTTTATAACTATAACAAATGTGATCGCCAAAAGGTAAATCTGTCACTGGACAAAAAGTTGTAGGAGTGAAGACGTTTAGCTGCTCGTCCAAGCCGCTTGGACGAGCAGCTAAACGTCTTCACTCCTACAAGACGCTTCTTCAGTTCTGGTCAGATTCCTGCTGGACACTGCCTTATATCTGTCTGAAGGAGGCGCTAACGACACTGAAACTGTAAATATCTATTGTCTCCAGTTTCATCTTAAACGATCCTATTCAACCTTTAACGACCCTGCGATTGTTCTCTTTGTTTTGTGTCTGAGGATGGAGTTATAGATGGGGAAGGATTGTCTTTCCTCACAAAAATCACTTCTTTAACTCTCCTCTCAAACCATTTCTTTCCTCGGGCTCAGATCTGAACCTCACTCTCTTCTTCTTTCGTGGTTTGTGTCTTTGAGATGCAGATGAACAGCAGACTGTGGTCCTGAGCTGCTCTCTCTCGTGGTTCATTCTCTTATGGAGCGTCTGTTTAGTTTCTCACTCTTCACTGAATGGAGTAGACACATTACTTTGTTTATGGCTCGAGGTTTTGTCCTTTGGGAGAATCAGTTTCTGTCTTAAAGAGTTTAAAGATTTGAAATAGACCGGAATTACATACTATCTGAAAATCCGTTTCAGACGCACCGCTGTGTAAGGAATATGGATATTTTATATGAATATTGGATGAGCAGCGAAACGTCGTCAGTCCTGCAACTTTTTGTCCAGTTGACAGATTTTACTTTTATTATGGATCAGAGCTGGACGACTGAGCGATTACATAAACAACTGATACTTGTGTAGGATAAATATTTGATGAATATTTTAATATTAAAATACACACATATATATGGCTTTGTTTTTGTTACAGTTGTTGTTGCTGGAGCGTCAACTCTTTTCTTTTCTTTCCATGTCATCACTTGGCGCAGACATGGGCGTAATGCTGAGTATAATGTCCAATTGCTGCGAGCAACATGTTCAGATTCATGTGTAGTGAGAGGAAGCCGAATGACATTACACCCGCACTGTTACAGCAGTTCCCATCGCACCTTGTGGGCTCCTAGACCGTCACCATAGCAACCGAGCCGATATACGTGTTGTTATTTGCAGGCTTTGACTTCACAGTCCCACCACTGCCATTATGTATCAATTCTCACCAAGGCAGAGAGGCCGGGGGAGGAGGAGGTGCAAAGTGTGAAACGAGGAAAGAAACACGCAACAACATGGGCAATCCAACACGGGCAATCCAAAGACCACAGTCACTGCTCTGCTTAATTAAGCTCTTTTCTTTTTTTTTACACTGGCATCTAAAAATACAGGTCTGTGTCGTGCACTGTGGCAGAGTGGTTTGCACCGCTGTCAATCACCCGGTAAGTTGTGGGTTCAGTGTCAGCAGCTCTGGGTCTGCATGTTGTCCTTGTATCTGGGTGTTGCACTTTCAACCTCCGTGTATAAGTCTGCACTCCGGCACAGCAGAGCTGACAGAACATTGACTTGAACTTTAGCACATGGATAGATTGAAACTGTGCTCTGAGCTGTAGACCGGATGAAATGTGGAGCTGAACAATGCTGAAAACTGTTATCTGCAGATCTGGCTCCAGGAGGCTCCTGCATGAGCCACTGTGGCTCCAAACATGGAGGTGTGAAGTGCATTGGAACGATATCAGAGTCCGAGTGAATGCAAACTGTCACTGTCCCCATGGAAATCCAACTGAAAACCAGTTCTGCACTTTCATACACTGTGCATTCTCATGAATGATTTGGACTACAAATATATGTCAAAAATAAAATAAATATGAACAAAACCTTCAAATAGAAAACGCACATGCTCTCAATAATCCCATGTCTTGCTTTGCACAAAATAAACTGTTGAAATGCTTTTAAATTCATTTGTAAAAGAGCTTTTCAGATTCATGACTGATGTTTTATGCTAATGCTAAAATTAATGTTGTATTTTATTCGTGTTGTCAAGTGGGTCATTGCAGTAAAGTCACTGAGTACTGAGACGCTTTTGATAAAAGGATGGAATCATATCAAAATATTTTTAAGAGTAACCCAAAAACAGAGACTGAAAAAGTGGTTTTGACCTCGACTCAAACTAGCAAAGCCAATTTATATAACACATGAAAACTGATTTAGAGTGTTGATAGCAGAATAAATCTCACAAAATTACAATAAAAGTGGTAAAACTGGACCAGACACTGGTCCAGTTTTACCAAAATGCCACACCGTCTCTCAGACAGTCTCTGCTGAAACAAGAGCAAACAAATAAAATGATCTCCACCACTGCGACACGTGGACGGCTAAAGGCCATTTGGTCAGGCCGACGTTGAGCAGAAATACTCAGGAGGAGTGGGGAAAGGCCAGCAATGCCAATTACAAAAGTCCCTTGGACGCTATGCATCTTATCAGCACTTGGTCATGAAGCTCCGTTAGCCGTCGAGCAGATACCAGACAGAACAGGGCCATTTACGAAGGTGCTCCATGGATTAGCACAACGTTAGAGCCAAGATCAGCACACAGCAAATGTATGTAACAAAGACGCGAGAGCATCATCATCTGTACTCTGGTTTCTTCTGTCGTTTCAGTTTGATTTTTATGGGTTAGTTTAAGTCTCAACTGGCCTCTGAAATCATTTTGACGTAGCTAATAAATATAGGCCAATTATTCTTGTTTTGTCTTCCATTCGTGCAGTTCATTATATTTCTTGTTTAACTTAATGTAACTTATGCTTGGCAGCTTATACACTTTATCTGGAGAAGATGAAACTGGCTGTAGTTTATGTAAATCTGGGGTTATACAATCGTAAAGTAAATTTGACTTTTTTCTTTTTACAAATGAAAAAAAAAAATCCTGTCTCATTTCTTCCTAAGGTCATATGGTCATTTTTTTCTGGTTAAAGGTTTGAAAAGGTGCGTATGTTTTCCAGTGCAGTTATTTGACATCACATGTGCTGTTATGTAAATCATTAAGACTCTACAGAGACGCTGTGAACAGGACATACGTGGAAAATGTCAAACCGATGGGTGGGCAGAGTGAATCAATACTGCAATTAATAGTACACTTTGTAGACATCGACGTTTTGCACAAGGAGATATTTAGAAAAATCCAGGTAAAAAAATATCCAGTTTTATCCACAAAATTCCAGTGTATAAAAGTGAAAGCACATGGACACGGGCGGTCAGGCTGCTGTCAGAACACGTACGCTAAACCAAGGCTCTCCTCCGTCCTGTGGTATGTTTGCTTTGTTAATCAATGGAATGCTTCATCGTGCACGGCAACATGAATTCCTCCAATATTTGTTTATTCACAGCGTCTCCCACTGCTGCATTTGAACTCGAGCCACTGGTGGATTAGTCAACATGTAATATTTAGTGCTACAGTTAAAAGAAACATCACGATTTAATGATTATTCACAATTACGGACGTCGTGAACGTTACAGTCGTAGTTGTTTTCTTTCATTCGTGTCGTTTAAGAGATCGCCGTTCCAATACGCAGCCGGTTTAATCAATTCAAAATGAGTTAATGTGGCGTAGAAAAAGGTTTACTTAGTTTATATTGTGACCTGGACGATCACAATCAGTTAATCAGATAATCCTGACGTCAATAATCCAATCAGAAGGCAGCGTTACGGCTCAGGTGGAAGTAAAAGCTACGGTGTGGTCTGCTTTTATGTGAACAGGGACAGTCCAAAACATTACACTGACGTAAAAAAAAACAAACAGTGAAGACGTTTGGTGCCAGGTTATAGCAAAAATACTCATTTCCGCCTGTCGTCCGTGGACCATTTCTTTGTCACATGTGCAAACTTTTGAAAACTTGTGCATGTTCTAATCTCATTTGGCTTTAACTCTTCCACCGACCTCAGAAAAAGACGATTTAGTCAGAGAGGTTTTACATTTTGGAGCGCTGCACTCTCCTCTAGAGGGCGCCCTACTGACTCCAGTTGTTTTTTCTGCGCACCGTGAGACAAACGTTCTTAGGGGAAGACTCGCAACGCCACGAATAATTTCAAATAGTAGACAGATTTTTAGAAAACCTTATTTCAAGAGGATATGACGGTGGTGATACTGTCGGGGTTTCTAGTCATGAATCTTTAGCGCATTTATACGTTGATTCCAGAAATTTTAAGACTGTTTTGCTTGTTAAACAGTACAGAAAACGTGACAAAATCATAGAATTTAAATACAAGTGCGATTCCTCAGTTGTAAAACCCTTTGCCAGATTAAATTTTAGGGATTTACAGTTTTTTACATGATTCTTAAAGGTGAAGCACACAAATGGGCAAATACGTAGCAACATTTAATCAGAAACGTCCTCCAGCCTGACAGAAAAGACTCTCCCACTGATGACCTGGACCAGAGCGCTCCCCTGACGCCCTCACACTGTTCCACGCCATTTCAGGAGCTGCTGGAGTCTGCGTCAGAAGCAGACGTCAGGTTTAAAAACATTCAAATGTCACCGGAATCACTCATTAAAACCTTCCGAATGTGCTGACTCAACGCTGTGCAGGGTCTTACAGCGGGTTTGAAACTGTTTAAAAAAAGAAAACTAATTCTCTAGATAAAAATAAAGTTTATAGATTGTCAGATAGAAACAACAGAAGATTCAAGCCTTGTTTTTTTTTTTCCTCTGCAGAGGTTCAATGACAAATGCTTGTTTACAAAAGGATGGGACTCGAGAGACAAGGCTGCTTTTAATGAGAGTCCTCACTGATGAGCCAATACAGCCCCACGCTTTTTCTGTCTTAAAAAGCTTTGGAGGGACAGGGTCTTTAGGGCGAGTTATGGGCTTTAATTGAGTTTGTAAGAGAAGCAAACGACGTCGAATCAAACTGTGTGGAAACAGCTGAGCAGGACGTGAACGTGAGACGGGTCTATCCTAACGCCATAAGGTTACAGAAGACGTTTCTACACAGACCCTGTCCAAATTATCCCAGAAGTTACAGTGAGAGCCACAATCATCACCGACTTTATATCATACAAGCCACAAAATGTTTCTCCAGTTCTACGTTTAAATCAGGGGTGTCCAAACTATGGCCCGGGGGACAAATGCGGCCCTCAGATCAGTTTTTATTGGTCCTTAGGCCTCCTGCTGAACCGGCCCAACTGATCATAATTAGAACTTTTAACAGCAAATTAAACTATTTCTACCACTATAACCTCAAACATCACATTGCAGCGTGATACAGACCTGAAATTAATCTGTTTCGAGTCTTTTTAACACACAGCGGGCACCTCTGGATTAAATAAATGAAGTGAGTGTAGTTTGGTTTAGTAGCATTTGGAGGGAAAAGTGGGCGGGGCGGATTACGGTCAATAGTTAGAAAAAATAAATTATTGGTTTAAAAAAATAAATAAAAGATCAGAGAAATGTATATTTTTCTGTGCTTTGATTTGTTCTCTGACTGTCCTTCACACTTTCATGACCACGATTCCCTCTGGCCTCACGCGTGTCGATATTTACCTTATTTTTTTATGTGCATTTTGAAGATTTGTATCAGTAACGTGAGGTGGAAAAACACAGATATCACATTTAAAACTGTTAATAAATAAGTGTTAAACGTGTGGCGGGTTCTTTATGAGTGTGTTCTGTGTTCAAAAAGCCAGAATTAGTTGTTACGTTATGTGTTATGTGTTTGAGAGAGGCGGGACTGAAGGCGTGTGCTTCTTACCTGTGAGTATGGGGCATTACTATCTCTACAGCGCAATTACAGTTTAATCGACCTGCTAAAATCTGGACATGACCCCGATCATTTGACCCTTGACCCTTGAGTGACGTCCCACTCACACATTACGACATCACCTCAGTACAGACTCGTCAAACAACACTTCATTTGAGAAGCATTTAAAACCAATAAGCAGCATTAAATTCACAATTAAGAGAAGACTAAGTTCAGCTACTGTCAAAAATAAAAAATAAAAATGTGATTTAAAGATGCCAAACAAAATGCCTTCTCACTGACCCTGATGTGCAGAATTGAGATCTGTTTGTCTGTTGAAACTGACTGTCTGTGACTATTTACAGTGGGCGGGGCCTGCTCTGTTTACTCTGAAAGACACCGGAAAATGAAATCTGCCTGACAACACATGCAGCTGAAATATAATTGGATAAAAACTCTAGTACAACACACTGGAAGCCACGCAACGAAGTGAATATGGAATGGAATAAAGAGAACAGAGAATATTTTTGTTTACATATTTATGAAAATAAATTCACTTTTCCGAGCATGTTTACTCCAGCAGACAAGGCCCAACACCAACACAAATGTACGGCAGAAATGGCTAAATAACAGAGAAAGTGCATCTTTAGTAAAGCCAAACCCACCAGTCTATGACACGGAGCCGACGGGCAGCTCCCGTAACCAGGTAACCAACACCCGGTTATGCGCTTGAACGCTTTGATGGAAACGGGGATAAAGTCGCATTTGTTATGTGCTTGTCTGATGTGAATTTTGGAAATATGCACATTTTATCTGGTGGAAACAGTTAGTGAGCCAGGCGCCGCTTTAGCTTTGGGACGCATTAGTTTCAGTGGAGTAAACATTTCTGGCTCCTGGTCAATGCCAAAAATTGACCTGAAATAGTATTGACTCTTAAAGCAATCAGGATTTTGAATATTTGTATTTAAAAACACACAATGTGCACCAAACCGGACATGAGGAGAACATTTAAACCCCACGTTTTCTACTTCATCCATGAACCTGGGACCTTTTCCTGCTTCGAGGTGAGAGTTCTTAATCTAAAACGTGGCAGGGGTGTGTGGAGCTGGAGTCTTTCATGCGTCAACCCCCACACCAACTGTAATTCTCCACCCACAGCACACGGCTCCTCCACCTCTGCAGCGTCCTCGAAGAATAAGCAACTTAGCACAAACTCTTCAGCTCTTCCCCATGTTTGCACTTCCACACTTTAAGTTTTTCCAAATATCCTCCATTCATGTGTTCAAAGCTCTTTATTTTCCTCACACCTCCTCAGTCCATTTGTAACTTGACCATCTGGGCGTCTTTCTCTTATTCCGAGCATTCTGGTTATTTTTCTTTTTTTAAAACCTTCAAATTCAGAGTGTGAGCTGCGTTTTGGAAAATTAGCTGTTTTTATTTTTAGCTGTTGGCACAATAGTCCAAACCAGTCCTTCACCACAGCACCGACCTTATAATAAATGTACCAATCCATTTATTCCAACACATCGAGTTTGAGTCTTTGTTTGGTTTTTCAGGATGGAGTTGGATTATTAAAAGTATCGAAAATGAGACACTAATTGATAAAACTGTGTTGAAACTAGACACTCATTTCCGCAGGTGTCAATACTAAAAAAAAGTCACATTCATAAAACAGAAATGAACCTTTTCTGAACCGCTTTAGAATGATTTTAAGTTAAAGTAAAGTATGATGACTACTGGCAGTTCCCCACTTCAGTGCCACATATTTATATTTAACAACATTCAGACATCAACTCAATCATTTATAAAACGACTGAACGTTCTACAGACTCACAACAGCAACAAACACAAGTACAACAGATAAAACATGAGGAGGGGGGTCTGCCGGAGGACATTTAAACATTCTGGACATGTTTCTCTTGGTTTCTGGAGCATTTAATGTGCTCCAGTCGACTGAAGTGGGCTCATATTTATCAGATCTTTATGTCATAAAATGCAGAATTGGACAGAGCCAAACAATGAACTGAAACAAGAGAGTACAAGTACTTCAAAATCACATCACTCAAGAAGTACAAAGTAGTGATCCAAGTTAAGAGTCACATAAGAGAAACAGCCTGGACAGAACATCACATTTATAATCATCACATTTAGAATCATCAGATCATTTGGACTGAACATTAAATAAAAGGATATTATTTTTATTCTCAGTCTTTGGATGTTGGGATTTCACACAAATGTGCATAATAATAAGTACAATGCACAGATACTGATACCAGTATTGTACTCGTCAATGAGCTGCCGATACCAAGCATGCTAACGATGCTAACGATGCTAACGATGCTAATGATGCTAAGTTGCTGGTGATTATTTGTTTTTGCTGCAGTGAAACTTATTCTAACAAAAACATTTAGACTGAACAGATCAGAGATTTAAAAAGACAAACAACAGAAACAAACACATGTGTGAAAGTAACACAACACGTGTGTGAAAGTAACACAACACGTGTGTGAAAGTAACACAACACGTGTGTGAAAGTAACACAACACGTGTGTGAAAGTAACACAACACGTGTGTGAAAGTAACACAACACGTGTGTGAAAGTAACACAACACGTGTGTGAAAGTAACACAACACTCATGATATGAGAACAGGGGAGAGTTAGCAGTTAGCATGTTAGCAAAGCGAGCTAACTGCTTAGCGTGTTAGCATGTTAGCAAAGCGAGCTAACTGCTAGCGAGCTAGCTGCTTAGCGTGTTAGCAGTTAGCTCTTTAGCAGGACGTGGTAAATATTAAAGGAGCTTTTCTAAATAAATCAACACAAAAAAAGAGACACAAACACAAACAGTGTGATAAACAGACTCACCTGTGTCCTCTGTCCCTCTGAGGTGTGTCCTCTGTCCCACTGAGGTGTGTCCTGTGTCCTCTGTCCCTCTGAGGTGTGTCCTCTGTCCCTCTGAGGTGTGTCCTCTGTCCCTCTGAGGTGTGTCCTGTGTCCTCTGTCCTCTGAGTCTCTGTCTTCTCTGCAGATCCTCTGGGGTACAGTGGGACATATTTGGAGTCTCTGTAAAGTTCCTCTTTCCTCAGATCGTCCTCTTCTTCTTCAAACATTGTCCTGAACTTTAGATAAACTGAACGTCACTCACTTTTAGTCTTTTAGTTTAGTGACACTCTTTCAAATGTCCCTGTGCCTCAGTCTCCCAGAGTGCACCTGGAGGGAGGGGTCCTTCACATGTAGCTGTCCACACCACTGCCCGACTCAAAACAGCAGCTCATATTTAGACACTGGAAATAAAACACATCTAATCATTTAATAGAGATGTACAGACTGTTCTTATTTGAGCCCGGAATGTGAGTAAAACACAAACAACCAATACTGAAATTTTAAAGCAGAAATGTAGTGAATTTTTTTTTGCTTATATTAGGCATAAATAAGTTTAGCTTCAGCCTACGCCTTTCAGTCACTGTGGGGAAGCTGGTCCGAGTGATCAAAATAGGAGGCAGACTCAAAGAAGTCCCATTAGACACATTTATTCCCGTGTAGTGGTACACCGTGAACCCAAAAATAATACATATTTACAAAAATTAACGGTGCTCAACAAAAAACTAAGCAACCAAATCTTAAACAACTAAGAGAAAAAAGGCCACGTGTGCCCTGGATACACTGATGTCCCCATCTGTCTAATTACTCCGGCTAAAATACTCTCCTGCACCAGAAGCTCCTCCCCCAGTTTACTCCATCTCTTCTCCAGGGGCTGTGGGTGTAACATGAGCAGTATTTTCCATATAAAACCATCTCTCAGGCCCAAGTCCCTTTACTAAAAGTGTTTAACTAAATAAACTATAAACACTTATATCAATGAAACAAAATACACAAGACATTAACACAAAGAAATAAACAAACTTAAACCCGTTTTCCCTCCACATGGTCCGGCCCACGACCCTCTCAAGTCTATAAAATGGCTGACATAGGCCACGCCCCCTCTTTGTTTGGACCATGTGGAGATGCAGGTAAGAGGATTAATGTATTGAACTGAATAGACACATTTAACTAAATAAAATATATTTAACTAACAAATGTGTGGTGATTTAACTGATTAAAACTAAACAAAACAAACCCGGGATATTTCTATTGAAGTTATTGAAAATGAACAGACATGTGCAAAACCAAATCATAATAAGATTAAAAGGGACAAAGGCCCCACTTTGTCACAGTCACAATGAACAAATTCTATGTATGTGACTGTGACAAGGTTTTATTTATTTTTCTGTGTGTGTCTGAATAAACAAACTAAACTAATATCAAAATAAAGTTTGAAATTTTAGTATCGTGACAATATTAGGAAAGAAATGTGTCGTAGTCCCAGTGTTTAGTCCATTTTAGAACCAGAACAAGAACTCCCCCCGTAAATCACAAGAGAACTCTTCCTGCTTAGATAAAAGTCAGTTTTGTGTATTATTTGCAACGTTCAAACCTGGATAAAGCTCTTATTTTTTACTATATTTCCAAATTTGGCACTTAAATTATTCACATTCAATTAATCCACAATGTTTGGGGACAGCATTAGTAAAGAGAAAAATAATAATAATAATAAAATAAATAAAAACGCATGTTGCAATCTCTTATAATCTCTCCCACACCTTTCATTTCACACTAAATCTCCTTCTGCCTTCCATTACTCTTGAGGCTTTAATCGTGCGGTAAACAATTTAGTGTGAATTACCGAGCAGGCTACATGTCACAAGTCAGTGATTCATTTGTAAAAAAAAAGCTTATTTGTTTCACGCAGGAAGAAAACGTATTGGAACCACAGCTGGTTAATAGACAGGATTCGCTAAGCCGTTTAGTTTAGACACACACAAAAGGCAGTGAATTAGAAGTTCAGCGCGCGTGACGGAGGAGAAGACGGGGTCGAATGAGACGCTAATGGCTTGAAACCGAAGTTGTACGCAAAGAAGAAACGCAGCCATAAGTTTGTTACTCATTTTTGCATATTTATCACACACCTAGATCCATAACGAGACAAACCATCAGCCGTTTTTGTTCTGCGTCTTCCATTTTCTCTCCAAACATCTTCAAAAAAAAGCCCGGTCTCTTTGCGCCGCTGTGATTATCCACGTTGGTTAATGAGTCTTGTCTTGCTTCTTGCTCATGGGAGGCCTCCGTCTAATGATCCAATAACAAGGGAATCATTTTTTCACATCTTTAAATAAGACAGATTAATTATATAAACTTTGACCACAGGGTAGAGACTATTTATTGTTCACTGTGAGGAACGTGTAGCCAAATAGGTCAACACGGCGCGTGATAGATAATCGTCGACTCTGGATGGCGCTGTTGTAAATAAACCTCAGTGACGAATACTGGACTCTGCGTTTGAACATTAGCTCTGAAATAAAGTCCGGCTTCTTTTCCGTCGAGGCTCGTCGCTAAAGTAAAGCTAAACCTTCCACAAGCGGATTTTGAAACGGCGGTTCACGCATTTGTTACGTCGTGTTTGGATTATTGTGATTCTTCGTACACGGGGCTGGACTCGGGCTCCCTGCAGCGCTCACAGAATGTCCAGAAGACGCATCAGGACTCGACTGCGCCTCCTGAACTTGCTCCTGTTTCAATTCAAAATGTTATTGATCGTGTTTGAATATCTGCGCTCCATGGGTCCTCTTTATGGGAGGGCATCTTTGGTTCGGCACTAAACTGATTCAAGTCTTTAGCGAGAAAATAAGGAGTTCTTTGTTGGAATTGGAAAATGTCCCTGACCAGTGGGATGCCCCAGGGGTCAGTCCTGGGACCCCTGTTGTTCAACCTCACTCTTTGCATTTGACTAAAACATTTTTATTCTACACTTTTCTCCTTTATTGTTAAATTTATGATGATTATTTGTGATTATTTATGTTTTGATTTGTTGAATTACCTTGTGTACGACTTGTGCTGTACAAATAAACAAATAAACTTGCTTTGCTTTTATTTGAGGGCAGCTTTTTACAGTTCACGTCCAGAACAGCGCCCCCTGCCTGTTAGATCGTCTTAGTCTTTAACACGGTTTGAGACTAGACTGATACCCCGCCTCTTCTCCCTGGTATTTAACACTAGCCCCGCCTCTTCTCCTCTTCTCCTTGGTATTTAACACTAGCCCCGCCTCTTCTCCTCTTCTCCTTGGTATTTAACACTAGCCCCGCCTCTTCTCCTTGGTATTTAACACTAGCCCCGCCTCTTCTCCTTGGTATTTAACACTAGCCCCGCCTCTTCTCCTTAGTATTTAACACTAGCCCCGCCTCTTCTCCTTGGTATTTAACACTAGCCCCGCCTCTTCTCCTCTTCTCCTTGGTATTTAACACTAGCCCCGCCTCTTCTCCTTGGTATTTAACACTAGCCCCGCCTCTTCTCCTTAGTATTTAACACTAGCCCCGCCTCTTCTCCTTAGTATTTAACACTAGCCCCGCCCCTTCTCCTTGGTATTTAACACTAGCCCCGCCTCTTCTCCCTGGTATTTAACACTAGCCCCGCCTCTTCTCCTTGGTATTTAACACTAGCCCCGCCTCTTCTCCCTGGTATTTAACACTAGCCCCGCCTCTTCTCCTTGGTATTTAACACTAGCCTCGCCTCTTCTCCTCTTCTCCTTGGTATTTAACACTAGCCCCGCCTCTTCTCCCTGGTATTTAACACTAGCCCCGCCTCTTCTCCTTGGTATTTAACACTAGCCCCGCCTCTTCTCCCTGGTATTTAACACTAGCCCCGCCTCTTCTCCTTGGTATTTAACACTAGCCCTGCCTCTTCCCCCTGGTATTTAACACTAGCCCCGCCTCTTCTCCCTGGTATTTAACACTAGCCCCGCCTCTTCTCCTCTTCCCCCTGGTATTTAACACTAGCCCCGCCTCTTCTCCTTGGTATTTAACACTAGCCCCGCCTCTTCTCCTTGGTATTTAACACTAGCCCCTCCTCTTCTCCTTAGTATTTAACACTAGCCCTGCCTCTTCTCCCTGGTATTTAACACTAGCCCCGCCTCTTCTCCCTGGTATTTAACAGAAACAGAATATTGTGTTTTTTATTCTCTTTTCTTGTATCTCGTCCTGTATATTTATTTTTTGTTGACTTTTATGTGAAACACTTTGGGCAAATAAATAAATAAAACTGAATTGAATAAGATGAAAGAGTTTACCAGTTTCCACTAACAACGGCACCAAAAGAGCCGATTTACACGAGGTCATTTGAATAAACACACAAATAGATAAAAATCCAAATTTAAAAATAAAAACACATCATAAAATAAGAGGCTTTCGTAATATTCTTTGTATGGCAATGTTTTAAAAAGCCAAAAATATCAGTGTAATGTTTTCATCTCCTTTTGCTGAAATTCACTCGAGGTTATTTTTATCGATTATACCTGGAATTACAATTTTTCACAATCGAGCGATCCATTTTTGAGACTCTTTGTTGTCTCTAAACAGGTAATACAGACAAATACATCACCAAAAGAACACGGATTAAGTCCTGAATGATCTCGACGATGGAGAAAACACCAACTTTTCCATAATGCGTCAAAGTTCCGGGCTGGAGGATGAATTGAACGCTCAGGCGGCTCTTCAGACGCTCAGATGCCCTGATGCCATTGCGCGCTGATCCACCTCTCAATCGCACGCTCCATCTTTCACATTAAAAGCTGTGGTTTGATGAATCCAGCAGATGCACCGTCTGTAAAACTCACAGATGAGATCCTGTTATCTTCAAACCCAGACACCTCCGGCCCCAGAAAAGACACGTGCGCCCAAAGGGAAAATAAACACAGTCCTACACTTCGCCCGAGGTTTTCATCCTACACCAACAGCAGGCACGACATTATGAAGGTGTGGATCAAATTAATGTGAAAAGAACCAGGCTGGAAGGTGTATTTTCACTGTACGTGCACTGACAGATGTGCTTTTATGTGGCACGTTGAGGTATAAATGCAATATTATTTTTATTTATTTGATTTGTTTACCATAGCCTACCGCGGGGCACGCACACACACGAACACACAGCCCTGAGGCGCGCTCTTAAGACCAATACACTTTGATGGATTAAGGTCAATGATGGTATTTTATGTTTCAGTCAGCTCCTCAAAGCGCTCGGTATAAACGAGCTTCTCTAGAGTCAGACTCAAAGGGCACATTTACATCGCAAAAAAACATCTAATAACTTTGGAAATCAGACCAGATCAGAAAGACTAAATCTGATTATTGACGTTTGTTTACTCTCACATCACTGCGAAGAGAAACAGTGGGATGTGGAAGTAAAAGTAGTTATTAAAACACTTTTAGTCTTTTATATTTGCTCCATTTTTGCGGCATTTTCCTCATGACAAATCCAGAATGTTATCTCTTGGGTCTTGACGTCCTTCGCTGCGTCGCAAACTCAGTCAAACACGATCGTTTTTCAGTGACACGTGAAACAAATAAATCAAATCAAATTGATCTCACCACAGTTTAGTCCTTCGTGCATTGATTCTACAGAAATCCGTGATGTTTTTTAGCCGTCTGTGGTGTTTTTTTCCTTTATTATTTCTGAAATGGATGAACCGTGCGTGTCTCTGATTGGCCGATCCACCTGTCAGTCACGTTCGTTTGAAAACAGAGATATTCATCTTTGTGGAGTGTTGAAGATCCTCATTAACACCTGCACGATCGAAAGGAAATCAGATCATACACCTCAATAATCTGATATCTGTGTCAATCACTTTAATATCAGATAACTGTTAACGACAGAACTTTGGGATTTGGATTTCTAATATTTCTCAGAGGTCAGTCGCATCCGTCAGTGGGAAGGGCAGAAGGATCGATAAAAAGATTCCATTTTGAGTTTTATATCCATATTGTTCCTTCCTCTGTCATCGTGCACATAGTATTTCTGGTCTGTGCTCAAACGTTCAAATACAAATGCCGGCGTTGCAAATCTGTAGCGTTCATTCAGAGTAGAAAGAGAGAATTGAGCTGATCCATCCATAGCTGGCAGTTATAGATGGCACCGCACGCCCCAGAACTCCTTTGAATCTCAGCTTTTACTCGTTGTGCCACATCCCGATCTTCTTTGTGGTGTTTTGGTCGTCTTCCCCGCTCGCAGAGGAACTCCGTGCCTGATAGTGCTATTTGTCTGTGCTTTTTAGCCGCCTCCAAGAACACGGATTTTCAAAAGGAGAATTTGGTTTCATGGGTTTGAATGGCACAAAGGACGCAGAAAAAACAAGACGGCAAGGAGAAAGAAAGCAAACAAACGGAAGCGGGGCAGCTGATTTGTGCTGTGGAGGCAGTTTGTGCGAAGAGGAAGAGAGAACGGACGACATGAACTGCTCCGGGATTAGAGCTTTAAGATCCGTGTGTGTGTGCAAAGTGCAGGGGTTCACAATACACGGTTCAGCTTCATTTTTACACATTCTTTTAGTATAAATGAATTAAAGTTGATTATTTTAAAGTGACATAATCAATTTACTCATAAGAAATGTTAAACGAGCAAAGATAATGTGGTTTTCTGGATTTGTGATCAGAAATGTAGTAGATCTGTCGACGTAATTCATAATTCACACATGCAAAACTTAGTCACTCTGTACTTTTTTTTATCAAGGAGGGTCTGCAACCTGTTTGGAATCGTTGTGTATTAATTAAAGGTGTTTTTTTATTATCCGCAGAGCATTGAAGAGCCACACAAGAAGAGCCTCGGGTGAAGGTGGGTCGATGAAGAATGTGAGAGACAGAGATAGAGGGAACATCTAGAGGACAATGGTTATAATGGAGAAGATCTACCTGCTCTCACGGGGTCTGGTCCTATTGTGCAGCAAAGGGAGAGTGAAAAAAGAAACGAGCGCTGAGACTAAACAGCTGTGGCAGAAGTCAAAGAAGAAGGGTACGATTCAAAGAGGTAGCTCATGTGGAACACTGATTTGCCCTTATTATCTTCCCCAGTGAGGGACAGAGCGCACGTGCCAAGTATCTCCTGCCAGCTCCGTGTCTGATAACATATGTGACCTTTGCACCGCGATGTAATGGAGGAAAAAGACCTTGGGAGGCAGGGAGTTTCTGTCAGAGGTGTAGAGGCGAAGAGGTGGCGATCGCACCCTCAAAATGCAATAAAACACAATTAAAATGCAGTATTTCCTACTAAAAGCTACGTTAGACTCATTACACCTCTGATTCAAACCGTACTAAGTAATTTTCACAGCGCACACGTCGAGGCAAGTGCTGTAATCAAAAGCTTAAAGTGGGACTTAACACCTACACTCCGCCCACAGTCACAGTTCATACAGAGCTGTTAAAGTCGGCAGTAACGTGAGGTTTAACGGAGCGGTCCCCAACCACCGAGCTGCACAAATACAGTAAATTAGTTATTAGTGACCGCATTTTCTCCAACGTGACATTCGCCCGTCCCTCATGACGCACTAATAAGCTCGTCCGTAGATGTATAATGAAAATAAGACCCATGAGCTGTGCACGAATGGATCCGTGACCCATTTGTGAGTGAACTGAGCGAATCGAGCAACAATCGTCTGTGCAACAAGAAGATCAGCTGTTGGAGATAATGAGAATCTCAACCGACCTACCTGGTAAAATAAAGGTTAAATAAATAAAATAAAAATAAAAGTTAGTTGTTTTTATGTAACCACTGAGTTTCATACTGTACCTGTTGCTCAGCGTGACTGCAGTGTGTCCTTTTCATCTGCAAAGACTGAATCATATCGGTCATGACTTGTCCACTACAGGTCAGCTCTGTATATATGAGTCAATGCTCCTAGGTCCATAAACGCTCCCTCTGTCGCTGTTTGTTCTTTATACTGTGTTAATAAAGAGATTTAATTTATAAAACTAGAGCCAGCTTTGTTATTCGTGTATAATGAGGTGGAACTTGTAGGTTAAGATCTTTATATGATGGAACAAATACACAGATCTTGAGTTTGTCCTTGACTCATTACGGTTGACTTAGTTGAATTATTCTTACACTGGCCAAAAAAAAAGTTGTCACATGGATTTAATTAAGCAAATAGGTACGGTGTTGCTGCAGTTGGTCCGGACTATGTTCAGCTGACACCTGAATATACTGAATGACCAGGTTATTCCATCAGTGGATTTTTGGGCATATTCCAAGACGACAATGTCAGGATTCAACGCGCTCAAACTGTGACAGAGGATCAGGAGCAGAGACGTCATTTTCACACATGGATCGTCCACCACAGAGTCCAGACCTTAACCCCAGTGAGAATCTTTGTGCTGGAGAAGCTTTGAGCAGCGTCAGACTCGACCATCATCAATGCAACAGGAGAAACATTAATGCAACAACTGGATGGAAATAAATAAACGTCTCCCACTTGTTGAAAACGCAGCTGCTCGCCTTTTAACTGGTACAAAAAAACGGGAACACATTACTCCTGTTTTGATGTCCCTACATTGGCTACATGTCTCTCATCGAATTGATTTTAAAATTCTTTTATTTGTCTTTAAATGCCTCCACGGCCTCGCCCCACAATATCTGTCCGACCTGCTTCATCCCTCTGCTCCTGCTCACTCAGGTCTGCAGATCTTTCACTGTTGGTGGTTCCCAAAAACGAGGAGGAAACTTCGCGGGGACCTTCTCTGTGGCTGGTCCCAAACTGTGGAACACGTTGCCCCTGAACCTTAGACAGGCCGAGTCACTCTCTACTTTTAAATCAGCTCTTATAACACACTTTTTTCTTTAGCTTTTCACTGATATGTTGACTTTTATAGTGTACAGTTTGTAGTTATTTATTTGTATGTTTGTCATTTATCCATGTTTTTTAAAATGTCTGGTCCACTCTGTTGTTTTTAAAGTGCATTAGAAATAAAGTTGGATTGGATGGATTGGATTGTAAATCTGTGACGTTGCAGAAGCGAAATCGAGACAATGCCACAGAGAATGATCAGAACTAAAGGCGGAACAACCAAATATTAGAGTGTGGGACCTTTTTTTTTTGTGGTGGCGGCTCTTTTTTATGGCCAGTGTATAAGCAACAGCGTGATTGGTCATTGGACAGGTACAAACACTTCAAACTCCGCCCCTGCAGACATACGTTTCTAAACAATCAGAGCCGTACCGTGTGACGTCACAGGCCTCACAGCGGTCACTCCAGACTTTTTCCACTCCGATCTGTTCATTAGAAGCTCGTTGGTCGCCCATGATCACAAATGTTTCTCACCATGAACAGTTTTTTTTTTTTGCTTCGCTCATTAATTCTGCAGAAATACACGATGTTTTTCAGCCCCCTGTGATATTTTTTTCTTCCTTTATTATTTCTGATACGGCTGGACCATGCGTGTCCCTGATTAACCTACCTACGGGGGAAAATCTATTAGGAACAGCAGGCAACGCCATTAAAAACCCATGTGCAAATTTGGTAGCATCACCATAGCGACGGGTAAACTAATTAACGACTGTTAGGAGGGAGTAGCTTCAAGTAAAACAGAAATAACTAATGCTTTGATTATGCACGGACTACCAAAAGATTTTTAAATTAAAAAGTGAACTATTTTCAGTTAGTTGGACCATGGTATGAGCAGATTAAACAACTCAGAGCAGCGCGTTACGTAATTTTAATGCACACTGCAGAGTCTGGAGTGCGTGTTAATGCATTCAAACTGTATAACGCACTGCTGTCCGTTGTTTAATCCTCCTTGGACCGACTGTTTATAGGAGAATGAGAAACTGGAACTGCCTGAAGAGAAATGCAGAAAAAGTTGTGCTCTAATTACACAGATTATAATTAAATTTCCTCTTGTTCTATCCGGTGATTAGCAAAATGTTACTCTGTTAATTTGTCCAAATCATTTTTTTTAATGCGTGTAGTTTTGGAAGATAAATTAATGTACTTAAGGACCACGGCTTCAGTTTTCTGCAGTGACCTTAGCCAAAAAATTATAATTAGAAGGGCAAAAATGTTTTGAGCTTGGAAAGGTGGGCACTAAATTGGTTTAAAACTCTCGGAAAAACCAGCAGTGCCACAGGAAGAAACTTCAAACTATTCTAAGGTGAAGGTGTTTTCACCATCAAATAATATGTAACAATAATAATCATCATCAATGTCATCACCGTCATCATCATCATCATAACCATCATCACTAACACCACAATCATCATTATCATCATTAACACCGCAATCATTATCATCACCATAACATCCTCATCATCATCATCATCATCATCATCATCACCATCACCATCTTCACCATAGCCATAATCATCATCCTCATCATCACTACCACCTCAATCATTATCATCACCATAACATCCAACAACATCTTCATCCTTGTCATCATCATCATCATAGTTATCATCACCACAATCACCATTATCATCATCATCTTCACCATAGCCATAATCATCATCATCATCATCATTATCACTGCCATAACCATCATTAACATCATCACACCAATCAGCATCATCACCTTCATCATCCTCATCATATCTATTATTTTCATCATCACCACCACAATCATCACCATAATTATCATCATCATCATCATCATCACAACCATCATTGTTTTCATTATCATCCTCATCATCATCATTGTCACTATCATCACTACCACCACAATCATCATCATCATCATAACCATCTTCATCCTCATCTTCATCCTCATCTTCACCATCATCATCCTCCTCATCTTCATCATCATATCCCTCATTTTGATCTTTTTTTGTGTGTATATTTTATTGAACCATGCTCTTCGTCTTGTTGATGTGGAAATGGTCTGTTCTGTTTGTACCAGACTGAGGTTCACCTGAGTCAGACACAAACTGTCACTGCGTCACTAAAGTCTGGTTTTACAGATAAACTTTGTTAATGTCATTATAAAGACAGAATGTTGGCAAACTTATGGCAAACCTCATCAGTATTTCTCATGGTGAGGCTGAAATGTTCTGTCTCTGTGCGGTCAGGGCAGTGTCTTTTTGCCAGTTCAATCCCCTGGTGGTTCTATTATCACTAAACAAATTATAAATGTCAAGTTGTGTCGTTTGTTTTGAGCAGATGTGAAGATAGATGACAGTGTTATAACCCACCATCTAATCACCAACTTTAAAACTTAAAACTTAATCCATTCTGTGTTAAATATTTGCAAAATTAACTTAATCAATCAAACTGGATATTAAATGTGTAGCAAATGCAAATGCAAATAAATTCTAATTAAATGAAATATGAAAATTGAGTGGATAAATTGGACGGCCATCCATGTGCGCGATTCCAGCGAAGTCCTTTGACAGTCGCATTCAATTAATTTCATTTACGAACATCTGTCCCTTATTATTTCCCGTACACCCACGTGCCCGCCGCCGCTCGGACGCTCATCACTGCAGACGGGGAACGCGACACACGAGCGGGATTTTGGGAGACATTTTTCTGACCATCACAATCTGTTTGAGTCAAATTATAAACGTGAAATTTTCTTTTCTGGAGCGTAAATGTTTTGGATGTAGTTTTGACTGTGCAGAGGTGAAACGAGGTCGTACTTTTACCAAAAACTGTATTTAAGTAACTCTTTTTTAGACCAAAACCTGCTCTGTTTAACTGTGGACAATATCGCCTCGCTCCCACTAGAGGACAAAAAGTTAATCAAATAAATGTAAATGAGTCCTGCAAATGTCACGTATATATCTCACTTAGCAGCCGCCGTGATGAACGCCATTTGTGGAGTTTTTTTTCGCTTTACCTTTACTTTTTCTTATTCTCATTTACATTTGCAGCAATTGCATCAACATCATCAGGCACTCGAGTCTAAATTTATATTTCCACGAGCTTGTTTACACTTGAACTGAAGTTATTTGTGGAGTAATTCACGTAATTCGCTTGGCTCGATATCGCCATAAATTAGAGCGGTTTGCCACAAGATCACAAGGGTCCTCTCACAGTCGAGGAGCTGCATCTGGCGTACAAAGAGACGGGAGATGTGCTGCGGAAACAAGAGCGTGAGAGCGAGGACTGATGCTGCAGCACAGTGGTCTCTCGTTTATCTCAGGGGTCACGTTTTAAAAATAATAAACGAAATCTACGAAGTTTCATCTTTATTTTTTACATTATTCTCTATGTTTTTGTCTGTAAAACTCCTCACCACACACTTTATACACTTTTCTCACACAGGCGTTAACATTTTCTCACATTTCTCGCTCGTTTAAACTCTCTCAAAGTTCAAACCTTCGTAGGCGTCTTTGTCGGTGCAGAACGTTTCATCGACATTGTGGGTTTTCAGGAGACTGATGGACAATGGTCTACAGTCCAACAGCCAATCAGGACGCACGACACAATGGTCTACAGTCCAACAGCCAATCAGGACGCACGACACAATGGTCTACAGTCCAACAGCCAATCAGGACGCACGACACAATGCACGTTCATACGCTGTAAAAAAAAAAAAAAAAAAAAAAAAAAAAAAAAAAGCATGAAAATTGCACTAAAATAATGCACAAAACCAACAAGGCCACAAAAGATGCCCGATAACCGTGATATCGTGAGGGACAACTGTGTGTCTACTGCAGCTACAGAAAGACACGAGACAATGTACGTTTACAGTTCCAACGTTTACGGAAAAGTCTTTGGATCAACACGGAAAAATCATTGGCGAGTGGATTGAGGAGAACTGATTCACGCTCGGACTCTCAGACAAGACACCTCACCTGCCTCACCTCACCTGCATGTCCGTATGTTTGAACAGGGCCGGTCCAAACTATAATCAGACTGAGCAGCTGCTTAGGGCCCCATGGCCACCAGGGGGCCCCCAAGAGCCCATACAGTTATATTGAAACTAATACAATATGTCAAGTTTTATTGGACACGGGGCTTGTGTGTTTACAGCCTAAATATCCCTCTAAAACAATCACATTTGTTTAAAATATCTGCTGCTGCTGTGTTTGTTTTTGAGTCGGGCAGAGGTGAGGGCAGCTCTGTGTTTACACCGGAGCAAGGACCCGACATAATGTAAATGTAAGAAACACTGTCACAACTGGAACACATTAAAATCCAAAAGAAACGAAGAAAAAATGTCTAGAATTTCAAAAATCTTGCCCCTTATATGTTTATCTTTGTGTTCTGTTGTTGTGTTGTTGTAGTTGTGACGTTCTGGATGTTTTCAGTCTGATGTTGTTCAGATAAAAACAAAAACAACTGGTCAAAGTGACGAGAGTCAGAATGTGTCAAATGTGAATCACCAACAGCTGAGCCAGGAGGGGGCCCCAGAGACACATTCAGCTTAGGGCCCCCGGTGAGTGTTTGGTGGTGTCCAGACGGGTCAATGGCGCAGACTGGCAGCCTCACTTCCATCAGTTTACTCCAGGGCAGCTGTGACTACAATATCAGTTAAACACTAACGAGTCTGTGAATTAATAAACACATTACATCATCATCAAGGTCACAGTCGCCGTAAAAACATCATTTATCAAACCATTGTGCAGTAATTCGTTATTTACCGTGTTGTAGTTAATAAACAGGTCGTTGTGGGACATTCAAAGTCGATCTACTGTAGATAAGACACTGGTCGCACACTTACAGAGGAGATTAAGCTGAAACTTTAAACTTTATTGTGTATTTGTGGTGTGAGTCTGACTTTGCAGCAGGAGGCACAGCTCTGTCTACACCAGGACTGTGTACACTAACATCTGTGCAGGATTCTGTCCACGTGCTGCTCTCATCTGCATAAAAACACTCCTGCAGCAGAACAGAGACGTACAACTCCAGGAACAACTTCACCCACGCTGTAAGTGATTTATAGATTTGAGAAAAATGAAACAGAGACTCACTTTTTATTGCGTTTTCGGCGCTTGCTTCAGAGATCCAATGTCAAGAAATATCCGAGTTGGTGAGACTGATGGTAAACACACTTTATAAACACTGTGATTATACGACGCTGCGATGTGAAAGTTCAGACGTAGTGCGGACAAACGTAAGGGTCAACGCGCCGTCGACACTGATCCACGCCGAGCCACGAGTCCACGCACTTTATGACGTTCATTATTAACGCAGTAAACGAGCTCAGCTGGACGATAACGGATTGACTTTGTGATTAGCAACGAGCAAAAATGGACATCGTGTAATTATGTTTTGTCGCCATTTCCCATTTGTAAGCGCTTTGTTTGCAACATTTGAGACGATATTTCTAAATAAAAACCCACTGATCGCTGTTAGTTTTGAAAGGATCATTTAAATTCACGGAGAGCGATCGCACGAGCAGGTTACACGCCGGACAAGTGAGATGTATTATTTATTCCGTCAGTTGGCACAGACTCACTCGCTTGTCAACGTGCCCAGTGAAAGTTGTATTTTCATATTTCAAATTGAGCAACAACTAATATTCAAACATAGTCCAACGTATTTTGTATAAAGTTATGGCGTACGTCCAACCCGCCCACGCTTTGATTCTGCAGCGTCGCCTCAAACCACAGGTGGGCCCAGCTGGACTCCTCAGGAACTGATTAGCAGTACACTCTCCCTCCAGGCCTGGCTGCACCGCGACGACGCTACAGGAGAGAGCAGGTGTCGTATTTGTGTCCTTCCTCATTTCTGTCGCCGTCGCGCACTCACCACCTGTTGACGATCGGCTTCACGGAGACAAAAGTGAAAAATCGAGGAGTGGAAGTTGTTGCGTTACGTGTAAAGAGATTCCCCGGCTCAAAAAACGCTGACAGAGAACGAGAAATACTGTGCGATAAATCAGGGAGACTATTTCTAAAATGATTTTCTAGTGTGTAACTGCGTGGAAATGAAATACGTTTGTTTTTCGAATTTACATAATGCAGCAGTTTTGTTTGTGTATCGTTGTAAAGATGCATCACCTGTGAACATGGGAAAAGTAGGACAAAATATATATTGTTTAGTTGGTTAGAGATGAATTTAAAACTGTTCTATACGACTAAAAAAGCACAGAGTGGTTTTAAACGTCGTCTGCTTATTGTCATGGAAATAAACATATTTCATGAGCGCAGGTTGATTTTGTTTTGTTGGATAATTCATGCAAATCCTACCCACTTCTCAGATCTCCTGCGGTGGGCGGAGGTGTGAAGTTAGACTGAAAATTAACCTTAAATTGAGCGTTGGCGTTTCTTGTTGTCTTCAGCTCAATTTAAATATTATCAGAGCCTACATACTGAGAAAGGGTTTGGTTTGACTCACTCAAAATGAATCACTCAAAGCCTGATAGACTCATAATTCTTCCAGCGCTCACTGTATTTTGCACATCATCACAGTAACTCGTTCAGCTCAGACGATGACAAATAAACAGACACCGGTGTATTTCTGCAGAGAACTTCATGAAGAACATTAGGACAAATGCGCGGTACAGGGGACAATGGGAATAATGTGACGTTAATGAGATTGTACGATGTCTGAGGGCTCGGGAATGACAGGAAAATATATATATACATGCTGGTTGTCATGATTTAAAGAATGTTTGTGTGAATGAGCGGCTGTTGTCTTCCTGGTGATGACGTTCCTGTGCCCTGATCCTGTTCTTTGGACCTGGGTCGTCTTCTTCCGTCACTCGGCTGGAGGACTCACTCCCTGACTGGACGACCCCGACCTCCCGGACGAGCCCGTCTCAGTCACTTTTCCCTCTTTTCCCCTGGGACGATTCGCTTTGGGCCTTGGAGAGGATTTGTTCGGTGCGACTCTGCTCCATGAGACACTGACGTCTCCCAAACATTACAGAAGTTTTCTTAATGAATAAAATCTGAATCATATTTGAATTATACTCATAATTATCAGGCTGATTTCATCGATTCCCAAAAAGACGTTAAGTTTGTGACACTGAAGCTGGTGTGAACATAAAACTACTTCAACAAAAGTAAAAGTAACTGAATGGACTGACTTCAGCTCTGCACTGTGTTTAGTTTTGTTTAAATTTGACACATTTTCAAACAATATTTAACAATAATTTGCAATATTTCAGAACTGCCCAAGTATAATGAAAACATAAACAAAGTGAACGATGTGCGAACATAAACAAATGAGTAAATATTCTGTGATTATTCCAAATCGGGGGGACATCCACGTGATTCACTGTCTCATCTGTGACGATTGTTTCAGTGATGAAGCTGCCGCAGACGAGTGTCCAGCTCCGTCATGACCGATCCACTCCCTAAAGTGTTTAGTGTTTGTACATGTGTGCGCCACCTGGAGGACGGCTCTGCTGCATCTGCTCTGCTGCTTTTTCATATATTATAAAGTCTGAGTGGACAGTCTTCACTTGACTAATTGTTTATACATTTGGAAGATGGAAGATATTGATCATCTTGTTTTACAGATTTATAATAAACAGAGAATTAGAGTTCACATTAGATATGCTAATACTAACTTTATTACTAAAAGATATAAAAGATATGTCAAGATCTGTAAAATTGCGTTCTACAGCATCATTATTTTTATGGCAGACCGTGCGTAAGTGTAACTCATTTTTGTTTATTCAAGTTAAGAATGTAAATGACTGATCTGTGGCGTGTGGATAAATTTAGTGTCTGTTTATGTCGTGGTCATTGGATTTTCATTTAGTGAGACAAAATGATTTGCTTTTAGCCCATGTTGTCCTGGTGGACCGGCCCTAGGACCATGAGGCCCAGGGTCTGCACAGAGGTAAAGGCGGGGCAGGGGCGGGGCGGGGCAGGGGTTGGGTCTGGGCAGCGTGAGACCGTGGAGACGCCGTCCGCAGTTTCCTTTTGGAGACTGAGCAGAGGCAGAGTGGTGGTCGCTGCTTGAGGCTGTTGACAGAAAGTGGCACTAACTCAGGCTCAGCGGGGCAGGAGAGAGACTCTTATCGGATCCACTACTGCACTCGCTCCAGGGGGCGGGGCTACGCTGCTTCATTCCTGCTTGGACCTCGGGCGCTGGCTGCTGCTGATACACTGCTGCCTTGTTCTGAACAGTGGGACTTTGTGGATGTTTATTTGATTACTCTCATTCATGAGTTTATTTGAGATGCTCTACATCGTGGAGCTCAGGACGGTCCCAGGCTCCTCTGGTCCTGAGTTATTTCAGGTGTTTGGAGGGTTAGATCTGGATTACTGCAGGTTTATGTTTGACCACATGACCGTCCTCACATGAGCGGCCAAGTGTTTGGAGCACGTTCTGTCAACAGCCTCAGACAGAGATCAGCGCTCTGCCCCTGCTCCTCAGAGAAGAGACCACAGACCGACACCGAGTTTAGAGCCTCAGATCATTGATAAATGTAAAGTCCAGAACAAATCACCTGTCCACGGCTTTACACCAGACTGACAGTGAAGAATATCACATAAATGATCCTTTTTGGTATTTAACATGAATATTTTATGATGTTAGTGTTATATGAATTATCTTTGAGCTTTTATTTTGAAGGTAAATCATCTTTGTTTACGTCCGAGAGCTTCCTTTACCAAAGTGCATTTCTCCAAATTGGAAATAAGAGAAATTTGTGCCGAACATTTCTATTCTCAGCTTGAATAAGTGAAAATGAATTACACTTTCTACACAAACCAAATACAAACATAAAGCTTCAGATATTGCAGCTTAAGTCTTTGTTGACACACACTACTACTCACATACACACCAATAAAAACAGGCTCTGATTACGTCTTGCACATTTTGTAAGAGATGAGCACAAACTGCAAATGTGAGAAGAACCAAGGGCAGCGCCTGCAATCAGTGACTGATTTTCCTGAAGGCAATCAAAGTCCGTCCTTGACAGATCTACTAATTTTCTTTCCTTCATTAGGGACGATTGATGAAATTGCGTTTTAGCTTGTGAAAGTTGGGACTTAAATATTGCTACTTACTATTGATTGTTTTCCTCTTGTGTTGAAATCCTTTGACGGTTTGTGTTCGACTCACTGTTCCTCTGCTCTTCTTTTTACTAAGGCGAGAGAAAAGGGACTTAACGCAATTATTTAAATAAATGGTTTTTTTTCTGGAGGATGAGAATAATTAGGACTTTGAATGGTGATAAAAGAGAAGCGCCTTTACTCCGTGTCTTGCGTGTCCTCCGGGGGGCGCTGGCACAAGTCAGACTTTTGGTTCAGAGCCATCGTTTGAACATCAGAGGTCACCAGCTGTTCTCCTGCTTCTTTCACGCCCGGATACACACTGACTGTCCAATTCTAGTTTGCATTTTTACACTTTTGCACTAAGTACGTAGAGGAATTTGGAGGCTGATCATGATTAACTCAACTCATCTTGTAAATTCAGCTATTTCAGTTCATCTATTGTGCACAAATCTTCATATATTACTGTTTTAGAGGTTTTATTTGATCACGTTTCCTTCCTCCACAGTCCAAAGACGTGTATTTCACATATTGATGAATCCCCCACTGGAAACGAAAGCGAGTGTGAACATTTTGCCGCTTCTAACACCATCAGGGGGTAAACATATAAACACTGACCAATACAAGCGCACGATCCCCACAGAGAACAGAAAGGTCACTGCTGTTTGGAGAGAAAAGACAATGTTTTGGAACGTGCAGAATTAAGACGAGATGTGAGTCTGTGGTGACAAAACGTGGCTTGGAGACCCTTGATATTTCAGAGCCACTAAGACGATTGGTTATTAATATTCCACAGAAAATGTTTAATATTAAAGGGATGTTTCTGTTTTCCAGAGCGTTTTAATGAATTACAATTAGCTAATGTGTAATTACATTTATGGATTCTGTATTTTAGATGATGTAGGAGTTTCACAGTTGGCTCTAAACACGCTCACAAATGAAAACTGTCGACGTTACACACATTTATTCGTTATAACGTAAAAATATTATAATGTGTGCAAATGTACAGATCAATTGGCGCGACTCTGACAGCTCGTTCGTGGCAAAAGAAGCTTCTCTCGTTATCAAAAGTAACTCGACTAAAGTTTCTCGTGATAAACTTGGTCTTCACACTGTCGCTGAGATGAGTTTATGACTGAGGGACGAGACAGGAGCCGTTTAACCCGTCAGACAGTGATATTTACCCTGAAAAGCAGAACCAGGGGTCAGTTTTGTTGTAACGTCGACTGACAGACAGGAGGAAAAGTGCACGACCTGGAGGACGATCTGGCTCCACGGTCCACATGACAAAGGGGACGTTCACCAAACAAACTCATTGTATTTTTTGAGCCATAATGTGAATTTGTTGTATGAAATAAGGAGCCCAGCAGGAGGCGCCGTCATGTGGCTCACGGCGTTTTGCACTAAATACCCAGCCAATGATATTATGTAAATTGCACCTGTCTGTTGAAGTGGAGTGATTAATTAATGGCAAGTAGCAGAAGTGTGGACGTGGAAATGGAACAGAGCGAAACGGAAAATGTATTTGAAAAGAGCTACAGCTGGACGTTAATGCAACAGAAGAGGATAATACGCAGGTAAAGGGAATGGTCAGTGTTGTAATCATGAAACCTCCAGCTAGGTACTCCATCCTCAAGAGCTGGAGAAGTGTCTGAGGCGCTGCGTCACGGTGATGTATGGATCTGAACATAGATCGGCAGCAATTACCAGTGTGAGCGATGGCACATGTGGAGCGAGGAGGCCCATATAGAGCCGCCCACAGAGAGATGCACCGCGCTCCAGCGTAAGACGACAGATGCACACGTATGTGGGACGCTCCGAGGCACAGTCCATGTGGCAACGTGCCAACAGTGAGCATCCTGTACGTGCACAGAGCTCATCTATATGCACGTGTGCGTTCAGCATCAACAAACTCACTGTGTGCCTCAGACCTGAACACAATCAACACAATGAACACACTGAACACACACTGTGTCGTCAAACTAAAGCTCTTATCAACACACACATTCAAATAAGAGGAGGACATGTTTGTCTCAGAACACTGCACATACATGAACTTACATAAGACGCACAAAGTCAGATCTGTAATAAAGAGAACGACACTTTCATCTTTAACATTTGATCTTCAACCTGTTCATCTGCATCAAACACAACACTGAGGCTGAACATCAAAATGAACCGCGAGATCAATGGTGATTTCTTTAGCGTGGGCGAATAAAAAATGATCTTTACTGCCTGTGAAGTGATTTCTGTTTTAATGTTTGTGCAATGGTCTAATTCACGCAGTAAAAACGCTGATAGATGTTTTTTATGTGAGCGCTCCAGGTTTATCATGTGGGACGGAGACGGGAGGGGGTCACATTTCTTACTTGTTGCCGTTTCTCCAAAACTGAGGTGAAATGAGACAAATGACTCAAAATAACGTTAAAACAAAACCTTAAACAGTGTTGAAGACATCGCTACAACAAAAACAACACAAAACAAAAGACAACGATGCTTTCCGTGTCTTTATCACATCGAGGTCATGACATCGAAGTGATCCGTTTAATCCCTGTGTAAAAAGTTTAAGCGACAAACACACAGTCAGCCAAATGTGAGGGGAAAGTTGTTGCAGCTGCCTCATTAACAGTCACAGCTCATTAGGACGGGGCCTAATCAAAATTCAGAAACCATACCAGGCACATAAGTAATTACAAATATTGCTACAGTATTTTGGGAGCAAAAACAAGGTGCCTGGTAAAGACGAGGCATCTGAACAACAGCAGCTTTTCTCCACACGCGTCGCCGGGTCATTAGACGATACGGGGCCTGAAGTTTGAAGACTGAAGCTCTGCACAAAGACCTGAGACCGACGGAGACTCAAATGTGCAAATGGACTGTCCTCATAGTGACCTCTTTAATCGTAGCCGTGTTAGACTCCTGCAAATGACAAATTAGAAACAAAACACTACATTTCTAACATCCAAGGCGACTTTAAAGGGCATAAACAATAAAAAACTGCTTTAACGCAATAAAAACATTAAACAGAATGAGCTAAAAAGGTGGGATTTGTTCCTCTCACATTTATATTTCATCTTTTTACTTGACTCCTCTGTGATCCCTCACTTTGCTCTGCCTTTGTCATTTTCTTACGTCATTCTGGGGTTAAATCTTCCTTTTATTTCGCTGAAAACATAAACCCGACTAGGATATGTAGACAGCAGTGTTCTTTTTTATTTAAAGACAGCAGAAAAATAATACACTCGGCGAATTCTTCAGATAATGAATAAACAAAAAAGTTAAAACCAAGCGGTGCATCAAGTGAATGTTTTGTATTTTATATTAAATAATAATCCAATCCAGAAGCTTTCAGTAAAGTCGAGTTACGTCACAGCAACAAAAGAGCCAATCTGGGGCCAATTTGTTGAAGGTGACGCCCCGTCCGCTTAGCAACGCTGTCAATCAAAAGACCTGTTGCTAACGCTAATGCTAACGCTAACAGGAGCGACCTCGGGGAAAGAAGGACCTGATTTGTCTGTTATTAATGTTCAGATCTTGATTTACAGACACAATAGTGAAATAAAAACCCCAGGATCATGTAGAGGGTTAATACGAACATTTAAGACCAGAATGAGTCTGAAGCAGCAGAGACAGAGAGAGGACAGTTTAAAAAAATAAAAAATAAATAAAAAGAACTTAAAAAACAAAACAAAACTACTCAAAATAACAAAAAAAGAAAAAAACCCACAAATTATCAAAAAATAAAGTAAATAAACTAAAAAAAAACAACAAAAAAACAAAACAAAACCCCTCAAAATCAAAAAAATATAAATAAATGAATTAAAAAAAATGAATAAATAAAAATAATAATAAAATGAACCCCAGGATCATGTAGAGGGTTAATATGAACATTTAAGACCAAAATGAATCTAAAGTAGCAGAGACAGAGAGAGGACAGTTTAAAAAAAAACAACCAAAAAAAACAACTTGAAATAGGAAAATGAATCTGCAATGAATTTAAATAAATATTTCCGTGCTTGTGTGTGAGTCGTAGTGATTTGTGTAAATTCACTATGTTAATCCTGCAGTGTTCTGGTGTGAGGAAACCATACACTGTTTATATAAATGGACATAACTATCCTGCTGCCGACACGTTCCAAACAGGAAGTGATCATGGGCTGCACATCCGGCGACTCTGGCTCCAATTCACTTTACATTGAAAAACTGTGTCTCCTCTCTCTGTAACTGCTGCTGTCAGACTCATCATTTTGGTGGTGATATGTTCGTGTGGACCCGTTCTACGTGATCCTGGTGTTTTTATTTCACTATTGTGTTTGAGATATGAACATTAATAAGTTAAAAATCCTCCGCACTGACCAGCAACTGGAAGTGGAACCTGCATGTCAAGGTGTCGTCATAGCAACACACACAAATAACAACGACACATAAACAAACAAAAAGGTGTGGACCCTGCGCTAAAAAAACAACACATCAGATCATTACAATACATCGAATAAACGCATTTTTATTTTTAATCGATCACTGGGTTTCAGAATGAATGCAGAAGTTTGACTGTTTCCATAGCGATTCAATATTTTAAAACAAAATGAATCTTTGTATGTTCATCTGACTCTTGGGAGAATGACGTTGTCGCGTTCTAGAATCTGAAAACGGCCAATCACAGAGCTCTCGACGACGTCACGGAAACGCAGCCTCTCGGTTGCTAGGAAACCGGGTTGAACTCCGAGCTCTCTGATTGGTCGGCTTCCGTTATGAACACCACAAAGGACTTAAAGACATCAAAGGACTTAAAGACATCACTACCGCTGCGTAGTAAGGGTGAGGTGCCGAGACCAGACGACTAACAATCAACTCACCACAGTTGACACAGCAGAGCAGAGCGAGCACGATTCTTGAAGATAATTCATATTACCCAGAGTCAGTTGAGCTTTGAATATTTGCATTTATTTGTCAAATATTAACCTACAAATTCAAAAGCGTAGTCGAAAAACATCACTAAAAATGGGTCGTTTAGAAATGGGAGGCAACCCATGGATCAGTCGAGCCTTGGAGCAACATCCGAGTGACTTGACCGACTCTTGTGAGGTCTTTCAATTGATCCTGGACTCTCTCCAGAAAAAAAACGTCACTCTACGACAAGAGATCCTAGAGGCTTGTAGCGGGACAGAGACATTTATTTTCCTCAAACTTGCGGTGGAAGCGGTTCTTAAAGAAAACAAAGCCCTTACAGAGAGGAAGGAGCGGCTCCCGCAAAAATACGAACCCGCCAGAGAACGACCAGAAGTTGAGATTGAGATCTTAAAAAGCCAGAGAGATGAGTTTGAGAGCTTGAAATCTAAATTATCTGAAAGTGTAGACTGGAAACAGCGCCACCTTGAGTTAGTAACTGAGTATAATCAGAATCTAGAAGATGCCAAACGTGTCTATGACAAAATATCAAGCATGACACAGAAATTGGCTGTGGAGAGGAATTTGAGACGAAAAAGTGGAGCGTTGGCAAAGCTGGAAGGTGTTTTGATGAAAGAAAATGAGCAGTTAACGGAACATCTTCTGAAAATAATAAAACAATACGACGCGGACAAGATAATAGAATTTGGATATAAACAAAAACAGTTGCTGATATCAGATATTCAGACTTATAATAATACCGTTCTGCGGGAAATTGAATCGATACAGAACGAAATTAGCGACCTAAAAGCCTTGTCCGATTGTCGTAAGGATAGTAACAAGAACACGGCAAAGATCAACGCCAAAATCAACAAGTTACTCAAGGAACAAGAGAAACTTCGCAACGAGCTGAAGAAGATCGTCAAGTCTCAGGAGGTGAAACGTAAAAACGATTCGGATAACGCGAGGATGGAGTACTCTGGCTTGCTTCGCGAAATCCACAGGCTGAATAAAGAGATTAAAGACCCTCGCTTGATAAAAATTCATTCGGAAATGCTACAAACTGAGAAGAAGGTGCTGAAGCAAAGGAAATATGTCGTAGAGAAAGAGGGCTCGAGACTAATGAAGGTTGAGAAAAAGCAGAAACCTTTAACGGTCGAAGATACATATCTAAATTTTCACCCTCCTCAAGAAGGAGGGTGGAAACAGAGCCACGTTGCGTCAGAAACAGAGGAAAATCGCACCTTACAGGAACAAATATCTGTGATGACTGAGAAATTGGCTGAAAATGAGGTTTGGAAGAAGAAATACGCAGACTTGGAGATGAAGAACAGCGACCTGAAAAGCAAACTTGAACAGATGAAGGAACATCTTCGCAAAATCACTGAAGATTACAACGTAGAAAAACTGCTAGTGTCCAAATACGACCAAAGACTCTGCGAGATAGAGCGTCTAAAGACATCAAATCACGAAATTGAGCAAGAAATTGACCAAATGAAAAGCAAAATGATAAACAGTACAGTCATGTCTGACACTCATAAGAGAATTGATCAGGAATTGGAGCTTAAGAAAGCTAAACAGAAGGAATTGAACGAGAAACTTGACCACATTTACGGCAAACTGCTCAAACTTAAAGAGTCTCAGGAAGTGGAGCAGAGATGTGACACAGAACCACACGAAAGGCTCTACAGTTTGTACAGAGGAATTCATAAACTGCAGTGGGAAATCAAAGAGGCTCGCTCGGTAAAGGACGATTTCAACAAGTTAAAATGTCAAAGTAATGACGACTTAAAGAAGGAGCGTTTCAGATTGTGGAGGGTGAAGAAAGAACAGGAGCCGTCACTGGTCAAAAATCAAAATCAGGAACATGAAAATGAACAAATGCGGCAAGAGAATGAAACGATGGAAAAAGTTTACACGGAGCTGTTCTTCCAATTGTCCTGCAGACAAATGGTGACGTTTTTGAATGAAGTTTTACAGGAAGAGAAGGAAGGGCTGGAGCAGTAAACCAGAACTAAACCACGACTAAACCGGAATTAAACCGGGATTAAACCGGGACTAAAGCAAGACTGCACCACGACTAAACTAGGACTGCCTTTTTGGTCGTCCTAAATAAGGTTTGATCTGTGAATAGACCTAGGGGTATGTTGGCGTTTAACATGGCTGTGGGTCACTAAAAGCAGACCTAAACCAGGACTAAAACAGGACTAAAACAGGACTAAGACAGACCTAGGGCTGTGCTAGCATTTTAACATGGCTGTAGGTCTCTAAAGGCAGGACTAAAACAGGACTGCCTTTTTGGTTTTCCTGAATAACATTAGATCTGTCACTAGACGCGGCCCATCCATCCATTTTCTTCCTCTCCTCCGGGGCCGGGTCGCGGGGGCATCAGTCTAACCAGGGACTCCCCAAACTTCCCTCACCCCAGACACGTCCTCCAGCTCCTCCGGTGGGACCCCAAGGCGTTCCCAGGCCAGAGAGACATAGTCCCTCCAGCGTGTCCTGGGTCTGTACACTGTAAAAAAAAAAAAAAAAAGGCTATTTCAACTCAAAAACTTAAGGCAACAGGTTGCCTTCACTTTTTTTAGTTATGGATTTAAGTTGCTCCAACTTAAATTATTTTCCTGTACTTATTTTTATTTGTTAGAACAAATACATTTTTTTTGGTAGCAGAACTTATTACTCATCATGAGCACAATGCATTTTATTTTACTTCTCTGACTTTTTATCATTGCCTCAAAACATTTATCATCACAATCACAATGCATTTTCTTTTGCTCACTCAATTTATTTTCTGTTTGCACAATACATTTTCTCTAATTTGCAATTGTTTTTATTAATTTAGTAAAAAGGACATAACCAGCTGAAGTAACAAACTTTATTAACAATGTACAAATTATTGTACATGAAATGCACGTTCAACTGTATATTTGAACAATATAAAATGTTACATTTGTGCATATGCTCTGTAACTTACACTGTCCAAGCTAAAACCCTAAAATACTTTTATCTATTGAAAAGTAATATAAATTTTACAAATTCTTCAAACAAAGGAATGCAATTTCACAATAAGTGTGTCTTATTTTAGTAACTTTTTCTTACAGTGCCTTAACATGTAGAATAGAGTCACTGAAGATGTAATCAAGCTTAAAAATGAAGCTCTTATGGTGCGTTCACACCGGTGCGTCAGGTGCGTCGAGTTTACATGTAAAGTCAATGGTGGACGAGCATCTTGCCACGCTGCGTTTAAGATGCGGATCCACCATTGACTTTACATGTAAACTCGACGCACCTGACGCGCCGGTGTGAACGCACCTTCTGTCTAAGGACTTTAGACTAAGAGCTTAGTTTTTAAGCTTCTCACGCGCTGGGAGCAGGTAGGAGTCAGTTCCATGAAAATGTGTTGGATAACTTCAAATGTGTACCTGTGCTCCTTTGGAAATTCTATATTTAGTCCATAAAGAAGTCCAAAAAGGTAGGCACAGGCAGTAGGAAGGTCTGGCAGATCAGCAAGAATGATGTCCTCTTCTAACACAATGCCAATGTTGACAACAGTGGGCTCTGAAGCAGGTCCATTGGAGTCTTCCAGAACAGCAAGGATTCCCACCTTCACACCTTTGGTGGACCTCTCAACTGGATCTGTGTCCTGTTAAAAAAAAGGACTATAAAATAAATATCTATCTCTCAATAACAGTTATAGCAACCCAGTAATATTTAAAATATTTGAAATCAATTAAGGCATAATTTGTGTGAACTTTAACTCACCAGGCAGGTCAAAAACAGTTTGCTCTCTGTGTCCCGAACAAATATGGGTAATCCTTCAAGAGAAATGGTTCGCCGATGCTGGACAATGTTTGACATCTAAAACACAAATGAATAATAAATGAGAGCCAGTCAGTCCCAATTCTCAATTTGACTATTACAATAAATTGTTATTTTAAGTTCAGAAGCAGGTCTATGCCTCTTCTATTATGTGAACAAATAAATTACATTTATGAAAGCTTACTTATATAAACAGGCAAATGTTTATTTGGTATTTTTCAGTTGTTTTTTTATATACATTTGATTTAAATTACTTATTGTTTCTAAAATTGACATTATTTAGTTTTGGGGCTAGATAGATTATTTGGTTTATTGATAATCATGGTTAAACATTATTTCCTTAACTCTGTATTTTATTTATAGAGAAATGTGCACACCCTCATACAGATTAGTTTATCACACAACAGTTTAATCAGTTGAATAGAGTAAGTATCAAGGGCAGTCATGAAGGTCTCCAGCAGGTCCTTAGTGGTAATGTGCATAAACTCTGCACAGATCTTACACACATACAAGAAAAAAACAAAAACACAGTATTAAGGATCTATACTCATAAGCACAAATTGTGTGAATGTGAAAACATCTTTACCTGTTCTTTCAAGAAGAGAGCTGGCCATCTCTCCTGTACTTCCTTGACCAAAGGCTGCATCTCCACGATTTCCTTTCTCCTCAGCGAAAATGTGAGGTCCATCTTTTGTCTGATCAGAGCCATGTCCTTCCCCCTCTTCTTTAATTCGTCCACCAAGAGGCATCGCTCTTGTTCTAAAGAAGAATCATCATAGTTTTCTGGATGCTGAGGGATAAAGTTAACTTCACCACGTTTTGGTTTCTTTAAAATGAATCTATTGGGGTCACTGTCATCTCCTCTCCCTCTTTTTCGATTGACTGCAACCTCATTACAGCCAGCCTCACGCAGTTTGGAGCGGTAGTTGCCAAGCTTACACTTAATACTTTTGTCCCATCCAGCATATCCTGAGCCACTTCCTGGTTCCTTCAGGCAACGATATTTGACAACCAATCCAGCGGCAACAGATGTCATTTAATTCTAATTGACTGTTTTTGAAATATTGTCCATCTCTAAAAGATTCATATCGGCCTACTTCATCACTTTCCCCAAAAAACAACTTCTCGTAAAAAAAATATTCTTGTTTCAATAAACTCTCCAAAACGTCAATAAGTGAGACATACACAAATGTATTCCTTTGAGTTGTTTTGTAGGTGTACTCTGTAGGTGTGATTATAGGGAAGTGATCCCTAAAGTAGACATTTCTCTTGTAATCAGAAGATAAGGTACCTTTTGGATCAGTGAATACAATTAATGGATTGGTTTTAAAAAATGCATCAATGATATTTTTAACTACACCATCATCTACCTTAATATTCTGCTGAGCAAGCACCTCCTTAAATCTTTGAACTGAATGAAATTTAGAAAAGTTTAAAATTTCTTCAATAATCTTTTGCAGTGAACTTTTTGAAACATGCAACAGTGTTTGCATACACAAAAAAAGGCGAGCGGCTTTGTGTTCAAGAGACACATAATTTACACAGTCATTGTCCTCTGTCTCATTTGAAAGTCGACCTGAATCACTTTGTAAAGTCTGTCTCCTCAGACGTATCTACAGGCTGCTCAGAGGAGGTACTTTCAAGATTATGATCATGAGATAGTCCTCTAAGACAATTTTTTATATCCTTTGAGTTTCTGTGCTTCTTGCTTATGTGGGCACTAAATGTTCTTGAATTGTTAGTGGCAAAATCACAATGTTGGAATGGACAGCACACAGTCTCTTTCTCTTTTAAGTGTCTCAGGAGATGAGAAATATAGGCGTTTTGTGAGCAAATATCCTTAAATTCACATAAATCACAAAAGAAGGTGAATATGTCCTGCCTTTTCACAGTCCTATTGTGTGATCTGCTGAGATGAGATCTTAATGCACCTCTTGTCTTGAATGTGCAAACGCAGTGAATGCAGGGCCAATGAAATCCTCTTCTGTGCCCAAGTTGATGATGCCTTAGTAGAACGTCTTGGCTTGAACCCACAAAATTGCAGAAACGGCACTTCATACAACAGCTGGAATGAGAAGTGACAATATAAATGGTCATGCAAGTCTTCCACTGTGTCAAATGCCCTCCCATCCCCCTGTATCCCTTTGTGTCCCCCGTAACTGACCAAGTTTTATGTTAATTGGACAAAATGTTAATGTATGTGTATAATACAATATAATGTATTAATATTATATAATAAATTATATAGACACACATATATTTTAATTTATATATTGACAGAATTTTGCCATTTATCTACCATTCTTACAATGATCCACCATATAATTTGTCTAAATTATACATGCACAGCACTATCAAAGAAACAGATATGTCACTGAATGTGCAATCTTATTTTGTACATGGATTTTAGGAAGCAGAGTCAAATCGTACTCTAAAATGGGTAATTAATAACCTTGGAAATTAGATCTTGACAAGTTCCTTTTATATTCGCACCGGTGCGTCAGGAGCGTCGCGTTCACATGTAAAGTCAATGGTGGACGAGCATCTTGGCCACGCTGCGTTTAACACGCGCGTCCACCATTGACTTTACATGTGAACGTGACACTCCTGACGCACCGGTGTGAACGTACCATAATTTGTCCTCAAATGCAAAGGCTCCAACTAGAAGCGTCACACACACGGGCAGGAGCTCGTCTGACTTCCGCCACGCTGGGGTCACCTTACGTTTACCGAGTGTTGGTGACGTTTTACGGGTGCCAACCACCAAAACCAACCCATCTGTGCAGACCCTAGTGTCTGACGCAATAATAATGCAAAAAGTATTTGCATTACCTCAGCGATGTCTTTATTTAGCTCTGGGGAAAACCATGTGCTCCGCCCGGCGGACAGGTCGCTAACTCAAAAAATAGCATCGGGACAACGATAAAATGAAACGCAGATACAAACTCTGCAGCAGCTCGCAACCACAGTTAGCTTCAAACAGCATTTTCACGTGGAGCTTTGCTAGCTGTTGCGCATTACTATGCTATCCCTGAAAATTGATGAACAAATGGGCTAGAATTGGTGACCAGTATTTATTGGTTATACGACTTAAGTAAATACATTATATGAAAGTAATAAAATAAATGTTGATTAGATTAAAAAGTTATACCATTCTACCATGCGGATTAGAAGAAATATATTAACTAGCAAGAATAAAGTTAGGAACACAATATAACTATTTCCCCAAATCATTGGTTTGGTTGTACTATTCATTAAAAACGATCAAACGCAAACGTTTCACGATATATAATGAGGCACTTACCTGTCTTAATGTCAACTTTAGCGTCCTTGGCCTCGTGCGATGGTACTGGTGGACGAAGTCCTTGCAAATTTCCTGAGGACAACCTGTATGACCAAAAATGGTCATTTGCGCATGCGTGCACATGCGCAGTAAACGTTTTTTGGCTCAATGACTATCAAACTATGTTTTTTTCATTGTGTCAACAAAAAATGTGATCTGAGGCCAACTTCTGGTCATGAACGCATTTAAGTTTCTTGAGACAACTAATGTAGAGTTTGTGTGGCAATTTACTTTTTTTTTTTGCTACTGTCAGGGTAAAAACCCGAGTTGCCTCAGCAACTTCAAGTTGGATTTTTTACAGTGTGGGCGGAGATTCTGGCACCACCCACTTCTCACCTGTAGCTGATCAACAGTCAAACCTCCACCTCCACGTCCACCTCCACCTCCGGAGCACAAAGGGACAGAGGATTTCTGCACGCGCTGATCATCACTGTGTCCTCTGGTACAGTTCTGCTTGACTCTGTCTGTTTTTTGGTTATGCTCAAAGTACTTGTTTTGTTTTTCTTGTTTTTTGGACTCACCTCGCACCTCCACCTCAAACCCAGCTTCCTACGCCCAGTATTCACGTTGTCTTTGTACCAGACCCGAGTTCTGGGCCTGTTGGGCAGATTAAATGTTCCTATAAAACACAGGGAACTGATGAGAAATATTTATTAACACAATCATGTATTTTCAATTATTATTATTATTTTTTAACTATTTATTTCACAATCGTGCAATAAAATCTCATGTACAGCAGCACAAATGACATTGTCCATATTGTCCTTTGCTGTTTTAATCACAATGTCCTTTAAATCGTCGCACATGCCCTGGTTTTTAACGTTTATTAACTGGACCAGCGCTGGCAAAACGGCTCGTGAACTGCACAGTTATATCCCATGTTCAAATTTAGCTTTCTGAAAACATTTACTTAAACTTTATACTTTTACACTTTTTAACTAAATCAGATGTTATTGAGCTTATTTTACCCAAAACTTAAATCAACTCCACACTCAACACAAAATGGCGGCGCCTTGACCTGTTTTTTCACTTATTTTCCAAAGCTCAAACCTATGGAAGCCCGTTTCCGCCATGAAAAAAAAAATAAAAGCCCCACAGAAAGTCGAAATTACGAGTTTTAAACTCGTAATTATGAGTTTAAAACTCGTAATTATGAGTTTAAAACTCGTAATTATGAGTTTAAAACTCGTAATTACGAGTTTAAAACTCGTAATTTCGACTTTTAAAACTACTAATTATGAGTTTAAAACTCGTAATTAGGACTTTTAAAAGTATGAATTATGAGTTTATAACTCGTAATTTTGGGAATGTAACATTTACAAAAAGTGAACCTTATCAATTTTGATTAAATGAATTTGGTATTTTAATAATTTCCTCAATAAACCAGCGGGGTTGTGACCAGCTGGCACTCTGCTCAGACCAGGAAAACGAGCGCTCACAGACACAGAGCACAGCTCATGAGTGGTCAGAACAGCACTCAGGGCCCACTGATTTGTTCAAGACGCCAGAAACTTTACTGGAGCTTAATTTATTCATTTTTTAAAAGTATGTAGGTGATAAACATAACAGTCCTCCTCCTGTCTCCTCTGCTCTGTACACTCAGTTGCAGTGTGCTACAAGCTCAATTAAGACTTTAAAAGTTCTAATTACGAGTTTTAAACTCATAATTAGTAGTTTTAAAACTCATAATTACGAGTTTTAAACTCATAATTAGTAGTTTTAAAAGTCGAAATTACGAGTTTTAAACTCGTAATTACGAGTTTTAAACTCATAATTACGAGTTTTAAACTCATAATTACGAGTTTTAAACTCATAATTACGAGTTTTAAACTCATAATTACGAGTTTTAAACTCATAATTACGAGTTTAAAACTCGTAATTTCGACTTTCTGTGGGGCTTTTATTTTTTTTTTCATGGCGGAAACGGGCTTCCATACAAACCTCCACAAAATCACAAAATATTTACAGAATGAATCACTTTCTCACGTCCGTGTTTATTATTAATATTTTATGACTCATATTATGTGTTTTTATTTAGTCACCGACCTGTAAAACACAAGAAGATGATGAGACGGGCCACAGTGAAGTTTCTCTTTGCCGCTGCTGCCGTAGTGAAGAAGGACGACCTCTGACCCCACGAAACCCTCTAAAACTGTGCTTCTTAACCTGGGTTCGATCGAACCCTAGGGGTTCGGCGGAGGTCAAGACACACACCAGACTCATATGATTCGCGGACTCGAGCGTCTCCAGACTCCGGCCGTGTCCTAATTCGACAAATGCACTTTTGCTGTGTCTCTAACTCTGCTCCCTCTAAACTGCGCGCATGCGCAGTTGTGCTCTGCTGACACGGTCTCCGCGCACAGATCTGCGCTGCACAAAAAAAAATCGAACCGGAATTGAAAATAAAATAAACACACAACAATTCATTCTGCGCTATTTTTCAGTGTGAGTCCGTGAGTGTGAGCGGGACGAGCTGCTCCAGACAGTTATGTGATTCACAGACGTATCTGCGCAGTTTATCAACGTCATTGACAGGCGTCCTCATGTCCTCATGTCCTCATGTCCCACTCCCAGTGTTTTAGCCGATGTGGCAGACGTGGAGTGAAAACTCGCTGAAGATTCAAAGTGTTTAACCCCTTAATGTTCCGACGGCCCGCCCTCGGGCAAAGATCCGCGCGTAATTGCGTTTTACGCACTGTTTTACAGCAGTTTTGTGTTTTAAACATGACGAAACGGACAAAACAAAAGGAAGTACGCGACCGAGGACACTGTGGATGTTTGTACAAGTTAAACTAGAGACATCTGGACCTGGAGCGGCTCATGGAACCGAGTGAAGATCATGATGGACTGAGGAGCAGAGGACCTGATGTGCTGATGGACTGGATGCTGTTCCTGATCGGTAAGTGTGGTTTATTCTGCTATTGACTTAATTGTGGGTCAAATGTGTATTATGTGTAATCATTAGCATTAGCTAATGCTAATCTTCAGTAACAGAGCAGATGTGCAGATACAGATTCCTCTCTGTGTATTTGGTCATTGATACTGTCACTTTGAACGGCATAAAAACATAAAACGACATAAAAACGAAGAAAAGGAACAGACTTTGCTGTGAAAATGACATGAGAGGCACTTGTCAAGGGGAAGCCCTGCATTTCTGACCTAGTCTCTCAAAGGCAACAACAGAAGTCACTGATCTGCAGTAAATATTCATTATTATTGTGGCCTGATGGAAATTAGATGATGGGTGTGTGTTAAAATGTTAAAAATAATAAAAAGCATAAATACAGTAAGTTAATTATTGGAATACATAATACAATACAAAATTAAAATAATTTCAGTGTGGTAGTGTTAAAAAAGGTCATGTCTTTGTTAAAAGGTATGTATGTAATTTGTTTATGCATTGTATTGGTTTTATTCTTTGAACACAGTGATGTTAATACACGGTTTATTTTGTGCACCAGTAAAACACACATATGTCTTGAATTTGAAAAAAATTATATTTTATTTTTCAATAAAGAAGGGTTCGGTGAATGTGCATATGGAACCGGTGGGGTTCAGTATCCAACAAGGTTAAGAACCACTGCTCTAAAATAACGAAGCCGCACCTACTGGCGTGAGAGTGTAATTACAACTTGACAAAAGTTATTTCTCCAGTGGAACTTTACCATTACATACAAAAATAAAACATAATGTGGTCACTTTACTGTGGCACGTCGGGATTGTAATAAACTGTTTTAAACTTTTTACTCTGAGTCTGTATCTTTGATCCTTCAGACGGCAGAGCTCAGTCGACGGATCCGGAAGCGCGCGCACTTCCTGTTCAGAACACGGCGGCGGCGGCGTGGAGCAGGTTAGCCATGTCCTTTTATACAAACAGTCTACGGTGACCACGTGTAAATCTATGACCCTGACATGTCGTGATCCTGCCCGTCCTGTCACGCGTTGTTACCCCTCCCTGTCTTGGTCACGTGTCTGAGTGTGGAGCTGGGGCGGAGCTTTTCTCCTCCCGTGCACACCTGGAGCGCATTCCCAATCAGACGCACCCGGGGATAATAAGAGGAGCCGGGACCTGACACTCGGCGCCAGATCGTCCGCGTACCTCAGTGGTAGTTTACGCTCGGCTTCGCTCTCGTTTTTTCATTCTCGTCACTTTTACTAAGCTGGAATTTCCACTTCCCCGTCTCAGACCCTGCTCCGTTCTGCCGGCGTTGTCCGTCCTGCCCCTGTCTCCGTCTCCCACGCCCCGGGACTACGACTCACGCCCCGTTTGCTTCTCGTTTGTTTAAATTTCAGTAAATCTTCCCCTGAGTTCTGTATCTTTGTTCCCCCCTGAGCCGAGTGTTACGACATGACCGTTGACTCTGTGTTTTATTTTCCATCATATTTTTTTTGTGCGGATCTATTAATCTGCTGGACTTTCTCTCCCTCGACTTCCTTCCCTCACGACTGAACTTCAACGGCCTCTTACTGAGCCTCATTACACTGTCTGGCTCTTTGAAAGTAAATGAGCAGTGGTTTTATTGTGCCTGCTCTATTTCCAGTTCTGTTCTGATGCCGGACGCTGCGCCGTTTTCCCGAAGCCAAATAAGTCATAAAAGATGAATGTTCAACCAGCCAAAACCTGCCAACGCTCACATTTACTTATGTCTGCGTCTCACGGGGTAAAAAAAGGGCCATAGAACTGGTACAGGAGAGCGATACTTCTGAGGAGAATTCACTTTGGTGCCAGACAGCGCGACAATACTTCTTATTACAATCTTTGCCCTTTTTTTTGTTTTTGTTCCTTTTGTGCCACTGAGATAAAAGAGTCACATAAATCAAGCCACAAACCAACAGCGTCATCAGAGGGTTAAAACTTCAACTTTAACTTTAAGGCTTTGAAAATGTTGGAGTTTTAAGAGTTTTCCTTTCACACTTGATATAATCTCACAATAGTCTGTGTTCACATTGACGCCATTGTTTTAAACGGAGCGAGAATCTATGGAAAAGTAAATAAATCTATGGAAAACTGAAAGAAACGAACTGAAAGAAACGACCAAACTTAACAACTGCAAATGTGGAACTGTGTTATTTGGAAGCGATTTGATATTTGATGTGATAATAATCATGTTCTTTGTGTTAAATACTGAACCTTTTTCTGAAACTACTGCGGATACTGGACTTTGTGCTGTTTTTTTTTTGTTTTTTGTTTTTTTTTGTGTGTTTCCCCCATAAATATAAAGATTAAACGTCCAGTCTTGTGCCACATTGATTCTTGTAGCTTTAAGTTATGTTCTTAAAGCTGTTTCCTGCTCAAAAACAGACCTGGAGTTTTGTTTTGTTTCATTCACACGTTTGACTAACACTTTATTATTACTGTATTTTCTGGACTATAAGTCGCACCAGCCAAAAAAATGATAAATAATGAAGAAATAAACACATATAAGTCGCATTTTTTAGGAAATTTATTTTACAAAATCCGAGACCAAGAACAGACATTTTATTTTTAAATCAAGTTCTAATAATAATAATAAAATGTGGACCAACAGGCTGAATATCAGTACATCACGCTAACGTAACACATTTATATTTATTCAGCTCCATGAAGCACAGACAGAACTGAACACGTGTCTGGTTTGTTAACGTAAGATATTAACAGTTAATCAGATAAATAAAGCAGAAAAAACAACAAGTTTACTCTGGATCTCACTCCAAATCAATAAATCCATTGAATTCTTCATCCTCGGTGTCGCTTCTGAACAAATCCACCAACTCCAGAGGAAGATGAAGCGTTCAGTGTTTGTCTTTGTCTTTTAAATGAGTGTAATGTTGATATTTTAAATGTTGAGTGGTTCAGGAGGAGTAGATACTGGTCCAAGTCTAGAGCCCCTCGCACGACTGTCACTGTGACAAGAACCAACATGTGACATTATAGATTTGAATCATTTCACATATAAGTCACATCTGAGTATAAGTCGCACCAACGACAAACTGTGGAAAAAGTCACACTTATCGTCCAGAAAATAGAGTATTCTGTCTAAATCTCTAAAGCTCAGAATGCTCCGTTCCACCTTGTGATGTCATGAAGCAGAACTTTAACAGCTCCTTTTACTTTTTTGCTCGTAGAGATCGACAATTCCTGAAAATTGCCAGTTATCAAAATGATACTGGTGAAGCTGTATGGCATTTAAAAACACAATAAAGCACTTCCTGTATCACCACATGATGACATCACAAGGTGGAACAGAGTGTTTTCAGCCTAAATGTGCAGGTTTGTGTGTTAAACATGTGAGAATGAAACAAAACACAACTCCAGGTCTGATTGTGATGAAGAAACTACAGTAAAACTACAAGAAACTACATTAAAACTACAAGAAACTACATTAAAACAGAGAAAATAGAATAAAAAATCGTGCAATATGGAACATTTAACCACAAATCAGATCAGAACCTGCAGTCTGACAGGTAAATGGTAAATTCTCGTCCTCTGAAGTGATTTTAAACTATAGGTCATTGATTTTATGAAGTCACGTGAGCGCAGCCTGTTCAAAATGTTCCAGAGTAAAAAAGCCACAAGCAGAAATCTCACATATTTTATACATGAATCTAAGTCTCAGCAGAGAAACACAGTGATGAAAGAGGAAAAAGTAGAAAGGTTGTAACTTACTAATGATCGCCCCAGAGAAAAAAAAACATGGCGTCCACATATGAACAGGACAGTTTAAGACGTGAGCGCGGCCCAGAGCGTCACACACACATCAGTGTTTCCTCTGTTCATCTTACACTCGTTTATTTCTCCACACGTCTTCACTTCTGCTTCTTCTCCACAGCAACTTTTATAAATAAAGGATGAGGCTACGAAAGGAAATGTGTCCGTCAATGGAGCTCAGTCTGTTACTCCTCTGCTCCTCCCTCTGCTCCCTCTCCTCTGTTACTCCCTCTGCTCCTTCTCCTCTTCTTCCTCTCGTCTGTTACTCCCTCTGCTCCGTCTCTTCTGCTGCTGTCTTTCCTCTCATCACTCCTCTCTCCTCTGCTCCCTCTCCTCTTTTACTCCCTCTGCTCCCTCTCCTCTTTTAATCCCTCTGCTCCCTCTCTTCTCTTCTTCCTCTCCCTCTCTCCTCTGTTCTCTCTCTTCTCCTCCTCTCCTCTCTCCTCTCCTCTCTCTTCTCCTCTCTCTCTCCTCCTCCTCTCCTCTCTCTCTCCTCTCCTCTCTCTTCTCCTCTCTCTCTCCTCCTCCTCTCCTCTCTCTCTCCTCTCCTCTCTCTTCTCCTCTCCTCCTCTCTCCTCTCCTCTCTCCTCGTCTCCTCTGCTTCTTTTCCTCTCTCCTCTCCTCCTCTCTCCTCCTCTCCGCTCTCCTCTGCTTCTTCTCCTCTCCTCCTCTCCTCTCTCCTCCTCTCCTCTCTCCTCTGCTTCCTCTCCTCTCTCCTCCTCTCCTCCTCCTCTCCTCTCCTCTCCTCCTCTCCTCCTCTCCTCCTCCTCCTCTCCTCTCCTCTCTCTTCTCCTCTCCTCCTCTCCTCCTCCTCTCCTCTCCTCTCTCTTCTCCTCTCCTCTCCTCCTCTCTCTCTCCTCCTCTCCTCTCTCTCTCCTCTCTCCTCCTCTCTCTCTCCTCCTCCTCTCCTCTCCACAGACATAATGTGTCTTTCATGATTTTGTTCTTTTTTTTTGTCAAACTAAACAAATCAAACTGTGCTGCTGTTTCTCTCTTTTCAGTCTGAGTTAAATCAGCTCAGACTTTCTCTTCTGTCTGAGTTTCTCACTTTGATTATTATTTTATTTTTGTCAAACTTTTGAGGCCCAGAGCCTCAAAATGACCACGTGCCAAACGCAGGACGTCCTCAGTGAAGTTTAACGTGAAATGTGTAAAATCAGGTTTAATAAAACACAGGAGTAAAGTTTTTATCGTGTCGTATTGAATTAATCTATGGCTGTTGTTTTAAATACATTTTTCTCAGTTGTGATGGAAACCTGAAATGTTCCTGTAAAGAGCTTTTCTTTGTCCCTCAGGCCTCGTTCACCATCAACAGAGACAAGATTTAAGAAAAGTCAAATGGTGCAGGGTCTTTAAGTGGCAAAAAGAACTGGGCAAAAAAATATTTACAAGAAAAACTCCCAAACTTCCCAGAACAAACTGAAGTGAGATCAGTCGAATGAACAGTGGGGCAGGTTTAGTTTAGTCGTTTGTTTCATCTCATTCTCCAGCAGAAAATGGGTTAAATATCATAACAATCTTTTCAGTTTGGACAATTTTCTGTAAATTGCAGAATATTTTTGGAAAGGGAAAAAAAATCTAATCAAAAATGTAATATTATGCAAAAGACAAAAAACAAAAACAGCCCTAGTGACAATAATTATAATAAAACTACAAAAAACAAACAAACACAAGTATAACTGATATAAACCCGTGTAGTTGAACTTGTTTGTGTTTGACCTGTGTCCTCAGCTCTGCTCATGTGATTTGTCCGACTTTGTCAAACTGTTCATTTTGTTCGTTTTAATTACTCTTCTCTGCTGAGTTTTAAACGCCGTGAGCTGCTCATGTGGCGTTTGTTCCTCGCTGTCTACAAACTTTTAAAACGATCTCATTTGCTGCTTTGTTTCACATGTTTTAAAAACACCAGGTTGAACTGTTTTATTATGTAATATTTTGATGCAGGATAATTAATTTTGCACTCTACTCTGGAGTCCAAATGTCACGATGCGAACGCCGCACATGAGAAATTTATAACACGGTAACAGCCTTGACGGTAAAATAACTTTAACCTGCCGCCGTTGCCATGGCGACGGGAGAGAAAAACCTGCATGCTTTTAATTCTCTCAGAAGGTTGTTTTTACACGGCGAGTGAAAAAATATAAAAAAAGATTACAAATAATGCGGGTAGTAGTACACTACAGGGGGCACGAAACAAAACAATAAAAAAGTTAATCAAAATAACACTTTACTACAGAATCACACACTGTCGGCTTCAGGAAAATGATTCCTCCCTGATTTGAGAAGGTTTCTGAGGATATTTCTGATTCTGAAGAGTTCATATTTTAATAATTGGATTGTTTAATATCCACGGACAGTCTGAAACCCTCAAAAAACCCTCTCAAATCAGGGAGGCAGATTTTCACCTCTAAAGATTTATTTAATGAGTCGTTAAACGTGTCCAAAGAAAACTTGAGGGTTGAGATCGGCTTCCGGGTTCGACTAATAAACTACCTTTTCTGTGTGGAGTTTTCACGCTTCTCTCTGTGTTTGGGCGCTCAAGTTTCCCTCATTGACTCAAAACTCCTGACGAAACCGAGCTCAAGATGACGGAGACGGTTCCTCTGGGGCTTTAGGGCAATCGCTCATGACTCTGGTTGAAGGATGAGTTAAATTCCCTGATGAGGAGTTAATAAAACATCGTGTAACTTAAACTTAAACTCCTTTGCACAGAATATAATCTTTGTTTGTCAGACTAACCACCTGCAGAGCTGAACATTACACTGGTATAATCTTCACAGCGATGGTGGATGTTCTTCTTCTCTTATCGTACGTTCTCTGCTCGTTCACAGACACAGACGCACTCGAGGACGCTGCAGAGGAAACACTTCTGTCCGTGGCATCGGTGCTTCAGAAGGTTCAAAGGAGAGTACAGCAAGAGCCGGATCAAGAGCAGCAGGGCCAGAAACAAGGACTGAGTGGAAGTATTAAAGGCCAAAGGGGGATAATGGATTCTTCGACTGCTAAATGAAATTTTACTTGTAATTATGGGAGTGTGTCAGCGGGTGAAAGAGCTGAGAGGGAGCGGAAAGAAAGAAGGACACGGGAGGAAATCTGTAGACATGAATGCAGATTGAAATGTAAAACCATTATGAGTATGAGTTACTTCGGTTGTGAGTTTTCGTTGAATATATTTGTCTCTAACTGTGTCCGGCTTAAAGGTTACGCGACGCTCGTTTGACATTTGTGTCTAAATCCCCAGACGTGGACCCCATTTTTCTCTCAGGCTCAGATGGTCCATCACCTCCCTCGCCGTCGTGACTTCCTGTGCGGCATTACGTCGGTTCAGAAGCGGCTCACACCTGCTCCACGCACATTCCAGCTCGATTTGAGTCCTATTTTTATTTGTTTATCTCCAAAAACGAGCGAAACGAAGCGTCTTAACGTCGCTTTACATTTTCAGGCAGGGTCAGGACGGTGAGGTTTAGCATCAGAAGAAATATTTCTGCGGGACACTCGTTTTTCCAGATGTTATGGCTTTTTTTTGTTTACGCTGAATCTTCCCTTGTTTTGTTATGGATCTCTTTACCTTAAATGTTTGTTCTTCTGGCGTCAGACCCGACCTTCGTAACACCATCTGTTGTTATGCTCAGGTGAATCTGTTGTTTGTTGCGTCCAGCAGCCTCCAGCCACTTGGACTAAACTCGTACGATTGTTTTGACGGTATAAATACACTCTATATGTGTTCATTTGTCAGTGGGGGGCGAGACGACGCTGTCAGGGACAACAGATCTTTGATTACTATTAGAACTTCCACAGCACAAACCTGTCACAGTTCTGCCTGTTTTCATGTTTATCCCCAGTCCTTCTTTTTGTCACCTCCCTGTTTTCACTGTCCTTCATTTTCCTAATCAGCCGAGGGGCGTCTCTACACACTCCCTCTGTTCAGTCAGTCCTCGCTCGATTGTCGATGAGTCAAAGAGAGACGCTCAAACTCTGAATCTGAATAAATAAATCTGTTGTTTGCATCTCTGCACCTCTCTATCCTGATCCTGTATTGATTCCTGTCTGAGGATGTCAAGATCCCAGTCTGTCCTGTCTTTCTTTGTGCTGTTTTCCCCTGCCTTCTGCGTCCGAACCTGGAGCTGGGCGGAGATTCAGGCTCCTCCCACACACACACCTGCAACTAATCACTAACCAAGCTGCACCTGGAGGACAAAGGGACCGTGGACCTGACACTCGGCGCCAGATCGTCCTCGTATCCACAGTGGGACAGCTCTGCTTGGCTCAGTCTCATGTTTTTTGCATTTGCTACTCATTTCTAAGTTGGATGTTTTTGCTCCTGGTCAGACCCCGCCCCCTGGACCCGCTCAGCTCCTCTGTCTCCGACCCAGCTCTGTCTCTGACCTCGCTGCTCACGCTCTACCCCTGGACTATTACAAACAACCCCGCCCTGCTCTCATCTGTCTGATCCATCTACCTTCATTTGCTTTATATTCTCTCTAAACTTTGTCAAACTTTTCACTTGTGTTCTGAATCTTTGGTCCCTCTGTCAGTCTTTACGACAGAACGACCTATTCCTGAGTTTATTTTCCAGCCTGTTTCACACTGAACCCCCTAAAATGTAAGAGATTTGCATTGGTATTAAATAAGACCTTCATTCTTCAGTTGTTTACTGCCTTATTTGTCATGTTAAGAACGAGCTGTTTGAAGGACACTTTGTTGTATTTACTGAGACTAAAGAGTTTGACTGTTTGCTTTGTGCTGCATTTGCATTTATAATATCTGTACGCTCACCTTTAATAAGTCATGTTTGCACTGTTGTTGTACATATCTACCTCTAGACTATTTTATTTTTAAGCAGCAGTGAGTTGTGTTCACTGACAACGGCAATAAAAGTCTAATGATTCTGATTTTCTGAGTCCAGTTTACCTGCCCGATAAAACCACTGCAGCAACTTTCCGGAAAAAAGTGTGTATGGTACAGCAGCCGGAGACGTGTCTAGTTTTTCTGGGTCTTTGTACAGGAGAGGATTAGTTTGTTCCAGGGATGCACCACCCTGAGTAAAAACATCTTTGTGAGCGTTTCACTGCTCTGGTCCCTCGGTAAATCCCTGCACTTTAGAATTCAGTGGGACGTTCTGGGTAAAGTTAAACGTCGCTCTACTTCATCCTGTCAAATCACTCGAGCTGACTAACGCAAACGTAACCAAGGAATTTACATTGTTTATATTATTTTCTCATTTCCGCATCATTTTATGTTTGTGTAATTAATTTTGCAATAATGGCACATGATTAAAAACACCACAGATGAACTTTAAAGTAAACGCCTTTGTTTGTAACTTAGAGGAAAACAACTGGTTTTAATTGCACCAAATCTACTAAAACGTGACAAGCTCGTAGAAACCGTGAAGCGTCTTATTTCTCTTCGTCTTGACCAGCTTTTAAATCACTTCGCTGATGATGATCATTAACGAGCCGCCAGATGGATGCCGCATTTGAAATTCATACAACCGAGTCTAAAAATACGTCCTCTTTTGCATCAGTGCTAAATTTCCCAGGCCCTGAAGTGTCAGATCAACGTTGATGCAGAGAGATGGGGTGAAGACACATCGTATTTTCAGCTTCCCTGTTTGTCGGTGTCACAGGAGAGAGGAATGAGCACTTAACAAATCACTCACATGGTTCAGACGAATGGGAACTATAAACAGGGACAGAAGTCAGAGCCAAAACATCAAACACACACTGAAAGATTCTAGGAGCGATTCATCCTCACGACGACAATATCGGTATCGAGCGATATCAATATGTCCCCGTGTGTCCTGCCCAGTTTGACGTTTTGAACTGAGTCGAAACGGAAGAACAGTTCATGTCTGCAGACGACTCAACATCTGCTTGTCTTAACGCAACGCAAGAGTTTGATCATGATCTGTAGGCCCAAAGACGACGAGAACATGAGACGTCCTGGGTTTTGTCTGTCTAATGTCGTGCTGAAAGTTACGGCTAAAATTAAATATCTTGGGCGTCACCGTGGACATGTCAGATGATGATGATGTTTAGAGACACTGCAGGACGTTGTGGCTCGAGCTCGTCCTCTAATGTTCAAGTTTGGTTCATGTTCTGATGATGTAAAGTTGATGTCATCGTTATACACTGCTCACCTCTGGACTCGTTACAAAAAAGCCCGTCTCCAAAGGCTGCAGGTGGATTATAACGACGCTGGACTGACTTAGTTTGTCACTGCACGACTGAACACTTTGCTGCACGAAGAACTTTAATGTACAGTTTTATTTACAGCTCAATAAGTCAGAAAATGAAATAATAAAGTCACTCACAAATATAAGATTCAGTGCAATTTGCTTCAGTCTAAGATGTGGAGACACTGGTCCATCTGTCTTTTAAAAACGTACTTATTTACTGTTTGTTTTGTCACTGTCCTCATCTGTTTTTAAAAATGGACTCTGAGTTTGGATATCGCTGTTTATTTACACGTTTGCTGTGGATTTTAAACTGAAATATCTGTATTGGCAAATGTTGGTCATCGTCCGCTGCATCCCTCAGTTCGCCAGTGAGGTAAATATTGTTTTTTGGTTTTGTGTGGTTGTGTGACATCGCTGAGTTTCCCCGTGCGCGCCGTCCCCCCTGCGTGTTCAGCTGTGGGCGTGGCTTCTCCTGCTTCCTCTCCCATCTCCATCTCATCTTCAACGCCAGCACCTACCGGCTCCAAACTCACGCCTCTGCCAAACATCTCGCCTGGAAAATAAACCTCGTTACTGCTGTTTTTTTGTCTGCTTTTGAGTCCAGCTTCTACTTCCTTGTTTCTGGCTTCCTCAAGGACAAATCCCGCTCGAATAAACGCTCATCAACTGCGCTATGTTGGTGTCTCTAAGTTCAAGTTCACCTTCATTCATAGAACAAACTCTCTCCTCTTTTTTAAAAAATCTATTTCTCCTGTTTCATTAACCCGACTTTGCCCCTCGTGATCCTTAAGACTTTTAATTTCAGGCAATTTAGCATAATTTTGCGGTAAGAATTTCATCGTATTTCTATTAATTGCTGTTAAGTTTGTGAACTTTTAGTGCAAGAAACTTTAATGTGATGTATTCTTCTGCGTGGTCTCTTTGGGGAATTGGGAAAAGAGACTCTAACGGAGCAGGTAATTAGAGAAAGAGGCAAGAGCACAAAAACGTGCCGTCTGCTTTGGTCAAGGCCACAGATTTAAAGTAACTCTCTCTAATTAGTCGATATACGTCTTACTTTTTGGCTCGGTGGTGCATATGCAGAATACTTATTGTAGTTTTGACTCATCGGGGCCGTCGCTGTGTTCCCGAGCATCACGACCTTGTCACAGCGGCTTGTATTTACCGTCACTCTGGGCGCTCCGGAGGTTGACATAAGTATGCATCATCTTGTTCACCTGTCACTTCTGTGTTTGTCCACACGGCGCCCCCTTTTGCATCCAACGTGTCACCAATCAATGCACCAATTACACCGTTTGGAGCTGAATGTGTGTCAGAAATCACGAGGAGAAGGAACGCGGCGAAGGCGACAGGAGCTGGAGGTGAAATGGGAAAATGTGTCGAACGTCGTTGTGATGTTTACATTGTTGAGCGCAAACATGACTAACATTTTCATTATACAGACTTCAACAAATGTTATGTTTTGTGCATTTAAAAAGTCGTGTTTTTGTGTCGAATCATTTGGAATCATTTAAGATAAAGCAAAAAAGTCAATCAATACAAATAAAATACAATTTAACGACAATCAAAATATCTCTAAGCACAAGTTTGTCAAACCAACACGGCCCATTTAAATCAAACGTTCTCATTTTAGTCGGTTGTTTTGCACTTTTCTTCTTAATCTACAAAGTCTATTATTCTTTGTCAGCGAAGACCAAGGAACGGAAATGACATAACCAGCTGCACGTTCAACAGAAACATGTGAAGATGCTGCTCCATGTGTGTAAATTAAAGTCTGAATGGCAGATGATGATCAATTAACCTGTTCAAGATGTTTGCACACACTGAGAGTCCAGCTCATTTATGTGCAGTGGTCCCTCGTTTATCGCGGGGGTCACGTTCTAAAAATAACCCGTGAAGTATCAGCTTTATTTTTTAACAATTATTCTCTATGTTTTTGTCTGTAAAACCCCTCACCACACACTTTATACACTTTTCTCACACAGGCGTTAACATTTTCTCACATTTCTCTCTCGTTTAAACTCTCTCAAAGTTCAAACCTTCGTACATTTTAAAAATAAGTACAGTATTATACAACGAAACCACGTTATTTTCCTCCTTGAAGATTCATTTATTCCGTGATGGCGCCCCCTACAGCCGCTTCCTTCAGCGTGTCCAGAAGTCCAACTTTTTCTGCAACGTTCAGCATCTTCCTCGACCTTTTTGGGAGCGACCGCAGGTGTCTTTGTTGGCGCAGAACGTTATTCCCTATGTTTTTGTCTGTAAAACCCCTCACCACACACTTTATACACTTTTCTCACACAGGCGTTAACATTTTCTCACATTTCTCTCTCGTTTAAACTCTCTCAAAGTTCAAACCTTCGTAGGCGTCTTTGTCGGTGCAGAACGTTTCATCGACATTGTGGGTTTTGTCGGGGAGAAAACAAATTGCAAACGTACAGCACTTCAGAGTCACACTGAGATCCAACGTTTATGTAAATTTGTCTGTCTGTTGTTCAGGTTATTCATAAAGGAACAGTTATTTTACCATTACAAATTGTTTGGAATGTTTTATCCAAATCCATGAATGAACAGCAGATTTACCACAAAACACCTAATGCATTTGGGAATAACAATATAAAACCTATTTCACACATTATTCTGTACAAAGTTGTCGCACATAAACATTGTTTCAACTTTTAAGCTGCTTTTCCACAATCTCCAGTTGCACGCGCTGCCAGAGGAGCTCCTCCCGAACTCACCATTTGTTGGTAATTGATAACGAGGATGGATGTGTCTGGTTGGCACAGCTACGTCTAATGAGGAGACCTGCAGCCATCTTTATTATGAAGAAAAATTTCTGTTTCTTCAAAGTCACTTTACTTGTGGGACTCAATCTGCTTTTCTGTACTTCTTAAACGTAATGTGAAGTAACGCAGTGAGTTTATGTGGAAGATGTTCATTATGTGTAAAGTAACGCAAGGTTTTTTTCCACGTAAAATCAAATCGTTGTAGGAGTGAAGACGTTTAGCTGCTCGTCCAAGCCGCGGCTTGGACGAGCAGCTAAACGTCTTCACTCCTACAAGACGCTTCTTCGGTTCTGGTCAGATTCCTGCTGGACACTGCCTTATATTTGTCTGAAGGAGGCGCTAACGACACTGAAACTGTAAATATCTATTGTCTCCAGTTTCATCTTAAACGACTCTATTCAACCTTTAACGACCCTGCGATTGTTCTCTTTATTTTGTGTCTGAGGATGGAGTTATAGATGGGGAAGGATTGTCTTTCCTCACAAAAATCACTTCTTTAACTCTCCTCTCAAAGCGTTTCTTTCCTCTGGCTCAGATCTGAACCTCACTCTCTTCTTCTTTCATGGTTTGTGTCTTTGAGATGCAGATGAACAGCAGACTGTGGTCCTGAGCTGCTCTCTCTCTCTCTTGGTTCATTCTCTTATGTCTGTGTCTGTTTAGTTTCTCCAGTATAACACTCACTCTTCACTGAACGGAGAAGACACATTACTTTGTTTGTGTCTCGGGGTTTTGTCCTTTGAGTGAATCAGTTTTTTGAAACAGACTGGAATCTCAAAGCGTCTGAAAATTCTCTCAAGTTTTTCAGACACACCTGGTTCAAGATTCCTCCTCTTCCTCCAACGATTTGTCCAGTCGACAGATTTAATTTCATCTTTTGCTTTGGATCAGACCTGGACGACTGAGGGAGACACAGACGCTCGCTGCGTTACATCACACATAATGAGCAGTTCTCTCTTGATATTTTGATGTATAAATGTCACACTTTGACCGTCGTGTGTGAACAGCGTTTGCTAAACTCTATTAACCTTTATATTGACCAGTTCGTCTCAAGTCACACGGCTCCAGGTCCAGTTCTGAGTCACTGACGTTCAAGTCTTTGTCCATTAGAGCAGGTTCAGTCTGACCAAAACCACGTCGAGTCACAACGTCCACAGCTCAAAGCACTTTAATGTGATTAAGTAAGAAAATAACTGTTCTGGACTCGATTATTAAATAAGCAGAGGGATATTATGATAAATAGATTTGTTATAAAATGTCTGAAGAGGTTTAGATTTTTTTTCCACGCATGTTTCAGTAATTTAGCGATCTCTCCCAGACTCTAATCGAACATTCCTTGTGTTTCCAGCTCGTTTTTTTAACCCTGTATTTTCTTGTATAGCACCTGCACATTTATTATTAACGATCTGGGTTCACTGTGAATAACAATATTTAGGCATCTGTACAACTAGCATTAATTATTTACTGTTTTTATTGTTGTAAATGAGACTTCTGTTGCCCGGAAGTTCGTGACCCTGGTCCCAAGTCATAGCACGGTAAATTTATAGCCAACTTAAACATGCACAGCGAGTCACGGGAGCTTTGTGGAGACGCAGCGCCCAGACTCAGACTCGTGTCCGTGCTGCTTTTGGGACGATTATCACGGTCAGTGCTGTTAATTTTGTCAATATTGTTTGTATTCTGTAAACTTTAATCCAAAAAAATAACCTCTACTCTACCTGCACTAGAATGTTTTGGGGTTTTTTTTTTTCATATCTTCATTTTGGCTCAATAAAAGGTGAAAAAACACAATCCCCCTGTCATCACGAGTCTAGAAGATGTGATTCAGCTCAGAGTAAAGAGACAGTCCTCAATAATAAAAACAACAGCAGCAGCAGGATGAGGTGCCCCTGGACCATGAGACAAAAGTATGACAAGTATTTACAGTATTTACAAAGTACACTGCTCAGTTTTGAACAGGTCCACAGTTCAAACAGTCCGCTGTAATAATCCACACCGCGCCAGAGTCCAGTTTAGCGGCAGAAGAAATGATGCGAGGCGGAGAGTTTGAGTGTATGTATGGGTGGTGGAGAAGGTGGAGTGAGCTGGCGTAGGTGCTGCAGAGCGTCCTACCGCATCAGCAGTGTGAATCGTGTGGCGGTACTCGTCTGTTGGACATCGGCAGTTCAGAACCTTGCTGTGCTGTACGATTCAATCCAAGCAGGTAGAAGAAGAAGAAGAAGAAGAAGGAGGAGGAGGAGGGACCAGAACACGATGTAGTCACAATCTGCAGCTGTTCCCCTCCACCCTTCTCTCCACCGGCGCACGTCTGCCCTGTTTATTCTCTAAACACGAGGTATCGCGAGATTTCATGTTGCTGTAGTGACGGAGTTTACAGGTAGAATGTTGTTATTGTGCAGAGAGAGTAAAACGTAGGTAATCATTATGTTAATAGATTAGATTTGATAGATTTTATACACATAACTTGATCATGTCCAATGCTCTACATCCCGTCAAACTCAAGGCCCAGGGGCGAAATCTGGCCCGCCATGTCATTTTATGTGGCCGCGACAAGGTAAATTAAAATATATGACCGTCTTAAAATGTCAGTTTATCAGTATAGTCATATTTTTTTTACATCTATGCAAATTGGCCCTTGGTGAAATTGAGTTTGACCCCCCTGCTCTAAATCACCTGCTCCCACGTGACAACTCTCCATGTTTACACAAAAGCAGAGAAAAACCCAAAGTTAAATCTGTCAACTGGACAAAAACGTCTTCACTCCTACAACTTTTTTTGTCCAGTTACAGATTTAACTTTGTCTTTTCCTCTGGATCAGCCACAGATACACAAAAGCACGAGACAAAACTGCACAAAACAACTTGACAAACCTGCAGTTTTATTAGCGGGACGTGCTCTGATCGTGCGGTGATCGCGCTCTAAAGGGAGTGTAACTTAGCACAGGGAGCAAAGGAAGAGGGGGAAAGTGAAACCTATAAAACATGTTGATCTAAATGTGTAACGTGCCAGCAGTTAATCCCCCAAAACACGTAAGAATCAATCCGTAATCGTCGCACAAACGCACCGACGGATACACGCAAACCGAAAACGACAGCCTTAAGTGGCGGATGAACTGCCTCTTAGGACAGTTCCACATCTTTAGTTTTCACAAGCAAGAAATGATGAGTTAACACAAGGCTTGTTTATTTCACAAGTGGCTACAGGCTAGTGCGGCGTGCGAGTCCAGCTCCATCCATCAAACTCAGCTCTATCAGTCTCGTCATTAGCGCTGCTGCTGAACCACACTGCTGCAGTCGTTGTTCAACCAAATGAGATGTCTGCAGCTCCTCCGTGTTATATTGTCCCCAGACGACTTTTTTGATCTATGCCTAAATTTCCTGCAGGGATGGGAGTTGTTTCGCTTCAAACGCAGATAGGATGGGCGGATTTACAGATAATACAGGAAGAAAAATATACTCTTTGGAGGGTTTTTACTTATTTTAGAGATTCTGTGCGTCATGTCACACACCGGGCTCGAAAACACATAAACAAAAATAGAATAGAATGTACTAGACACAAAACACACACACACATGCACTAGAAGTATCTCTGGAAGTAGATTTACGTTCATCGATAAAGTAATCTGTCTCACGGTTAATGAAAAACTGAGATTTAGAGGAACATTCTCCGCTTCATGACGACCTTTGACCTACAGCAGAGCAGCCTGGTTTAGGAGCAAAACCTGGAACAGCCAAACTTTATATTACTTAAGTCACGTCATTTCATCTGTGTAAATGTTTAAGATGAGCAAATAGTCACTGGTTTGGTTTTGTGTCTGATGGAGCCTAAACCCAGGTCTGTAATTTTTGTAATATTTTTATTATTGAGATAATTATTACTGTTTTGTTTTGTTTTGATTTAAAATTTATTTTAGGTATATGATTTTGGATAATTTTGGCAATTAATATATTTTTTTAATATTTATTTATTTAATATTTATTTTTGGTGGTCATTTGGTGATTATTTTTGGTGACTATTTGGTGATATTTTTGTGATTATTTTGTGATTATTTGATGATTATTTTTGGTGATTATTTGTTAATTATTTTTGTTTATTATTTGTTTATTTGGTGATTATTTTTGGTGTTTTTTGGTGATTATTTGGTGATTTTTTTGGTGACTATTTGGTGATTATTTGCTTACTAAATAATTTTATGTATTTGCATTTTAATTATTGCTGATGTTAATCATACATTTTGTGTCTATAATGTTTATTTTTGTATTTTGAGATCTATGGCTCCTTATTTAAGAGCTGTGCAGATGCATCATGGGAAAGTGAAGTGGAGCCAGACATTTTTCTGACCTTCTTTTTCCCTGTAAATTCCCTTTTTTGTTTGTATTTGTCTCAACAGTGAGTTTTTAACTGAATCTCGATTGTTCTGTGGATTTTTGTGGGATTTTAAAAGGTGGAACAGGTGCACAAAGCTTCACAAATGTTTGAAACTTACACCGTCCAGACTGTATTTTTGTATTTGGATATAGTCTGTGTTTTACTGTTAATCATTTAATTTAGAATTCATGTCTATTATTTTATTGTTTTACTGGACTTCACTAACGACGTGACCTTTGTGGACGTGTTGACTCTTTTGAACGGTTCCTTAACGTGAACAGTTGGAACCAGATCTCATTTTTTTTAAGGAATAAAATCTTTTCTTTCCCTAATTTATTTGAATTTTTACCTTGATTAACGCTGAACCAACACGTGAATCAGCACAAAGGCAGAGCAGCAACACGAGTGAGAATTTCATGCACAAAAACATATTTAACATGTACTTTTAAAATGATGATTATTATTGTGCATTTTATTTACATTTTCAACACTCTCCCACTGTCAGTTTGAACCATTTTAAACACATTTGAGTCTCGGTCATTTCTCTCTGTGATGAGTTTGTAGATAAAATGAGTTTTCATCGTGTAAATAAACACAAAAAGAGACAGATTTTTGAACGGATGAGCGAATCCAAAAGATTGAGATCCAATAAACGAGTCAAAAGTCCCATCGCTAGAACTTTATGACACAAGATCTGATGATTGTTTGTCTAAAAACTGTCCTCAAAAGAACGGAAATGGGGGGAAAAAAGTGCTTGGTTGATTATTTTGCTTCCTAAAAATGGAAAATATTGGTGACAAACACGTACCTCACCTGTTTTAAACGCACTTATGACACTTGTTTAGTTTGTTTTTCTTTGTATTTTTCTGCGTTTGAACAGGACGCCCATGAAAAGGAGAATCAGAGCGCTCTCATTTGGCTCCGTCTGTATAAATAACAAGAAATAAGAAAAATAAAACAAAGACAATATCTATTTTTTTTGTATTTTGTGTTATTATGGATCCTTTTTTTATTGAAATTCAAAATCTTATCGAGAAAATAATAAATACAAGGCCATGAAAATGATTGGTGAATTCCAATGTAGTAATAAATGTCAGTGTAGCTGCGGCACGAGCCATTAAGTCTCCAATATGATGCATTTTGGAGTCGATACGTCTCTGCCCTCGCCGTGTTCATGTACACGCGGAGATTGGAAGTGGTAGTGGTATTGACTTGAGTAATGTTTTTTTTATAGACAACATCGCGGTGGCACCATTACGATCATGAACAGCAATGAGAATGACAGGAAATCCTAAACACGACTTTATGAGTGTCATACATCTCCATAAAACACTTGATGACAGCTCGCTCACTTTGAAAACAAGCGGCAGTGGAGACGCACAAATGACACGGCGGGTTTAATCGAGCCGTGTCTGAGGACGTGTCACGGAACGATGATCCCCCGAGTCTGGGCCCACGACCGGACGAGGTTTTCATCTGGATCTGAAGCTCGAGCGTTGTGTCTCCTGTCCTGAAGTCGTTCTCTGTTCTGTGAGGACACTTCAGCGCCGTCTTTGTTAAAACGAAGACTCATAATTCTGCTGGAATTCTGGGTTGTAAAGTGCTCGAATTAGACCTGTTTCTCTTCAGAGTTGAGAAAGACGGTCAGTGGCAACAGGAGGAGGAGTCTAGACGGTGTACAGGAGCAGATCTTGGGCAGGAAACTGTAAAAAAACATGGTGAGAATGTTATTTCTTGCATTAATGGAGCGGGAATCTATTTCTTTCCTTTGTTTTTTTCCCAAATTTTAAGTAAAACAAGACATTTTATGCTTGTTCAAGTGGCAATTGTATTTAGATTTCAGCGCGGTTGTGTGTTTTCCGCTGCTACACGTAAAGTATCGCTGTAAACTCCGCATTTTGGCCCCGCCCTAAGTTAAGAAGTTGATAAGTCACATGATCTCAATACGGCGCGCTCTTTATCGCTGCTGTCTGCTCGCTGGTGTCTTTACTTTTGTCTGGTTAGTTCGCTTTTCTCCGGGTAATGCAAGAGTTAACGCAGATGTTTAAGATTCAAAAAAGACTAAACTATAACTGGAACTGCACCTGGAGAGTAAAAACACAATCATTTTAAACGCTCAGAGACGTCGGTGAGACAGTTTAAAGTTCCCTTACATTTATTTAATCGAGTTTCTTTCAGTTTAGTTACTTAAATACATTAAAAAAACATGGGCTTCCTATTGGTTCAACACAACAAAGTAAAGACACATAATCAGTTTATTCAAATCTTCATGTAGTTCTACTTTTAAAGACAATTATTCGTCAGAAAAAAGAAACATTGGGAACAGGAGACGCCAAAACAGCAGTGGACGCGTCGATGTCACGGTCCAGGTCTCCACCACGTGAAAATATGAACCTACTTTTAACTTCTGAGAGCGTTTATGAATATTCATCTACCAGGCACTAAACAAAGGCCACACACACTCACAGCTCCGACGCACACACACACACACACACACACACACACCCCACACACACACACACACACACACACGGACACGTTTCTATAAACAACGTTCTACATTAGAGCCAGATATTAACCTGAAAATACTAAAATAAGCTGCATATATTACCTGACAACGGGATGGACATGAGCACAGAGACATGAACAAGGTGGAAAACAGGCCAGAAGACCGAAGAGCGACGCACAGCTGCCCCCGAGAAGAGCTGGAGGTCAGAGGTCAGAGGTCAGGGAAAAGCACATGATTATACAGAGTGTGTGCAGTCAGACCTGGTCCCGCTGCCTTTTGTCAACACTTCTGTTCATTGTTTTTATGGAGCCGGCCTTAGCCTTCAGGGGGCGCTAAGCAGAAGTCGCTTTAGTGCCACATTCATATTTGACCAAATGAAGACACCACTGTCATTATCTCAATAGGTTCAGCACAAGGATAAAAACATGTAAGGAAGGAGAGTCTGGGGAGACATTTTTAAATTCTAGACATTTTTCCTGATTTCTGGTGCATTTTAATAAAGTTTTTGCTAAAGTGGGTTTATATTCATCAATTCTTTATGTTATAAAATGCTGAATTGGACAGAGTAGCTAAAGATGAACTTTTACGACAAAGTCACATTATTCAAGAAGTATAAAGTATTGATCCAACATAGAGTCACATAAGAGAAACATAAATCAGATTTATAACCATCAGACCATTTGACATTAGTGTAACTGACAGAACTGAACATTAAGTACAAAATGTGGACATGAGACTAGAGCACATCAGAATCAGAATCAGAAGACTTTTATTGCCATAGTCTGTGAACACAGTTCACAAACTAGGAACTTGATACGGTGAAAAAGTGCAACATAAACACACTGAATAAATACAAATACAAATACAAATAAGAGCATGCACAAAGTTAAAAAGATATGCTTAAAAAAATCAAATGAAATACTTAAAGGGAAAAAATATGTACAATAGCAGCATCAGAACAACAGTGCAAAGTGGCTTATTAAAGTGACCGGTGTTATAAAGTGTCCAGTTTAGTGCAGATATTATAGAGTGTTCATGAGACAAACAGCAGAGGGGAAGAAACTGTTCTTATGGCGAGAGGTTCTGGTCCCAATGGACCGTAGCCTCCTGCCAGAGGGAAGTGGCTCAAATAGTCCATGTCCAGGGTGAGAGGTGTCAGCTGCTATACGGCCTGCTCGCCCCCGAGTCCTGGAGACGTACAGGTCCTGTATAGATGGAAGGCTGCAGCCAATCACCTTCTCAGCAGAGGCACAATGCGCTGCAGTCTCTGTCTGTCCCTGGCAGTGGCCCCAGCGAACCACACAGTGATGGAGGAGGTGAGGATGGACTCAATGATGGCCGTGTAAAACTGCACCATCATCTGGACTGGCAGCTTGCGTTTCCTCAGCTGCCGCAGGTGGAACATCCTCTGCTGGGCTTTCTTGATGAGGGAGCTGATGGTCGGCTCCCACTTGAGATCCTGGGTGATGCAGGTGCCCAGGAAGCGGAAAGAGTCCACAGTGGTGATGGGGGAGTCCGTCAGGGTGAGGGGAGGCAGGGGGGCTGTGACTTTCCTGAAGTCCACGATCATCTCCACTGTCTTCTGGGCGTTGAGCTCCAGGTTGTTGCTGCTGCACCAGGACACCAGCCGGTCCACCTCCCTCCTGTAGGCAGACTCATCGCTGTCCGAGATGAGTCCGATGAGGGTGGTGTCATCCGCAAACTTAACCAGTTTGACGGAGTCGTGGCTGGAGGTGCAGCAGTTGGTGTACAGGGAGAAGAGCAGGGGAGAAAGTACACAGCCCTGTGGAGATCCTGTGCTGATAGTCCGAGTGTCCGAGACATTCTTCCCCAGCCGCACGCGCTGTCTCCTGTCTGTCAGGAAGTCAGTGATCCACCTGCAGGTGGAGTCAGGCACGTTGAGCTGAGCGAGCTTGTCCTGGAGCAGAGCAGGGAGGATGGTGTTGAATGCAGAGCTGAAGTCCACAAACAGGATCCTGGCGTAGGTTCCCGGGGAGTCCAGATGCTGGAGGATGAAGTGAAGGGCCAGGTTAATGGCGTCGTCCACAGACCGATTGGCTCTGTAGGCAAACTGCAGAGGGTCCAGGAGGGGGGAGGTGAAGGACTTGAGGTGGTGCAGGACCAGGCGCTCAAATGACTTCATGACTACAGACGTCAGCGCCACAGGTCTGTAGTCATTAAGTCCAGTGATCCTGGGCTTCTTGGGGACGGGGACAATGGTGGACAGCTTGAAGCAGGCTGGGACATGACATGACTCCAGGGAGGTGTTAAAAATGTCCGTGAAGACAGGAGCCAGTTCCTCAGCACAGTGTCTAAGGGTGGAAGGAGAGACACCGTCTGGGCCCGCGGCCTTACGGGGATTCTGCTTCCTGAAAAGCTTAGTCACGTCCTGCTCCACAACTGTGAGGGCAGTGGGGGAGGAGGGGGGGTCCGAGGTGGGTTTGGAGGTAATGTCCATGATGGTGGGGGAGGAGGGGGAGGGGTGTGAAACTTCAAACCTCGCATAAAAGCCGTTTAACTTTTCTGCTAGTTGTTTGTTGTCCACGGCGGGAGGGGCTTTGGGCCTGTAGTTGGTGATTTGCCTAAGCCCTCTCCAGACAGAAGCAGAGTCGTTGGTGGAGAATTGCTGCTCCAGACGTGTATTGTATTTCGCTTTAGCCTTTTCCACCTCTTTGCTAAACGCATACTTGCAACGCCTGTAGCCTTCACGATCTCCTGCCCTGAAAGCCATCTCCTTTTCCCTCCTCAAATGTCTAAGTCTGGGTGTGAACCAGGGTTTGTCGTTGTTAAAAGTCACCCTAGTGCATGATGGAATGATGCTGTCCTCACAGAACTGAATGTATGACGTCACAGTATCTGTGTACTCATCCAAACTGTCTGTGGCAGCCTTGAACACATCCCAGTCTGTAGTGTCCAAACACGTGTGAAGCTCCTCCACAGCCTCACTGGTCCACTTCTTAGAAGTCCTCACAGCAGGTTTGGAGAGTTTCAGCCGTTGTTTGTAAGCAGGGATGAGGTGAACCATGACGTGATCAGAGTATCCTAGAGCAGCGCGGGGCAGGGCTCTGTAGGCTCCACTGACCGTTGTGTAACAGTGATCCAGCGTCTTCTGCTCTCTCGTCGGGCAATTAATAAACTGTTTATATTTGGGTAGTTCCTGGCTCAGATTTCCCTTATTAAAATCCCCCAGGATGATCAGTAAAGAGTCCGGTAAGGTTCGCTCCACATCCAGAATCTGCTCCGCGAGCACGCGCTGGGCCTCGTGCGTGTCCGCGCACGGAGGGATGTAAACAGCGGCCAGAATGAATGAAGTGAACTCACGTGGAGAATAGAAAGGCCTACAGTTAATGAAAAGATATTCCACGGCGGGAGAGCAGTGTTGGGAGATCACAGTCACATCCGTACACCAGGCGTTGTTGATGAAGAAACAGACACCTCCACCTTTCGTCTTTCCCCCGGAGAGTCCCCGTTGTCTGTCCGCGCGGAGGAGTTGGAATCCCTCCAGTTGAAGCGCACAGTCCGGGATACGCTCATTGAGCCATGTCTCCGTGAAGCATAAGACGCAAGAGGAAGAGAAGTCTTTGTTTCTCCTCATCAGCAGCGCCAGTTCGTCCGTCTTGTTGCTGAGTGAGCGAACGTTAGACAGGAAAATTCCAGGTAGGGGCGTGCGAGCGCCGCGTCTCCGGAGGCGCACCAAGGCCCCTGCCCGCTTTCCTCGTCTTCGGCGTCTCACTCTTTTGGCCAAAGAGTGAACAAAATCTACTGCAGGAACTAAAAAGACCGGCAGTAGATCGGACATTACATACAGACAGTAGTACATACAGACTCTGATTTTAGGATCATGTTATTTTGATGTTTATTGTCAGGATTTGGATGCAGAGTTGAGTTACTCGACATAACCTGTGAATTTAGCAGAGATTTCACATAAACGTGCATGTTAATTTAGAACAGATTCAGGAGTCGTTCACAGGTCGTTGTGTCAAACAGATGGAACTAAGAGTTTTCTCACCTCACACTTTAAATCACAAAAGGATGAACAACCAAACACAGTGTAATAAACTCCCCTCCTCTGTCCTGTTCTGATGTATGTCTTTTCTGCAGAGTTACACACGTCGGTGTAACCCGCGTATTTTTCTGCTCCCGGTTCGTCTCTGCCTTGGGTTTTGCCCCGAGACTCAAGTATCGCGAGACTTCGTACACGTACCACGAGATTTGGTGCGCACTGTCTCTTTAAATATGGCGCTGCGACGCGGCTCGAGTGTTGTGGGTCTGGGGAGTGGTTGAACTGCTGCAGGTAGGTATTTAGCATTTAGCATTTAGCCCTTTAAAACTCACTGATCTCGGCTTAAAACGATCTCTGTTCTGCTCTGACCTTTCCAGACGCCTCTTGCTGGTGACGGTTCGCTGTGACTGTATTAAGTGGAACTGGTGAGTGCTGATTTGTTATTGGTTTGGAGCTAACATGCTAATGCTAGCGCTCCTTTGTATTAAGATACAGACCTGTTAGCTGGTGCTGGCGCTAGCTGCACTTGGTCCTATGAAGAATAAGACAATTATTTCTTAAAATGCTGTATTTATTCTGTACTGTATGAAATGCATTAATATATATATTGCACATAATTATTGACACGTTCTACATAATGTTAGCGCTGAAACTATTGAGTGATGTTTACTATTTAAAGCTTAATGCACTTTGAATTATTGTGCTAATGATAGGACCTTTATACAAAGAGTACTCTGTGACGAAACAACTATTTATACATGTACATGGGTTTGAATTATGATCATTATGATGATTTATTGTGACATTGTTGTACTGTCAGTTACTTTTTGTAACTTAGCTGTGATATTTGGTTTATGGTTTTACTTATTGCTGGTCCTGTTTTGTACAGGCCAGGTTCCAGAACTGGATGGCGAGCTATCGAGTGCGGCCGTCCGCCAGAGCGGTAGGAGGCGCTGCAGCCGCTCCACCTCCACATGTTTTAATAAAATGCAGTTGTGCTCAGCATCTCAAACACTCGTCTTTTCTGAGACGACTTAAAGATCGTAGTAAGACCAGAGTCTTCAGATGCTCAGTGTGATCCTGTCGGTCTGGAGGTCCAGAGGTTCACTGCTGGAGAAGATAAAACACATGATATACTGTGGTGACCTCTGCATAAAAACACAGAGAAAATCCCCCAAGACTGAGGCTTTTTTTAGCTCCAGAAGAGAATCTATATTACAGCGAGGAGAAGAATCCCTGATTGGATGTGACAAGTGTAACCTGTTTTTTTTTTTTCTATCTTCAAGCATGTGTAGGAGGGTCTAACATGGATAAAGGGATATACTGGGACTAAGGGAATGCTAATGTGCAAACACATGTGGGAATAGGATTTAAAGCAGCATAATGAATACATTAAGCTCCAGAAGAAAAGTCACATGTGGAAGTGGGGACTTTGTGTGGGAGTACAGCACTTCCAATCAAACAGCTCGTAAAGACCAGGATGAAAAAACACATTTTAATCATTGCTATATGTGTGTAGATATGTTATATATATGGACCAATCATAAAATTCCCCATGAGCCCTGATTAATGATGAGGACTTGAGTAATTATAGTTTTATATGAAGTGGTGTCACATGATACATTTCTCAGGGGTCATTGTAAGCCCTGCAATTTTATTGAATGTGTCAGTGGAGGAACATTTAATTAAATGCTCCAGGCAATGCTCCAGCTCTGGGGTTACACCTAATGATGAAAATTTTAATATAGTTAAATTTTAAATATTAAAGGCCCTGTACGCAATATCACATTTTCAAACTGTGAAAGAGCGATGATGTTAATTCTAAACTTTTGGCAGTAATCCAAATCACTCCTCACTTTCTTACCATGTTCCTCACGTCGCAATATCACAATTTTCACTTTCTCCACATTTGCTTTTACAGTTCTGAGGGAAAATGAACTTGAAACACGCGGGTACAGGGCCTGATGTGTATTAATGCAGCGTGCAAACATCAGCGATAACTCTCCTCCGTCTGAAGTGAAAGCTTTTGGTTCAAGCTCAAACTGGCGTCGATTTAAACCTTTACAAGCAAAATATTTAAAGCGTAACATAGTGTAGAGTCTGGGGGATGATGTGGACGTTCGACTGGTTTGTAGGTCACAGTGTGAAGAAATAGTCACAGATTTACTCATCAGCAGCGTCGGTGTCTGTGTTTGCACAAGACCTGAGATAAAACAATAAAAACAGACAGATATTGGCATTTTTAAGCAGTTATTGCACATTTACACGGTTTAAAGGGTAAATTAATGGCTTTAAACTGCACCTGAACAAAACAGAGCGTCACTGCAAACAAAACACTTTTATAAACTCAGTGGGTCATGAGAATCTGTGTGAAATTAAAGTTTGTAATGTGCTGTAACAGAACAGTCGAGTTTATACTTTATCTACTGAAAATATTCATTGCACTGGTCTGTTTTAATACGTTTTAATAACTGCAGAATGACTTGAGCTGCAGGAGTCAAACCTCAGACAATAAATGGTTAAAAAAGCGTTAACTGAAACACCAAGCGTCCAGTAAAATCCCACAATTCTGTACATATTTGCAGAAAGGAAGAAAAAAAAAACAATAAAACAAAAAACAGTTTGTTCATTCATGTGACCAGCTGTGAAATTTCCAGAGAATAATTAAATCCCACATTAGTAAAAACATGGAAAAACACTCCCAATATGTTGGTAATTCTGCTTTTCAACAATCTTTTAGAAGCTTTAAGCAAACTACTGGCCCTAAGCGCTTTTTGTGTAAACAGTTTGAGGCGGTGATGGTTTTTTCGTCTCGTTCGGCGCTCGGCTCTGAGGTTGTGCAGAGGTAAACGTTGAAAAAGATGCAGTTTTGTACCAGGAAATAGTAGATATAACATGTTTTGCTGTTTACTTTTCACATTATTCTTGAAAATATGATGTTTATATTTGTAGTAGCGGCACAGCGACCACTAGATGGAGCCCTAATTCCTAATTCCTGCCGCTCAAACATCCGTTCTGTCGCCTCAAACAGTCAGGTTAGTCATTTGTGCATTGGGACTACTATAGATTTAAAAAGGGAATACATTTATTGAGAGTAATACAATAATAGCTGAATATCCCGTAAGGTAAAGTGATGGCTGTCGTTACTAAATAAGTGATAGTGCTGTGTCAGTGAGTTGCTGGGAGTCTTAGGGAAGCCTCACTGGAACAAAATCCAATTACCAAAGCTCAAATGGACTGCCAGGGCATGCTAATTGCTTTCACTCTTACCAATAGACAGAACAAAGGCACACAATCAAAGTGAAGTCCTGCCGCACTCAATAAACCAGGTACAGTCCCACCAGGGTTTAGCTCTGCGAATGTGGGAAAAAGGAAAAAGTCACAACTGTCCGTGCAAAATCCTGAATGGTCATGTTTTTATACGGCGCTTTTCCACCAGTGCACACAAACACTGGGCTCAAGGACACAACGGCAGTGTTCACCTGTGAGACCTGGAGTCGCACCGTCAACCTGTGAGTCGATGGGTCTGACCGCACACTTGGTCATTCTCAATCATTTTGCAATATACAAGTAAACAGAAGTATCCCGGGGTTTGTTTAGTTTAGTTTTCAGTTAGTTTATCTTTAATTTAATCACCGCACACATTTGTTACTTTATAGATTTTTTATTTAGTTAAATTTAGTCCATTCAGTTTGAAACATCCATCTGCTCTCGCCTGAATCTCTACATCACGGGTGTCCAAATTCTTTTCACCGAGGGTCATATCTTGAAAAATATTGGACACAGAGGGTCAGGGGTCAGTACAGCGGATGATTCAGACGGTGCGTTTAACATCGTTTTGACTTTATACTTTAAATAAGGCTTGAAATGTGATGTTATTTAGATTATATTTGTAGGATTACTCAAATTTGGCCGTAGCTTGGACACTCCTGCTCCACATGGTCCAGACACAGAGGGGGCGTGGTCTATGTCGGCCATTTTAAATCCTTGGGTGTGGAGAGAGAACTGGGTTAGGTTATTTTTGCATTTTGTTTCAATGTTTAAGTGTTTATAGTTTTATTTTAAACACTTTTTGACTTAAAGGGATTTCGGCCGTCATAAACCCACAGTGTCTGATGAGATCCTGCTAAAGTTGTACCTGCCACACCTGAGAAGTAAATGGTGTTTACCTGGGGGAGGAGCTTCTGGTTTGAGAGAGAATAAAAGCAGGACAAGTCAGACTTTTGGGGAGAACATCAGTGTTTCCTCAGTTTCTTAATGTCTGTTGCTTTTTGCTTATGTTGAGCACAGTTATTTTGTGTAAATATGTGTGATTTTGTCCACGTTTTACCGCAGTGAGATGGAATAAATTTGGATAATGGGGGGAATTTTCTGAGCCTGCCTCCTACTTGGGCCACATCAGACCAGGCTCCTCACACTGCTCCATCAGGAACGTCACATGTTTCATTTCACACAACACAAAACAAGACGTCAACTGCAGTGCGTTTGTGTGACAGCGAGTTTCTCCTGCGGCTAAACGGTGCAGAGTAAACACGGTTCAGGCGCAGACCCCGAGCAGAACACCTGCGCTCACAGATGGACCTGTTTTATATGAATTCTATATGTTTCCTCACTAAACATGTGCAGCCCATTCAGTCTGTTATTCACACGCAGCTTTAATTATTATGGTTAATTAAAGCTTTGTGTGGGCCAGACGTTCGAGGAGAAAGAATGACCCCACATTTCCTGCACCTATTTCCACTGTGATAAACAACGGCGGTTCCCAGATGTTTTTTCTGGCTGAGGGGCCCACACACCCCGACATGTCAGCACTTCTGATAAATAAACTCTAATGTGAAAGCTTTATTTTAATTCTAGTTTGTAGCCTCATTTTACTGTGCATTTACATTTAAAGGTGTTGTTAACATTTAAACATTTACAGAAAATCCACTGAACATCCCGGGAGTTTAAATAGTGATATTTTTAAGGCAAAGTGAGTTTATTTGTACAGCACAGTTCATACAAAGTGATTCAAAGTGTTTTACAGAATAAGAAAGACATTAAAATCACAAAACAATCATCATTAAATTAACATTAAGAGAAAAGTGTAGAATAAAAACCTTTATAAACGACTTTCAGTCACAGCAGCAAAACAGAACCATGTGAGTCTGGATTTAAACATTGTCAAAGTAAATCTTCTGTTTCACGTTTTAGCTGCAACTGAAATGCTGATTCCCCAAGTTTAGTCCTGGTTTAGTCCTGGTTTAGTCCTGGTTTAGCCCTGGTTTAGTCCTGGTTTAGTCCCAGTGTAGTCTCGGTTTAGTCCTGTTTTAGTCTCTGGTTTAGTCCTGGTTTAGTCCTGGTTTAGTCTCTGGTTTAGTCCTGGTTTAGTCCTGGTTTAGTTCTGGTTTAGTCTCTGGTTTAGTCCTGGTTTAGTTCTGGTTTAGTCCCGGTTTAGTCCCGGTTCAGTCCTGGTTTAGTCTCTGGTTTAGTCTCTGGTTTAGTCCTGGTTTAGTCCTGGTTTAGTCCTGGTTTAGTCCTGGTTTAGTCCTGGTGCTCGTTCTTCCTGGTTCTAGTCCTGACCCGAGCAGCAGTGTTCTGGATGTTCTGTTCTGTGGCTCGTTTGGAGAGTCCAGTGATCAGGACGTTACAGTCGTCTGACCTACTGGACACAAACGCAGGATAAGTCTGAGTCTGGTTTGGACAGTTTACCTTGTTTTTAGACGGTAAATTCAACATACTCAGTGCATTTAACTTCCTTTTTGAAGTGTAGGAGCATTATCCCAATATTTGACCATCGTATTCCCCTGAGCAGCTATTTTTAAAAACAATCCAGCTCATTTATCCAACAAATAAATGAATCAGCATCAACACTGTGATTCCTGCTGCTGTGTTCTCCTGTGTTTGTGTTGTGTGTTACAGATTATAGGATCACATTATGTTAATAGTCACCTGCATCATCCGTGTCACACTGTACGAGCCTGTGGCCTTAACTGAACTAAAACTACTGTTACACCGTGTTCTGCCTCTGCTGTGACGACTCGGCTGCACATCGTCGCACACTGGACAGAACCTGAAGACAGAGGGACAAACACATCCATCATCCAGAACATTCAGCCCATTGAGACGCTTTTCTTACTCTTAAATACCAACATGTTTTTTTTTTTGTGTTTTTAAAATGCTAAAATTCTCTTCCATTGTGACGTACCAGTTTATCGACAAAGAAGATGCTAATTTCCACCTGTAGCTGCAAAAACCCAAACAGAATTTACTCATCGTGGCTCGATAAAGTCAGGAGAGAAGTAAAGATAAGACACAGTGAGAGTATAGTACAGAGAGGCCAAAAAACAGAGCACTGCGGCAAAGGGCAGGAGCGAAGATGCATGTTGTTAATATTCCTGCATTTTTTAATAATAATCGGGATCTGCAACTGGTCAGGCTCGTACATGGGTAATCCAGAGGCAGCAGAGTGGATAAATTCAACAGAGGACGGGTAAAATATTGTTAAATAAACAGCCACGTTATTAGATTTGGTAAAAACTGGACAAAGGAGATGAGATGTAACAGGAGCTGCGTATTACTCCACTGACAGTCATTTAGTTTTTTGATAATTTATTCTAAAAAATCAGCTTTTCAGAAAGGTTAGTTTGGTCTGCTCAGTTGGTAGCGCGTTTGTCCATTGATCCAAAGGTTGGCGTTTCAAATCCTGCTCTCAAAAATCTCATAAATATCACTGAAGTAAAGCGGTTAAAAGCTTTGAGTGTTGATGATGGAAAAGCGTGATATAAAAACATGAACATTTATCATTTAGTTTGTTCTTCTTGGTCACGTGATGTTGTGTCTGATCAGCTGGTTTACGCTGGTTTTGGCAGTGTCCAGTAGACGCAGGACGACAGCGCCCTCTGCAGTCCAGCTTCTTCAGGACAGTGCCCCAGGTGCGTGAGAGTAAAAAGGCCCCTCGTCCTGGTTTATCGTCTCGTGGTCATGTTTTCATATTTCAGTTGTTTCCTTAAAACAGAGATAGTGTTTATTTCCTTTGTCCCCATGATGTTTGCTCCGTCCAAGTCCATAATGTGCTTTTCTAATGATCCTGTGTTTATCGTAGGGATGGGACGATATAAAATAATATCGCTAATCACGATCAGAAAGGTCCACAATTAATCGTTTGTGGCATTTTTAATAATCGTGATCATCGTCTTTACGGCTCCAGACTGACTCATGTTTCAGTTTCAATACGATGTTTAGATGTTATTTCTGGTGTTTGTCCACAAGGGGGCGCTCTGTCATAGCAGTGAAACCCGTTAGCTTCTGTGCTCGTGGCTCGTGGGCAGTGGATCTGGATCCGGATGACTCCACACATTTATATCCTCCACTCAAGAAGGTGAAGTCTGATGTGTGGAATTATTATGGATTTGAAAAACAAGAACAAGACGAGCCACCGATCTGCAGAGTCTGCACGGGCGACTCGCACGGGCGACTCGCACGGGCGACTCGCACGGGCGACTCGCACGGGCGACTCGCACGGGCGACTCGCACGGGCGACTCGCACGGGCGACTCGCAGACGCACATTTACGACACAAACATCTGCATCGTTTGTCATAAGAAACACACCATGAGAAATAAACTATTGATGTAGTTTGTGTTAGTTTGGATTTGTGTGAATAATGTCACGTGTTTGTGTCGACTTTGCTATCGCTAGGTTAGCATTAGCTGAATTGTATTTTGCACAGATGATGGGGGATGCAGCGTATTCTTTGTCATGTCCTTTGTCGTGTCCTTTTTCTGGGGTTTTCTCAGGTTGGTTCATGTGTTTTTTTAATACTCAAGAGTTATATCAAAGTGACACATTTATAATTCATTCATTGTTAATTTCACTTGCAGCTGAAAAACAATAAAAGTGATCGCTCACACCTGCACATTTTCTGATAATTGATGTTTTTGTGACATGATCGGACACATCACAGCAACGTCACGTGATCTCTGTGGTCAGCTACAAAAACAAACTCAACTTTGGTCTGAAACAAACGTATTTTAGAATAGTTGGTGTTTATTGCCGAGTGTTTACAAACCTCTGATCTGCTGACGGAGACACATCACCCAAAGTCCGTCCGTCCTTCTGTCCCTGGAGGTGGGGGGTTCTGTACGTGTGAGCAGCTTTAGGGATGTGATCATTCTCCTGATTGACTTTGTGTTTCCCTTCTTTCCATTGGGATTACCAGAAAATAGAGCTCATAATTGACTTGGCCTTAGCAGGAGAGTGAGCTCAGGATTGCATTAAAGCGCCGGTGCCGTCTAAACGCCGGTAGATTGACTTCAGATGAATTTTGCCAGTTAGAGTAAACTTGAAGCATTAAGCACCGCCGCACTCAGGGACTCCCACAAGTGTCTGAGTCGATTAGTCGTGCTCGGTTTCAAGTGTTTAGCAAAGACAACAACTTCTCAACTGAATAAAATATGCTTTGTTTGTTATGTACATGCTTGTTTTTGGTTTGGTTGCTCTTTTCCGCAATGAAAACTGAAAGAAAACACTTGAGGAACATGTTTAGACGAGTAATATTCACACGTGGAAAGATTTTGAACCAAAAAAACCCACTTCATGCACATTTTTTTGCACAGATTTAACATTCCAGGGCTTTACAGGGAGTACAACGTCTTATTATTCATTCTGAGTTGTATTTCTTTGGCCTTTCTGGCATCTGGTGGTAAAAGTGCAGATTGCAGCTCGTCACAGCAGAGAAAATGGAGCAGGATGAAGAGAAACTGGTGACGCATGAAACAAACATGAATGAATAAACAAAGGGTGACGGTGTGACATTGTGTTAAGGACAAATATTCATACATTTAGTCTTATAATATATCGTACTATCCTTGAACAAAGCAAACTCCCGAGCACGCAGGACTCTACCTATTTCAGTTAAAGCACTTGAACAATGGCAGCCAGTTTCAATGCATATCAATGTGGATTAGACGGTCAAGAGTGATGTGGGGCTGTGCAGCGTGTGGCAAAACTGGTTAAGCCCTCTCCTTTAGCGGTTTCTGTAGAGCGGTGAAGGCCATGCATAAGCAAGCAGCGAGCGGCATTGTGATTCTGAGGCGAGGTCCTCATAGCTGCTCCATATTAAAATACTGCTCCGCCATAAAGATGCGAGGCACGAAGGCGCCGCATGGAGGCTGCACGGGCCCCGTGTGAACAGCTGCTGATCGAACACACCTACACACTCAGAGGAAGCACTCGGCTCGGCGGGTGCTGTGTCTCTGCAGGTGCTGTGTCTCTGTGTCTCTGTGTCTCTGCGCTCTGGACACTCGGACATTTTCACAGTCTGTAAACAATTAGAACAATATTAGAAATGAAACGTTTCTTTTGAAGGTTTATTTGTGCAATCGTTTATAGCCTACAGGTACTTTTTTTTTTCATTTGTATTAATTTAATCATTTATAACTTACCGCACTTTAGGTCTGTAGGTGGAGGACATCGTGGACGTTGGCAGAGATGATCCACGGACCAATACATCACATGGCAGCTGTAGACTAAGACTTTTACATTTAACATTACCATGATTGCTACTGTATTAGCTTTACTGAGCTAATATCAGGTTTTATCAGATCTGAAAATGTACATGCACATTCAGTTTTAATCAAGCTCATAACAGCAACACACTGATGGATTTTTTCTCAATGATGAAGTTTCTAAGCCATGAATCACTGCATGAACTGGATCATTTTGACTGTTTAATTAAACACCACCAACGTCAGAAACAAGCAAAGTGTTTTTCATCCATATAATAACGTCTCAATTGCCAAGTCTGAGCTGTTTGTTCATGATCCACTGTTCTCCCTCTTCTATTACAGACAGATGTATTGAACCGCTGCATAATAGTGTCATATTGATGAAAATTAGTTGTTCCGAAACAGAGAGACAGATAAATGAACGTCCTCGTGAGAGCGCCGCCTCAAACCAGAGCAGGATTTATCACTGGTGTAAACAAACACGGGAGCCATTATATAGTAAAGCGTCATGCTTGTTGATTTCATTTGGTAGATCATCAAGCAGCGTTATGGGCCCTCGCTTCAGTCAAGTGTTAAAGACTAGCTGTGGAATCTTTTCTTAATGGACATCCAGGATTTTAATGTGGGGCCAAATGTGTATAAGTGTTTAACATCTCACTTTTCATTCCAAAATAAAATAAAATAAAGTAAAAGCTGTTATCTGGTGCCTTCCGTCTCACGTTCGTACAGTAAAAATCCTTCGCAAATGTCTCTGTACCTTCTGATTGTGCTCTTTGGGTTTGTTTTTCCTTCTCTTCTCCCTGGCGTTGGTCGAGGGCACGTATCGCTCTGACGTGGGCAGAGGTGTAGACTTTTGTGACGTGGGCAGAGGTGTAGACTTTTGCGACGTGGGCAGAGGTGTAGACTTTTGGGACGTGGGCAGAGGTGTAGACTTTTGGGACGTGGGCAGAGGTGTAGACTTTTGGGACGTGGGCAGAGGTGTAGACTTTGACGACGTGGGCAGAGGTGTAGACTTTGACGACGTGGGCAGAGGTGTAGACTTTTACGACGTGGGCAGAGGTGTAGACTTTGACGACGTGGGCAGAGGTGTAGACTTTGACGACGTGGGCAGAGGTGTAGACTTTGACGACGTGGGCAGAGGTGTAGACTTTGACGACGTGGGCAGAGGTGTAGACTTTGACGACGTGGGCAGAGGTGTAGACTTTTACGACGTGGGCAGAGGTGTAGACTTTTACGACGTGGGCAGAGGTGTAGACTTTTACGACGTGGGCAGAGGTGTAGATGTTTGACTGGGGGGAAGAAGCCGCTCGAGTGAACTCTGAAATGTCAGTCTTCATTGTTTGCATTAGACACTGTTGTCCGGGGAGCACAGTGTTCCCTCGTTCCCTTGTTCCCTTGTTCCCTCGTTCCCTCATCTTCATGGTTTCCACACCTCCATCTTTGCTGCTCCTGCTTCAGTTCATAGTAATTGCTTATGTCTCTGAGTATTGGTGGATGTTATCAGTAGGATTTTTCCATTTTTTCCATTTCTCAGTCTGTCAAACACATCGTCAGCACTGTCTTTAGTCTGTCTATGAGTTCTCCTTCGTTATCAAGGTCAAAGTTTATTTATTTATACATAAAGCACATTTAAAAACACACAGCACTGCCCTAAAGTGCTTCACAATAAAGATAAAAAACAGAATATGAGTAAAACAGAAGTAAACACAATAAAAGTGCAACTCTCTGGCTACTCGAATCATTTCCACGGCATAAAGTAAAACATATCCATTTACTGTCACTGAGCAGCAATAACTCTTTGGCTATAAAATCAGAAACAACAACATAAAGATGAGTTTCACATCGTCTTGACAACATTTTAAACAAATGATAAATTCCTTTACTCGCAAATTTACAGTTAAACCAGAGTTTACACGCGCTATATCAAAAGACACAAGCTTTTTCTCACTGTCAGGCATGAAATCAACTTTTAGGATTAGCAAATTAGCAAATATCTTCTATTTGCTAAACAATAATAAGAGAAGAGAGAGAATGAGAGATATATTTGTCCATGAGCTTCTCACAGTAGTTGGCAGTTTTGTCCCTTTTGTCCAGACAAAACTGGTGTAACTGAGCCAAGTTTGTGTCCGTCTTGCTCGCACATGGTCTGTTCATACATTTTCCAAAACATTGACTTTGTTATCCTTAAGCCTCTTTGTTATCTTTAAGCCTCTTTGTCACCAGTTTGGCCGTATGCTTCAGGTCATTGTCCATTTAAAGATCCATTTGTTCCGAGCTTTAACTTCGTGGCTGATGTGTTGAGATGTTGCTTCAGTTTTTCCACATAATGTTCTTTCCTCCTGATGCATCTGTTTTGTGAAATGCACCAGTCCCTCCTGCAGCAAAACATCCCCACGACACGATGCAGACACCCCCGTGTTTCACAGGTGGGATGGTGTTTCTCAGGCCTTTTTCCTCCAAACGTAACGAGGCTCATTCTGGTCAAACAGTTCAGTTTGTTCAGACACAGGACATGTCTCCAAACATGAAGCTCTTTGTCCCTGTGCATTTACAAACTGTCCTCTGTGTTTTTTCTGTTTCTTTTGGAGTCATGTCTTCTTCCTGCAGACTGTCCTTTCAGTCCATGTCCTCAGTCCTCGTTTCACTGTGGATAATGACACACTCTTACAGCTTCAGCAGCTTCTTCTCCAGGTCTTTTTCTTTTGTTCTTGTGTTGATCATTTCAGACCAAAGCTCGTTTGTCTCTGGGACACGTGTCCTTCCTGAGCGGTGTGACGCTGGACAGTCCCATGGTCTTTATACTTGTGTTTATACTAGTTGTTTGAACAGATGAACATGTTTGATCGAGCCTTGTGCACGTCCACAGTTCTCTTTCCCCTGACTTTACACAGAGAAGCAGAGTGTTTCAGGTGAGCTTCAGACACATCCACAGGTGAGTCTCTAACTCAAATGTGTCAATAAACCAATCAGAAGCTTCCAAAGACATGACATCATCACCTGGGCTTTCCCAAATTGTTTAAAGGCATAATAATCTTACTATATGTTAACTTCTGACTTTGAAGAAGTCATGAAATGTTTTCTAAAAAATCCTTCTGTCATTATTCTGGGATTTAGCAGCTAATTACCAAATCATTTTGTTAATCCTTGTGGACGTAAAACAGTCAGTTATGGTCCAGGCGGGACATTTGACTTAATATTTGACGTAAATCTCTGACTTGACCATTGAACTGCACTAAACCAGGACTAAACCAGGACTAAACCAGCACTAAACCAGGACTAAACCTGTTGAATCAGTGTTTGAGTTTTGTTCAGTTTAAATCTGTCTCTTTCTTCCTGTAGATGTGACTCAGGCCTCGACTTTGACGATGTTTAAATCCAGACTCTGTTCTGTTTTTCTGCTGTGACTGAAGGGGGTTTATTCTGCACTTTTCTCATTTAATGTTAATTTTATGATGATTATTTATGTTTTGATTTGTGTGATTCTTATGTCTTGTTTGAATTACCTTGTGTACTAAATGTGCTGTACAAATAAACCTGCCTCGCCCTGTAAACCTGGATCATTTTGGATTTAGTTCTGGGTAGATTGTGGTGATTCTTGCGGTGCTTTGAAAGTTCAGTTCATTATGAGGTAGTACTCTGAATCAAACATTTAAGAAGCACTGATAGAGTTACATAAAAGAGGAAAGAAAAGTTACTTGAGAATAAAAGGCGTCACAGTTTGAAGGAACACAGTTATTGTCCCTCTCGCTCCAGTGTTTTCTGCGTCAGATCGGGGGAGGTGAGCGAGCGTCTGTATCTGATGCTCCACATTTGTCCTACAGCGGAGCAGGAGGTGTGAGGGGAGGAGCATCCAAGCATCTCCAAATCACCGCTGTGTGGGCACCAACAGCAGCACAGACAAAATACAAAAAGAACAGACATGGTGCAGCTTTTATTAGATTAGCTCTCGTATTTATCGTCTCTAAATGTGATAAAAACAGGTCAAACCCAGAGAAAGTAAGTGTAACGATCATCTAACAGCACAAAAAACAAATCAAACAATCATTTTCCAGCATCTGCCTTGAATATTAACACAAAATGAACTTAAAGATGTCAGAGAAAATATAAATACCTCCATGTTTTGTCCAGTTTTAACCTTCGCTCGAGCGTTTCAGACCAAACCATCTCCAGATCGTCACGCTTCTGTTTCGCTCCTTTGTTGAGTGCATCCATTTGACATGCTCCGAACGGTGATAATTACACGGACAAAAAAAGGCCACGTCGCCGCTGCTCTTCTGTCTGGATGGACTCATTACTTTGAGGCTGTTGGTCTGTGAAAATCATTAGGTTTAATTGGCTGGTCGTTAGTGATGAAGGATGAAGAGTGTGACTTTGGCGTGATCATCCGCTCTGACCAACTTCACCCTGTGGTGTTGTGTTTTACGTCGTTTGATGGTATCGTCTTTGGTTCCCGACTTCAAGAACGTTCCCACACTACACTTCTGTTTCTAAATCAGCGTTTATTTGTTTGCATTTGTTTTTCTCAGAGTCTAATCGTATCGTTTGTGTCTCAGTTTCTGTAAAATCCAAATGACATTAGAGGAAAAACAAGAATTATATGTAAGTTTTTCCTCGGGATGAATGTTTTTAAGTTAAATTTAAATCGTTATATTGTATTGGCTGAATGTTCTAAAAGTAGAACAAAATGAGAAAGAAACTCCGTGTTTTTTATGAAAGAAAACGCTTTAATTCAAGTCAAGACGCCGTTTCTGCTCTTAAGCTGCTGGAGACGCGGTGACAGGAGAGTTTATCAGTCTGACCGTTCAAACCACCGTGACATTTTGATAAAACAAATGGTTTATTTGAAGACCAGTATAAATTTGTTTGGTTTTGATCTCAGGACTCAAACCTGGACAGTGAAGAAAAGATGATTGTGTAACATTTGCAAAATACTGAACTACAGATGAGCCCTTCCCCAAGAGCAGTTTACATTTCTGAGACGTTCAAACAATAAACATGTGAAATAAAACTGCAGACGTGTAAATGAAAACACAAAGACCTAAAGCCTCCTGTGAGACTGAAGGATTGGACAAAGACGAGTGCAGTTTTCACACGTCTCAGTGAATCTGAGACCACGGAAAAACAACACACAATAACATTATTTTTTATTATTATTATTATTATTATTATTATTATTATTATTATTATTATTATTCATGTTTTTGATTGCATTTTAACATTTTACAGCCCCCCCCACCCTCCTGCACAGATGGACATACATCCCTATATAGGCACACATATATATAAAAAAGAATACATAAAATTAAATAAATAATAATAATAATAATAATAATAATAATAGCTAAGTATGGCAAATATTATAAGTGTCAATATTAATGGAAAGGATAAAAAAACACACGGAATATGCAATAAATGAATAAATACATAATAAATAAATAAATAAAACAGTAGTTAAATACATAATAATAAATAAATAAATAAAAAACTGTAGTTAAATACATAATAAATAAATAAATAAAACAGTAGTTAAATACATAATAAATAAATAAATAAAAAACAGTAGTTAAATACATAATAAATAATAATTAATAAATAAAAAACAGTAGTGAAGTAAAAAAAATAGAATAAATAAATAACACATTTGCATATTTTAAATGACTCTCTGTTCTCCACTGTAAAGTCATCACTGATACTATTTGAGTAAATCACGCTCCAGATGTTATTTCTGATTATTTCTACTTCATCATAAACTTCTGTTATCGTAGTTTTCATTATAATTAATAGTTTTCAGTTTATATTATATCATATCGCTGTTCAGTCTTTTACTAAACCAATAACTGTTATGATCCTCAGTCTCATTATTTTATTATTCCTTTGATTTCTGTTCTGGAGTTGGACTTTCTTCCCACATGTGAAAGGTCAGAGGTCAGAGGTCAATAAGACGCCTCCATAAACCATTACACAGATCCATCCTGTGTTTAATGTGTATATTTGATACTGTAAATGAGAAATATCTTGTAGAAGTTGTTTTAAATATTCCAGATGTAGGAGGATTGTCTGTGTCCCAGTTCAGTAGAAGAGATTTTTGACACGTACGATTGTTTCTGTAGCAGTGGATTCATTTTTTATGTCATATTCCACCCCAAAAAAGCTTCTTATAGGAGACATTTTAAGGAAACTTTTGGCAATTTTAGCTGTAAAGTCGTGTATTAAACTCCAGAACTGTCTTATTTGACTAGATTCCCCAAAACCTGTGAAAATCCAAAGAGCAGAACAGAAACATTTGTACCAGATCTGCTCCAGAACACGGAATAATCCCACTTCTGCGCTGGTTTTATTGCTCATGGTTATTAATGAGCTTTAAGTTTGACTAATGGCCGTAGAGGTGAGTGCGGCGCTGTAAATATATTAGCGCTGTAAATCTCGGCTCGTGTGCGTTTGTGTGTGTGTGTGTGTGTGTGTGTGTGTGTGTGTGTGGACTTTCTCATTCCACACTGAAAGCATGTGACGCCTCCAGAGACTACACTGACAAAATGATTGTCTGATGAGCGTCCTCCTCTCGTGTTATTACAGCATTAGAAAAAGAATTAGGTTCCCCGTGTGCTCGGGCGTCCATATTGCCTTTTTGATTGCGTTGCGCCTCTCCATCACCGTGACTGATTGCGTCCCGCGGGGTTGAATCAGCGAGCCGCACCGGGACTCGTGTTCAAGTTCCAGGCGAACAATTAAGATCTATATTGTGCACGTGTGGAAGGGAAGTTTGGGAAGGAAACGCTCGAGAGACAAGTTTGGAACGAGCCTGCAGGAATCGCACAACAGCGTCACGCACAAGAGGAAGAAATGAAGCAGATGGTGACGCTGTTATGGTCAGTTTGTGTTTTTTTGATTGCATTCAGCTGCCATTTTGAAACTAAGGACTGTAATATCCATGATTCTTTTGCGTAGAGTCCTGAAGTACAGATTTTAAATAGGAAGAAGGAGCGAGAATGAACAGAACCAGCTCTACGGCACATGAGCGATCGCTAATAAAAGAACTAAAAACATGAATAAAAGTCAAGCTCTTCTGTGAGATTCTCTAAATAACTGTCCTGATTCAATAAACGCTGTTACATCATCGCATTAAAGCTCCTTAAATCTCTCAAATTGATGTAATGTGGCTTAAATCTAAACCACTAAGTACGACTAAAACATAAAACAGGGGGAGGTTCATAATCTGCTGCCCAGACCGTGTGTTTTCATGTTTTTAAAGTAAAACACTTTAAGATGATTATTTTGTAGCATGATCAGCAAAGACGACATGATTTTTCTTTTACTTATAACCAGGGCCGGTCCAGACTATGAGCAGGTTAAGCCACCAGAGGGCCCCCAAGAGCCCAAACATTCATTTTGACAATAGTAGAATATGTAAATTTATACTAGAATCAGAGCTCGGGTGTTTACAGCAGACTAAATATCCTTTTTTTTTTTTTAGATCCATCCATTTTCTTCCTCTTCTCCGGGGCCGGGTCGCGGGGGCAGCAGTCTAAACAGGGACTCCCAGACTTCCCTCACCCCAGACACGTCCTCCAGCTCCTCCGATGGGACCCCAAGGTGCTCCCAGGTCATTTATATGTAGTAGAAAAATATCTGCTGCCTACATTTGTTTTATCTATGTATGTACAGCCCTGAGGGACTTTTGAATGGCTGTTTTACAAGTTGGATTCAAACATTTCAGTCTTTTGGTCAAATTAATACAGTAAATACATATCTGCGGCAGGTGGCGTTGACTGTGCTGATGAGTTCCAGGTGCGTGTGGGAGGAGCCAGGAGCAGACAGGTGAGGGAGGGGAAGGAGCAAGACAAGAGGAAAAACAGGGAGCAGGAAAAACACGGATCATGACAGTCAAACATGCGCCGTTTGAATTCACAAAAACTGAATTGTGCTTTATGGATGAATTCTTTTGGGCCTAAGCTTTTCAGAGTTATGGAGCAGACAAGAGTCGATCTCGCCCCAGGACAGAGGAGGAACGTCTTATCCGGCGCTTATAATAAATCCATGTCAAGGTTAGGAGTTATAGGGACCAATTTGGAGCTGACCACAAGTATCACAGCAGCAACCAAAGAGCCAATCAGGAGCGAGGCTGGTGAAGGTAACGCCCCTTCACGTCACTGGTTTAGCAACGCTGTCAATCAAACCTGTTGCTAACGCTAACAGGAGCGACCTCAGGGACAGAAGGACCTGATTTGTCTGTTATTAATGTTCATATCTTGATTTACAGACACAATAGTGAAATAAAAACCCCAGGATCATGTAGAGGGTTAATACGAACATTTAAGACCAGAATGAGTCTGAAGCAGCAGAGACAGAGAGAGGGGACAGTTTAAAAAAAAAACTCAAAATAAAATAAAATAAAATAAAAAAAATTACATAATATAACACAAAAAAATAAACAAAAAAAACTCAAAATAAATAAAACAATTATAATAAAAATAACAAAAAAACAACTCAAAATAATAAACAAAAAAAAAATCTCAAAATAACAAACAGAAAAAAAAAACAACTTAAAAAATAAACTCAAAAATAAACCCCAGGATCATGTAGAGGTTTAATACAAACATTTAAGACCAAAATGAGTCTGAAGCAGCAGAGACAGAGAGAGGACACAGTTAAAAAAATAAAAATAAATTAAAATAAAAAAAAAAACAAACCAAAACTACTGAAAATAACAAAGAAAAAAAACCTCAAATTATCAAAAAATAAAGTAAATAAACTAAAAAACAAAACCCCTCAAAATAAAAAAAAAAGTCTAAATAACTAAAAAAAATAAATAAATGAATAAATAAAAATAATAATAAAATAAACCCCAGGATCATGTAGAGGGTTAATACAAACATTTAAGACCAAAATGAGTCTGAAGCAGCAGAGACAGAGAGAGGACGATATTTATGATCCATGGACAAAGATACAAAATGTGGACAATTTCCACAAGACAAAAAAACATCTGGAGGTTCAGACAACGAGAATAAGACAAGACGAGATACTGACGGGGCTTTAAGAAATAAACTGTACAGTTTAGTTCACGATTTTGGACTCAGTTTTGTGTTTATTTCATATTTTTGCTGTTATATTTTAGTGGCAGTGTGGGGTTTTTTTTTGGAACTACAGGTTCCCGAAAAGTGTAAAACAGCAAACTTTTTTTCTTTTTTATCCAAAGCAAATGTAAAAACACAAGGGGAAATATATCAGGAGATCATTTTCCTCAGGTGTTTACAACCTTATAGCAGTTTTGTTTTTCTTTTTTGAAATCTTGTCCCATCCCCACTGGTTTTCTATGAGTAAAAAGAGAAAGAAGAACTAGCAGAGGTGCTTTTTTCTCCATTAAACATTAGTGCTGTTGTCTTCCTTCTGTCTCAGGTTGTGTCCCAGCCCTGAGTCACACACGTCTCTGTGAAATATTAAATACAAACCAAAACACTGGGATCATTGTAGTATTTGAACAGAGCTGTTTGTTGTGTCGATGTTTAACACATGAACAAACTGTTTATGTCCAACCTCCAAACCTGCTTTTTGTTCAGAGGTTTAGTCGCCAGAGGAGTGAAAAAAACCCCCAAAACAAACAAAAACATGTCGCAGAGTTGAGTTACTTTTGTTATTATTGATTTATTTAGTGTAATTCTTTACTCTTTATACTTTTTGTCCATTTTATCAACACTGAACAATCATCTGCCAACTAGAACCAAGACGATTCTGAAAAATAAACTAAACACTAAACAAACTAAACTAACGCATAAGTCACATGTTCACTGAGCTCTCGTTTAAATAGGAGCATGTTTTTTAAATTGGATAAAGCTCGAGTTAGCACTTTTGTACATTTCATTCACTATAAAACGACTGATATAATTTCATTCTCTTGAACAGTTCGGTTCTTTGTTTTCACTGGTCACAATTAAGTCCAACTGTTCCATTACAACATTTATGTTTTAAAGTAAAAGATGAAGCCAAAGGTAAATGTGCCCTGCGTTTCCATGGTGATCGACCACAGCCAAAGCGTGCATCCGAGCAGACTTCACACGCCGCAGAACGCTACGGAATACACGTTCAAATGTCCGTACTGGTTTACGTCGCCGACAACAGAGCGACATGAAACTGTTAAAATGTGAGTAAAGATCTTGTCTGAGGCGACTCTCAGTGACGTCCAGTTCGTTTGTGTTTAATCTCGGTGTAACTGACCAAACGTGAGCGGAATTATTATCAATGTAGCTATTGTAATGTGTAAAATTGTCCTTATTTAAGAATATTCTTTTGCATTTGGGGAGTGACAAGGGGTAGTGATGGGGGAACAGAGATCTTATGAGATGATGAGATCTCACAGCCAAATGATTCAAAATGTGGTACAGTAATGAGGTCTCATAATACTGCCATCTGCTGTTACTTTGCATACATTACAACATTTGAGCTGTGTATTAGCCTTAGTTATTTCAACTAACACTTTGGATATTTGTAAAGGCCTGTATATAAAAATGATTATAAAAATAATAAAACATGTCACACAATTCTGTTTCATTGATTTTTATTTAAAAATACAATTTTTTCAAGGGCTTTTGGACTGAGGCGGTTTCTTTTTTTAGAAAGAATGTCTCCAGCTTTTGACAATATTCTCTCACAAGGAACAGAGGATACTGGAGAGCAGAGGAAACTTTTGGAAAGATTATACAGGGTCGGGTATAGCACTTTTGATTTGGTCCAGTACATTAATGGATCCTCGCTTCTCGGTACTGGAACTTCAGCAAGGTAACGGTCTACTTCAATGGTTGCATCTGCTACAAAGCTGTTTGTTCTTCTACTGTTGTTAACATTTTCATCAAGCTTATGTCAAATATCATCTAAAAACAGCTACAGTTAAGTTAAACATTACAAATAAAAGAAAATCATACACACAATCAAGACTCACATTTAGTCAAATCCAGACAAGTGCACTATGAAATTTTAAACATACAGCCTTTTGCTTACATCTCAAGGCAATCAAGGACGGTAACAGTAACTCACTACCAACTTACTCACCTACTTATTACTCACCAACTCACTAACTGACCAACCAACTATCTAATACACCTACCTAATAACTCACTGATTAACTAACTCACCATCTCACTAACTGACAAACTTACTAACTCACCAACTCCTATAAACACCGACAACAACCACGAGTGGCGCTGCAAATTCAAACTGCTTATAAGTGCTGGATGAGAGTGAACCTCTGATGTCACCTGCTCTGGATGAGATCTCATCACGTGATCGCCTTGTTCATGATGCACGCTTCTGTTTGAGTCTCCATTGGGAACGCCCACTTTTGTTCGGTACAAATCTCAAGATCTCATTTCATTTCGGAAGAATGGGCACGAGTTCACTGAGGACAACCACAGACAGAGGTTGAAGTTCACTCCATGTCCCATTTCGGCACAAAGGAGGTGCACTCTTCATCGGGCGGGTAGTGTGAACGGTACATTTGGTGAAGGACGTTGTGCTGTCTCCCTCCTCTTTTCTGTGTCTGTGTCCATAGAGATTCTGGCACCGCCCACTACACACCTGCAGCCAATCAGCAATCAAGCTGCAACCTCTGGAGCACAAAGGGACTGAGGATTTCTCCACACGCTACCAGATCCTCAGTGTATCTTCTGGCACAGTTTTGCTCATCTCCGTCTGTTTTTTTAAAGTTAAGTTCAAAGTATTTGGTCAGTTTTTCTTGTTTTTGCGCAGAGACTCATCACCACAGACAGGGGAGCGTGCGATTGGCCACAGCTACACCTCTGGACGACGACATTTAGAACAAATAACTTACATTAACTCACCTAAATATTAGAATTTAATTTCCTTTTAGACCGGACAGACAGCAGCAGGTCAGAGGAAACCAAAGACTAGATATTAAAGCTGCTAAATCCACATTTTGCTGCCAGTTACTCTAAAGGATTGGACTGAATGTGCATTTTTGATCGACCTTTATCTAGTTCTCTTAGCAAAACATACAGTAGGCAGCTCAGAACGTGGCGCTATAATTAATTTAATAAAACAAACAAAACAACAGCGACGGATCTCGTGAGGGTCGGCACACACGTCACATGAAACAGGACAAAAAAACACACAATAAATGAACCATGACAGCTCCTCTATTCCACGATTTAACTCCAATTAATCAAACTCTTCAATAACACAAAGGTCCAATTAATAGTTTCCGGCAAAATACAACTAAGAATCACTGCAGCTTAAAGGAAACACTGAAACAGAAAGAGCAGAACATGCAAACGCTCGGTTTATAACGGGCTGGAAATAATGATGACGCTCGCACGGGGAATAGCTCCAATTAATCACACAGATGTAGTTTGACAAACCAATTAATGGAAATATATTCTTGTTTAGAGCAGAGTGTTTGTTTATGAAGCCACAAACGCCACAGATAAAAAGTCCAACATTATCCCTCCACACCTGTTCTGTTTTTAGGTTGTTCTGACTTCACCTTCTGTAACAAAGATCCACATCGGGCGCATTTGTTTGACCGATAATAATCAGATAACCCAATAATTGGATCTTTTTTTTGGTGTGTATTTACCTGCACAAAACCCCGGATTAAAAACACGGCGGTTCATTAATGATTTTTCAGTCGTTTCATAAAACAAAGTGCGATGAATTTTAAAATAGCAGCGTCTCAGCACGATCATTTTCCAGCTGTTTATCTGACGAGTTTATTTATATCGTCTGTTTCCCGTCGTTTGGACCAGACTCTGTAAACGTCTTCATGTTCTGGCCTGTTTTAATAGTTCTATGAGGTAAACCTGGATGTGTTCCTCCCCGTTCATCCTCCCACTCTCCACCTCGTCCCTGTTTACGTCTGTTTCCTGATGACGTTGTTTGTTGTGCTTTACTTACCCGCCTCATACGTGCCAGTGTTTACCCTGCCGGCGCTGTTGTCCTTGGACATCCATACATCTCCGAAATGGATAACACCTGCCAAAACGTAATTTAGCTCCCCTCCTATTCTTCTCTCTCTTCTCCAGAGCTCGTAGGCAGATTCTTCTGAGGAGGCAGATAATAAATATCTGATCTGGGCTGTTGGGAAACAAAGATGGATCTGAAAAGCAACAAAATGTCTGGGTAAAGCAAATAACATTAGCATAAAAGATATTCAGTCAGTCTTAAGGTGGGGCTTTGGGGTAAGTACAGGTGAGTGGAGCGGGGTGAAGCAGATGAAGCACGAGGAGAAGCTTCACTGCAGTTCAACTTTACATCAAAAACTTCATTCATCCATGAATAAATCTGTCTTTTTGCAGATTTTTCCCATTTCTATTTCTATTTCTGGATGTAAACAGCTGTGATTATGTTTAGGAAATCACTTTAAGGATTCAGAAGCTTCGGGAAACTTCAGTCCTTCTCAGACGCCACATTCGTCGTCAGAAAAAGCGGCGTGTCTTGCCCAACGATCCAAAGTCAGTGTTCGTCAGTTACAGCTGGAATAAAACCCTCAAACCTTCGATTTAGATGAACGCCACCACAGAACCACTGCCTTCTTTTACCTACTGTAGCTATAACTGCAGTTTTTTTTGCGTCTCGTTTCACTCCTCTGCATCTGTCTGAGGTTGTGTCATTGTGAACTTTTGCAGGATTGTGCGTTTTCCGTCTGTAAACACATTTCTGACAGACACGGACTTCACATTTCTGCTGATTTTGTAAAACGCGCTCTTTGACTGTGGCTCTTTACGTTTCCTTATAGATTGTGCCGCCTCAGATGTTTTCACTCTGGATATTTTCATAAACCGGTTCATTTTTTTTAAAGTTGGCTGCGTTTTCCTCGTTTTGGCTCCCCCCGCTGTCCGTGCGACGCCTCAGCAGCCTCCTCTCTTCTTTGACGTCGCCCTTTCAAACAGACTGGGCGCTCGACTCGTGGAGGCAGCTGCGGCGTGAGGCTCAGATACATTACGCCAGGATTCAAACACTTTTATTGGCTTCGAATGAATGTCTAGACGTCAACGTGGCCGGTGTTATTTCTGCTTCTTTACCGCTGAGGAGGAGATGGTTTTTGAGGTTGTTTTGGAGTGTGGACTGTGACTCATCGAGACATTTCACCTCTCATCCCTCTGAGCTTTTATCAGCTCTTAGACGGGTTTTTTTTTACCGCTTTTGTAAAGTCAGTGCACGATGTTGTTGTGAAAACCTTTGGTCATAAACATGTGCAGCTCTTATAAGTTCTCGTCATTTATTTTGTGCAGAACATTTGACACGACAGGTTTGATTCAGATCGGTTTGTCCAGCTCAAAGTTCGAGGATAAATACAGTTTCCTTTGCGTTATCCTACATAAACAGTACATTCTGTTCACGGTGGACGTCCTGACACCTGTTAGAAAAACGACTCTGACACGTCTGTCACACGCTCGTCTAAATAAACGATTCATGACGTGGAGTTGAAGCTTCGGAGGAATTGTTCATCACTCAACGTTGAGAGTGATGCAACGTCAAAGATCAAGTCCTATTAAAATGCACGTCCTGGGGATTAAAGCCGATGTGTGGGATGTCACCTCTGGACGAGATCAGGTAATGACAGAACCGTCTGGAAACACTTGATCCTGATTGTTAATTTATACTGGAAGGTTTAGGGGGAAATGGACAGTTTGGACAACAAACCGTGTCCCTGCTGTTCTAAAGTCACACGCTCAGTCTTATAACTCAGTCCATTAACATTTTCTCACCAGACGAGGGCGACGATTCTGCAGTCGTTTAACTCTGAGAAACTCTGACAAACCCACAGAGGGAAACCTGCCCTGCCCTCACTGTTTACACATCCAGTCCTGAGAATTCTCTTTCAATCCAGCCGCGAGTCGCTTCTTTTCTGCTCCTGGATCGTCTCAATCTGCGACACTTCTGCTCAGACAAGTCCACATTCTGTCAACATTTAAAACACGGGAGGACCTGGAACAAACCGCCAAGTTTGTTACTAGATTAACAGCACCTTTCACTATACGCACTTTAAATCGCACGTACACTGTAATAGCACACAGCACTTTAAACATTATTTGCACGGTAAAAAAAAAAAAGAATTGCACAAAAGGATTTCAAAATATTTAATTTGTCTGCTTTTACCCAGTTTTAGATCTGGTGGCACAGTGGCACGTGGGAAAGAGGACAAAAGGACAAAATTAACAGCTAATTAATACATTGGACATGTGCAATTTTAGTGCAATGTTTGTTTGAGAATGTTTTTAAGTGTTTGTGTTCTGTAATTTGAAGTGTTTTTAGTGAAAGTGTTTTAAAAATGTTGTAACTTACCACCTCCTTGTCCTTGTGTCCAGGTGTCAAAGAGATCCCCAGGGAAACGAGGTCCCTTAAAAAGGTTCCGGGGCGGGACCGAGGCGGGGGAGGTGTAGGGGAGACATGTCGGGCAGTTTTAAATGGTTTATGGGTTTTAAGTATATTTGGGGTTTGGTTTTAGGGTTTATGTATTTTAATATGTATAATGTTGATGTGGGTTATGGGTTCATGGGGTTTTATGGAGGTTTGAGTTTTAAAGAGCTAAGGCTGTTTTTTAAATACCCCTATTAATTAACAGTAGTTTAGTCCAGTTAGAGGAACAGGATAAAAGGCTCCTGCAAACATCAAACCATGTTCTGCTGCTGGAGATGCTGCTGCAAACGGTGCATTTAACACGGGTTTGACAGAGACATTGTGCCATTAATCAGACTTGGAAGATTATTTTTAGGTCTGTGTCACATTGTAGTGTGATTTCATTCAGGTTATACAGGTATAAAATCTTCAATTTGTAGTAAAAAAAAACCTTCTTGATCAATTTCGGACGCATGAGGGCTCACAAAAATTGATCGGAGGGCCGCATTTAGCCCCTGGGCCGTAGTTTGGACAGCCCTGATTTAAAATGATAAATGTTTTCTTCCTAAAACAGTGAGGTGGAGTTTGTGGAGCAGCCAGCAGGGGGCAGTGGAGCAAAAAGTATAAAGGTTTCCCCACAGTCTTTGGTGTCGTCCATGAAGCGAAGTAAGACGGGTGTTTTATGAAAGTCAGTTCTAACGTTTAGGTGAAGTAAAGTCAGTTATTTATTATTTATTTATGAAGTTATAAATGTCGTTTAGTCGTGCAGCGGCGGTCGATCGCGCGCTCCCGTCGGTCGCACGCTCCCGTCGGTGTGAACACAAAGAGCCAAACTGTTAAAGTGAATGAAATTATAACAGTTTTGTTCTAACTCGAGCTTTATGCAACTTAAAATAAACCAAAGTGAACCTGTGCCTTCTGCTTTAGTTTAGTTTGTTTCATTCATTTTTCCAGTTTAAACCTTATTTTTTTAGATTATTGTAACTTATTTACTTCTGTCTCCAGCTCGTAACGCCACATCAGCATCAGTTCATCTCTGTATTAAAGTAAATCATTAAAAGTGAAAGAAAATCTAACAAATGTTCGACAATGTGGATTTGAGATGTGCTAAATCATCACAAAAAAGAGAAAAAAAACAAGTGAAATAGTTAAATAATTCACTGTTTAGTCGCCAAACACCAACATGCACAAAAACCCAGAGTGTTTATGTTGTATCATGTTCATCAGCATTGTCCCAATCAAATAAATAAATAAATAAATAAATGAAATAAAATAAAATAAATACATAAATAAATAAATTAAAATGAATGAATAAATAAATAAATATAAATACATAAATAAATAAATAAATAAATAAATAAATAAATAAATAAAATAAAATAAAATTAATAAATAAATGAAATTAAATAAATAAATAAATAAATGAAATGAAATGAAATGATAAAATAAATAAAATGAAATAAAATAAAATAAAATAAATAAATAAAATTAAATAAATAAAAAATGAAATAAATAAATACATGAAATGAAATAAAATAAAATAAAAAATTAATAAATATAAATACATAAATAAATAAATAATAAACACTAGAGTGATGTGCACAGGTGACACTGATCCCTGCGTCTTTATGTTCAACACACGTTTTATTTCAGATATTGAACATTTTGACGTGTCGTTTATATAAAAAATTCGAGCTCTTCCTGTACTTCAGTCTGCAACTCTCCTCCAGTATTTAAATCCACACGACTAAAAACTGAAGCACTATCGCCACCAAGTGTTGAACAAAAACACAACAGTTACATTTTCATTTTCTTGATTTATTCAGATGTACATTCATGTTTCAGTTTATCACCGATTTAAGACGTTACATAGAATAATTAATATAATATAAATACATAAATAAACCAATATGAAAAGTACGTCATAGTTACTGCTTCATTATCAGAACATTTAATCATAAAAACTAAATTGCATTCACATGTTGCAAGATTATAAAAGTATATTTACTCATGTCATTTAAGCAAATATTTAATTGAACTTCAGAGTGAATGAATAAAGTTTTATCTACGACACATTTTTAAGTCCAGTGTTTAAGGAAAATCTAACGAGCTCCTGGATAATTTAAATAAACTTCATTTATTTCATGGCACTGACAGAAGGTTAACGTCATAACATCCATCGACCTGTGGAAACAGAAAAAAACTAGTCAAAAATAATACTATAATAATAATAATAATAATAATAATAATAAAATATAATGTATCCCCACCCCTTTTTTAATTTTTTGTGTGAAACTTTATTTACTATTTTTATTATTATTATTATTAATGATTTATATGTTTTTTATTTACAGTCAAGATTTGTGTGACTATTTAATTTATTTATTTTTGTATTATCATCATCATTATTTTGTTGTTTTTTTTAAAAGTTCTAGTTCTTGTTAAATAAAAATTAAAAAGGTGTGTGTGCATTTGCTGTTTTAAATGACAGTATATTGTAATACTTGTTCACACATCAATAAAAATATGAAACAAAAAACATAATAATAATAATAATGTTCTTCTGGAAAACCTGGAAACTGTTTTGATATTTACAGGCAAAAATAAAAATAGTAATAATAATGTGCTTAATTTGACATTCACACTTCATTTGTGGATGTTTTACACAGATTCAGACACGTGAAATACTTTTAAACTTTACTATATTAAAAGATCATTCCATAAGTTTATAACCTGGAGACTCTTACGTCAAATCGTCCAATCGAAGCCGTCGTCTGGTTCGTTTGCATCACCTCTGTGAGAGCCCACATCTGCTGAATACTCGAGGACACAGTCGACGGATCTGGGAGGCCCTAAAAGACAAAGTCAAACTATAGAAAGAAGATTTAAATAAATAAATATCCTCAGAACACAAAGTGCACCTCTAAATCCGGGCGAAAGTTCACCAGGGTCAAGTCCGACAGCAGGTCAGAAACTTCCTTCTCTGGATCCTGAGTCGTAAACACAAACTTTAACCGTCTCATAAAACAGTGATGTTCATGTGATGTTTCAGAGGCTCTTTAATTCTATCAACTGTTTTTGAAAGAAATATACAAGAAAATACACAAGTTCTGAAGCGTTTTTGAAAAAGGACTGAGTTCACAAAGTTTCCATATTCAGATTAAGTTTCCAGCAGCTGTGGTTTGTGACACTACGACATAAAAACTGTTCATCTTCTTTACATTTGGTCACAGGTGAGTGTTTGTTCAGATGGAGAGGTTTGTGTTAACGATCGTCATGGAAACATCATTATGTCCAGAACAAACCAAACACACATGAGCACAACCGACACAAACACAATCTCTTCTGTTCAGTGTAACTTTGTGTGACACTCACTGGCTCCAAATGGCGGAATATTTTGATTTCTTGGAGGTTAAAGTTCATCCAGGCGGAGGACGGCTGCCTCAGGATGAATCTCACAGACATCACATGATCAGGCACAACCTGCATCTGGAAAAGACCAAGACAAAATCATCACATTATGAACTTTAGGAAGACTGAAACTAAACTGATATTTGTCTTTAAATATTGATAAGATTAATAAGATTGTTACTGTAACATGAGGTCATGTGATTAAAGATTCATAAACTCGTCTTTTATTAAAACACAGACCAAATGTGTCAATGTTGTATAATATTTACAACTTTAAAGTTTAATATTTAGATTTTATATCAGAAACTGACACCAACGAGCCACATGAACCATCCCACAGGACTAAACCAGGACTAAACCAGGACTAAACCAGGACTAAACCAGAACTAAACCAGGATTAAACAGGGACCAAACAGGGACCAAACCGGGACTAAACCGGGACTAAACCGGGACTGAACCGGGACTGAACCGGGACTGAACCAGGACCAAACCGGGACTATACCGGGACTAAACCGGGACTGAACCGGGACTAAACCAGGACTAAACCAGGACTAAACCTGTTGAATCAGTGTTTGTGTTTTGTTCAGTTTAAATCTCTGTCTCTGTCTCTCTCTCTCTCTGTCTCTCTCTGTCTCTCTCTCTCTCTCTGTCTCTCTCTCTCTCTGTCTCTCTCTGTCTCTCTCTGTCTCTCTCTGTCTCTCTGTCTCTCTCTGTCTCTCTGTCTCTCTCTCTCTCTCTCTCTCTGTCTCTCTGTCTCTCTCTCTGTCTCTCTCTCTCTCTCTCTCTCTCTCTCTCTCTCTCTCTCTGTCTCTCTCTGTCTCTCTGTCTCTCTCTGTCTCTCTCTCTCTCTCTGTCTCTGTCTCTCTCTCTCTCTGTAGATGTGACTCAGGCCTCGACTTTGACGATGTTTAAATCCAGACTCTGTTCTGTTTATCTGTGACTGAAGGGGGTTTATTCTGCACTTTTCTCCTTTTAATGTTTATTTTACGATGATTATTTATGTTTGGATTTGTTGTATTGTGATTTTTATGTCTTAACACTTTGTGGACTAATTGTGCTTTACAAACTCGATGTGTTTTCTTCTTTCGTTGCTAATAATAATAACGCTAAAATAATAATGTTAAAGTTTTAGTGAGGACGGTCCTAAACGCTGCACCAGTCCGGAGTCATAATCCATAATCTGCTTTTACACAGACATAAACCTCGTGACTTAAAGCGCCGCATGGGAGCGTGTCGTGCAGTAACCACCTGCGCCCTGTGGATGGAGCTGTAGTCCTGAGACCCTCCTTCTGTGTGGGGGTTTTCCATCAGAGCCAGGTCCCTCAGAGCCGTGGTCCACTTCGCCGCAGCCTCCTGTCCCGGGATCTTTCTCAACAGACGCACCGTCACGTAGGCGGTGTAGAAGTTCTTAAAGCTGATCTCCTCAATCTGAGAAAATAAATAAATAAAAGCGACGCAAACGTAAATAAAATCAGTATCTTTAGGTGTAAACTGTAACAAAAACGCTGCACATTTCATAATAAAAACACGACACTATGATAAATAATGAGCCTTTCAATTGTCAGAAATAATCCGTAAACACACCACCCAAATGTTTGGCAGGAATAATCCTATTATCCCTCAACTTTCCTGTGGCTCCGTCTTTGAAGCTTAAAGCCTCGAGCTACAGGGAAAAACGAAAACACATATTCAAAAGGAAAATAAATAAATAAATACAAAAAGTAGGTCAGCGAGTAGCCTATTTAAATTTAAGCAAACACAATGAAGCCAAACCTCTAATTAGGACGCACAGTTTGATATACGTCCCACTGTTTACTGGGAGGATTTAAACATATTTTTTCAAAGCAAATGTCATTTAAACTAATTTTATGAGAGTGGAAAAAAACAAGTGCAGCTCTGAACGCACTTTATCACTCGCAGTTGGTCCAAAACGCCGCTGCCCGACTTTTAACTTTAAAATAAAAAACATGAACACGTCGCTCCAGTTCTTGTGTCTTTGCACTGGCTCCCTGTTCATTTTAGAATCGATTTTAAGGTTTTATTGTTTGTTTTTAAAGCTTTGAATGGACTGGCCCCTGATCACATCTCAGACCTCATCCAGATTTATCGCACACACTGAGGTCCGAGGTCCAGCTCCAGCTCGTGGGGCCTAAGACGAGACTTAAAACCAGAGGAGACGGAGACTTTTCTGTGTCTGGTCCAAATGTTTTAAGAGTTTTAAGTCTCGTCTTAGATCCACTTTTACTCTGTGGCTTTTAACTCTGAGTCGTATGATCCTCTGTCTTTTATTGATTTTATTTGCTTGTTTTATTTGATTTTATTAGTAATTGTTTTATTGCTTTTATATACATATTTATTATTTTAATTTTGCTGATTGTTTCTAGTCTAAATGTTGATTTATTTAATTAGTTGTTTTTATTTTTAATGTATTTGTGCAGCACTTTGGAAACTGGATTTGTTTGTGAAATGTGCCGTTTAAATAAAGTGGATTGGGCTGAATCATCTCAAAAGTACAGCCCTCTGCTTCTGTTCAGCTAAATACTTTATAAAATACACAGGAAAAGTACTAAATACATACATCAGAGGTCAGTAATGGGTTGTGTGATCGCGTTTGTCGATTAATCAGTCGAATCTTCCCTGTCGATCCTTGCGCTCACTTCACGTTTCACGATTGGTTCTCGTCTTTCTGAGTTTTTCGTGTTCACACTCACATTTACAGATTTTCCAAAGGGAAGAGTAACGTCCACGATGCAGACTCCGGACTTCACTGTGTCGGTTTTGGCGTCTCCGAGCTGCAGAAACACCGGGGGCTTCACGGTGCAGGACACGGGCTCCGAGTCAGCGCTGACGCTCATCTTTACTGAGGGCAAAGACGTGAGAGTGAGATTTATTTTGTATTTTCAGGTTATGTACAGTGTGTGTTATCACCTCCAGGGGGCATCTTCATCTTGTGAGGGTTTTTAATTATTATTATTGTGAATTGTAAGTATTTTAAGACATAAGACGGATTTTTCAGGGCTTTTTTCCCCCAAATTAAATAGATACAGATGGATATAGAACAGAATATTTTATAGAGTTACACAGACTCTAAAATTCTGACATAATCAAATTGTAAAACGTGAACTCAACCTGTTGTTTTCAGTTGCAGATGAACTACACTCTGTACATGACGTCGCCCAGTGGGAGGTGCAAAACTGTGGATAGAATGAAATTAAACCTTCATATCTCGTGTTTGTTCAATTCCCTGTATCGTTATTGCCATAAATACAATTATAAAACCAAAAGTTTAATCTGTCACTGGACAAAAAGTTGTAGGATTAAAGACGCAACAGCAACTCTTACAACTTTTTCTCCAGTGACAGATTTAACTTTGTTTTTCTGTGGATCAGACCTGGACTGAGGGACACAGACATAAACACAAAGCAAATCTCCACAGATCTGACCTGTAACTCAGCCTGGACATGGCACCTGCTTTACTCCATAGATTTTAAGACAGAAGTTTAATGTTTAATGGACAGATCACTGGCATCGTCATAGAGACAAACAGGTAATGTAGACTCCAGCAGAAAAATGACAGTGTAGCTTTAATATTCCTCCAAACAAATCAACAAATCAGACAGAGACGGGACTGGAGCTTCCCGGCAGATGCAGTGTGACGACTCAGGAAAGTAACAAAAGGACGGAAAAATGGTAAAGTAAGAAGTAATTTAATGAACTGGAACGTAAAAGATAAACTAAACAAAAGCGATCTGAAATATTTAAACAAAAGGTAAAGTGCAAGGATTAAACAAGAGACACAAAGGTCAAGTTTAACTAAGAAACTCATTTTATAATAACAGGACAAACAAACACAGTTGAGTGTCTCACAAACGAGTGACACAACAAAAGAGATGCATAAAAATATCAGACTGGATACACACACAGGTGAGCTGAGAGGGAGGAGCTGCAGGTGAGACGCAGGATTGGCCAGACACAGAAACAGTCGTCCAATCACCAGCGAGCGCTCACACAGACAGGATTATGTGAGGGAAACGGACAGATTCAGTCACACGAAACACAACAGACAAATAATAACAGAAAAGAGCTTAAGGATTAGGGCTCTTGCTTTTTTTTTTTTGCACTTCTTTCTGCACAATAGAGAATGTGTCTAAAATGATGCATTGACAGTTGTGCAAGATTCAAAGTGATGGAACAGAGAGAGAAGGAGGAAATGACCAGTCGTTTTTGTGTGATCAGCACCATGGACAGCGACTTTACACGGCATCAAACACAGAATCAGAGGAGATTTGAACCAAAACCGACACAAAAACACATCCAAACAATCTGCAATTTAACCTAAACACAGCAGGAACCAAGCTACTCTCCTCTCCCAGGGTAAAAGCTGCAGTCTTTTCACATCAGAGCAGAGTATTTTCAGATCAGAGCTGCAGATCACAGTTTAAATCGACTTTATGCAACAGTAAATGTCACTACTCATCACTCACCTTTTTTGCACTTAAAGGACTGCGCAGATGACACGGATAAAAGCGCAAAAATGCTAAATATCAGGACAGTTTCACGCTGATGTGCTGCTGTGTGTTACTTCCTGGTTGTAACCAAGGAAACCGTGAAGTCTTAAAGAGACAGTGCCTCTGTTCATCCTGTTCAATGTGAGTGTTAAATATCTGTGTATTCTCAATAAAACACCTTCTTTACTCACATTTATTCACTATAACGATCTGATCCATGTGCAAATATATTTAAAACATGAATATAAAATGCGTTTTGAGCATTTTGTTTCCATGTCATTACGTAAAAAGATCAGCAGAGGGCAGTGTTGCTCCATTTGGAAACAGCCTCACCCACAATCTAAACAAAACAGTTTTTTTTTCTTTTTTTCCTTATGTCAGCCTACCAACAAGCTTTATTTACAATTTAATTACAAAATGAACTGAAATAAAATCCTGACATCTTTGCAGACAGCTTTCCACCCACTGTTTTCACGGATCTTTTCTCGGATTCATGGGAATTTTCACCATCAAACGAGCTGGACATTTGTTTAAATTGCTGATTGCTTTGGCGAGAGTCCAAATTATTCATTATTTACCCACAGAGCGCCAATTAAATCCCAAATGTTGAGTATCTAAAGGTGTTTATTCTGCATTTTTCTCCTATAATGTTAATTTTATGATAATTATTTATGTTTTCTAAGCACTTTGAATTACCTTGTGTTCGATTTGTGCTATAAATAAACTCGCTTTGCCTGTTTTAAGACCATTTCCGCGCTCTGGGACTATCCAAATGTCCATTAACATCACACCTGTTACTTGTTTGTGTATTTATTTTTATAACGGCTGCGATATTCCTCACTGCACTGAACGTTTTGAGGATTTGTCCCTCAGTCCCTCAGGTCTTCTTTACATTCACATAAGGACACACTCCAGCTCTCCTCTCCTCACACTCCTCACTTTTCTGAGAGTCAGTCCTGTGCCAAACATTCATTTATTCTGTTTATTGTGTTTGAAGCTGCACTCGTACGGTTTCCCAAAGCCCCGCAGATCAGTCAGTGTATGAAACTGCCACTGTTTGGTCTCCCTGCAAATAAAACAATCCCCCTTTGTCCCTGTGCCTATAGCTGCCGGGACTTAGGAGAACCGGGGCTGGAATGAACGAGAGCGAGGGACGACGGGGACTGTGGGATTTGGTCCAAGCTGCAATGTCCACCGGGTTTATCTCCCGCGCTCACACGGCTGTCCATCTCCCCGTGTTTACTACTCTTTCATTTCGTCCATCTACGTCCTTTTCTTCTCCTCCATCTCGCACGCGTTTGTTTTGTTTTTCGTCTGTGTGTCCGTCTGCCAATTGTCACGGCCATTTGTCTGGTTTCTCCTGATAATAAAAAAACCTTAAAACTACCGACACAACACGAGGCAAATGAGAATGTGGCGGGAGATAGAGGCCCCGGGACCCCGCTCCCCGCTGCGTAAAGCGTGATGTGGAAGAAGAGCGGGACATTCATCTGGCCCACTGTGGACGATCTGTTTCTTACATAAGACGAGCACGGGGCGTCGTTCTTATGTAACTAACGTGCAACCGATGTCCTTCTGTTTCAAGATGGAAGTCAAAGAGAAGAGATGATACGACGAGAGACAGAGTTTATTTAAGTATTTGGTAGAAAAACGAATAATAACGACACTGAAACGAATAAAATCGAACAGGTCGTGTACCAAACATGTAAATAATACTTTGAGTTTAGTTTGAGCGCGTTTCAGGAGCTTGTGATGCGTTTTTGTTTGCGTTTCTTTTGCGAAATACGAGATAATGTCTTTTGGAACAGGAACACGCAAATTCAATCTGTCTCTCAGGGCTGAACATGAGACGTCATTTAACCAACAGAAAGTTAGAAAATCAACAATGAAACAGAAACAGATGAGCAAATGATTAAACAGAAAACAGGTAAAAGTGTCCCACAGCGCCCCCTGTCCTCAGACACTTCCTCTCGGCAAGAAAAAACTCAAAAAACTCAGTGGGAAAAAGAGAAACGGACAAACTGCAGATGTGTCCAGGACTAATGTGCTTCTATTTACAGATAGAAGAGCCAGAGCCGTTCGACCGAGAGCCAGAGCCGTTCGACCGAGAGCCAGAGCCGCTCGACCGAGAGCCAGAGCCGCTCGACCGAGAGCCAGAGCCGCTCGACCGAGAGCCAGAGCCGCTCGACCGAGAGCCAGAGCCGCTCGACCGAGAGCCAGAGTTCTACAAACCACGTAGAACTTTGAATTATATATAAAAAAAATAAAAAAAATGTCAATTGCTGTTTCCATATCAATAGATCCAGATCATACACACACATACAGACACACACACTCACACACGTTACACAATAATTGCTTTGAATAAATGAAATAACAAAGAAACGACTTACAGCCTTGGGAAGTATTTGAAACTCTCGTGTTTTGTGTTTTTCACCACACGACTGATTCTGCTTGAAAGAGAAAACTGTCTGGGATTGATCAACCTCCACACACACACACACACACACCCCCACACACACACACACTGTAATATTTGTGCGACAGAATGAGAAAATACAGCGTTTGTATAACAGCAGCGTCCTGAATGGAGTCCCGGCTGAAGCCCTGGTGTGATTCTGGAGTGAGAGAGTGAGGAGCTGTGATTGTCCTCACTCTGGTGACTGAACCTTGTCAGAGTCATCTCCTGTGCATCGATCGGTGGCTGTAGAGAGCAGTGCCCTGGACACACTGAAGTCATTACAGGAGCACAAGTTCCCCACAACAAAGGCCGTGTGTTATAGTCCCACACACCTGGACTGAGTCTGGGTCAAAAAATGAAAAAACTCTTACAAAATTGTCCATAGTTTGCTGTAAAGGTGCATTTATGGTCGTCTCTCGTCCAGTTTTGTTGAAAATCTAAACGTTTCCAGCTCAAACCAGCATCATTTTGCCGTATTTCAGGACACTTGGCACTAGGGATGGGATGATATTAAAATTTAACTGACTGTGACTAAAATAATCGCAATAATTATTAAATCACGGCAGGATAATGTCCTCATATGTGGACGCCAGGATCTTTTAGAGAAAAGAGAATGTACTGTGGCCTGAACAACCCAAAATGCACCAGGTCTTAGGTCTGCGCCGCTGCAGCAAATCATCTGTGCAAAATACAATTCAGCTAATGCTAACCTAGCGATAGCAAAGTCGACACAAACACGTGACATTATTCACACAAATCCAGACTAACACAAACTACAGTCAATAGTTTATTTCTCATGGTGTGTTTCTTACGATGGAGATTTTCAGCTCAAGTTTGTCAAACGATGCAGATGTTTGTGTCGTAAATGTGCATTTAAGTCGCTCCTGTGAGTCGCTCGTGCGAGTCGCTCGTTTTAGTCGCTCGTGCGAGTCGCTTGTGCGAGTCGCTCGTGTTTCTCCTCTGAGCCGTATCTTTTCTCCTTCAGACTCTGCAGATCGGTGGCTCATCTTGTTGCTCTTGTTTTTCAAATCCATAATAATTCCACACATCAGACTTCACCTTCTTGAGTGGAGGATATAAATGTGTGGAGTCATCCGGATTTAGATCCACTGCCCACGAGCCACGAGCCACACGCACAGAAGCTAACGAGTTTCACTGCTATGACAGAGCGCCCCCTTGTGGACAAACACCAGAACTAACATCTAAACATCGTATTGAAACTGAAACATGAGTCAGTCTGGAGCCGTAAAGACGATGATCACGATTATTAAAAATTCCCCAAACGATTAATTCCAGACCTTTTTGATCGTGACATCCTCGTGTCTCGTCCCGTCTCTACTTTGCACTCACCTTGTGTGACATTCAGACTTTTTCCTCACGTATCCGTTCGCTGTGACATTTCGAGTCTATTTTCAAGTCAAGTGTGGGTGTCTCTTAATCATATGATGAAGAATAGAAACTCTCCTCGGAGAACAAACAGATTGGATGGAATACAAAAACACCGGCAAATTGAGGTGGAAAAGGACGCCCCTGAGTGGAATGACGGCGCGCGAGGAGATTGGTGGTATCGTCAAACAAGAAGAGAAATGATGTGCAGAAGTACGGCTGATTCTTCACCTGCAGAAGTACACAGAGCCGCCATTTCACACACACCTGCAGATTTAGATGTTCCGTGCATTTGTTATCAGACCCGTGTTTTAGACTTGGTGCTATAATGGTGCGGTAAATCACACCTGACAAGCCGGGAACAGTCGGAGCCCCGGCATTTCTTTAGGGAAAGACGGATGATGGCGGCAAAAACTGTTGAGTTATTAAAAGAAGAGATGTCAACACTCTCTTAAAACCCACAGTACAACCTTATTTAAATGCATTACTTTTTTGTTTGGGGTTTCACGGCTCTTGTTTGGTGGTTTTTTTTGGTTTCTAAAATTGGTAAAAGAGGAAAGTCTGATCTGTCTGAAAGCAACAAGGAGACAAACTTAAAACAAAAGTCCAAATTCAGACGCAAAACTCGTGGCACAGCAGCTTTTATCATCTGTAAAGAACATGTAAAAGTGGAGTTTTTGTTAATTGCTTCATGATTAAGGCCCTAATATGAGGATAGTTTTTCTTTTTCAATGAATCTGTACGACTGAACATAGTGAACTAATGTCACATGGGACATTTATTGTGTTTTCCTGCTGATGTCAATGCACATGGACAGCAGCAGTAGCTAAATCTGGTACAAATCATCTCTTCTGCTGTAAGATTAGTGAATTTCTACATGATTCCTGACAAATAAAGAGTAAAAAAGACAATCTACAGCATTTTACAGTGCTAAATTATTCCCTAATTGTCGGAAAGATGGACTGGTTTGGGCAGAGTTGTGTTTTAGTTTTAGTTTTTCCTCGAGCGATGCAGAAAAGACGGAGCCACTGTCTGTGTGAATGGTCGTGTGTGTCCGTTTACTCTTTTCTGGGAACTAAAACACAACTCCGCCCACACCAGTCCATCTTTCTGTCTTTTTATTCAACACTTTGGTTTGTAACTTATCCAGATGCTGCTGCTTCTTTCACATTATTTTGTTGTTTTATATTTATTTAAATGTCTCTTTTTTCCACTGTCAACAGACCAACGGACGTATTATTATTATGACTTTTCCGTGATCCTCTCCTTTCCAAGTTCCTCTTCAGTCACTTCCCTCGTTCATAAACCCCTTCCCTGGTGTCACTCTTCCACCTTTGTTGTTCCCTGCTTTCTGTTTTCTTCTCTGCTCCTGTCGAAAAAGGCAAATGAATTCCCTGCCACCTCGTGTGTAAATGTAAATGTGGACACATCCAAAGGTCAGTGATTACATCAGTGTCTGTCGGGATCTGGGTCCCTGTCTATTCCTCGACTCTCCTCCCATGTGTGTGTCCATGTGTGTGTCCATGTGTGTGTCCATGTGTGTGTCCATGTGTGTGTCTACGTGTGTGTGTAACGTGCTCTTGTGCAGTGCGGTATTTCCATCTTTGCCTCATTTGAATATGTTTTTAATTATCTGCCCACAACAGTCCACAGACACACACGGCTGGAGAAACTCTAATTTGTCCTCCGTATAAGAGACATGCATTATTGTCGGCACGCCTGCGAAATTCAAATTAATTCCAGGGGACATCATTTGGTAACATTCCCTTTCTTCACCGCCTCAGGCAAATCCTATCCCCAACGCAAAAAAGAAAAAAGAAAAAAAAACCCAAACTTTGAGATTTCAGTCGTCACTGTCGGGAAATCTGAGCCAGTCACACACTCGGAGCAGTTGTTTTATTTGTCACTGCTGCGTTTTCACTGCATTTTAGTTCAACTCTGTCCTCGACTTTCACTAAATTCGTTTAATAAAAGTAGGTCTGGCAAAAGACGAAGTTAAATCTGTCGCTGGACAAATCGTTGTAGGAGTGAAGACGTTTAGCTAAACGTCTTCACTCCTACAAGACGCTTCTTCGGTTCTGGTCAGATTCCTGCTGGACACTGCCTTATATCTGCCTGAAGGAGGCGCTAACGACACTGAAACTGTAAATATCTATTGTCTCCAGTTTCATCTTAAACGACTCTATTCAACCTTTAACGACCCTGCGATTGTTCTCTTTGTTTTGTGTCTGAGGATGAAGTTATAGATGGGGAAGGATTGTCTTTCCTCACAAAAATCACTTCTTTAACTCTCCTCTCAAACCTTTTCTTTCCTCTGGCTCAGATCTGAACCTCACTCTCTTCTTCTTTCGTGGTTTGTGTCTTTGAGATGCAGATGAACAGCAGACTGTGGTCCTGAGCTGCTCTCTCTCTCTCTTGGTTCATTCTCTTATGTAGCGTCTGTTTAGTTTCTCGCTCACCGCACTCTTCACTGAACAGAGTAGACACATTACTTTGTTTGTGTCTCGGGGTTTTGTCCTTTGGCTGAACCAGTTTTTGTCTTAAAGTGTTCGTAGGTTTGAAATAGACCGGAATCTGAAACTGTTTGAAGATTCTCTGAAGTTTTTCGCTGTGTAAGGAATAGATACATCTTTTTTTCTAGGTTCAGATTCCCTTTTGTCCTGTTTTTTTAACTCTCTCTTAGATCTGTTGAAGGCCCATTTTGGAATTCCAGTTTGGAAGTCCAGTCGACGGATTTTATTTCGTCTTTTGCTGTGGTTCAGACCTGGACGACTGAGGGAGACACAGACGAGAGAAGATATGGAGATAGTGCTGTAGTTTGTCAAAGTGGAATCATCCTTTACCTCTTTGCCTCTTTAAAAACACGTTGGAGCCGTGGTTTGCCAAAGTCCAACACCTGAGGACTCTTCTCCAGCCCCTGAGTCTAGATCTTAGTGCGGAGAACCCAGTTATCGTACAGATTTGAGGCTAATGCAACAGACTGAGTGACAGTGAGTAAAAATATTGTGATGTTGTTGGAGAACTAAGACTCTTTGTTGGAGAATGGCAGCCACCACTGCTTTACTCCGCCCCAGTCCTGGTTGAAGTCTTTTTCTCTGTCTCAACAAAGGCTCTACACCACAAGATGTAACTTTGTCTTTTGTCTCCCTTGGGTTCATCTACGGCATTATTTTTTCAGAGTTCTGTACTTCTTGTCAGACGCTGCAGCCTTGCGACTACCATCATCGTGACATATCGGTGCGAGGAGATGTTCCCAGCTCACCAGGAAGCTGAGTCTGACAATGTGACTGTCCTCTACGGCGAGAGAGACGTACAGAGAGAGTTTGAGGGGGTTTGAGGAGAAGATTGTGAAGAGAAGTGAAGGCGAGACAAAACAAAGCTGCGAGAAAAGTAGACGGTGCATCGAGTTTGATCAGGGTAAAGTATTACGGGAATATAAATGTCATCCAGGTGCCAAACTTTAAGCCTGTGACACAAAATCAATGAACCAAAAATCCACATCTAGGCCACTGTAGCATCGGGATCAAACTAAAAACACAAGCTAGTCTTAGACAAAACCAATCAAATATTACATCTCCTGGTGATTAGTCGCTCTAACTCCGCGTGGTGTTTAAGAAAATTCAAATTCAAATGACTAGTTCTGCAAAACAAACTCGAAAACTGCGGCTGCACGACTGTTATCGCCACCGTCGCTTCAAATCCAACACGACATTTCATTCTTCTACTACAAATTAAAAAGACATCCAGTATTTATCTAGTTCTGCGCTCGTAGCCGCTTGACGAGAGTAAACAGCCAGCGCCGCATTACGTTTTAAAACACCCACGAAGCCCCGTTCACACGCTCAACGCCGCTCGCAGTTTATGCACGAGGCTGGTTTATTGCAGCGGAGGGCACAGATTACTGTCCTCGTTTTCATGGCGCCATATGAACACTATTTTGCACTCGCGATTGAACATTTGGTCTTGTTAACTTTTTTTTAACCCACTTAAAATGAGACAGAATTGAATTACACTTTGCTCTCTTCACACACCTGCCCTTGCTGCGGCGGAGAAGGTGGAGCTGTGCGTGCATATGGTTCTGATCAGACCTAATCATTTATAACACACTTTAACGTCACTTAGTTAATTTAAGCTCGATGTAAATACAGTAAAATGAACATCGTTGGACGTTATCGAGCGGGACACAACCTCTGGACTTTCTAAGCAATGTTTTTTTTTATGTATTTGAGCAAAATGTGTCTTGTCCCAGCGCAGATGAGCAGCTCTCAGGTCAAAATACACCAGCTGTGAACAGGGGGCCCTAACCTGAATGTGTCTCTGGGGCCCCCTCCTGGCTCAGCTGTTGGTGATTCACATTTGACACATTCTGACTCTGCTCTCATCACTTTGACCAGTTGTTTTTGTGTTTATCTGAACAACATCAGACTGAAAACATCCAGAATGACACAACTACAACAACAGAACACAAAGATAAACATATAAGGGGCAAGATTTTTGAAATTCTAGACATTTTTTCTTCGTTTCTTTTGGATTTTAATGTGTTCCAGTTGTGACAGTGTTTCTTACATTTACATGATGTCGGGTCCTTGCTCCGGTGTAAACACAGAGCTGCCCTCACCTCTGCCCGACTCAAAAACAAACACAGCAGCAGCAGATATTTTAAACAAATGTGATTGTTTTAGAGGGATATTTAGGATGTAAACACACAAGCCCTGTGTCCAATAAAACTTGACATATTATATTATTTCCAGTATAAACACATGGGTTCTTGGGGGCCCCCTGGTGACCTCGGGGCCCTAAGCAGCTGCTCAGTCTGATTATACTCTGGACCGGCCCTGGCTGTGAACTATCTGCATCTGAATAGAAAGATTTGCATTGTCTGATAGTCAGTAAATGCACTGTTTCCATGCTAGTTGTCGTTAGCATTACCACGATGACAAAAAACTCCACTTCGGCCTCTAAACGCTGTGAGAAGTGTTTCTAAACTCATTGAGCTGAATAATTAGCAGTGCACACGGTAAGCGAGGAATAACTTTGGACCAGTGCCAAAGTATTTTTTAAGACAATAAAAATGTGTCTTTAATTTTACACAACAACAGCAAAAGTGCAGGTGAAAATCCCTCTGAGCGGATGTATCTTCAGACGACACAGACGATGAGACAGAGGAGAGACGCAAAGCCCTTCATTAGTCCGATAATTACTGTGAGGAAATGTGACAGAGCCGGAAAAGAAAAGGCAGGACGACACAAACCTGCGAGTACCAACACAATCCACACACAACGCAACAATACAACGCCATCACGGCCTCATATTGTCTATTTTTGCACAAATTAATCTCGCTGTGTTCACCCATCATCAACTCAGCCACGGGGGATTACTCTTCATGCCACTTATAAATTTAAATATTTATTCAGAAAGAGAATCCAGCTTTAACTATAACGTTGATTTATTGTAGTAGTCACTATAGATTTGCAGTGAAACTTCTCAAGACGAGGAGTTTAAATGGATATTTGGGGAGTTTGCTGATTGGTTTTAAGCGACTGCACTGGGTGATACTGCAGTTCTGTTACAGTTTAACTCTAAAGCGTCGGATGCTCTCGCCGCCCGTAGACTCGCGGTTGTGGACTTTCCGTCGCCGTAACTTCGTGTAAATCCAAACGGCGTCTCAAAGCAGAGGCATGACGCTTTAAATACGTGACTTATTTGACCAAAGATACAAACTCAGAAGCTGCAGAACCTCAGATGTTCTTTAGTAAACATTCCAAAAAATATGACCTGGCAAAATCAATGTTTTCGCTGCAAAAACGCCTGACATTTTTTTAATAAGAAGAGCTGTAAAAACCTAACCCTGAGTACAATCTGCACAATCTCTTGCATAAATGTTGATTAGTGTTCATATATTTAATTTAAAGTATTTCTGATCTGGCCAGACAGGTTTTTAATTGTTTGCTTTTATATATATGTATATTTATTTACATTTTTCTTCTACTTAAACTGGTATTTTTCTTCTACTTAAACTGGTATTGCGCACTTATTTAATGCATCAATGGAAAAATAAAGATAGACTTGTAAAATAAAGGTAGCTGTGTGAAAAAGGGCAAAAGTCCATGTTGATACCTCCTTTAACATGATTTTTATGGCTAAAAAAAGAAAAAATGACTAGGCGAGCTATAGTCTACAATGTACTCAGTCCTTAAAGAGTTAAATAGCATCTTTTTTGTTTGTTTTTTGCCTGAAAGAAAAAGTAAAACCAGTCATTGCTGCGACATGTGTTTTCTCGTCTGCCTGTCTTGTCCAAAAACAGAATATTGAGTTGTTAATTCTTGCTTTGCCTCTTAAGGACAGAATTGTCTTCTGTCCAAACAGGCCACTCGAGTTAGCCAAATGAAAACTGTCTCGGTTCCTTCTGCGCAAAGAGAGGCAAAACTGAAGCGAGCTCTGAGTGTTGGGTGTCAACTCTGAGTAGATGTGTGTGGGAGGCGGCTGCAAGTCCAAGGCCCCACAAAACTGTCCATCAAAGTTTCCGCATTTAGAGCAGAGGCAGGTACAGGCAGCTCGACCGCAAAGACGGCACGAGTTACAGCACCGTGGAGCGACTGATAATCCCTCTTCTCTTCATTCATTCATTTAACCTTCAAGAAATGTTGTGCAGAGCTTCCTGATTTGTTGATTTACAGCCAAAACCAAGACGTACACAGCCTGGGATAACGTACGTATGAGAACGTGATGTAAATAATCGAACTTTTAATCAAATTCAGCGTCAGGAAATAGGTAAAAAGCTGCTGTTTCACCATCTCATTGCGCCAATTGTTGAAGCATTTCTGCGTGATATAAAAACGCTGCGTACTTTGTTTTTTATTAATATTTACTCATCGTTTACAACCTTCTCAGCCATTTTAAACTTGTCTCGACGATGTTGCATAATGTAATTACAGCAAACATACTACAGAAGCTTTCCCTCGCTGTCGTCAAGTGTTTTACAATCCAAGGGAAAAAAAAAGAGCAGCTACGGTTTCCGACAAAACTCTTCTAATGCGCCGTACTGGAGAAATCCTGCATGTACACCTGATATTAGCCATGACGGTTAATGGATTTTAAAGTGCTGAGTGGGCTGCGCAGAGCCACGAGGTTAAGCTTCTCATTGGCCTGGTCTTGTTAAGTTGGAGCTGTGAATTATTGAGAGATGTTGTGGGCTAAAGTGTGAAGTGTAAGCGCGTGGTCAGCAGGCGAGGGGGAGTGCGGTCAGGAGTCGGTACGGACGGACTCGAAGTGCCTCAGCGCTGTTCCGTTAGAAAAGATCGACTCACTTATCGTGCTAACTTTATACTGTGAAGGTAGAAGAAAGTGGAAGACAATAAAGTACACAAAAAGTACACATTTGAGACATTTGGAGTAGTTTACTTACTTTAAAGGTGCATTAAGACTTTTTGGTCATATCCGCTTCCTGCTTTTCCTTTTTTTCTATCGTCACGGAGACAAAAATGGCGCCACCAGGTCAAGTTACAGGTCAGATCTTTGGAGAAACAACCGTGCTCAATAATGCATGTTTTAAGTGCTAAAAACACCCATATAAACCATAGACTGTAAATATAAATGGATGTAGCTAACGTGCTAGCTGCTGCGTTCCAAACAGGAAGTGATCATGTGTGCGCTTCTGGCTCTGGCTCCAGTTCACTTTACATTGAAAAACTGTGTCCCCTCTCTCGGTAACTGCTGCTGTCGCTCGTTGTTTTAGTTTTAAAATGTTGGTATTACACGATCCTGAGGTTTTTATGTCACTAATGTGTCTGTAAATCAAGATATGAACATTAAAAACAGACAAATCAGGCGCTTTATTTCCCTGAAGTCACTCCGGCTAGCGTTAGCAACGGGTTTGATTGACAGTGTCGCTAAACGGCGGGCGGGAAGGGGCGTGACCTTCATCATCCTCGCTCTGTGTAATTGTGAAGGACGAGGAAGACCAGGTAGAGAATTGAAAGACGTTTGTGTGTGAGTGTGTGAGAGAGTGTGGGAGTTTGTGAGTGAGAGTGTGTTTGTGTGTGTGATTTTGTTACATTACAAAGGAGCCATTTTGTACTTATACACCAAAGAAAGGTCCTATCTGCAGAAGGCCGGTCCAGTTTACACACTGTCCCTACAAGGTCATAAATGGACACACCGTTAACTGTTTACGGAAACGTGGAATACTTCAAATACGTCACTGAAAACACCTCCTGTCAACCTGAAGATAAATACAGAGTGTAATAGAATAGAAGAAGAATAGAATGCATTTATCGTCACTATACACACGTACAACACCACACACACGCACAGCGACATTAAAAACAACCCTACACACATTGGACACTTAATATAATAATAATAATAATAATACATTTTATTTATATAGCACTTTTCAAGATACTCAAAGTTGCTTCACAAACAAGAATAAAATATCACAAAATTTACAACATAAAATCAAACATTAAAAGCGATTATGAACAGGTGAGTTTTGAGTTATTTTTTGAAGGTGGGGAGGTCAGAGGTCACGGAGGAGGTTTGGGCAGTGAGTTCCAGAGGGTGGGGGCAGCGATGGAGAAGGCTCTGTCCCTCCTGGTTCGGAGCTTGGTCCTACAGGGCAGGGACGGGAGGTTGGAGCTGGAGGAGCTGGAGGAGGCGAGATGGAGTGAGGAGGTGGAGCAGGTCTGTGAGGAGGGGCCAGGTTGTGGAGAAATTTGAATGTGAGGAGAAGGATTTTGAGGTGGATGCGCTGAGGGACGGGGAGCCAGTGGAGCTTGTGGAGGACAGGAGTGATGTGGGTGTGGGTGAGGAGGCGGGCGGTGGAGTTCTGAATGTTCTGTCGTCTGTGGAGGGTTTTGGGTGGTGCACCGTAGAGGATGCTGTTGCAGTTACTCACAACACAATGTAACTAAAACAACTAGTGCCAGACATTAAAACATTAAAACACCCCAGACTACAACTCTCAGTCAAACAAAATGTACATATTGGGACGTGTTCTTGTTTTATCCCTGTTGCATCAGGAGGGGGCGCTGTGGGGGTTTTATGCATGTGTTCGGTGTTAAAAAAAGCCACATTTAGTTGTTGTCATGTTTAAGAAAAGCGGGAGTGAAGGCGGAGGTCTGATTTTGTGTTAAGAGTTAGCGTGAGCCGTGGTTTGAGAGCCGTCGCTTTTTGACAATAAACCAGTTTGCGAGGAACGAGGCGTGTGCTTCTCACCTGTGACTACGGGGCATTACAGTATATATCATGTAACCGAAGTAACGGATTCCAGTATAGACGTCTTAACCTCCTGAGACCTGAGCTTTTACAAGACTTTATTTGCAAAAACTACATTTTTTCACATACATTTTGTGTAAAAAACAAAATGAGAAACAAATGTGTCTGGAACAATGTGTCTCATTTGTGCTGCTGACAGGTGCCTTTAAATAAAAAATAAAATTAATTAATTAATTAAAATACAATAAAATAAAAAATATAAATACAAAATAAAATAAAAAGATTAAATAAAAAAAATAAAATACAATAAAATAAAAAATAATTAAAATTCAACAAAAAATAAAAAAATAATACTAAATAAATAAAAATAATTAACCAATTAATTAAAATAAAATAAAAAATAATTAAAATTCAATAAAAAATAAAAAATAATAAAAAATAAATAAAAATAAAAATTGTATTTAAAAAATCTGATTAAAAAAATAAATAGAAAAAATAAATAAATATTCTAAACTCTAAAAATTGAACATGTTCTTCTAAAAATTTGCACTCAACCCAAAATGTGTTGTCCACAGATGAGGACACCAGGTCTCAGGAGGTTAAAATACGTCTGTGTCACATTCTTACTGACAAACAAGTTCACCTCAATGTTGTAACACACAGTATTCAACACAAGGTTTAAGAGTAAAGTGATAAAACGAAAAAAAATCATGCTTTGACTCTGGATTGGCTCTTTGGTTGCTATGATACTCGCGGTCGGAATTCCAAACATGGAACTCTGCTCCAGATTCACCGCTGTACCTGCTCTAGCCTCGGTGAGCTTCAATCGACTGGAGACAAACGCGGTGAGTGACATCAAACTCCTTCCGTCCACTTCTTTACCGTCAAACAAAGCTCTAATCTCCACGGAAACAGGCAAGTGACAAACCCCTCTACCAGAAAAGTTACATAAGAATACTTTAAGGATACTTTACGATGCTTAATCCGCTATTTTTCTTGATCTGAAACAACACTTTTGACTGTTGTACAGCACATGCAGTTACCTACAGTACATCCTTTGCATCAGTAAACCACATCAAACGCGGCGCCTCATAATTTGATGTTCTTTCAAGTTCCTGCACCAAACTTTATCCCCTTGATGTCTGGAGAGCTGAAGCACATCGCCCAGCCTCACATCAAAATGGGAAAATAGTTTAGAGAAATATCCCTGCTCCTGTGCGTTCCCCTAAGTGATATCAACTTTACATTTGTCTCCATCAAACTGAAGTCGTTAGCATAGAGCGAGCTTGTTTTAGCCGCTGAGTTTGTGTCATTACAGTCGAACAGTGACGCTACATTAAAGCTCTCCGGGCTTTTTCTCTTTTCCTCGTCATTAATGTCATGAAGCCAATTGATAATCCTCCCGACCCCGCTCGCCTCTACGGAGAATTCTCAGGAAAAACAAATTAAAACTTGGGCCAACTCAAAGCTCAGAGGAAAATGGGGTAATAATAGTCAAACGCTGCTCTGTCTCATCACCGTGTAATGTTAGAAGAAATGTGTCGTTTGTAACTATTTCTTTTATTTTTTTGTGCATTTATCTTTATTTATACGGGGACAACGCAATGAGAGCAGCAGATTCTCGTTTTTTTCATGAGCGGCCGGTGAAAATACAAACAAAAACAAACAAAACAAAACTGCACAGGTCCATTTAAAACGTTTTTGTTCGAGTGCGTCCAGTTTTTAGATCTAGACAATCATGAAATCTTATATTAAAAGTCCAACGAGCGAGTGAGATATTCAGGCAGTCGTTCAAGTCGTCTCTTATAAATACATTTTACAGAGTGTTGTTCTCTTGTGGCTGATAGCGACGGCCAAACTACTTTTTCATAGAGTGAACGGTGGTTTTAAATTCATCACCTGTTATGAAACAAAAAGCTGAGTGACAGAGAGAGTCTGAAGGTTTAAAGTCGAGGCGGAGGTCTGTGTGTGGATTATATTTACATAATCTAGAAAGAAAGAAAGAAAGAAAGAAAGATCACTTGAACCAGTTATTTTCTGTAATTCAATGGGTTACACGGTTTGTTTTTTGTAATAAAACGATCATTTTTTCCAAGATATGTATTTTAAATGATAACTTTTTGTCAAACCAGGCAGGTAGTGTATTTATAGGCGGTGACTCGTTCAATCAATGCACCATTTACTGTATAAAGACGTGTAACTTGCATATTTTTATTTTTCTTTTAAGGGAATTTTGGACTTCATTAAACTCTTGCTGCAGTTTTAAAATTACTTACAAAACAGCATCATCTGCATTTAAAAGTAAGAGGCTTTTTCACCAATGGAATTAATACGTACAGTAAAATGCAGCGGGCCTAAAGTTGAGCCTTGGGGAACTCCTTTGCTTAAAACTTTTAAAACATAATTCAAAACACCAGCTCCTACTTTCTGGGTTCTGTTTGAAATATACTTTTGGAACCATTTACGTTTAGCGCTGTCGGATATCTTCAGGTGGATTTTATGATCTAATGAATCAAATCTTTAGAGTCTGAGCAAATCTTTCAGAGAGTATCTTGTGTACACAGTGAAATGGATTAATTTCGGATCATTCAGTCGTTTTTCGTACACGTTATCGAACATGGAAAACATCAGGGCGTGTGTGTAGTTTTTAAGCTAATCGCTATCTCCGCGCTGATTCATCTTGTTAAAAGAGTCCACACCTCCAGATCTGTGTATTATTCTTCCCTCTGTCCTTTCGCTCTCGACCTTCACCCATCTGTTCTTCTCTCTTTCCCCTCTCTATCTGTTCTTCATCTTATCTTGTCCTTGTCAGAGTGTACATTCCGTGACCCCCATTTTCTCCAACTTCACACAACGCTCACAACACCGTCCCCCGTCCCCCGTCCCCCCGTCCCACTTTATCTCTGCCATTTTTTTGCGATGTTTTTCTTATCTTTCTACCTGGGTTCTAAGCTTCGTCGCATTCACTTTTTGTTTGCAGAGCTGGAGGCGCAGAGAGAGAGAGAGAGAGTGAAAGGGAGAGAGTATCGTTTTGAGGATCACTGCAATCCCGTCGGCGATATCCCCCATTGACCGTGGATGGACGGAGAGTGTAGGGACAGAAAGACAAACAGCGGCGCAAAGATTTGGAGATGTGAGCAGCCTTCAGAGGGAAAGGAGCAGATAATCTCTCCTCCTTGTACAGTATATCCTCCTCAGTCAATAAGCTCTCTCCTTCTTGTCTCTTTCCCTCTTCTCCTCCGCCCCGCTCCCATCACGCCGCTTTTTTACCCATTATTTGGTATTCCAGGCACGGACGATTCAGCAGGTGGAGCAATAGTTTTGCTGCTGCCACCCTGAGCCCCTCTCTCCGCAGACAGTCATCGATTTCCTATTGATGTGCCGGCGTGGGGGAGAAGGGCGGCGAGGCGGAGGAGGAGGCGGCGGAGGAGGCGGCGGAGGAGGCGGTAGTGGAATAGCGCAGGTGTGGGACAAACACCCGAGATCCCTGATGGCTCCTGTCAACACACTCGCACACAAAAGGAGCGAGCCGCAATCCCAGATCGGTTGTCCAAATGAACAGCGGCGCATGACAAGTATGAGGACATCTGCGGATTATAACGTGAAAATGTTGCGTTTGTGCGTGAATATTTAAAGAAAGACAAATAGACAAACATCAGAATGCAAAAAGAAGAGGGTTTAAGAAGTGCTCTGTGTAAACAACAAGTGTGAGTGTGACACAAGAGGCTGTTATGAAGAAAAAGATACGATAAAGTGAATCTGACCCACAGTTATATCAGGAATTTGAGCTCGAAATCGTATGAAACCACTGAGAATCATATGAAATGTGACTTTGGCCAATTTAGGTCTCGAGTCACAAAAGATGTTTTATTTTCTTCACTTTTAGCAAAGCAAAGCAAGTTTAAGTGTACAGCACACAAAGTATGTCCTGGTTTAGTCCTGGTTCAGTCCTGGTTTAGTCCTGGTTTAGCCCTGGTTTAGTCCTGGTTTAGTTCTGGTTTAGTCCTGGTTTAGCTCTAGTTTAATCCTGGTTTAGTCCTGGTTTAGCCCTGGTTTAGTCCTGGTTTAGTCCTGGTTTAGTCCTGGTTTAGCCACGGTTTAGTCCTGGTTTAGCCCTGGTTTAGTCCTGGTTTAGTCCCGGTTTAGCTCTAGTTTAGTCCTGGTTTAGCCCTGGTTTAGTCCCGGTTTAGCCCTGGTTTAGTCCTAGTTTAGCTCTCATTCATCCCTGGTTTATTGTGAGATGTTTCATACGACACCATTAACATGACATTTTATTTTCTTAGACATTTCCTGGTTTGACACAATGACAAATATCCAGTTACATGTTTCATAACTCGACATTATTTCCTCACAGATTAAATCATATGATGCACAAATCTGACACGTCGCGTTACCACAGTCAGATTAAACTCCAGCACACGATCGACCGTCTGTACGAAGAAATGGCCACACTCCAGTTCCACACTTTAGACTTTTACCCGTGCGATTCTGTGACTGCCCTAATTACAGATAATATAACATAATTACAGGATTTATGTGATGTTGTTTTAGTCCCGTTATCTTTTCGGTCGTGATTGATTCATTTCGAGTGAAGATAAACTGTGACAGACGTCCGCCGTTGTGCTGGTCATTCGACAAAGGCGTTACAAGTGTATAATATTTAAGAGTTTGGTTTGGCTGAAGTCAGGAGTCAATCTGTCTGTGCAGTTACATAAGACCCGAACACGAGGAAAGCAACACCTTCACCCTCACCGGAGTTTGATAAAGAATGCATGACTGTTCAGGGCTGTACGACCCCAGTGTGAAAACAAAATACCTTTTTCTTTAATAATTCAACGAGAAAGTAAAAAATAAAGCACATACCAAACTCTCACTGAACGACTAATGAAACTTTAAATAATCCGCCTATTATTTTAAATATACATGAGTTTATGCAAGAAATCCACTCATTTTTGCAGCTTTTTATGTCGTTAAGAAACTAAACAATGACAAATGAAGCAGGATTGTCAGAGTTTTAAGTGTTTTTCGTTGAGCAGCACTGATTTATGAACAACTGGAGATGCGAAAGTTCTGGTTATCATGTCATAGATGCTTTGTAATTAAGAATAAATCAACGTTACGGTTATTTTTCTGTGTAATATTTGTGCTAAAGTCCGCTGAGCTTTCATATTTTTTAGCAGTTGCTGTTGTGAAATCTCTGCGTTGGAGATAATTACACGAACAATACATAGATCTGTGTCGGTTCGGTGAATTAATCCATGTCAAAGTGTAGTTTATGAGGTTTTCCATCGTCTTAACCACCTGCTCTTCCTCATTTTAATCAAATCTTTAAGTAACGCAGCTTTATTGGCACATGTCAGAGTCACGTGCAGGACCAGACGTGTTCACAGCTCCACACATCCACCTCTGACGACGCGTTTGAGAGGAAAAAGCTCGTCTTATTTCCTTAAACTTCCTGCTAGTTATTTGTCAAAATCACTTCCGGAAATAATTCATCACTGGCTTGGAAGTGTCATTTTTATTGTTGCTATAAATATATTTCCTTAGGGGGATAACCTAAATAGAAACTTTCCTCGCACAACACGCAGACCAACAAAATGCTTTTATAAACTACCCCAAAAAAGAGGAAACTGTCAAATTGTCAAACTCATTTTAGCCCGAAACTTAAAGGTGTCATTTTACGTGCGGTGGTGCAAAGTTGGAGGCGGTTGTGGTGAAATCTGACGGTGCAAAACAACCAAATTCCCCATCTACAGCAGGTCAAACAACGGAATACCAAATGCATCAAGTCATTTAGCGTAAGCATTGAAACTTTGCAGCAATAATCGCTAATAAAAACGACTTCCATGCACATAACCGCACGTTTTGCTACTTAGATACACAACTGACGTCTCATTTAAGTTGATCATTTGACTTTCAGACACGAACGAATGAAGATATTTGCTCTACACCGCACAAATACGCGAACGAAAACAGACGAAAACAGCCTCATGTAGTTGAAAACCTCACGTGAGCAGCGTTGTGTTCACTGTCAGGTGTTTATAGACACTTTTCAGAAGACCAAAGTGGAGTTTTGCTGTAAAACTAACAGCGACTAGCAAGTTAATCATGTATTTCCGGATTATCTGACAATGAAAGACTTCCTAAAGGACACAACGGACATATTTTCACCTCAAGAACTGCGCATATGATAGATCTATACAGGAAACAAGAGGGATTCTACTCAAATATAAGGAGAAAACTGGGAAATATAGCCCGCTTTGGTCGCTTCTTTGGTCACTTCCAATGAAAAATTGTGGGGAAGCTGGTCCGAGTGATCAAAATAGGAGGCAGACTCAAAAGAAGTCCAATCAGACAATATTTATTCCCATGTAGTGGTACACCATGAACACAAAAATAATACATATTTACAAAAATTGACAGTGCTCAACGAAAACTAAACAACCAAAACTTAAACAACTAAGAGAAAAAGGCCACGTGTGCCCTGGATACACTGATGTCCCCATCTGTCTAATTACCCCGGCTAAAATACTCTCCTGCACCAGAAGCTCCTCCCCCAGTTTACTCCATCTCTTCTTCAGGGGCTGTGGGTGTAACATGAGCAGTATTTTCCATATAAATCCATCTCTCAGGCCCAAGTCCCTTTACTAAAAGTGTTTAACAAAATAAACTATAAACACTTATATCATTGAAACAAAAATACACAAGACATTAACACAAAGAAATAAACTAACTTAAACCAGTTTTCCCTCCACATGGTCCGGCCCACGACCCTCTCAAGTCTATAAAATGGCCGACATAGGCCACGCCCCCTCTTTGTTTGGACCATGTGGAGATGCAGGTAAGAGGATTATTGGATTGAACTGAATAACTAAATAGAATATATTTTAACTAACTAGTGTGTGGTGATTTAACTGATTGAAAACTAAACAAAACAAACCCGGGATATTTCTATTTAGTTTAGTTTTAAAAAGTTATTGAAAATGAACAGACATGTGCACAAACCAAATTATAATACTATTAAAAGGGACAAAGGCCCAGTTTGTCACAAAAATGCACTTTTATTGAAGCTTAATTCACACAAAACACCACCCTGCTCCCGTTAAAAGTGCGTTATCTGTTCCACTGCGATGCCTCTCGTTCACACTCATGTAATCTACATCTTTAAATCATACTTGAATTAAATCTCGCCATCATAGCGCGGCGTATCCCGGTGGAGTTAATTGGTTTCACTATTGTAGGAGACAGACAAAGGTGCGCTGTGTGTTTGCTGCTTGTATTGGTTGAGAACCCAGGGGGGCGGGGCTCACATGGACAGGTACGCGCCAGTTTCACCTCCGTTTGCCCGTCTTCCATCTCACCATCGTCCATTGTGTCCATCCGCGTCTGTTCTCGCTGCTGCTCTGCTGATAGATCTGTACGTTTTTCAATAAATCACCACAAAACTCACGTTGAATCTCGGCGTGTTTGCAGTCATTTCCGAGTGCGTGACAAAGCTACAAACGCAGGAGCTTGGAGCGGTCTGTGTTTTTGGGCGAGCTGCTCTTTGCTAACCGCTCCTGACAGGCTGAACGACGCTAAAAACGCACATTTTATACAGGATTTGATATAAAAAACAACACTTTACAAACTCGAGAAGACACCAAAAGTACCACACGTTATTTTTTGGCAATGGTTGTGTTTGCGTCCTGAAAATGACGTGTTACCGATGCACGAGATACAGTAAAAACAAAAACAAAGATTCAAAAGCTTCCTGTAATTAATTCTGTATGACGGTTATAAGGAAGTGTCCGGGAGCTAATTCCCGCGCCGACTTTTGCACGCGTTTATGCAAAAGAAAAATGTTATTGTAGAGAAACGTGACTGATATAATGTCATGTGATTGAAATATTTATTGCAGTAAAGTCTTTAAAATGCTGCCTTTATACACACAAAATGCAGGCACAATACTTTTTTGCAGACTCTGATGTAAATTCTGTGTTGTAAATTAATAAAATCTTAAATTGGATGTGTAAAAATGCAGCTAGTGTTTGTAAAAATGTGTATGCAAAAATGTAAGATTTGTAAATTGAGCTGAAACCTGTTATGAAAGGTAAATAAATCAGATTAAACTAACCGGGACTGGGATTTATAATTCACTGTGCATCATATTTTGACCAGGAGCTGATCATCAAAACTTAAAAACTGAAAATATGACTGTAATCTGTATTATTTACACTCCAAAGATGTTGTTTATTTATTCATATTTATTTTTTATTTATTTAATTTATTTATTTATTTACTTTTATTTATTTACTTTTATTTATTTATTTATTTATGTATTTTTATTTATTTATTTATTTACATTTATTTATTTACATTTATTTATTTATTTACTTTTATTTATTTATTTATTTTTATTTATGTATTTTTATTTATTTACATTTATTTATTTATTTACTTTTATTTATTTTTATTTATTTATTTATTTGGTGCAAGTCAGTGAACACAAGCGGAAAATAAACATGCAATAATAAAATCCAAGCCTATGAAGTATTAAAAGTTCTTTAAGTGTGAAAAGTCGTGAGAAAAAGTGAACGATTTGTTTATTGTCCTTAATCGACCTCAGACCTGCAGCGCGAAGGAAAAAGTCGCGTGATGAAACGTTACGGCGCGATTACAAATGTCTGACAGTTTATCAGATCACCTTTGGGTAAAATCCCTGGTGTAATTATGTGGTTAGAATGGTTTGAGGATTAGTAATCACATTAATGAAGTAAATAATTATTAGTGTTGATAGTTAAAGTTTACACAGCTGCACTTGTGGCAGGAGATGATAATGGCCTTACTGTTGTGTGACCTAGTTCCTTGTCATTTACTCAACTCTACGTGAAAATACAGAAAAATACACAGAAAACACAGAAAACACAGCAAAACTCCAGTGTTTATTGTTGCTCATTCGGTCCCCTCCATATGTTCAGTAAAATGAGCAGAGTAATGAGAACGCTGCAGAACACCGGCTTTTATTTGGATGAGTCCTGTCAAATTTAGAGACGGGACATTCAGAGTAAATAAGACAAGTTTATTTATAGAACAACTGAGACAAACTGGTCCACAAAGTGATTCAACGTGTTTTACAGAAGAAGAAAGACGTTAAAATCACAACACAACAAATCAAAACGTGAATAATCAGTGTGAAATTTACATTAAAGGAGAAAAAAGCAGAATAAACCCCTTTTCTGTCACATGTACAGATAAAGAGTCTGGATTTAAACATCGTCAAAGTCGAGATCTGAGTCACATCAGGAAGAAAGAGACAAGTTTAAACTGAACAAAACACAACACTGATTCACCTGGTTTAGACCTGGTTTAGTCCTGGTTTAGTCCTGGTTTAGTCTCTGGTTTAGTCCCGGTTTAGTCCTGGTTCAGTCTCTGGTTTAGTCCTGGTTTAGTCCCGGTTTAGTCCTGGTTTAGTCTTTGGTTTAGCCCTTGTTTAGTCTCTGGTTTAGTCCCGGTTTAGTCCTGGTTTAGTCCTGGTTTAGTCTTTGGTTTAGTCCTGGTTTAGTCTCTGGTTTAGTCCTGGTTTAGTCTCTGGTTTAGTCCCGGTTTAGTCCCGGTTTAGTCTCTGGTTTAGTCCCGGTTTAGTCCTGGTTTAGTCCTGGTTTAGTCTCTGGTTTAGACCTGGTTTAGTCTCTGGTTTAGTCCTGGTTTAGACCTGTTTTAGTCCTGGTTTAGTCTCTGGTTTAGTCCTGGTTTAGTCCTGGTTTAGTCCTGGTTTAGTCCTGGTTTAGTCTCTTGTTTAGTCTCTGGTTTAGTCCCGGTTTAGTTCTGGTTTAGTCCCGGTTTAGCCCCGGTTTAGTCTCTGGTTTAGTCCCGGTTTAGTCTCTGGTTTAGTCCCGGTTTAGCCCCGGTTTAGTCTTGGTTTAGTCCCGGTTTAGTCTCTGGTTTAGTCCTGGTTTAGTCCTGGTTTAGTCCTGGTTTAGACCTGGTTTTGTCCTGGTTTAGTCCTGGTGCTCGTACTTCCTGGTTCTAGTCCTGACCCGAGCAGCAGTGTTCTTGGATGTTCTGGATGTTCTGGATGTTCTGGATGTTCTGGATGTTCTGGATGTTCTGTTCTGTGGCTCGTTTGTAGAGTCCAGTGATCAGGACGTTACAGTCGTCTAATCTACTGGACACAAACGCAGGATAAGTCTGAGTCTGATTTGGACAGTTTACCTTTGATTTTTGACGTGTTTTTAGACGATAAAAGCGCAGAGTAGACGTTTAGATCGATGTTTTATGGCTCAATAAAACTTTAGCGTATCATTTTATTCCTGTGGCAAATAAACAACCAGCCTCTTTAAACTCCACCTTCACTGGAATCATTTGGATCATTTCAGCTCTGGAACTGCAAATCTGCTTAAACTAAAGGTAAAAGGAGCTGTTGACTTGAAAAACACCACTTCATGACATCACAAGGTGGAACAGAGCGTTTTGAGCTTTGGAGACTTGGAGTCGTGAAAGAAAAACACAACTTCACATCTGTTTTTGAGGAGAAAATGGATCAATTTATGCAGATTTCTTTAGTCGATCGCTCCGTTACTGCGAGGTTTACCTGTATTGATTCATGCATATACAAGATTTAAAGTTTTAAATCATAAAACAACAACGCAAATCTAAAAATACATAGTGCGTTCGTGCTCTCATTTGCCGCGTTCGAGCTGAGAAACCCAGATTTCACACACATCACATTTCTGACAGCGCAGGACATTTAGAATCCATTTGCTCCGTGTGAAAAAACGTCGCTGTCGTTATTTATAGAGTTAGATTTGTATTTTTTTGTCCTCGGAGAGCGCGGGAGAAAAGGAGGAGAGGAGGTAGGACGGAGGTAGGTATGTAACCAGGTGTGCGTGACCTACAAAACTTGAATAATGGCTGCCTGTGTGCGATAGCCTCCCCGTGTGTGAATCCGTGGAGCGTGTCAAAGATCCGTGTTTTTGCAGCGGCCTGAATACTTTTATATCGGTGACATTATAAAGCTGACATTTGATTGTGCGTCCTGTGTCGTACAAACCCCCAGCAGATGTTAAGCTTTTGTGAGATCGGGCGGGCGACAGAGGAGCTTTTATAACTTGAGGAGTGTAAAAATGTTTCCACGAGGCTTAAACACACACAGGAAAATAAGATCATGAGACGGACTTCGGTGGAAAATGGGATTGAACTGCAGTTTTTGGTGGAGAGGTGTGAAAGAAACATGGGACGCTTCATTTGATTTGAGTTGTATCAAGTTTAATTCATGCGATTGTGAAAAAAATCCAGAAAATCCAGTTGTCCCTCGCTGTTTCGTGGATTTTTTTTGTGCAGTTTTACATGTTTTTATGAACGTGTGTTGTGTCGTGCGTCCTGATTGGCTGTTGGACTGTAGACCATTGTGTCGTGCGTCCTGATTGGCCGTTGGACTGTAGACCGTTGTGTCGTGCGTCCTGATTGGCTGTTGGACTGTAGACCATTGTGTTGTGCGTCCTGATTGGCTGTTGGACTGTAGACCATTGTGTCGTGCGTCCTGATTGGCTGTTGGACTGTAGACCATTGTGTCGTGCGTCCTGATTGGCTGTTGGACTGTAGACCATTGTGTCGTGCGTCCTGATTGGCTGTTGGACTGTAGACCATTGTGTCGTGCGTCCTGATTGGCTGTTGGACTGTAGACCATTGTGTCGTGCGTCCTGATTGGCTGTTGGACTGTAGACCATCAGTCTCCTCTGTGCCTGTACAGTATTTTACTGTATTTTCTGGACTATAAGCGTCACTTTTATTTGTCCAGGGGTGCGTCTTATCCTCAGATGCGATTTATATGTGAAATAAATGTTTTTTTCTTCATTATTGTGCATTTTTTGGCTGGTGTGATTTATCCTACGGAAAACACGGTGCATAAAAGTTGGCTCGCAGTTTGACTCTGAAGTTTTCTCCCCGACAAAACCCACAATGTCGATGGAACGTTCTGCACCGACAGTATTTATAAAAGCATCATTTTTATTTCTCAGACAAATCTTTGGGCCTGAAAACAGGTTTTGATCTTCGGTTTCTTTCTATAATACTGCACTTATTTTTTAAATCTATGAAGGTTTGAACTTTGAGAGAGTTTAAACGAGAGAGAGTTTAAACGAGAGAGAAATGTGAGAAAATGTTAACGCCTGTGTGAGAAAAGTGTATAAAGTGTGTGGTGAGGGGTTTTACAGACAAAAACAGAGAGAATAATGTAAAAATAAAGCTGATACTTCACGGATTTTGCCTGTCGTGGGTTATTTTAGAACATAACTCTTGCAATAAGAACTTTAGGCGATGATTCTTTATTAATTAAAGATCTCAAACCGGGCAACATTAGCTCAGTTGGCGGAGCGTTTGTCCTCTGATCCAAAGGTTTTACGGTTCGAATCCCACTCTAGACATAAAACATCATCCTCCTTGAGCGAGACACCTGGGCCCTAATCTGTCCTTGACGTAAAGCTCGTTATATAAAATGTGACCAAAGCAAAAACACGTGATACAGGCTGTGATGGGAATTTAAATGTACTTTTTGCGTAAATGACCAACACGTGTGAGCTCCGTCCCATCGTCCAGGACACACTTCGCCGTCTTATCTGTCCTCAGGTGTAAAAGTTCATTTTCTCACGGATCTGAAACAAAACTCACTGCTTTGAAATGTTTGTAGCTTTGTCATTCTGGTATAAATACTCACCAGGAGGACCAAATACTCAAGGACAGAGACGAAAAAAGACTCGGGACGCTGAGAGGTCCAGTCTGTATCTGCTGTAACAAAGAATAAACCTTTTTTTGTATTTCTAAACTCACCAGGATTCACAAATTGATCACTTTTCATCCAAAACTGTCATTTTTCCACAACACAGGCTTTGCAGTAATGCTAATGCTAATGCTAATGCTAAGGCTAATGCTAACGCTCAAAATGACACGTCCCCGCAGTGAACAGTTTGCTAATATTCTTTACGTGTTTGTTCAGTGGCGTTACGATGCGTGAAACTCCGTCCTACATAAATCACACGAGTTTAATAACGTGCACTGACTATTCCTGTTGAAATTCCTCCAACACATTCCAAAGTAATTAAATCCCCAAAATAGAACAGAGCTGCTGCGAACCACACGGACGTTCCAGGAGTCGCAGACAAACTACAGTCGATCCCACGTTTAGCGACGCGCTTTGCTCAAACTAAACTCACATTCTGAGCGTTGAACCTCAAAAAACGCAAACAATTTCTGCAGAAAACGATGAGAAAATATCATGAATGTTTAGTGTGCAGCGCAATCACGTTTTATTCTGTAGCAAAACTGGGAAAACATGAACGAAACCTCCTATTACGTAACGATCGCTAACACACATAAAACTGGCTATTCCTTTAATTCAATATAACTCCGTCTGTGTCTTTAAAGTCGACACTAATCAACATTTTTTGCATTTATTTTTCCGGGGATATAAGTGGTTCAGAAATGGCCCGAGGAAACACTCAGACTCGGCCGACGTGACGCACATACAGTGAAGCGTATGTGTTATAATTCTGCAGCGTTTACGCGTCTGTCAGCTCCGCGTGTGTCCTCGTGTTCGCTAACGTTTTGATGCTATCCTCTCCTTCCCAAGTGCACTTCCCGAGTTTGTTGAGGCCGCTCCTTCACATTCATCAATCAGTAAATCGATCAAACTTTATTTCTATAGCAACTTCAACATTAAAAACAAGATAAAAAGCAATAAACATCACACAAATAGATCGACAAAGCACATTACAGCATTAAAATAAACAAAGTCACAGGGCTAACTGTTAAAATCCGTTCTAAATAAGTAGGTTTTAAGTTTGGATTTGAACAAAGGCAGGTCAGAGATGGAACGAAACTCAATGAGCGAAGAGTTCCAGAGTTTTGGAACATCCCTCACACAATAAGAGAATCCTCTACGTATAAAACCTTTAAAACTCACCTTAAAAAATGTCTCAGATCTAATCAACGTCGCTGTATATGTGTGAATGTTTTAGGACCCGAGGACGCTCTGTAAACTCCAGTGTCTCCGTCGTCTCTGAGCGGCAGGAGACGACACAAATCTGGACTGAACTGTTTCATTACAGGTGATGGATTTAAACTCATCTCTGTGTCTCTGTGAAAAAGTGTCTGTTAGAAAAGAACAGCACTGCATGAAGTTTATCTATAAGGGACGACTTCAAAAACTGACAGAAAACCTCACCTGTTTGTTAATTATTGATACTGGAACAAAACTGGACGCGTTGGTGACACAATTACAATTTAATAATCTGATAACAAACTTTTATACACACACCTGAACTTGTTATTGATGTTTTATATGGACTTATTTGTTGTTTGTTGTTGTTGTTTTTTCAGTTTGTGTTGTATTTTAAACAGAGAACCCAAGTGTCTCATTGTGTCCCCCTGTGTAAAGATAAATAAAATCAAACTTTAAACTAAATTAACTTATTTATTAGAACACTACAGCACTTTAAAATGACTGGGAGCACTTTAGCCACATACACACTTTATAAATATGCACTTTAGACTGTATGGAGTGTGAAGTTTGTGTGATGTGTGGATGTGTTTGATTGTTGTTTGTGTCGTTTTGTCTCTTGTCCCGTTTTAGATGTTCAGGGACTGAGAATGAAAATGAGCTGTGCAGCTACTTCAGCACATTTACACGTGTGTTTGTACTGGTGTTTATGAATGTGCATTGTCCCAAATAAATAAATAAATAAATAAGTTAATAAATAAATAAGTTAATAAATAAATAAATAAATAAGTTAATAATAAATAAATAAGTTAATAAATAAATAAATAAGTTAATAAATAAGTTAATAATTAAGTTAATAAATAAATAAGTTAATAAATAAATAAATAAGTTAATAATAAATAAATAAGTTAATAATAAATAAGTTAATAAATAAATAAGTTAATAAATAAATAAATAAGTTAATAAATAAGTTAATAAATAAATAAATAAGTTATTAAATAAATAAATAAGTTAATTAATAAATAAGTTAATAAATAAATAAATAAACAAACAAACAAACAAACGGTCGAACTGATTAATCCCCGCGTACAGAGCGTTACAATCGTCTGTGCGGACACTGACAGAGGCCTGGCTCCCTCCAGGTCACCACGGCTCAAGAAGGGTTCAGCTTTGCCAGGAGGCGGAGCTAAAAGAAGCTCGCTCTGACCACAGAATCTATTTGTTTATTAAATTGTAGACCTCTATCCGGTTTCACCCCCAAATCTTTGACAACGTGGTTAAAGTGGGAGCCCAAAGCAACAAGGCCATCTGATATTTTTAGCCTGAGAAACCTCCTTGATACGAACGTGTTGGAAAAGCTCAGAGTGAAGTGGTTCTTCTTCTTCTTTGAGCGTCTGAGGTTAATAGAAACATGTATCTCCTAAAATGGGGCTGGTTAGAACCGTGAACGATAGAGCAGAGTCTGTGCAGGTTTGCGTGAAGGAAAACTCTCTGAATGACCTCAACGTGCAGTTATTCTCGTAAAGGAATTTGTTGTACTTTTACGCAGAACACTCACCTCGAAGCAGATATTTCTATTTATCATGGAAACGCAGCAGCTTTTATCAAACTGAAACATGTATTCTGCAGGTAAATAATTCTAATTCCATGTTGTTTTGTGAATTACCTGCTGCACATTGACCATTTTGTGCTTTTATTTGGACGGGGACGGTGCACAACGACACATTGACCGTAAAAAAACAAACGGAAAACATGTTTGGTGCCAGGTTATAGCGAAAATAATAATTTCCAAGTGTCGTCCCTGGACAGACAGATTTTAAATAAAAGTAAAAGTAAAAATACAAAACATCTTGCCATTGAAATACGACATTTCTCACACACATACCAATTTATTTACACACACAATCTCTCAATTTCAGACAAACAAACTCTCTTTCATCATTAAAACTTTAAACTAAAGCCTGATTCATCATAGACTAAATTATGGGAAATATTCATTAAAATTTAAAGCTAAAATGACACTATCACTTTGAGTTTCATCGTCTGTGTTTAATTGTGTTTAATTGTTGTTTTTATTTCCTTTCCCCAGAAGTTTGTTGATGTTTTTCCACGACAATTTGCAGTTTCCTTTTGCGTTTTTGATCAGATTAAGTTAGAAATTAGTCCTTATTTTTCCAAGCAGTGATGCAGACTTCGATAGAGTGAGTTTTTATTTCACTATCAAAATATGAAGATTAATAAGAAACAACTCGGCTCTAAATTCTCGATGAGTTTCATTTAGAGCCGAACGCCGTGGGTGACGTCGCACTTTCTCAATCCACTTCTTTCCTCCGTCCGTTTAGGCGACAGTGAAGCTTGGAAGCACCGAACTGAACTGAGAGTGAATCCAAAAATGTGTTTATCATAGAAGCTTCAGGGACAGACTCTTTTAGCAGAACTATAGATACGTTAGCCTTGGGTCAGGAGGAGTTGAACTGAAGCTGCATAAATGTGATAAAAGTCCTATTCTGGTTATCAAATCACTGTCTAAAATGCAAAATGTTTAACTTTCTAAAATAAATCTAAAACCATGAGTATTTAAAGGTTTTATATTACACAAAACTGAGCTCTAAACCGTGTTACAATGAACATTACCTCCTCAAAAAACACTCCCACCTTGTGATGTCATGAAGTGGTAGTTTTCAAATGAACAGCTTCTTCTGGTCAGTAGACGGGCAGTTCAAGAGCACAATGTCAGGTCTGTGAGGAGGAAACATAAAACGATCAGGAAATACTGTAACATGGGCCCTGTAAATCAAACATAAGGACTTGTGTAATAATAGTGTTCACATACACACATGGTTTACACAAACATGTTTTTATCTTATTATTTTATCAGAATCAGAATCAGAATCAGAAGACTTTTATTGCCATAGTCTGTGAACACAGTTCACAAACTAGGAACTTGATACGGTGAAAAAGTGCAACATAAACACACTGAATAAATACAAATACAAATAAGAGCATGCACAAAGTTAAAAAGATATGCTTAAAAAATCAAATGAAATACTTAAAGGGAAAAAATATGTACAATAGCAGCATCAGAACAACAGTGCAAAGTGGCTTATTAAAGTGACCGGTGTTATAAAGTGTCCAGTTTAGTGCAGATATTATAGAGTGTTCATGAGACAAACAGCAGAGGGGAAGAAACTGTTCTTATGGCGAGAGGTTCTGGTCCCAATGGACCGTAGCCTCCTGCCAGAGGGAAGTGGCTCAAATAGTCCATGTCCAGGGTGAGAGGTGTCAGCTGCTATACGGCCTGCTCGCCCCCGAGTCCTGGAGACGTACAGGTCCTGTATAGATGGAAGGCTGCAGCCAATCACCTTCTCAGCAGAGCGCACAATGCGCTGCAGTCTCTGTCTGTCCCTGGCAGTGGCCCCAGCGAACCACACAGTGATGGAGGAGGTGAGGATGGACTCAATGATGGCCGTGTAAAACTGCACCATCATCTGGACTGGCAGCTTGCGTTTCCTCAGCTGCCGCAGGTGGAACATCCTCTGCTGGGCTTTCTTGATGAGGGAGCTGATGGTCGGCTCCCACTTGAGATCCTGGGTGATGCAGGTGCCCAGGAAGCGGAAAGAGTCCACAGTGGTGATGGGGGAGTCCGTCAGGGTGAGGGGAGGCAGGGGGGCTGTGACTTTCCTGAAGTCCACGATCATCTCCACTGTCTTCTGGGCGTTGAGCTCCAGGTTGTTGCTGCTGCACCAGGACACCAGCCGGTCCACCTCCCTCCTGTAGGCAGACTCATCGCTGTCCGAGATGAGTCCGATGAGGGTGGTGTCATCCGCAAACTTAACCAGTTTGACGGAGTCGTGGCTGGAGGTGCAGCAGTTGGTGTACAGGGAGAAGAGCAGGGGAGAAAGTACACAGCCCTGTGGAGATCCTGTGCTGATAGTCCGAGTGTCCGAGACATTCTTCCCCAGCCGCACGCGCTGTCTCCTGTCTGTCAGGAAGTCAGTGATCCACCTGCAGGTGGAGTCAGGCACGTTGAGCTGAGCGAGCTTGTCCTGGAGCAGAGCAGGGAGGATGGTGTTGAATGCAGAGCTGAAGTCCACAAACAGGATCCTGGCGTAGGTTCCCGGGGAGTCCAGATGCTGGAGGATGAAGTGAAGGGCCAGGTTAATGGCGTCGTCCACAGACCGATTGGCTCTGTAGGCAAACTGCAGAGGGTCCAGGAGGGGGGAGGTGAAGGACTTGAGGTGGTGCAGGACCAGGCGCTCAAATGACTTCATGACTACAGACGTCAGCGCCACAGGTCTGTAGTCATTAAGTCCAGTGATCCTGGGCTTCTTGGGGACGGGGACAATGGTGGACAGCTTGAAGCAGGCTGGGACGTGACATGACTCCAGGGAGGTGTTAAAAATGTCCGTGAAGACAGGAGCCAGTTCCTCAGCACAGTGTCTAAGGGTGGAAGGAGAGACACCGTCTGGGCCCGCGGCCTTACGGGGATTCTGCTTCCTGAAAAGCTTAGTCACGTCCTGCTCCACAACTGTGAGGGCAGTGGGGGAGGAGGGGGGGTCCGAGGTGGGTTTGGAGGTAATGTCCGTGATGGTGGGGGAGGAGGGGGAGGGGTGTGAAACTTCAAACCTCGCATAAAAGCCGTTTAACTTTTCTGCTAGTTGTTTGTTGTCCACGGCGGGAGGGGCTTTGGGCCTGTAGTTGGTGATTTGCCTAAGCCCTCTCCAGACAGAAGCAGAGTCGTTGGAGGAGAATTGCTGCTCCAGACGTGTATTGTATTTCGCTTTAGCCTTTTCCACCTCTTTGCTAAACGCATACTTGCAACGCCTGTAGCCTTCACGATCTCCTGCCCTGAAAGCCATCTCCTTTTCCCTCCTCAAATGTCTAAGTCTGGGTGTGAACCAGGGTTTGTCGTTGTTAAAAGTCACCCTGGTGCATGATGGAATGATGCTGTCCTCACAGAACTGAATGTATGACGTCACAGTATCTGTGTACTCATCCAAACTGTCTGTGGCAGCCTTGAACACATCCCAGTCTGTAGTGTCCAAACACGTGCGAAGCTCCTCCACAGCCTCACTGGTCCACTTCTTAGAAGTTCTCACAGCAGGTTTGGAGAGTTTCAGCCGTTGTTTGTAAGCAGGGATGAGGTGGACCATGACGTGATCAGAGTATCCTAGAGCAGCGCGGGGCACGGCTCTGTAGGCTCCACTGACCGTTGTGTAACAGTGATCCAGCGTCTTCTGCTCTCTCGTCGGGCAATTAATAAACTGTTTATATTTGGGTAGTTCCTGGCTCAGATTTCCCTTATTAAAATCCCCCAGGATGATCAGTAAAGAGTCCGGGAAGGTTCGCTCCACATCCAGAATCTGCTCCGCGAGCACGCGCTGGGCCTCGTGCGTGTCCGCGCACGGAGGGATGTAAACAGCGGCCAGAATGAATGAAGTGAACTCACGTGGAGAGTAGAAAGGCCTACAGTTAATGAAAAGATATTCCACGGCGGGAGAGCAGTGTTGGGAGATCACAGTCACATCCGTACACCAGGCGTTGTTGATGAAGAAACAGACACCTCCACCTTTCGTCTTTCCCCCGGAGAGTCCCCGTTGTCTGTCCGCGCGGAGGAGCTGGAATCCCTCCAGTTGAAGCGCACAGTCCGGGATACGCTCATTGAGCCATGTCTCCGTGAAGCATAAGACGCAAGAGGAAGAGAAGTCTTTGTTTCTCCTCATCAGCAGCGCCAGTTCGTCCGTCTTGTTGCTGAGTGAGCGAACGTTAGACAGGAAAATTCCAGGTAGGGGCGTGCGAGCGCCGCGTCTCCGGAGGCGCACCAAGGCCCCTGCCCGCTTTCCTCGTCTTCGGCGTCTCACTCTTTTGGCCAAAGAGTGAACAAAATCTACTGCAGGAACTAAAAAGACCGGCAGTAGATCGACAGGAGTGGTAGTTCTGATGGATAAGAGCTCTTCACGGGTGTAAGAGCACGCGAACACAGGACAAACGCACAAAAACAAAAAACACACAGCGCACCAAATCACCAGGGCGACCGTACGTGGCGCCATCTTGGATACAGATATTATTGTGTCTTTCATACAAAATGCTGAGCCCTTTAATGAGTTTATAAAACACCATTAACAAAATACAATAAAAGACAATGGGCCAAGGCTGGTCCAGTCTATAAACAGACTCAGAAGTTTATGGCCCTGAGGCCCCAGAGGGCCCGAACAGCCTGTGCATTTATATTGACAATAACGATTGGAAAGTTTTTTCTGAAAACTAAATGTCACTCGAGGGTTTATACTCGTCTGTACATCTCTATTAAATGATTCGATGTGTTTTATTTCCAGTGTCTAAATATGAGCTGCTGTTTTGAGTCGGGCAGTGGTGTGGACAGCTACATGTGAAGGACCCCTCCCTCCAGGTGCACTCTGGGAGACTGAGGCACAGGGACATTTGAAAGAGTGTTACTAAACTAAAAGACTAAAAGTGAGTGAAGTTCAGTTTATCTAAAGTTCAGGACAATGTTTGAAGAAGAAGAGGACGATCTGAGGAAAGAGGAACTTTACAGAGACTCCAAATATGTCCCACTGTACCCCAGAGGATCTGCAGAGAAGACAGAGACTCAGAGGACAGAGGACAGAGGACACACCTCAGAGGGACAGAGGACAAGCCTCAGAGGGACAGAGGACACACCTCAGAGGGACAGAGGACACGCCTCAGAGGGACAGAGGACACACCTCAGAGGGACAGAGGACACACCTCAGTGGGACAGAGGACACACCTCAGAGGGACAGAGGACAGAGGAACAGAGGACAGAGGACACACCTCAGAGGGACAGAGGACACAGGTGAGTCTGTTTATTACACTGTTTGTGTTTGTGTCTCGTCCTTTTGTGTTGATTTATTTAGAAAAGCTCCTTTAATATTTACCACGTCCTGCTAAAGAGCTAACTGCTAACACGCTAAGCAGCTAGCTCGCTTTGCTAACATGCTAACTAGCATGTTAGCATTTAGACTGATCTGTTCAGTCTAAATGTTTTTGTTAGAATAAGTTTCACTGCAGCAAAAACAAAGAATCACCAGCAACGTTAGCAACGTTAGCATCGTTAGCATCATTAGCATCGTTAGCATTGTTAGCATCATTAGCATCGTTAGCATGCTGCTATTGTAAACACTGCACTGAGCTGATGTCTCTGTGAAATATAAACACATTTAGAGAATATTTGTATATTTCATGAGTCCCATGTGATTAAAGCTGCTCTTAATGTGCAGCTTTAAGGTCAGAGCTGCTCTGTGGAGAGGCGAGCTGTGAGTCAAACAAGCAGCAGTACAGCTGCATTAGTATTGGCTCTCGGTATCGGCTCTTGGTATCGCAGCTCATTGACGATTAGGAGCACTGACACCTGATCCTGGAGTCAGTGTCTCTGCCATCGAACAGCTTTGGTTTCTGCTCAAATTTAACATAAAATACATGAAATTCAGTCTTAAAGTGAACTTTTAACTGAATATATGTTCAAAACTTTGGTTTGGCCAAAATCCCATTCACCCTGTGCCTCTGTTTCTGTCCCAGTGACTTAAAAATATGGGATTGTTGTTGCGTTTCCATATGTGGCATCTGTGGCTAACGGCCTGTTCCATTTATTATACACAAGTGAATGTTGCATATCGGAGCTAAACGGCGTAGGTAGGGCTGATTAACAGTCCATGGGAAGCACTTTAATATTGAAATTAATTGCACAGTAAGACGGCAACTCCCCCACGCGACTCCCTTCACCGCTCACACGTACAGCCATGAACTCTCAAGTGTAATAGACCTTTTTCAGACAGATAAATAACATGTTTTTAAAGCGGAAATGCCCAGACTTTCCTACACGTACACACCTGGCGTAAAAATGTAGATGTTGATGAAGTTTATTCCATTTTTTTAACCTAAAATATCGCTATAGCTAAAGGTTCCTCGTCATTCCTTTCTCTTCGATCCTATTGTTGTTACACACCTCGCCATTATCTGCAATTTTGGTGATTCGTGTCTGTAATTTGTTCCCATTATTTGCCAAGTGCAATGAGGGAACCGCTCCGTAATGACTGAGATTACGCAGTTACCAAAAGGTGGACGTGTTGTTTATCTGAGGTGAAGGTCTCGTACCGTTCGCCGCCGTAATGGAACATAATGCGAGCGAAGGGGATGAGCGTATCGATTTTTAACGCTGTTCTTCATGTACAGTGTAATATCTTTCTCATAAGACGCAGCGCAAGAGGAACCAGCCAATAAAATGATTGATTCGATAGCGTTTACGTGGCTAGCGTACGAGCGGATTTCTTGTTTCTCGAAGGTTTCCGTTCATATTTCAACACGTCGGTTTTGAATTTCTAGTACGTACGTGGCTGTAATTGTCTGATATTTACTTGGAGAGAGCGCTTCACTTTAGGTAACGCCGCGTAAAGCGAGGACTATTTCTCCCCGACGACACGAGCGTCGTAGAAACACACGAGCGGACGTCGTCGTGTAATTAAATATCTCTGGAGTCACCTGTGCTCCGGTCGGTAAATATTGTTTCTGTCGATGAGCGTGTGAGAACATGGAGTACTCACGGAACGACAGTCTCATCTAATTAAGATCTGTGTTGATAAAGAGAAAGAGAAAATGGTCCAACGACGCAGCGGAAAATCAGAGGCGGGTTGAAGAAAGCGGTGGCTCAGTTGGTAGAGCGTGGAAACAAAGTGGTGCAAAGATACAGCTGTGTTTTCTGGCTCTGGAGTATAAGTCACACCAGCCAAAAAATGCAGAATAATGTAGAAAAAAACGTATATAATTAGCATTTTTACTAAATCTGAAACCAAAAACGGACATTTTATCTTTAAAGACGAGTGTTAAGACCCAGCTCAGGTGAGACCAGGGAAGAAACAACATAAACCAAGATGGAAAAATGGTAAATTAAGAAAAAATGTAATGAACAGGGATGTTAAACTAAAGAAAAGGCGACTAAAAATATTGAAATAGATGGTACCGTGCGAGGTTTAAACAAAAAACAACAGGTGAAGTTAAATAAAACGCAAATTTCACAGTAACATGACAAAATTGAGTCACTAAAACTGTAGTGACGAGATAAAACAGACTCGATCTCACTCCAAACCCACTGAACTGAACGGAATTGAATTTTCTTTTAGGGGCGTTTTTGTTCTTTCTTTCTCTTTGTCTTTTAAATGAGTGTAATGTTGATATTTTAAATGTTGAGTGGTTCAGGAGGAGTAGATACATCATTTCACATGTTTGAGTATAAGTCGCACCCCGAGAAACTATGAACAAAAGTCACACTTGTCGTCCAGAAAATAGAGTATTCTGTCTAAATCTCTAAAGCTCAGAATGCTCCGTTCCACCTTGTGATGTCATGAAGCAGAACTTTAACAGCTCCTTTTACCTTTTTTGCTCGTAGAGATCGACAATTCCTGAAAATTGCCAGTTATCAAAATGATTCTGGTGAAGCTGTATGGCATTTAAAAACACAACAAAGCACTTCCTGTATTACCACATGATGACATCACAAGGTGGAACAGAGTGTTTTCAGCCTAAATGTGCAGGTTTGTGTGTTAAACATGTGTGAATGAAACAAAACACAACTCCAGGTCTGATTGTGATGAAGAAACTACATTAAAACTACAAGAAACTACATGAAAACAGAGAAAATAGAGAAATAGAGAAAATTCTTTCATGTAAACTGCAGTATTTATGTTTTATTTGTGAATATCAAAGTCCTTCTGTCCAGTAGTTGTGGGATTTTAGATCAGTTTTAGGTAGAAAAACACACACGGTTAAATAAACGATCAGTGGGAAAATCAAGCAAAATGATATTCAAGCTCCGGGGCTGCCATGGTTCTATCGTGTACAGCTCTCGTGTCATTAGCGTCGACTGTAACCTGCTAGCTGCTGCGCTACAAACAGGAAGTGAGTATACGTGCACTTCCGACGCCATCGATTCACTTTCTATATAAAAACTCAAGATCTGAACATTAATAACAGACAAATCAGGTCCTTCTTTCCCCGAGGTCGCTCCTGTTAGCGTTAGCAACAGGTTTGATTGACAGCGTTGCTAAGCGTCCACTCCCTGTTAAACCAGCGTTGTGGACGGGAAGGGGCAATACTTTCAACAACCTCGCTCTGGATTGGCTCTTTGGTTGCTATGATACTCGTGGTCGGAATTTCAGCTCCAAATTCGCCGCTATAACCGCTAGCATCGATGAGCTTCACTTAGTCGACGTCGTTATACGTTCTAAGGTCCCGAAGCGAGACATTTCACCCGTGTGACATAGAACGCGGGGTGTTTGTGTGTCTTAAAAAGTGCTATAAAAATCCATTGCGTTATTATTATTATAACAATGCCAAGTTGTGTTTTTTGTCGGCGTAAATACCGTTAAGTTTCCATCGACGGGCGAAAACACCGTCAAGTACAGTTCAGTGGAGGTTTTACCGTTTCCCAATTGTTAAAGACGTGACTGACAGCTCTTGAGGTGTATTCCGTCTTTGGTCTTGCAGTCAGCCCTTACTCCGGCGGAATAAGGAGAAAATCCCTCGGCAGAAGCTCCGGAGTCTCAGATGTTGGTCTGTTTGTTTGTTTTTGTGCTGTTTACTCTCTGTGAGCGCTGATCCTGTCTCTGTACGCTCGTGTTCTGTTGACAGTTGTGACAAATATCTTTATGAGAAAACTGCAGGGGTTTTTTGGGGCTTTGAATGGCTGGAAAATCAACCAGGAATAATGTGCATGTACCCGCAGGCGTTTGTGAAAGTGCAGTTCTCCAGTTTTTCTTCGGCGTCCTCTCCATCTGGGTGTTCTCCTTGTTTCTCATTCATTACCTCCTTCTGAACATGACGCTTTGTTCTCCTCCTTCCCCACCCACCCATCTGCTCTCCCCCTTCGCCTCCACTACCTCGCCACCTGCCTTTCTCCGAGTTACTCTTATTTGATTTGTAAAAACCCAATTTGGAATACTTTATGTGTAAACAGTCATTGAAATTCGACAGCCAAGTTGGAGCGAGCCCACCGCTGAAGACGAATGAAAAACTACGAGATGAAACACAGATAATACTATTCTGTTCTTTTTTCTGCGCGTGGAAAACACTTAATACGGTAAATTTTGCTTATGCAGGAGTGTACGATGCAAAAATGCCAAATAGTTAAGAGTATTTGGTGTAACAATAGTCTGTTTGTGTGTGAGAAAGGTCCTGTTATTGTTTCTCACGTCTTTCCTGTAAATGTGTTTGAGGAAATACATTCTATTCCACACAGTACAATTAAACGTGCGCAGTATTTGACCCACATACCACAGTCTGAGGGTTACTGAATACCTGGCGTCTGATTGTGGTAAAAACGTGCCTACTTTTAAACGCATTCCTTCGCCGTAATTATCGTCGCCGTGACCTGATCCGTCCAGTTCTCCACACGTGACTATTGTCTGATAATGAGCAGGTGCACACGAGTAAATAAAATAGTTTGTGAGTAGAGTAGAGCAGCCACAAGAGCAGAAGAAGTGCACCTGGATACAGTGTGCTCTGTGTGGTATAAATAAACACAGTGAGTCACTGCAGTACTACAGAGTACTTCATGTGTGCATACCTCACATACAGTACTTGTATACTCTTGTCCTTACCCTGCACGTGAACTTTAGATTTAAGCTACAGTATGCATAAGTACAAGTACAAGTACAAGTACAAGTACTGTATGTGAGGTATTCACACATGAACTTTAGTTTCAAGTTACAATAAACATAAAGGCTGATTTTCAAAGCTTTTTTTTTTGTGATCAGATTTTTTATTCAAGTATTGATCTCATCTACAGCTCGTGTCAGTCTGATTACATTTTTTTCCTTCAGACATATACACAGAAGAGAGGAAAAAATACACAAGGAAGACCAAAAAATAAATAAATAAATAAATAAATAAAAAGGTTATAGTAATAATACAATGTAATAATAATAATAATAATAATAATAATAATATAAAAAAGTTAAAGAGAGAAAAAAAATAAATACAAAATAAAGACAAAAAATAAAAATAAATAAATAAATAAAAAGTATATAGTAATAATACAATATAATAATAATAATAATAATAATAATAATAATAATAATAATAATAATAATAATAATAATAATAATATAAAAAAGTTAAAGAGAAAAAAATAAATACACAATAAAGACAATAAATAAATAAATATATAAATAAATAAAAAGTATATAATAATAATGATAATAATGATAATAATAATCATAATCATAATACTACTAATAATCATAATATAAATAATATAGAAAAGTTAAAGAGGAAAAAAATAAATACACAATAAAGACAAAAAATAAATAAATAAAAATAAGTATACAGCAATAATACAATATGATGATAATAATAATAATAATAATAATAATAATATAGATAATATGCAAAGTTGAAGCTAGAGAAGAGAGGAAAAATAAATAAATACACAGTAAAGACAAAAAATAAATAAATAAAAATAAGCATATAGCAATAATACAAAATAAAATAAAAATAATAATACAAAAAGTTAAAGCTAAACATCTTTCTCACATTATTAACACTGTAATTAAAATAAAATAAAATAAATGACTCATGAAAAAATAGACTAAAGTGAATGGTGTAAACCTTTTAATGGCGCTGTGCATATTCTGTCTTAAAAATGTGCTAAAATGTGAAACTGTTATTCCTCATGAACTCACTGGCATGTTTAAGACACATGCTAACTACACACTTCCTGATTCTCTGCCGTTTAAACCTCTCGTTCCAGACCTCTTACTGTACGTGTTTGTGTGTGATTTGGATGGAATCTGCTGCTCTCGGGGACGTCTGTTTGTCCGTCTGGTTCAGCTTCGATCAGAGCGAGAAACTGATGATAATAAAGACACAAAGACACAAAGAGCTGCAGATCTCTTCATCTGACAGACGATCCATATTATTAAGGTTTTTATATATCCAAAGATCAGCCGGAGCTCAGAGGAGAGACCTGCACAGGTGTTTGCAAATCTCTCCCTAAAATCCACTTTCTTTCTTTCATTTATTCATCATTTCATGTGTTTTTATTCTGCTTGTTTTGTCATTATCGTCGTCGTAAACTGACAGCGAACACACACGTCTTATCAACAAAATAGATGTTTTGTTGCTGCGTGCACTGAGATCCTGATTATTATTTTAGTATTCTGGTGCAAAGAAACACGCCAAATTTCTTCTGGTCGTTTATTTTGCCGTAACTGATGCTAAAAAAAGAGAAAAACAACATCAGACTGAACTCAGTAGAGCCGGTCGCCAAAGCAGAACATTAAAAAATGAATCGAACTTCAGCCTGTGCGCACAAAAGCAGCACAATAACAACACAAAAGTGACAGTACGACAAAAGGTGTCAACTTTGAACTAAACACAGATATCAGATCTTTACAGTATTATCAAAACTTCAATGTGTTTTAGTCATTTTCCTCCATTTTGTCATCGTTTTTTCTTCTGCTAATCCAGTGCTTCTCAATTATTTGTCTATAAAGTATAAGTCATAATTACTAAATAACAAAACAAAAACAAAAAAAGACAGGAATATAGATCAACTTGCAACAAAAAATTAGTTTAATGACATTTTTTAAAATCTGTAACAGAAAATATGTAAAATGCATCAATTTCTCAAAAAAAATTCAAACCTTATTTAAAATATACACATTTTTTAACCATTTGATTCTGAAAAAATTAAATAGGATAAAATAAAAATAAATATTACATGAAAAAATTCAAATTAAATAAATGTCAACATAATACATTAAAATTAAATAAATATCAAATTAAAATATTAAAATTTAATAAATATCAAATTAAAATATTAAAATTTAATAAATATCAAATTAAAATATTAAAATTAAATAAAACCAATAATAATAATAATAATAATAATAATAATAATAATAATAATAATAATAATAATAATCTCTTTGTGCATAAAGTTCATCCACAGACCACAGGACCTACATCCTGGAAATGAAATCTGTTTTTTTCTGTTATATTGATCATTTTATTCAAGTTCAAGTCTTTTTTTAGTCGTTATTGAAGCTGCGGGTGAAGCCAAAGCCCAAAGGCGAGATGTGCACACTCCACCTGCCCCTCCAACCTCCACCCACAGACCCAGGAGGTTATTTAACAGTTTGTTCATAAAAGGAAGAAGAGGAGGCCCGTCGATGTCGCCCGTCGATGTCGCCCGTCGACCTCTGGAAAGGTTCAAGCTGAAGCATCAAACTATTATAAAAGAAGAACATTGTTATAAAATCAGACGCTCCATCACACGCCGCCTCCGTCTAATTAAAAACATTTATTATGAGGAATGTGTCAAACAGGTGTCCACACTTCAAGCTCCGCCCCTTTAGACAGGTGTATCACAAACACTGGGCTTTAACCTCCTGTGACCTGAATTCTTTTGTGCGTTTATTAATTTCTCTTTGTTATTTGGGCTGATTGGACCTGATGAGTCTAAAAATAACATTTATAATAATTATCTTTTTACATTATGAGAAAAATGATGTCCACATTTTGACAGAAACGATAAAGACACATTTAAATTATGATCTGCAAAAATTATTAAGTGCCTCAAAAACAGCAAATGAATAAAACAATTTGCCCTTCCTCGTCTTTCTTTTGTGTGACTTTCGTTTATCTCTTTGTCTCCATCTTTCTTTTCATCCTGCTAAATATTTCTCTGTCGTGTCTCTTTTGTTTTGTTCACTGCTCTGTGTTCGATCTGTTCAGTATCTCCTGCTCTTTGTACGAGCGCAAACCCTACACCATCGAGCTAATCCTACCTGCGCACGCTCTGACAACGAGAGCGCCACTGCCACCTACTGTAGCGGAGGCGCAACTACACTTTATTCTACTAGTGCAAAAGAAAAGCACGTTCCTCAAGGTCAAATTAGCTCCACTTTTGAAGAAGAACTGTCCTAATCCAAGGCAGATTTGTGCAGGACATGGTATTGATTCCATAATTGTTTCTTTTTCCTCATTTATCAGCCGTACATATTTACATAATCAGGACACGGCACGCTAGTTTCCAGTTGGATAATTATCATTTGAGTGATTATTGTTGGTTTCTTTATTAGCACGTAGCATCACAATGGGACTAAACCGCCTGTAGGTTTGCTGTAGGAGCATTGCAAAGCCTCCGATCGGAATTATTCTGCGAAACGTTCCTATTGTCTTCTTTACATTACTTCCATGGCCTAATGATCCCCGGCAGCCATGCAAATCCTCATAATTAGGCACTTTGCTGATTTGTTATGGTGTTTGTTCAGTCCCTGGGGCTCGACGCGATTCGCTTTTATTATACGTTTGTTTTTCTAGCGCTGGTAAGAAGGAGTATAGGGCAGAGAGAGGGGGAACTCTGTGGGGAACCCCTGCAAATGCGTTTTAATTAGCCGCGATGTGAGTATCCTATGGTGACTGTGGTGTTTACATGTTCCAGCTGTATTCAAACCTCCGCAGAGCTCGTCCTGTGCCTGTGGACGCGCTTTGGGCTCTGTCTCGCTGCGTTTGTGATCGCACCTGTGGAGTTTTCCCATGAGGCCTTGTCGTCCTGTACGGGTCATTAGTGCAGCCTCCAGGTGGAGTCTCGGCTTCACTCCCACACAACCTCTGTCTCAGGTTTCTCTGAACGAGCTGGACACTTGTTGCACGAATGAGCCGAGAAAAGGAAACGAAAATGAAGTTTCACTGAGACATAGAAGAAAGTAGTTACCGTTCAGCTGTGGGGTTTTGTGATATCCCACTTCATCTTTTTAATGTGTTTGTAAATGTTCAAATGGCTGAAGAGGAGAGAGAAAGAGCTTTTTGTTCATTTAATATAATAAAAGTCAAAGTTAAAAGTTTGACTTTTACTGTGGATCAGACTGAGGATTACACAGACATTCATTTAATATATTGGCTTAAAGTGGAACTAAACTCTAAATCCACCTTTTTCCTACTTTTCCTAGTCATTTTGTAACAACTTTAGTGCAAATTTGCCTATTGCCCTCAGCAATTTACAGTTGGTGACATCACACAGCACTGTCCTGATTCCTAGGACCTGGTGTCTACTTATGAGAACAACACTTTTTGGGTCGTCTAGGCCACTTTTTTTTTTTCTTTACGCGGTCCTGGTGTCCACATATGAGGACATTATACTGCCCCTTAGTGGTGACAGAAGAGTTTAACACGTTATAGTTTAGATTTAAGATGGACTTTGTTAAAGGCTCATGTCTGCATCTGTCAGGAGAACTTCACATTGTTCCAAGAGACACAATTGTTGTTTCTCATTTTGTTTTTACTCAGGACAAATGTTGTTGTTTCAGGCACATAATAAATACTTTTTGCAGATCATAATTTAAATGTGACTTTATCGTTTCTGTCAATATGTGGACATCATTTTTCTCATAATGTAAAAAGATAATTATTATAAATGTTATTTTTAGACTCATCAGGTCCAATCAGCCCAAATAACAAAGAGAAATTAATAAACGCACGAAAGAATTCAGGTCCCAGGAGGTTAAAGCCCAGTGTTTGTGATACACCTGTCTAAAGGGGCGGAGCTTGAAGTGTGGACACCTGTTTGACACATTCCTCATAATAAATGTTTTTAATTAGACGGAGGCAGCGTGTGATGGAGCGTCTGATTTTATAACAATGTTCTTCTTTTATAATAGTTTGATGCTTCAGCTTGAACCTTTCCAGAGGTCGACGGGCGACATCGACGGGCCTCCTCTTCTTCCTTTTATGAACAAACTGTTAAATAACCTCCTGGGTCTGTGGGTGGAGGTTGGAGGGGCAGGTGGAGTGTGCACATCTCACCTTTGGGCTTTGGCTTCACCCGCAGCTTCAATAACGACTAAAAAAAGACTTGAACTTGAATAAAATGATCAATATAACAGAAAAAAACAGCTTTCATTTCCAGGATGTAGGTCCTGTGGTCTGTGGATGAACTTTATGCACAAAGAGCTCTCCAAAATATGTTTGTCTTGTTAAAGTGGCTGATCAATATTATTATTATTATTATTATTATTATTATTATTATTATTATTATTTATTGGTTTTATTTAATTTTAATGTTTTATTTTGATATTTATTAAATTTTAATGTATTATTTTGAGATTTATTTAATTTGAATTTTTTCATTTAATATTTATTTTATTTTATTTTATTTTTTTCAGTATCAAATGGTTAAAAAATGTGTATATTTTAAATAAGGTTTGAATTTTTTTTTAGATAAATTGATGCATTTTACATATTTTCTGTTACAAATTTTAAAAAATGTCATTAAACTAATTTTTTGTTGCAAGTTGATCTATATTCCTTTCTTTTTTTTGTTTTTGTTTTGTTGTTATTTAGTAATTATGACAATTTTATGGACAAATAATTGAGAAGCACTGGATTAGCAGAAGAAAAAACACTGACAAAATGGAGAAAAATGACTAAAACACATTGAAGTTTTGATAATAATGTAAAGATCTGATATCTGTGTTTAGTTCAAAGTTGACACCTTTTGTCGTACTGTCACTTTTGTGTCGTTAATGTGCTGCTTTTGTGCGCACAGGCTGAAGTTCGATTCATTTTAGCACAAAGACCTCTCCAAAATATGTTAATTAATCAACATTCTTTTAAATTAAATGATAATAGGTTGAATATTTCTGTCTCTGTCTGTTGCTTCGAGTCTGATCGCTCATGTGCGACGGTATTATGATTATGATTATTATTATTTAGTCGTGTGGTTAATGTTTGCAAAGGCTCATTGTCCTTTTCTAAACAGAGTGCTCTTTGTTATGACTGTGTTAGGTTATTGTTTTGTGAGTAATAATTCAGCTGTACCGCCACAATTACAAAAGCTTCAGCCGGAAATATGCAGGCAATTAACAAGAAGAGTCAGAATAACAAACGCTTAATAGCAAATACTGTTTATTTTTGAATTAGTATAATTAATGTTATTGGAATATGCAGAAGCTCTGGTTTTTCCATTGTGTGGTTCAATCCCAAACCCACATCGTGTCCTGGAGCGTTCAGCCTCCTCTTTTATGTGAACACACTGTACGTCCTCTAAATATACGGTTAAATATACGGTTTGTTTGGTTTTATAAAAGGCTGTCAACTGTTGTTTTGTGTTCTGTCTTCACCAGATGAAAAGTTTAATAATGTGACGCCTTTTTATATCAAATGTCTCGTGCAAATAGAACAGTGAGATTTAAATTGGCCACGGTCACATTTTATATTCAGTATTTTCTGGAGTATAAGTCGCACCAGCCAAAAAATGCAAAATAATAAAGAAAAAATCATATATAAGTTGCATTTTTTTGGGGGAAATTTATTTTACAAAATCCGACGCACTCTCTCATTCATATTTACTACTTTTTACTTTTATAAACAAACAGAAAACTTCAAATATATGAAGTTACATGGAATTATGTAATCAAGAAAAACTTAAGTAACTCCATTAGATATGTTTTTATGTCCTATATTCAAATCATCAAAGTCTCCACACTTTGCTTTGTCGAAAAATATTTAGTAGAATTATTTCAGGTTTTTTTTACTACTGTATTTTCTGGACTATAAGTCGCTCTGGAGTATAAGTCACACCAGCCAAAAAATGCAAAATAATGAAGAAGAAAACATATAAGTCGCATTTTTTGGGGAAATTTATTTTACAAAATTCAAGATCAAGAACAGACATTTTATATTTAAAGTCAAGTTCTAATAATAATAATAAAATGTGGACCAACAGGCTGAATATCAGTACATCACGCTAACGTAACACATTTATATTTATTCAGCTCCATGAAGCACAGACAGAACTGAACACGTGTCTGGTTTGTTAACGTAAGATATTAACAGTTAATCACATAAATAAAGCAGAAAAAACAACAAGTTTACTCTGGATCTCACTCCAAATCAATAAATCCATTGAATTCTTCATCCTCGGTGTCGCTTCTGAACAAATCCACCAACTCCAGAGGAAGATGAAGCGTTCAGTGTTTGTCTTTGTCTTTTAAATGAGTGTAATGTTGATATTTTAAATGTTGAGTGGTTCAGGAGGAGTAGATACTGGTCCAAGTCTAGAGCCCCTCGCACGACTGTCACTGTGACAAGAACCAACATGTGACATTATAGATTTGAATCATTTCACATATAAGTCACATCTGAGTATAAGTCACACCAACGACAAACTGTGGAAAAAGTCACACTTATCGTCCAGAAAATACGATGGCAATTTTCCCCCTTTTACATCAGGGAACCACTCACACATTGGGTTAAGTGTCTTGCCCACGGACACAACGACAGCATGATATTTATGTCGAGAGCAGGATTTGAACCTCCAGCGTTTAGATCAGTGGATAAACGCTCTACCAACTGAGCCACTGTCGCCCGAGAAAATCAGAAAAAAACACTCTGCAACATGGAAATAAACATTAAACCAGTTGTTCCAGTAAAAATGATCATTATTGTGTCAGAAATCAGGATTAAAATAAAAATGAAACGACCAGCGGCAAAATATTTCACTGTGTCGAACCTGAAATTCACTTAGACATTTTTGCGCGACTTTCCAGAAATATCAGAAAGCTCGTCAAACTTAAATCTGACTGATATGCAAAGAAGTCACGCTCTTCCCTTCACACGTCCATACGCAGATTACCATGAAGTTATTTTTGAAGTTTTAACACACACACACACACACACACATATATATACAGGGCAGACGCAGCGCGGAGGTGAAGGGATTACAGTGAAAAGAAAAGTGTAGACATTGAACCACTGAAGACAGACAGATGCATGCTGGGAGTGAGAGGCTGAGAAAGTTCCACGCTGGGTGATAAGGTTAGGCCCTGAAAGCGGAGAGTGAAAAAGGTTCTGGCGTATTATATGTAAGGTCTCCTCCTACAGAGAGGTAAAAAAAAAACGCTCCACGCCGCCTCACATCCATCGCACATCCATCGCACAACGACTGCAGCAGCACACGGAGCCGACAATCAAAGATCTGACGCAAGAACGAGAGGCGAGAATGCGAAATGATGCGGGTGAAATCGCAAATCCAGGTCAAATTAAGTAGGAAAAGTTTGAATTAGAGCAATAATAACAGCTATTTGGACATTTTAAATCCAAATGTTCATCTAAAACAACTTAATAAAACAAAAAATTGCACTGATTTCTATGTTAGTCGCCACAACAAAGCGTCGTAGAGCTGGTGGCGCCCCCTATGGACAGCTGCAGACTTTTTCAGGATGGTGCAACGCTAACGATCATACACGTTTCACAGATTAAGAAAATAAAATGTGATAAGGAAGTAAGTACGGAGCAGTGGGCGTGTGCCGGTGGCGGCGAGTAAATCAACAAAATGGCGTCTTGAAAATAAGATTCGTCAAACTCATGAAACTTTCCAAATACAACTTTGAGTAAGTCGTGAGTAAATAGTGACGGGAAACAACTGTAACACGAGTAAAAGTTCTGAAAAGTCCATTTTGTATAATAGATTTGCTTTAAAATCCAACAGCAACACTTTTTTTTGGACAAAATTAATGCTCAAATGTTCAGAAAAATATTATATCCTCCTTCGTCGCTTTAAATGTGTTTTTCTCGTGCCTCTGCTCCAGCGGTGTCCGCAGAGGCGCCTCTTCGTGCAGAGAAACACTTAAGTCCAAAGCGTTTCTGAAATTTGTCAGTGCAGAACGAAGTGCAAAAAATCAAGAGAGACCACGAAAGTTGAACCACGTTATAGTGAGAGACAACTGTTTGTTTTATTTATTTAAATTTTTTTAGTACATTTTTCAGTACTCAACATAAATCCCGATTTTTAAAAAAAATTTTTTTATAATTATCTTGATGAAATATGTTCTATTATGAATATTTAACAAAACAAATGACAAGCTATAAGTCCATCTTTCTGTTTTTTTCTGTTTAATGCCAATATTGATTTATTTGTCCATTGAAACAAACTGCTGCTGCTGCAAAACTGAAAAACAAAAGATTCAAATAAGCGCAGCGTGTGTATGTATATATATATATATATATATATATATATATATATATATATATATATATATATATATATATATTCTCCCTGTGCCGTCTGATCCCAACAGCACTTTTCCTCACGGCAACCTCCCAACACCTCACTCCGACAAAAGAACCAATTAGTGCATCCACTCAATCCTGGAGACGGGAGGAATGCTGCGGGGCTCCTCTGATTGGCTCATTAGCTCTGACCACCACTGACCGATTACAGATGTACCTGAGGGGGGACATACCCACGGCAACGCACAATACGCGACCCACTAACCCTGCCCCCGGTGTGTGAGAGCGGCCGTCCGAGGTTTAATGTAATCCATCCCGTGGTGAGGTCAGGATCAGGGGGCGGGGTCACTGAATACAGCTTCGATTGGGTTGGTTTGACGCCGCTGCAGAAACAGAAAAACAAAACAGAGACTTGTGCATGTGAGGTTGTCGAGTAAAGACGTAAAAAGAGCATTATCGGTGTGGTTTTTTTTGCAATATTTATCACCTGTTTATATAAAAATAGTGTTGTTTTGTAATTATATACGATTTCTGTTTGAGTTAAACGAGACGCACTTTCACGAGCGTTTTAACTGACGTGACCTCATTTTGTTAATTTTTTTTCTCGCCAGACACGACTTTATTTTATCGCTTTGCTTGACAAGAGCCAGTTGACCCATAAAGAATAAACTGAAGTGTTTTGTTTTGTTGGAAATGTACAAGAATACTTTATTAATATCATGATCCAAATACGACCAAAGTATCAAACTGGGCAAACTTTAAGTCCGAGTGGCTTTTGAGCACCGCGCTTCACCTCTGACCCTTTACACTGACCCTTTACACGGCTTCAGTATGTGCTCGGATGAAGCTGCTGATGCAAGAAGGAGGGTCAGAGGAGGGTCAGAGGAGGGTCAGAGGACGACAGGTGCACGCTCAAGCAAAAGACAAACTCAGGAGATGAAAACTTTATTATCTCGCAGTGACAAAAACAAGAAAATAGCACACTAATATGATCAGATTTTGGTTTTGCACAGTCTGTACTGCAGTAATCATGTCCCCGTCGTCCTTTTGTTCATCAGAAACGTGTGAAGTGAGGGTTTCTTCATGCCTCATAATGTGCAAAGATAAATTAGTTCTAAACCCGAGCCCTGATCTTTTGTAGCTCAGTGAAGTTCTTATTTATTCATGTAACTTTTCTGACAATAAAGCCATAATGAGGTAGTACTTAAGAGTGATGCTGTTAATTAGCTGCGGACACCCACATGAGTCAGATGATTAAACCTGAGTTGGAGCTCTGTACCGCATATTTGCTGAAGTCATCGTACAAAACAAATTAAAATATAAGAGGTGCCCCCCAGCGGAGTGCCCCTGCTGGTGGGGAGTGGCTCACTGCTGCTGGAGCCTCACACTGAGCTCTAATCAGCCTGTGTCCTGGATAATCAGCCCCTCGGCTCTGCGGCGGCGTGTGTGCGCTCAGACAACGGATCACACAATACAGCGACACACAACGAGCGCAGGCCGGACAATGGCAGGAGACCTGTTTTTGCAACAATAGTTCTTGATTTTGTTTATACCGCACTTTGTTTTGAAGGAAATCTACTTAAAACTACATTGGAAAACATAAAATACAAACTGAATGCCCCAAACTTTTGAAATCACAATCTCAAATGTTCCTAGACTCGTGTATTGATCTCAAAATAACCATTAAATGATGTAAAAATAAAAACGAAACAACAAAGCGTCATGTTTTCCGGTGTCTCGAGTGATTGGATCTAAACCTCTTGTGCAGACTTGTGTTAAAACGTGTCATTTTTCCATGAGGCTCCACTCGCTCTGTACTTCTGGCACATTCCCCGTGTCGAGCCAGATTTTAACCGCCACCAGATGTGCCCCTTCCCAAAACTGCATCAATTGGTCTCTGATTGCTGCCCACTGCTGACCAATTGAAAGCTGTTGGAATCAAAGCCAAGATACAAGTTCAATTTGTAGAATTGTTCCACCTGCTGTGAGGGTGAGATCTGTGTGCGACTGTGGGAACTTCAGAAAGAATGTCGTACTTTTGGTGGAGCGTTTACCGCGGTAACACAGTGTTCATAAAGTACATTTATTATGTGCTCCACAAACACTACAGCTGACGGTAAACTGTTTCCTTGTTATGGTGTATTAAAGAGTTTCACCTGCTCCTGTCCACAGCACTGGACTGTGTGTGTGTGTGTGTGTGTATCTATTTATCTGTTTTTTATATATATTTATTTTTTACCTATTTATTTTTTTTTATCTATTTTTATCTATTTATTTTTATCTATTTTTTTTATCTATTTATTTATTTTTTATCAATGTATTTATTTTTATCTATCTATTTTTTTAATCAATTTTTTCTGTTTTTTTATCTAATTTTTTTATCTATTTATTTTTTTATCTATTTTTATTTTTATCTATTTATTTTTTATCTTTATTTATTTTTTATCTATCTATTTTTTTATCTATTTTTGTTTTTTATCTTTTTTTTGTATATATTTTTTATCTATTTTTATTGCATTTTTTTTGCTTTATACAAATAAAACTAAAAACAAACGCACACACACACACAGCACAGTATAGCATAATAATATGACGCTATGCTGTGTAATATTTATTTATTTATTAATTTTTAATGCAGAGCAGATAAAACATGTTGACTAAAAAATGTATTGTGGCCATTTTTGAAAAAATGAAAACACATAAATAAAAACCCGCCGTTTGCTTCGGTGAAATAGTTTTGAACATGAAGTCAACGGACCTGTTTCTATTGTTAAAGTGTTAAACGGCTATAATCTGTAATGTCAGAGGTATTATTATGAGTTTATAGCAGACAAAAGTACAACATGTTTTTCCTTAAGAGCTCCGCCGCAGGTTATGTAACGCCACATGATGTTACTATGGGACGTAAGTTAAAAAAAAACGTTTTGGACATGTAGGGTGTGGTATTTTTAGTTTTTCTGTACTATTTTAGCAGCATTTTCATAACTTCATCTTCCATTTTGTATTTAAACAGCCGTGACCCAATACTACACCAAATTTCCCGTTCTTGATCTGCTGCTTTGTACCACGTGACCGTCAAACGTGTTGTAAACGAGGGACCATTTTGCGGGTCATGTTTGATGCATCAAATCAAACCCCAGATAAAAACGCTGCAACGGGAGAAAGGGCTGATGGGATTTAGCGCCACTTCAGCTGCAGTTAACGCGGGGCCACCGGAGGAAAGAGGCGGAAAAGTGTCATATCAAAAGAAATCCTCACTTCTTTTAAAAGTAGAGATCAAAACACGGCGTCGCATAAACGCGTCCAAATCCAAAAAAGTCAAATTAAAACCTGCTTTACTCCTCTCCGCGTGAAAATAAATGAAAAGAGGCTGAGTTGTTACCGAATGCAAATCCGTTTTAGAATATATGTTATGTCTTTGCAGCTTTCCCGTTTGACCCGGGGGTTGGGGCGAGCTGCGGGAGATTGGAGGGCGCGGGGGGGGAGCGTTTTAGGGGAATTCAATCTGCTCCTCCGTGGCTGTGGTCACTCAGTGTGTCAGCAGAAGCACCCTAAGGCGACGCTCTGTCTCCCTCTCCCTCTCTTCTTCTCTGCTCAGGCGAGGTAGCGTGGCATGTGGGGACCGGATTCCATCACCGCTCCTTCTTTTCAAATCTTGTTTTGCTCCTAAAGCCGTAGGCGCTAACTTTTATTTACAACTCTACAGTCTTACCAAATCTGCTCGGGTCTTTTTTCTTTCTGTTTCCCTTCTGGTGGATCTGTGTTTCAAATGCAGTAAATACAGAATATTGCTTTTTCCTTTCTTTTTTGGTTTGTTTTTTTTGCTTTTGTTGGCTGAACAGTACCGCACAAAAAGAGTGTTTTTGATTTGTCTGTGGTGTAAACGAGTCAAATATCATAATTTAACACACCTGACCGTATTTTAAGTGTAAAATATGTCACTAATTAAACATATTTGCGTGTTTTGATGTGTTAGCTGTTCTAAATTTGAGGTTTGAGTGTTAAAAACCCACTCTCAACACAAATATCATTAGTAGAGCGTTCAGATCCACTCACACACAGGTTGTTGGTGGAATTCCAGCTCTCACTAATTAATGGGCTGAACACACGGGGAGAGAGTTTGATTGACGAGCCAAAGCACTGTCCACTTCAGAAACATCATGGAGGAGAAAATTAGACTCACGGTGTCGGATTTCCCAATTCTTTCTGACATCTCAAAGACGCTACCGAGATATATCAAAAAAAGCAGCTGCCTGGGAACTCGGTGGTGCCAGGGTGAATATGAGCGGGAAGTTCACATTAAAGTAAAGTAAAGTATGCTAAATGTAAGAAATAATAACAGAGGGGGTGGGATTAAATAAGTTTCCTTCTTCCCGCTCCTTTTTGGGCAATCGGAGATACTCTTTTTTGTGTGTGTGTTTTGTTTGTCTGTTTTTGTTCATTTTTTCCTTGTCTCTTGTTTCATTGTGTTGATTGATATCGATTGTGGCTGCCCAGGCTGTGCAAAGAGAAAAGACGTCCATTTACCCAAGACAAATAATAATAATTAAAAAAAAAAAAAAAAAAAAAAAAAAAACATGCGCAAATTTGTTAATTCAGATAAATTTATGGAGGCTAATAACCAAATGTATTAAAGACAATAAAAATATATTTATTTAAGGTTTTTACATTAAACAGAATTAGCTGCAGAATAGGGTGGACCCAGGATCACTTTTTTTTTAGTTTTGTAGAGGCAAACAATTGTAATATTTTAGTCAAATGAAGCAAAACTTTATGAGATTTCATTTTAGCGTCTTTTTCCATCTACCGCTATTAACTAGCTAGTCGCTCCCCGTGTGTCGAGCCCATAATACTCTTGCTGTTTTCCTTGCGCAACAAACTTAACCCACTTTGCAGCCCGTGTCGTTTACATTAGTGTATGAGTGTGTGTGAAAAGGTCAGTGGTTCTTTGAAAACTACCGTAAATTTCAGACTATTGAACGCACCTGAATATAAGCCGCACCAGCTAAACTTTAAAACAAAGTTAATTTTGTCGCACCAGAATATAAGCCGCATGTTACAAATATGATATAACATGAGAAATTTACACAGAAAGACGGTACACAGAGTTTTTTTAGTTTTAAATAAAGACACGCTTTTTTTTTGGCGGCACCAACACGGGATGAACACACCTGCATGTTTAGAAAATAAAACAGCACCAACACGAGCCTCAGCTTTTATTTCCTCTGAAAACTTTTGTCGACTTTTTACATCGACTAAGTTCATTGATGCCAAACTTATGTGCGGTGGCTCTATTTCCTTCTTTAATGGTCAAACTTACATGCAGTGGCTCTATTTCCTTCTTTAATGGTCAAACTTACGTGCAGTGGCTCCATTTCCTTCTTTAATGGTCAAACTTACGTGCAGTGGCTCCATTTCCTTCTTTAATGGTCAAACTTACGTGCAGTGGCTCTATTTCCTTCTTTAATGGTCAAACTTACGTGCACTGGCTCTATTTCCTTCTTTAATGGTCAAACTTACGTGCAGTGGCTCTATTTCCTTCTTTAATGGTCAAACTTACGTGCAGTGGCTCTATTTCCTCCTTTAATGGTCAAACCTACGTGCAGTGGCTCTATTTCCTTCTTTAATGGTCAAACTTACGTGCAGTGGCTCTATTTCCTTCTCTGACTCATTTCTTTGTGTGTTTTCCACGATGAGGCTGTGCTCACGATGCGCAAAATGACAGTTCAAAATCAAAACTCGTGTATTCTTCAGCGCATAATCTTTCCCCACGTCCGTCTCAGTTTGACATTTACTGCTCGAGAGCGCCCCCTGGTGGCCGTTAACCTGTAAAAATCTATAAATTAGCCTCACCCGTTGTATAAACTGTAGGAAAAAAGTAGCGGCTTATAGTTCGAAATTTACGTTATATAAAAAAATGTGACCTTTTGCCATGATCATAAATTTTCGTTTTCGTTTTAAAACTCTTACTTTGTGGACAGTAGCGTTAAAATAAACACATCCAGTGCATAGTCGTGTTTTTTGCGTACTATTTGCGTATGCTAGTACCTCTCCGGGCTACAGAAATAGACTTCAAATCAGAAACAACATCCAGTTTTAAATATTTATCATGTGAACAATACGAACAACAAGGAATCGTGTGATAAAAGAAAGTATTTGACAGCCTGAATATAAGACGGATATCGCTCAGACGTAATTGGATACTTACTTTTCGCTCCGTTTTAGCGGCGGCGTACGCAAATACCACAGTTTCCCATTGAAGTTTGCAAATTACATCCTTTTTTGTGCCAAGAAAAGCACGCCGCTGAACCAAAGTCACTGTCAGGTCTGCCTTTACGCAAAAATCAATGGGTCAATACACAATATTGTTTTCCGAGCGCTTCCCCCCCGGTGCCTTCCCACACTTGACTTCTCCCAACCAATTTGAAAAGCACTCGGAGCCGTAAAAAAGCGCCTCTTCGACGGGGTCCTTTCCTTTTCCATAAATGATCAAAAATACTCTATGCATTCCTAGATTAATATTCACGATTTATGATGTGCGGGACAGTAAAGCTCAGTGGAGGATCGCGGCGGAGGTTTGTGACTGTCAATACAAGCCGTTTCTACAGAGTCAGCAGAAAGACCGGCGCTTACCCGGAGTTACCCCACGGAGTCTGACGCCGGAGCTTGAACATTCAGCTCGTGTGTACGGGGAAAGTGATGATAGCTTTGCATCTCCCGCCCCATCTGGTCGACTGCAGTAAACAACAGAAGAACAACAAAGATAAAAGGAATGACTCTGCTTTGGAGACACATATTTTTGCGCGCTCCTTGTTTCTGTTTGTGTAAGATTAGCAGAAAGAGACATTAAACAAGTGCCGGTTTGAATTGGGATTATATTGCTTTACGCTTGTTTTTTTTCCACATCTGTTGTAAAAAGTGACGGCGATCAATAGACCGACACAAAGCTGCATGTTTTGCTTCACAAATGAGGCGGGGAAGTAAAAATAGAAAACCGTTTGCTTGTAAGTGGATAAACTTCGTCTCACAGGTGGCAACAAATCTCAAATTCCCATGAAAAAGCACGTAATTAGCCTTAGTTTTGTTGTAGAAAAATGTAACTTATTAACTCCCTGCGCGAGGTCAAAGATGAGAACCTGTAACGGGGTCGAGGGGGTTATAACCACGGACTAGCGGCTAACCGGACGTAGCCTCGTAGCGACCGTGTTCCAATTAAGAAGTGAAAATTGCGACGAATTGACTCCACCGAGTCTTGCTCCAATTCACGTTCCATTGAAAAATCTGCCGCTGTCTCTCTGGACCCGTCGTGAGACTCATCATTATGGCCTTAAAACGTCTGTGGCGGCAGCGGCGACTCGCGCTTCACGGCAAAACGGCTCCAGGTTTAATCCCAGGGTCGTCCGGGCTTTTCGGTGCAGAGTTTGCATGTTCTTCCGTGTGTCTGGGTGAGTTTCGTCCGTCATCAACCCCAAAAAACATGCGCCGAAGGGCAGATTTTCCAGCTGAAGTAGTCCTGACCAAGCCTAGCGACAAAAAACTGCCACTGTGGACGAGGTGCGGACAGTAACACCTGAAACGCAGAAGCCAAACTAAAGACGATGCTACGCTAACACTCCTGCCAAATGAATGTGCTATTAGATGATTTCAAATGCCACATCAACCCGTTTGCGTTCTTTAAGCTACAAACTCCAATAACTGCAGCTATTCTCTCCGAAAGACGAGCGGAAACTGGCCTTTTTTTGTAACAACAGTCGTACATTTTTCATATCCTGATCTGAACGTGTCAAACCAGCTCTGACACAAAACTGTAGAGCGCTTTGAAATCAAAAAAGAGGGAATACGATGGATCGACGTGGGTCTTTTTTTTTGTTTTTCACCTCTATCGATGTGGGGATTGAGCTACATTCGCTAACAGCCTGTTCCTCGTGACTTTCACACTTTGAACTGCTCAGACGATGCGACTGCTTAAAGACGAACACTGATGAATACGGTTTATCGGTCCAATCTAACACGTACACTAACACAGAACGCCATACAATCACTGGATATATTTACCAGTCACCAGTCTTACCCGGAGTTACGCTGGTTGTCTGTTGGCAAACCCGTTGTTGTAGCAGTGGGCGATGCCAAACCTCAGCTTTGTCCCCTGAAAGTTGTGACATGAGCTCATAAACTCATTGTGCTGGAAAATTGGGATTTTAGGAATGTGTTAGAGAAGTGGAGAATGAGTTTGCACCATTGCTAACAGTTTAAATTTGTTTTTTTTCCCATTTTCGGCACAGAGTTGCAGATTTAGAAGAGGAAATTTTACAAGTCAATCAATACAAACAAAGAGAATTGGTGGTTTTGTTGTTTTTCTCCTGCACCGAACCACTGGAGCAGACACATGCCTGTTGCTTCTTATTCTGGCTAAATCAGGATTAGCATGCAAAGCTACATTCTGCTGCGTTGGTTGGGGACATTCTTGCGTGGCTGTCTATATGGAAACAGTACAGAGTTATGTATTGTTGCTTTCTCTCTCCACAGAATGCACCTTCACAGTAGATTGTGTCATGGGAACAGATTGAATGCCAAGTGACGGACAATGGTTTGGGATTAGACCTTCAGATCCCTCTCTAAAAACCCTCTGAAACATTCTCTGTCCCTTTATCTGTTTCTCTTTCATCTGCTGGAGAGAAGATTAGTCCAAATGCCAGCGCAGTGACTAATGTCGATTAGCGTCAACTCAGATTCATTGCACCACAGTGAATCTGCAGCGGAGTGACTGAATGCACGGCCGGTACGGGACATGTCCGTGACCGTGGGGTTTGGGGCTTTTATTTTTGTGCCGTCTGTTTTATTTTATTGAATTTAAAATAGCTTTACATGGGTTCGCGTGTAAATAATGGTTAGATCAGTCCTGCTCAAGCGCGTTTGACCCTGAGGAACGTGCTTTTCTTTTGCCGTGCTAGAATAAAGTGCAGTTGCGCCTCCGCTACAGTAGGTGGCAGTGGCGCTCTCGTTGTCAGAGTGTGCGCAGGTAGGATTAGCTCGTTGGTGTAGGGTTTGCGCTCGTACAAAGAGCAGGAGATACTGAACAGATCGAACACAGAGCAGTGAACAAAACAAAAGAGACACGACGGAAAAATATTTAACAGAAAAGAAAGACGGAGACAGAATGAGATAAATGAAAGTCAACCGAAAGAAAGACGAGGAAGTGTGACAAAGAATGGATTTCTCATTTTGATAAAGAGAGGAAAAAAACAGGACAAATTGTTTTATTCATTTTTGTCTTGTTAATGTTGCTGATCAATTAATTATTTATTGATTTTATTTAATTTGAATGTTTAAATTTGATATTTACTTCATTTTAATGCATTATTTTTATATTTATTTCATTTTAATGTATTTTTATATTTATTTAATTAAATGTTTTAATTCACTTTTTTTTTTTAATTTATTGTATTAAATTTTATTTTTTTAGTACCACATGGTTCAATCAGTTGGTTAAAAATGTGTATAGTTATTATTATAGTTATTATTTATTGAGTTTATTTAATTTTAATGTTTGAATTTGAGATTTATTGAATTTGAATGTATCATTTTGACATTTATTTAATTTGATTTTATTAATTTGATATTTATTTAAGTTAATTTATCATATTTTATTTTTGTTTTTCAGTATTAAATGGTTCAATCAGTTGGTAATAAAAAAAAAATGTATAGTTTAAATAAGGATAAAGATAAAAAAAAACCAATGGCATTTAAGTAATTTTTTTGTAAGTTGATCTACATTTCTTTTTTTGCTTTTGTTTTGTTGTTGTACTTATGACAGTTTTACACAAATTGTCTTATTGCGGCAGACAGTGGGTCGTTATCTAAAGCAAAGTCCACAAATGCATAATCTATGACACCCATGGATCATTACGTTATAATTTGCACATTTTAAATTACGATATTCATCTAAAACTCTTGCCAAAAGACACAAGTCCAATGATTTCTGTTAGAAAATGGCTGTGCCCAGTGGGAGTCAGCACCTCTGATGGATCACTGCAGATGACGTGAGCGAGCAGCACATTTTTTTCCCCCCATTTGTACCAAAATGACGACGCAACGTTGTCAAATCCTCCGTGTATCAGCGATTGAGAGAATAAAACTGAAGAAGCACAGAGCAGTGGGCGTACAACGGTGACAGCGCGAGGCAATATGGTGAAAACAAGCGATTAAAGATTACTCAAACATGCAGGAATCGCTCCAAAATCGCTCCAAATACAACGTCGGGTGAGCAAATGGCGAAGGGAAACAACTACAACACGGTTAAAAGCTGTAGAAAGTCGATTTTGCGTAATAGTTCTGATTTAAATCCTATTCAACTGACAACAATCGTGTCCTAGAAGTTGCAAAATAGCAGCAGTTTTGGACGATTTGTGGAAAAAACAAACAAAAAACAACCACTTTTGTTTCTTTACGTTAACCGAAAAGATGTTATCCTCAATAATAAAAACTGGCACAAAGTTTAAGTCCAAAAATTACAGATAATTAACCATAAATAAATCTGCAAAGTGACAGTTAAACGGCAAAGTCAACCACAGAATTTTCAGATTAAGGATCGTAGAGGGTTGTGAAATCGCGTGAACCCAACGTTTATATTAAGAAACTAAACACGGAACATATGCGTCGTTTCGTCATCGTATTTTGCAGATGTTTAATTAAATATTTAAGCCCCGCCTCTCCGCAGAGCATGTCGACCTTAAGTGAAGCGTGTCAGACTCACGGTACATGAAGATCTACACATTTTTCACATAGCGTACTGCAAACTTTTGGCCGCTGTCCCGCTCACATTCTGCACGACGGATCGTTCTAATAGACCTAACAAAAGCACAAAGCCGCCAATAAATAAACGTAAAGCAAAGGCTAGAAGAAAAGTAATCAAAATGTGAATATATGAGCACGGGTAAGAATAGAAACAGGGCACTCTCACCTCATTACAACTAAGTGCTTTGTAAATCATTTCAATTTACTTTGCTGGAGTTGTTTTGTTGATTTATCCGCAGCAGGAGTGACTCGATGAATCACGAGCCTTTTAAAACTCTCGGTTCGACGTTCACGATCGAGATGCCGCTCATGACGAAGTTGACGTTTTAAACTTGTGCCGATCGTTGATTGGAGGCTCTGAAATAACCATTTGTTTAATTGCGGAATAAATGTCAACCACAATAGACCAGTTGCTTCTGTCATTAAAGGCTCGGAAAATGACACGTTAATATCCGTTGTTGCTTTATTTTTATTACGTTTTGTGCGTGAAATGGGAAAAAAATGTTGAAAAATGTTGCATTTTTGACTGGTCTAGGCACCGTTTTGTTCTGGTTTAAGCGTTAAACATCCTGAGCTTCTCCTGATCTTTGCACGAATCACTTTCCAGGTTATTGTTTAAAGTTTCAAGGCGTGACGGAAGAACCTGTAAAATCTATAAGAATTCTTCTGTGTAGGAAACTCTACTTTTGAAACATGATCATGGGGCATATTTAAGAGTAACCGGGTCCGTTTCCAATAAAAAAGTCAGCTGTGGTTGACCATAACTCACACGAAACAATAAAAGTAAAGTATAACTCGTGTTTAATGTGCGTAGAACTAATATTAACATCATCTTGATCAATAAACTGTTCATTTTCATTAGGTAAATCTCACACTGAACGTATAAATCCTCCTCCGTAACAATACCAGTGAGTTGGACGGAGTTTTGAGCGGCATGTAATGGTCCTGGCGTGTTCAGAGGGACGTTGGTCATGCTTCACGCCGTAACTGTCCGTCTGCTCGTCCGTCGCAATGAATCGAGACAAACTGAAGCAGAGTCGGGCCTAAACTCTACGTATCATCCAGAGACTTTATAAAGAAGAAGTCTAAAGGAGTGTGACGTCGCCCGCGGAGTTTCACGTTTGGAATTCTGATCACAGCAACTAAAGAGCCAATCCAGAGCGAGGATGTTGAAGGTGACGCCCCTTTTCCACCTGCAGTTCTGGTTTAGTGATGCTGATTTGTCTGTTATTAATGTTCATATCTTGAATCACAGACGAAATGGTGAAATAAAAACCCCAGGATCATGTAGAGGGTTAATACGAACATTTAAGACCAAATGAGTCTGAAGCAGCAGAGACAGAGAGAGGGGACAGCTTTTCAATAGAATGTGAATTGGAGCCAGAGTCGATGGAGCAGGAAGTGCACCCGTGATCACTTCCTGTTTGGAAAAAAAACAAAAAAAAACTCAAAATAACTAAAACTAAAAAAAACAAAAACAAAAAAACAACAAAAAAAACCTCAAAATAACAAAAAATAATAAATGAAAATAAGAAAAAAAAATCTAAATAACAAATGAGTCTGACAGCAGCAGTTACAGAGAGAGGACACAGCTTTTCAATAGAAAGTGAATTGGAGCCAGAGTCAATGGAGCAGGAAGTGCACCCATGATCACTTCCTGTTTGAAAAATACAAAAAAACAAAACTCAAAATAACTAAAAAAAAAAAGAAAATAAACAAAAAAAAACCTCAAAATAACAAAGAAAGAAAAAAAAACAATAACCTCAAAATAACAGAAAAAATAATAAATAAAAATAACAAAAAAAAAAATCTAAATAACAAATGAGTCTGACAGCAGCAGTTACAGAGAGAGACACAGCTTTTCAATAGAAAGTGAATTGGAGCCAGAGTCGATGGAGCAGGAAGTGCACCCATGATCACTTCCTGTTTGGATGTGGTGGTTAGCAGGTTAGCTATATACAATCTATGGTCTAGTCCAGGCATGCTCAAACTGTGGCCCGTGGGTCAAACGCGGCCCTCAGACCACTCAGACTCTTCCAGGTGAATTGACCCATTTTACCTTAAACAGAACTTTTTACTGTATATTTCTGAAAATCTACTTTAACAAGCTCATGTCAAATATTTAATGTGTCCAGTTGAGGATGTGAGTGTGAATAAAGGTCCAGTGGTTCAGTCTAACTTGTAGTAAACACAGATTTGAAGTATTCACTGTATTTGTGACGAGTCTGTGGCCCTCGATCGTCCTTCAGCTTTGTCTGTGTTTTTATATTTGGCCCTTAATGAGAAAAGTTTGGACATCCCTGTTTTAGTCTGATCCAGCAAGTGGCCAAGAGACTGAAGATTGTTTTTATTTTTTAGGGGGGAGCGTTGATTGTCTGTGTAATCGCTCAGTTGTCCAGGTTTGATCCATAGCAGAAGAAAAAGTCAACTGGACATTCTTCAACTGACGTCTTCACTCTAAGAAGTTTTTGTCCAGTTGACAGAATAGACTTTTCTTTAGTTTGGTCTGTTATGTAAAGCATTACTCTCACAGTGACACGTCTATCTGTTTGGAGACGAGCCACGTGGTCAGATCTGCGGAGAGGCGAAGATCCTGGATGTTTTTCAAGACATTTTTTTTACTCCTAAATGAATAAAAACAAAGGTATATCCGTTTAAAGCCACGCTGTGCAGACATCCAACAGCAGACACGTGCGTCGACTGAACCGAGCTGTAATTCCAACATACGAACCGCGGAGTTTGTCGTCAGCGCAGTCGTCGTCCACACCAGCACAGAGCGGCGTACAATCTGTCAGACATCAGGCCGCGGTGGTTATTCTTTCCCCGGGTGTCGCCGCGTCTTCCAGTTGGCGCTCGCCCAGGCGCTTCCGTCGTCTTTCCGCTCTTTCTATCAAAAGGTTTACTCCTTCAAGTCCTGGAACACATGGCCAAGTGCGAGTGCCAAAAAACACTTGATTTATGTTCTTGCTACTTGTAGACAAATTGAGAAGAGTGAGACACAAAAGTGCTGGTGGAGTCTGCACTTGAAGGAGAATCCCCCTGGTTGTCAAATGAGTCCAAACGCACAAATGGCACACGCACGCACACTCATACACACACTTGTGCTTATGCTAATGCAATTAAACACTCAGGGATGGAGGGAAGGAGCTGCAGAGAGAGGAGGGGGCCGCACTCGCCGACGCTGATGAGCTGAACAGAAAACATCGCATTACCGTTACAGATGGATGGAGAGATGTTCTTTATTCATATCCAGATCTGTTTTTGCATCAAGCATACGTTAAAATGGACCTTTTCCGTCGATTTACACACTTTTTACACGACCGTAATTGTAGCAAAAATCATCTTTAGGGATTTTTTTTCCTCTAAAAGATCAGCAGAACAAGCCACGCAGGAGAGAACGCATAATGTAGACGTCATTCGGGACCACGTAAGGAGTAAAAGATTCCATAAAAATGTGATCCGCTGGTGCCGTTAAATCTGGAATATGGGTGTACAGGGAGCGAGAGGTGCTGACGGTACATGAGAATCACATTACAGGCTCGTGTTGCAAGGACTAACGTACAGAATGAGCCGGCGTGTAGGCCACGTACCACCAGGGGAGCCGCTACAACCGTGACCCTAAAAATAACTCGATGGAAACGCCGACCTACATGTGCTGTGTCCTCTGAATATCTGTCTCTACGCACAAAAACAAACCGCATTCTTCCCTTTAAAATTATTCTATAACTGTAGGCATTTCTCTTTTAAATTAATTCCGCAGTATTCTCAGATAATATGTAAATTCCAAATTACGTTTTTACATTTATTTGCATTCTAATCTAATCAGCGTTGCCTTTTTGCTCAGCTGAACTCTCAAAAGAAATTCTATTTTACTTTGCATTACACAAGATTAATTTCCATAATGTAAGAGCGGGGTTTCAGTACAATCTAAGAAATGTGATGTTGAGAATGAAATATATTAGTAGTTTAAATCAGTGGATGAGAAGGACATTTTAATCTATAAATGGAGTTATTATAGAGAAATAAAGAGGAGAAGTACATCCACACGAGAACAAAAGAACACGTTATTAAGAAGGAAAGACACTGTTCTCTGCGTTGGAACATATTTTAGATTTGAACCCCGCCTTTATTCCACCACGACACAAACACCTGGGACAGTCTGAGGTCGTTTTCTCGCTGCCACAGTCGAGGTAAAAACGACTCACTCCACTCGGACCATGAAGCAAAACGTTTAATTATAATAAATGTATCGTTATTAATTATAATTCATTAATAATTAAGGCTTAATGACACAGCATCCTGTAATTAGGCCAGACAAGATTATTTGAACAGCACAAAGTAATTTAAAGTGTTTTATAGAATAATAAAGATATTAAAATCACAATAAACAAATCAAAACAAAGAATCAGTGAAATTAACATTAAAGGAGAAAAGTGCAGAATAAAACTCAGTCACATGCGGCTGGTTTAGTCCTAGTTTAGTCCTGTTTTAGTCCTGGTTTAGTCCATGTTTAGTTCTGGTTTAGTCCATCTTTAGTCCATCTTTAGTCCATCTTCAGTCCATGTTTAGTCCTGGTTTAGTCCATGTTTAGTCCATGTTTAGTCCATGTTTAGTCCATGTTTAGTCCATGTTTAGTCCATGTTTAGTCCATGTTTAGTCCATGTTTAGTCCTGGTTTAGTCCTGGTTTAGTCCATGTTTAGTCCATGTTTAGTCCATGTTTAGTCCATGTTTAGTCCTGGTTTAGCCCTGGTTTAGCCCTGGTTTAGCCCTGGTTTAGTCCATGTTTATTCCATGTTTAGTACTGGTTTAGTCCATGTTTAGTCCTGGTTTAGCCCTGGTTTAGTCCATGTTTATTCCATGTTTAGTTCTGGTTTGGTCCATGTTTAGTCCATGTTTAGTCCATGTTTAGTCCATGTTTAGCCCATGTTTAGTCCATGTTTAGTCCTGGTTTAGTCCATGTTTAGTCCTGGTTTAGTCCATGTTTAGTCCATGTTTAGTCCTGGTTTAGCCCTGGTTTAGTCCTGGTTTAGCCCTGGTTTAGCCCTGGTTTAGCCCTGGTTTAGCCCTGGTTTAGTCCATGTTTAGTCCATGTTTAGTCCATGTTTAGTCCATGTTTAGTCCATGTTTAGTCCATGTTTAGCCCATGTTTAGTCCATGTTTAGTCCTGGTTTAGTCCATGTTTAGTCCATGTTTAGTCCTGGTTTAGCCCTGGTTTAGTCCTGGTTTAGCCCTGGTTTAGTCCATGTTTATTCCATGTTTAGTCCTGGTTTAGTCCATGTTTAGTCCTGGTTTAGCCCTGGTTTAGTCCATGTTTATTCCATGTTTAGTTCTGGTTTGGTCCATGTTTAGCCCATGTTTAGCCCATGTTTAGTCCATGTTTAGTCCATGTTTAGTCCTGAGATAAAGACCATTGATCTTAAACAGAAGACATTTCCAAAGTCGAGGGGAGTCCAATGTTGCTTTTGTGGGACAGTTTTTATATAACGCATCGTGCAGTGTTTCTGTGGTTATGGTGGAGTTTTACCTGGACACAGTGACTCACATTTACCTCAGAGCACTGACAGTTTGGACATGACGTAACACCAAAGCTCCTCTTACTGTGAGGCCTTGAGCCACAGAGCTTTAAGTCTTGTTTTCTGTAAAAGCTAAAACACATTTTTGACCAACTATTTACATTTTATGTTGTGTCCGTACAGTTAAAGTTCTGATGAGACAGAAGTCATGGGTGGAGTCGGGGGTTATCTCGAGGTCTCTGTGTTTGTGCTGCTTTGTTCTGAACTGTTGCCTCAAGGGAACTTTTAAATGTTATGTAAAAGTTTCTGTTTGACAATAAAACAATTAAAGTACATGGTGTGTAGTAGAGATACTGTGTACATCTGTATCTATTTTGGGAGATTAAATGTTGTTTTTAGGGCAAACACAGAATAAAGCAAAAAAAACAGTTTAGTCCCAGTTTAGTCCCGGTTTAGCCCTGGTTTAGCCCTGGTTTAGTCCTGGTTTAGCCCTGGTTTAGCCCTGGTTTAGTCCTGGTTTAGCCCTGGTTTAGCCCTGGTTTAGTCCTGGTTTAGTCCTGGTTTAGTCCTGGTTTAGCCCTGGTTTAGCCCTGGTTTAGTCCTGGTTTAGCCCTGGTTTAGCCCTGGTTTAGCCCTGGTTTAGTCCTGGTTTAGCCCTGGTTTAGTCCTGGTTTAGTCCTGGTTTAGTCCTGGTTTAGTCCTGGTTTAGTCCTGGTTTAGTCTTGGTTTAGTCTTGGTTTAGTCCTGGTTTAGTCCTGGTTTGAGGTATTGGACAAAGCCTCAAACTGATATTTGAAACGATCAGACTTTGAAATTGTCTATAGATTTGAATAATTTTCCTATAAATTTGAGAATATTAGATAATCACATGTGTCCTCTTCAGTCTAGTTCATTTGTTCTGTTCTGTTTCACTGTAAAAACCTGCACAGAATCATTTTTACATGTGTTTTCTTGTATTTTCCTGCTTATATTAACGATGAACTGTTAGTTTTATGATGTTATTGTGATGAACTGTGTGTTTTAAGTGTGTTCACCTGCAGAAAGCAGGAGCTAAATCTATTACAAATCATCTTTTCTTTTGTAGATTAATACATTTGTGCACGGTCCCTGACAAATACAGAATAAAGAAAAGAAAGAAATACTCAGATGTGGTTGAACTTAAGAGATTCTGCCAGGGAGAAGTTTCTTTGCCAAACCTTTAAGATCAACACGTCTGAGGCTTCAGTTTGTGCCAAAGGTGAAGCATAAAAATGTGTTTTATTGTGACAAAGTCCACAATCCCCCAGACTCACACAGAGCGTCTGTTTCTATTAATGTCAATCATGAAAAGATTAACTCAGAATATTCAAACATTTAATTATGATAAATTGATCATTATTGATTATAATTAATTAATAATTAAGGCTTAATGACATGGCAGCTCATAATTAGGGAAGGCGAGTTTATTTGAACAGCACAAAGTAATTTAAAGTGTTTTATAAGAATAATAAAGATATTAAAATCACAATAAACAAATCAAAACAAAGAATCAGAGTGAAATTAACAGAAAAGTGCAGAATAAAACTGTTTCAGTCACATGCAGCTGGTTTAGTCCTGGTTTAGTCCTGGTTTAGCCCATGTTTAGCCCATGTTTTGTCCTGGTTTAGTCCTGGTTTAGTCCTGGTTTAGTCCTGGTTTAGTCCTGGTTTAGTCCCGGTTTAGCCCCGGTTTAGTCCTGGTTTAGTCCATCTTTAGTCCTAGTTTAGTCCTGGTTTAGTCCTGGTTTAGCGACAGTCTAGTCCTGGTTTAGTCCTGGTTTAGTCCTGGTTTAGTCCTTTAGTGGCTCATGTTCTTCACATGTCTGAGATTTTCTCTGGAGCTTTTCCACAATCAACATAAAAAAATAAATAAAAACAGTCGTCGTTTTTCACGCTGGGATTAAAACATCTCTAAAAATAGAAACTACAGCAAATTACACTGAAATATCATGAAAATAAGTGAAGTTGTCACGTACGGCCCCTGGTATTGTTCAGATTTACTGCAGCCATAAAACGCAGATATTATGTGTCGTATAATGTGAAGAGATCAAATCAAAAGGAGCGACTCAAGATTAATGCAAAAGTACATGTTTCCCATGAGTCAGTGCGGTTGGTTTATGGCCCCGTGTCGCGCTGCTTTGCTGAGTGCGGCTAAAATCCAGACAGGGATAAGGACGTAATGGTATTTTGTATTATATTGTGTATTAAATGTGATATTACGCTGATGCACGACAAAGTCTCCATAATGTGCCGTGAACGCTGCGACGTTTGGGACGTACGTTCTCACCAAAAACACTATAAAATAAATAAATAACTGTATTAATTTGAAGTTTACGTCACAGTTTGTTCCATTTGTCCGTTTGTTTTCGTTCTGGAGTCGTTTAATTACCTCGTTTGCCCGTTTCGTTACGCGGTTCGGTCCATGAGGAAAATGAATTCCTCAGCGTAGTGACGAATGTTGAGTAACCGTGACATAAAAGCAGCGGCTGTTGAACGAAACTAGTGAACGTGAAATGTAATAGTGTTAAGCTCCGTTACGTCGCACAGAAAAGAAGCACGGACGACGAAAGAAAGAACCTCCTCTCTCTCCACTCTCCTCAAACCCACTCAATTAAGTAAGTAGTTAATGAGTTGTGCTTTTATTGGCAAATACTCTGAAAAACCAAGGAGGAACTGAGGAGAAAACACAAACGCTCTGAGGGATAAAAGAACGCACAACACGACGGTTGTGTTACTCAGGACACACTGGTCCTGCAGCGTTTTTCACACGTTTTATGTTTCTAGAAAATAAATGTTAATGCAGCAGGACCTGGATCAGTGAGTTTAGTCCTGGTTTAGTCCTGGTTTTTTTCTTGGCTTTGTCTTGGTTTAGTCCCAATTTTAGTCCCAGTTTTAGTCCTGGTTTAGTCCCGGTTTAGTCGTGGTTTAGTCCTAGTTCTGTCTTGGTTTAGTCCCAATTTTAGTCCCAATTTTAGTTCCAATTTTAGTCCTGGTTTAGTCCTGGTTTTGTCCAATTTTAGTCCCGGTTTAGTCCCGGTTTAGTCCTGGTTTAGTCCTAGTTTTGTCTTGGTTTAGTCCCAATTTTAGTTGCAATTTTAGTCCCGGTTTATACTCGGTTTAGTCCTAGTTTAGTCCTGGTTTAGTCCAATTTTAGTCCAATTTTAGTCCCGGTTTAGACCTCCTTTTGTCCTGGTTTAGTCGTGATTTCGTCCTGGTTTAGCCCTAGTTTAGTCCTGGTTTAGACTCATGTTTTTTTGTTATTTTCTTGAGGTTTTTAGGCTTAATTTTCACCGTTTCACAGTTTATCTTCACATAAAAAGCCACAAATTGATATGAAGTTGTTTTTATTGCTGAAAAATGACATTTTTAACCTTACGTGTTCACCAAACGTTATTAGTAATGTGTTTTGATAAGCCGCTTACCTCCTGCTACGATAAACGCTGCTGTTCAAACGATCTGCTTAAAACAACACGAGGATAATAATATTTGAAAATCTGAACACAGTCGACTGTTTGCTGCTTTTCTCCAGCTTCATTCATCCACAGTCTTCAAAATGGCCTCCGTGTTTCTGTTTCTTTCCCTGATCACCAGAGCAGGTTTCAGAGGATATTCACACTTCACTTACACAAACAGACATAAAAACAGTGTAACGCACAACACTCCCACTCACACACACACAGAGAAAACACACACACACACAGAGAAAACACACACACACACAGAGAAAACTCACACACACACAGAGAAAACACACACCTGAACGCCCCTGCACAGACTTAACACCACACAACACGATCGATACTGCATAATACTTCAAAAATGAGTTTAAGGCGACGTGGAAATGAGACTCGTTAACTGCAGGATCCTTTAAAGAGAGAGTATGTACTTTAAAGAGAGAGTATGTACTTTAAAGAGAGAGTATGTGTACTTTAAAGAGAGAGTATGTACTTTAAAGAGAGAGTATGTGTACTTTAAAGAGAGTATATGTGTACTTTAAAGAGAGAGTATGTGTACTTTAAAGAGAGAGCATGTACTTTAAAGAGAGTATGTGTACTTTAAAGAGAGAGTATGTGTACTTTAAAGAGAGAGCATGTACTTTAAAGAGAGTATGTGTACTTTAAAGAGAGAGTATATGTACTTTAAAGAGAGAGCATGTACTTTAAAGAGAGTATGTGTACTTTAAAGAGAGAGTATGTGTACTTTAAAGAGAGCATGTACTTTAAAGAGAGTATGTGTACTTTAGAGAGAGAGTATGTGTACTTTAAAGAGAGAGTATGTGTACTTTAAAGAGAGAGTATGTGTACTTTAAAGAGAGAGTATGTGTACTTTAAAGAGAGAGTATGTGTACTTTAAAGAGAGAGTATGTGTACTTTAAAGAGAGCATGTACTTTAAAGAGAGTATGTGTACTTTAGAGAGAGAGTATGTGTACTTTAAAGAGAGAGTATGTGTACTTTAAAGAGAGAGTATGTGTACTTTAAAGAGAGAGTATGTGTACTTTAAAGAGAGAGTATGTGTACTTTAAAGAGAGAGTATATGTACTTTAAAGAGAGAGAGTATGTACTTTAAAGAGAGAGTATGTGTACTTTAAAGAGAGAGAGTATGTACTTTAAAGAGAGAGAGTATGTACTTTAAAGTGCATGGACTCAGATGATACTGTTTGGTCTTTGTACTGCGTGAGTTATACTGATAAATACTGTACATGTTAGTGCTAGTTTTTATGTTTCTTTATCATTAAAATACTCTTCTCTATTTAAGTACATATACTCTCTCTTTAAAGTACACATACCCTCTCTTTAAAGTACACATACTCTCTCTTTAAAGTACACATACTCTCTCTCTAAAGTACACATACTCTCTCTTTAAAGTACACATACCCTCTCTTTAAAGTACACATACTCTCTCTTTAAAGTACACATACTCTCTCTTTAAAGTACACATACTCTCTCTCTAAAGTACACATACTCTCTCTTTAAAGTACATACTCTCTCTTTAAAGTACACATACTCTCTCTTTAAAGTACACATACTCTCTCTTTAAAGTACACATACTCTCTTTAAAGTACACATACTCTCTCTTTAAAGTACACATACTCTCTCTTTAAAGTACACATACCCTCTCTTTAAAGTACATACTCTCTCTTTAAAGTACACATACTCTCTCTTTAAAGTACACATACTCTCTTTAAAGTACACATACTCTCTCTTTAAAGTACACATACTCTCTCTTTAAAGTACACATACCCTCTCTTTAAAGTACATACTCTCTCTTTAAAGTACACATACTCTCTCTTTAAAGTACACATACTCTCTTTAAAGTACACATACTCTCTCTTTAAAGTACACATACTCTCTCTCTAAAGTACACATACTCTCTCTTTAAAGTACATACTCTCTCTTTAAAGTACACATACTCTCTCTTTAAAGTACATACTCTCTCTTTAAAGTACACATACCCTCTCTTTAAAGTACACATACTCTCTTTAAAGTACACATACTCTCTCTTTAAAGTACACATACTCTCTCTTTAAAGTACACATACCCTCTCTTTAAAGTACACATACTCTCTTTAAAGTACACATACTCTCTCTTTAAAGTACATATACTCACATGTTCTAACTCCAGAGCAGAGTCTTTTGCCACATTAAGTTTAAAGTTTCATTTTTCTCTCGGTTCTTTTTGCACATCTTTTGAAACTTTATGTAATTTGATTGAAACATGTTTCTGAACGAGCTCAGGTGATCAAACCATCTGGAACATTTCTAATCAGTTCACAGAGCTCGTTTTCTCAGAACTTAATCAGAAACAAACAGGATCATTGAATTCTCCTTGTTTTTGTTCATATCACAGGTTTGTCACAGCTGTTTTCACAAGATTCAGACCCAAACACTTTCACTTTCACTTTCACTTTCAATATAGAATTTAAACATAATGTAACGTTGACCAGTTTCTCAGGTTTGCCTTTTTGTTTCAGCTCCTTCCAAAGATGCTCAGTAGGATTTAGGTCAGAGTTTAGTCCAGTGTTTTGTGTTTTTATCTGTGTGTTTTTATCTGTGTGTTTTGTGTGTTTTTATCTGTGTGTTTTTTGTGTTTTTATCTGTGTGTTTTGTGTGTTTTTATCTGTGTGTTTTGTGTGTTTTTATCTGTGTGTTTTGTGTGTTTTTATCTGTGTGTTTTGTGTGTTTTGTGTGTTTTTATCTGTGTGTTTTGTGTGTTTTTATCTGTGTGTTTTTATCTGTGTGTTTTTATCTGTGTGTTTTGTGTGTTTTTATCTGTGTGTTTTGTGTGTTTTTATCTGTGTGTTTTGTGTGTTTTGTGTGTTTTGTGTGTTTTTATCTGTGTGTTTTGTGTGTTTTTATCTGTGTGTTTTTATCTGTGTGTTTTGTGTGTTTTTATCTGTGTGTTTTTATCTGTGTGTTTTTATCTGTGTGTTTTGTGTGTTTTTATCTGTGTGTTTTGTGTGTTTTTATCTGTGTGTTTTGTGTGTTTTTATCTGTGTGTTTTTATCTGTGTGTTTTGTGTGTTTTTATCTGTGTGTTTTGTGTGTTTTTATCTGTGTGTTTTGTGTGTTTTTATCTGTGTGTTTTGTGTGTTTTTATCTGTGTGTTTTTATCTGTGTGTTTTGTGTGTTTATCTGTGTGTTTTGTGTGTTTTTATCTGTGTGTTTTGTGTGTTTTTATCTGTGTGTTTTGTGTGTTTTTATCTGTGTGTTTTGTGTGTTTTTATCTGTGTGTTTTGTGTGTTTTTATCTGTGTGTTTTGTGTGTTTTTATCTGTGTGTTGTGTGTTTTTATCTGTGTGTTTTGTGTGTTTTTATCTGTGTGTTTTGTGTGTTTTTATCTGTGTATTTTGTGTGTTTTTATCTGTGTGTTTTGTGTGTTTTTATCTGTGTGTTTTATCTGTGTTTTTATCTGTGTGTTTTGTGTGTTTTTATCTGTGTGTTTTGGGTCTTTGTCCTGTTGTTAGACCCATGACCTGTGACTGAGACCAGACTTTCTGACACATTTCTCTCTAGAATCCCTCGATAGTCTTGAGATTTCATTGTGCACAGATTCAAGACCCTGTGCCAGACGCAGCAAAGCCCCAGAACATCACAGCCTCCTCCATGTTTCAGTCGGGACAGTGTCTTTTCTTGATGTGCTTCATTTTTCTTGCCAAAAAGTTCCATTTCTGTCTCATCTGTCCATAGTCCGTTCTCCCAGAAGCTTTGTGGTTTATCAACATGTAGTTTGTCAAATTCCACTCTGTCTTTTTTATGATTTGTTTTAAACGGCGTCCTCTTTGGTCGTCTCCATTAAATCGACTTTGACTCAAACAGCGACGGATGGTTCGATCTGACTCTGATGTTCCTCGAGTCTGAAGTTCACCTTTAATCTGTTTAGATGTTTTTCTGGGCTCTTTTGTTTCCGTTCGTATTATCGTCTGTTTGATTTGTCGGTTTTCCTCCTGTGGCCACGTCCAGGGAGGTCGTGTACAGTCCCATGGGTCTTACATTTCTGAATAATATGTTCAACTGTAGTCGCAGGAGCATGGAGCTGCTTGGAGATGATCTTATAGTATTTACCTTTAACCTGCTTGTCTATCATTTTCCCTCTAATCTCCAGAGACGACTCTTTCCTTTTTGGTTCTTCTGGATTAACACGTCCCTTTGGTCACATTATTTACATTTTTTTCAAGGGGAACCATCATTTTTGTCCCTGTTTCATGAGTTTATTTTTAATTTTTTAATCATTCTGTTGAATCGTGGTTGAAAAGCAACGTCTGATTGGTTAAATTTCATATAATTTTTACGTATTATTACTTTCGATTCGAGTTATTTCTGTGTCCATTGTGAGTTTTTTTTTCATTCGCTGAAAGGACCAACGACGTATATTTGGATAAAACAGGCTGCTATAAAATCCAGTGCGGTTCAGTAGAGTTTGCACATTTATTTCAATTATATTTTTACGAAAATGTTTGAATATATTGACGAAATAAAACACAGCTCCTAAACTCGTACATGTAAAAAGTCAGAGCAGGACCGAGGCTTTTGAGCTGCAGCGTCAAACGAGTGAGAAGCGCAGAGAAAAACACCTGACCCAAGTTTGAGAGTTTGGATGGTGAAACTTTCGGAGGACGATTGATCAGTTTTGGATGTAAAACGTCATTTTGCTGAGGTAAAATTTTGTTTAGAGAAACTGTAACCCTGTTTGAGATTCTGGGAGCTGTTTTGCGACTATCAATTTTCAATAAAGAAGGATGCCAAAGCAAAAAAAACCCACAAAAACAAACTGTAATCCATACGGAAAAACAACGCTAAGACACAAAACGAGCGTCACTTACACACATTTAGACAGATGTCACTCCCGCTGCAGTTAAACGCACAATTTAGACACAATTTACATATTAAAATAAACAAAGACACAGTTTATTCAGCATTTTAAACTTGACTTTATGCAGTTTATGGATGAAAATGTCACAAATAATGAATAAAAAGTGAAAATTTGGAAAGGTATAAAACATAAAACAAAAGCAAAGTGGTTTTAGTTGTTAATTGGGTTGAAAAAAGGTTGAAAAAGTTCATTCTCGACCCGTGAAGTTAACTTTCACACAACTATCCGGCGCTGACCTTGAATAATAACGTCGATCAAATCCAACCATCCAAACGTCTGAAGCTCAAAGACAAACGCTGAAGTGCTGTATTTCATTTACTGTAATTGTTCTGCAATAGTTTCTCTTATCACGCTTCCAAAACATGTCATTGTGTTGCGTCATGTGAATCTGATCACACTGATATCGAGTCGGAGGAAAATGATGTAACGCACCGCCAATAAAATAAAGTTATGATAAACACAGGGGCACCAGGGTGAGAGTCGAGCGGGGATTAGAACTGAGATACGACAGGTTTGAGTGGAGTGTGTGTGTGTGGGTGTGTGTGTGTGTGTGTGTGAGTGTGTGAGGGGGTGTGTGTGTGTGAGGATGTGTGTGTGGAATATATCTGTACATGTGCATTTAAAAAAGAAATATTAATACTACAGGTTTGAGTCTATGTAGACATGGAGTATATTTGTGTATATTTGTGTATTTGTGTGGAGTATATTTGTGTACATGTGTGGAGTATATTTGTGTATTTGTGTGGAGTATATTTGTGTATTTGTCCGTGCATTTAAAAGAGAAACATTAACTCAGACACATTTGTTTCGTACATTTTTTCTGTTTTAATCGAGAGTTGACGTGAGACAGTGATTTTTATTAATTTTAAAATGTCAGTCATCGCAGAATCAATTCAATAATCAATAATTCTGTCTTAAAATTAATCTAAACATTTCTGCTATAAAGAATTTTACATAAAAGCGTAAAAAATGATATCAATATTTTACTCCATTCTTGTTCTGCAAATTAAAGACACAACATTTAACTTTAACAAAAATAAAAGCATGTTTGTTTGTTTGTTTGTTTACTGCACTGAAAACCTACTTGCATCTCCACAGACCTGACTCTAGGACAAGGGCGTCAAACACATTTTCACCGAGGGCCACATCCACAAAATGGCTGCCGTCAAAGGGCCAGATGTAAAATAAATGTAACAACTTTTTAAAAATTGTTAATTAACTGTTTTTATATTCATTACTTGTTGAAAAGATGTAAAAATATGTCTGTGTAACTGTGTGTCCTGTGATAAAACGACATTTTAAGACCATCATACCTTTAATTTACCCTGTCCAGGGCCACAAAAAATGACGTGGAGGGCCATATTTAGCCCGTGGGCCTTGAGTTTGACACATGTGCTTTAGGAGGAAAATGACATAAAACTTCTAAAATCTCCTCTAAAAATGACTTTACTTTTACTTTGCGTTTCCATTAGAATAAAACAGACGCACTGCAGCTATGAAACCTTCAAAAACTCTGAAATATTTTGACACAAGAGTAAATACTTCGCAGTACTTCTGTCAGTATCAGTATCAACATTTTTGTTCTGATCCATCTTGAGTTGTCGCTTTATCTGAGGCAGGAGGTTGTGCGTTTTCGTTCCGTGTAAATAATCGCAGCCTCTTGTGTCGACCGTTGTTCCTCGATTTCTGCGTCGGGCCGAGAGACGGAGCCTGACCTCGCCGAAGCGTCACGGGAGTTTGGAGACGGTCGGTGCGATTCCTTTAAGGCTCAGTGTCACCGCCGTATCCGCTGTGTGCGAATAAAACAAGCAACAAATACAGAAATGTCCTGCTTATATGCAACATTTCAACCTCGTGTCAGTCGTGTACAAGCGACGGAGAATATATGTCACCCACGTGTCCCGCTGCACTGCCATTTGCATGACGCCAAATGTAAATATAAGCACAAATAAGAGCCGCCTGTCACCGCTCTGGGGCTCAGCGAGTCATTAAACCCGAGGAGCCACCAGCGACGAGCGTTAGGGCGAATACAGGAGCACGAGCACGAAAAATACACGGAAATACAACAACAACGCGCCTTTTTGGAATCCTCGTCTTTGTACCAACACAGTACATTCATTTCCTATTGTATTTTAACTGAATATTGTGTCGATTTGAATCTCAACGAGGTGTGACGGTCGTTTTACAGATGATCAAACATCACAAACAAAAACATAAGGTGAGTAGACGTCCCCATTGATCCGGGGACAGTCCCAGTTCTGACCACAAAACCACTGATTTGTTCTAGTTTTAAGCAAAAAAACGTCCCAAGTGTCGCTGTATTGACCAAGCTGATCCACGGAAACAGTAAAGACGGGAATATATTGACGTTTGTTCAGATAAAATATAGAAAAACGTGTCTGAAAATGAGCAAAAAGCAACAAAAAATGCGTTTATGACTGACTTTTGTAGATTGGGTTTTCTTAAAGGGACAGTTTGTGTTTTCGGCCGCCGTTTTTCAGCAGATAAATCTCGTTTTCTTCTTCTTTGGTTCATTAAAATGTTCTGTTTTTCTTCTCTCTTTCGTTTTCCCTCTCTCTGTTCAACTACACGTGTCTTTATTGCTCCAAAATGATCTTGAAAACCATGCGTTTTGACAGTTATTGAGCACTCTTCCTCTCCATGGAGACACATATTTAATGCCGTACTGTGGAACCATAGTGCGCCTTAAACATCTGATGGTTATTTATTTATAAAAGCGCGGCGTTGCGGTTTGATCATGTGAACTAAACAAACACGGAGTAACAGCATTTGTCCAGTGATCCACAGGTTAACGATGTGATTCCAGCTCACACAGATGAATGCTGTTGATGTGTCCTTGGGCAAAACACTAACCCCACGTCACCTCGGCGTCTGTGTCTCTGTGGATGTGTGAGTGGACGAGTGGACGAGTGGGTGAGTGGGTGAGTGGGTGAGTGGTCTCTTGATGTAAAGAGCTTTGAGTCTTGAAGTTGGAAAAAAACTCTTTACAAAAACGTGATCCTCATTTTCCATGTTCATTTTTTTTGTCGCCCTGTCGTCCTTTTTCTGCCCGTCCACTTCCGTCTGCTACAAAACCGCACTTCCTTTGTGGTGGTACTTCCGGTTAAATGAGAATCCAACTCATTTTAAACGTTTAAACACTAAAATCTGATATAAAGTAGGTCGAATGCTCATGAGCACTAACAAGTCATTTAAAACGGCTTTGTGGTCTGTGTAGAACTTACCGTAAATTTGAGACTATAGAGCGCGCCGGAATATGAGCCGCACCTGCTGAATTTGAAAAGAAAATCTATTTTGTTCATATATAAGCCGCACCTGAATATAAGCTGCAGGTTTTTGTGTTGTATCGTGTGATATTTACACAGAAAGACGGTGCACAGAAGGTTTTTTAGTTTTAGTTTAGGAAATGCTTTTTTTCTTTTCTTTTTTTTTTTAAACTGTGTCTGAAAAGCAGTTCAGTTCATAATCTTTCCCCATGTCTCACTTATGCATTTACTGTTAGAGCGCCCCCCAGTGGCCGTTAGGCAGTAAAAATCTATAAATTAGCCGCACAGGGTTCAAAGTGTGGGGAAAAAAGTAGCGGCTTATAGTCCGAAATTTACTGTATTTCAAGCTCAAGATCAGCAAACCCATCCTTTCATGTTCTTCCTCTTATCACATCAGTCTAAGCAGTGTTTTCCGGACTTCCCTCACCCCAGACGTGTCCTCCAGCTCCTCCGGTGGGACCCCAAGTTGTTCCCAGTCCAGAGAGACATAGTCCCATAGGCAGAGACTCACCACCAGATCATCTTGAAAACGTTTTCATCATTGTCACATCCTTAAAAAATATAATCTATTAAGTTTTGAAAGTTTTACTAGTTTATGTTTTCTTAAATTATGTTTTAAGTGTATTCATAACTTGGCCCCAGAATCACTCAGTACATTTATACAAAGACTAAACAGCACCAGAGCGACAAGAGGCAGCGTAAACAAGAACTGTACAATCCCACAACGCAGAACCTCTTTTGGACAGTCCACCTTTTCATATCAGAGCTGCAAACTGTGGAACTCACTGCCCACTGAAATAAAGAACATTTCTGAGTTGAAAATGTTCACCTCTAGGGTTAAGAACTGGCTGAAAATGAGTCAAAACTGTCCCCACTTGTAAATAGGCCGTATGACAGTTGGTGAGTGAGAGAAAGTGTGAGTGTTAAATGTATTTTTGTGCACTGATGTATCTATTTTAAGGGGCAGGTGTTTTAATATATTTTGGATATTGGTGAATTGTGGAGAAGCTCAACAAGGGACGGGAGTTGAGAAATAAACTCTATTTGCATCACATCAGCTGCAATGTTCATGTTGTAACTATGTCAGATTGCATTGTCCCTGTCAAATAAATATATAAATAAATAAATAAGTCAAACCCACGTAAAATAACACAACCTGAACGACGATAGCGGCGCCCACGACACTTCTGAATCAGGTGAAAAACACGTGTGTGAATAAGTGTGTCTTATACATCAGTGGATAGTTGCTGACATATCTATCTCGACAGCACTGTTTCATGTTAATTAAGCCTTAATGTGACAAAAGAATCCCGTAGCACCGCTCTCTCTCGCCTGTTTCTTCTTTTTTTCCTCATTAAGCAGCTCTCTGATTGATGTATTAAACCTTTACTTTCGCCGCCCCGCTCCTTCCATTAGAGCTCGACAGTCAGTTTGGCTTTCATCTTTTCTCTGCCTCTTCGTTGTCGCACCTTTGTCTGTTTCTGATGTAGCGGCGTGTTCAGAAGATGGACTCGCCGAGACAATGCCGCCAATGGAAAGATCAGGATTGATGGAGGAAATGAACAAATGGAGCACAAGCGGGAGGGATTTCACACGGCGGGGGTCGGAGTTTAACAGAGACAAACGCGAGACTCGACCCAGACGAGGTGAGTCGGGTCGAGCGAAGTGACGCCTGCGAACGAGTCGGGTCTTTTAAGCAGCTTCTTAACGTGAACGGTTGGATCATGAGCTCGTCTTTTAAACAATCAAATCATTTTAATGGATTTTTACACTGAACAGACACAAGGATCAGCAGAAAAGCAGAACAAGCGACGTGAATGAGAGCTTTGTGCGCAAAAAAACAAACATTTAGCATCTTAATAACAGTTAGTTTTTTAATTATTATTATTGTAGTGCAACATTTTGTTCAGGATTTCATAATTCCAATGGCTAAACTTCCACACTCTCTCTGTTTGACCCATTTTAAACAAACCTGCAGTTTCGATCAGGAGCTCATTTTTTAAACAATCAAATCTTTTTCTTTCCAATTTTCTGCATTTTTACACTGAACTGACACAAGAATCTGTAAAAAGCAGAACAAGCGACGTGAATGAGAGCTTTGTGCATAAAAAACAAACATTTGGCATCTTAATAACAGTTAGTTTTTTAATTATTATTATCATGGTGCAACATTTTCTTTAGAATTTGATGATTTCAGCGGGTGAACTTCCACACACCGTCTCTGTTTGAACCACGTTAACCAAACCTGAGCCGCGTTCGCTTGTGATTATTTTGTAGTTAAATGAGTTCAAACATCGGCTTCTGTCGTACCATTAAATATAAAAAGAATCAGTCTTTTTGAACGGCTCTTTGACATAAACAAATCCAAGAGACTCGGTTCCCACAAAGGAGCCGAAAGATCCATCCCTCCTTGGATCAGGCCAACAAAACTAAAATGGAGGCTGTTTTTTGTACCACTTTGTCATTATTACACCTTATTTCAAAAAACAGAGTCCAGATGACTGCCTTTAAATGATTTTTGATCAATTACACACTAATTAATGTTAATAAAGCATGAACAAAGAGGAGTTCAGGTTGAGATATTATTCAGTGTAGTTAATACGCCTGAATTATCCTTAAAGCTTCTGGGGCAGATCTGCAACCAGTTTACTGACTTAACAATTTCCATGGAGACAAGCAGGTAACATCACTAAACCAAACAAATTACAGGTCAGATCTGTGGAGAGGTGACCCTGCTCACAGTAAGAATGCAACAGTAAGAATGTAAGAAGTTTTAAAGGTATTTTAGTGCAATAAAACAGTTGGAAATTGCGGAATATTCTCAGCAAAGCCAAAACTTTTTCATGGATTTGAGCAGATGCTGAACTCTCCTCCAGGAAAGTTACAGTGTGCAACTTTAACAAGGAGGTATTGTGCAAAATGCTTGAGTTTTCTGCCATATTCCATTCAAACGATGCTTCATTTATGTATTATTTTGATGATAATCTGGCTGCACGTTTGCCTCATGAACAACACAAAAAGCACTGAGCAAAAACCTCAACTTTACAAACTCAAATGAGCTCATTCTTTCACGTTTCCACGCTTCGTTAAACTAGAAAAAAGAGCGGCGGGTGGAAAACGCACATGGAGTCCAGTACAGTAGCACTAAAGCCACACATAAAGCTAACTTCCATTTATCTCCATGTGGCAGCGCGGCACCGTGACATTTCCCAGAGCGACGCACGGGCCAAGCGTGTCATTTACTGCATTTGTGTCAGAGCGAGTCCTGGACATTCTCTGGGACAAGGATCGAAAAGTACACAGATTAAAGGTTATCCCTGAATCTTTCATTTGTACCTGTTCGTTAGGCTTGTTTAAGATGCATGTTTGACAAAAGTAACACGAAAATACAAATAAACACGACCAAGACTGTAATCAAATGTAAATGTGCTTCAATTAAGTCTTAAAAGTCACACACTCACCAATCAAAATCCATTTTCAGAAGATGATTAGTTCAGTTTTGTACAGCACAATTTGTACAAAGTCATTCAAAGTGTTTTACAGAAGAAGAAAGACGTTAAAATCACAATAAACAAATCAAAACATAAATAATCATCAGAAAATTAACATTAAAGTGCAGAATAAAACCCTTTTAGTCACGTGCACGGATGAAAAGAAAGATTTACAGTGTTTATTTACAAAGTGGTGGAATTCAGTTCAAACACAATTATTAATCCAGTGGGGAACAGGAGCCAGAGTCCAGGGCGAGGTCCAGGGGCGGAGCGTGCGGTACGGCGCCGGAGCGAGGTGCGGAGGACGAGCCGGGGTCTGGGAACGTGGATCACAGAGGCAAAGACCAGCGGACCAGAGCCAGGGAGAGGAGCAGAGTGCAGGGCGAGGTCCAGGGTCCAGGGGCGTAGTGTGCAGGGGACAAGGTGAAACAGCACCATACCAGGTCGGGGAAGCCAGGAGCGGAGCTGGGAGTGCGGGAGCGGAGCCGGGAGTGCGGGAGCTGGAGCCGGGAGTGCGGGAGCGGAGCCGGGAGTGTGGGAGCTGGAGCTGGGAGTGCGGGAGCTGGAGCAGTGAAGGAGACAGGATGTGGATGATGATACGCAGATGAACCGGCACCGAACAGGATGTAGATAAGCAGACGATCTGGCCCCGAGTGTCTGGTCCTGGCTCCACTTATGCTCCAGGCTCAGACAGGTGAGGGGAGGGGGGGGAGAGCACACGGGGAGACAGAAAATACAGGCGTCATGACACTTTCTTAATTTATGCATCACCACGTTAGTTATTCTGAAGCTGCAAAAACATCATCGCAACTTGGCACATTCAGGTTATGCGCAGAATCGTACAATATGTGTCACTCAGACTTATAATTTGAATATCATTTGACTGTAAGCTCATTCCTCTTGAGGTTCCATACATTTTGTGAATTTGGAAGAGCGTTTTTGGCGAGACAAACGCTGAGCGGCTGCGGTGTTCTCTGCACGGGGAACGGCGTCTGAGAGAACAAGAGGATGTGGTTTTGTGCGGAGTGAGCAGCTGCACTGTTTGACTCATTGTGCTCAGTGTTTGTCAGGGGCTTTTATTTGTGCAGAATCCACTTTGTGTCGTATGTTATGTAGGATTTTTCATATATAACATACGGTACAATGTGGTTTGACTGAACACACGTAAACTCTGAGCTGAGACAGTAAAGCGTCTTATATTACGCAGAAATACTGTGTCGCCCAATGAAATATCACAATAAACTGTTTTTATTTGTGTTTGTTCTTCAGCTTCATCCGAACAATTAAAGGTCGAGTGTCGAGTTAAATCATGACAGTGTTCAGGACTAAACCAGGACTAAACCAGGACTAAACCAGGACTAAACCAGGACTAAACCAGGTCTAAACCAGGACTAAACCAGGACTAAACCAGGGCTAAACCAGGGCTAAACCAGGGCTAAACCAGGGCTAAACCAGGACTAAACCAGGGCTAAACCAGGACTAAACTAGGACTAAACCAGGGCTAAACCAGGACTAAACCAGGACTAAACTAGGACTAAACCAGGGCTAAACCAGGACTAAACCAGGACTAAACTAGGTCTAAATCAGGACTAAACCAGGACTAAACCAGGTCTAAAAGAGGACTAAACCAGGACTAAACCAGGACAAAACCAGGACAAAACCAGGACTAAACCAGGTCTAAATCAGGACTAAACCAGGTCTAAAGCAGGACGAAAACAGGACTAAACCAGGGCTAAACCAGGACTAAACCAGGGCTAAACCAGGACTAAACCAGGACTAAACAAGGACAAAACCAGGACTAAACCAGTTCTAAACCAGGACTAAACCAGGACTAAACTAGGACTAAACCAGGGCTAAACCAGGACTAAACCAGGACTAAACTAGGACTAAACCAGGGCTAAACCAGGACTAAACCAGGACTAAACTAGGTCTAAATCAGGACTAAACCAGGACTAAACCAGGTCTAAAAGAGGACTAAACCAGGACTAAACCAGGACAAAACCAGGACAAAACCAGGACTAAACCAGGTCTAAATCAGGACTAAACCAGGTCTAAAGCAGGACGAAAACAGGACTAAACCAGGGCTAAACCAGGACTAAACCAGGGCTAAACCAGGACTAAACCAGGACTAAACAAGGACAAAACCAGGACTAAACCAGTTCTAAACCAGGACTAAACCAGGACTAAACTAGGACTAAACCAGGGCTAAACCAGGACTAAACCAGGACTAAACTAGGACTAAACCAGGGCTAAACCAGGACTAAACCAGGACTAAACTAGGTCTAAATCAGGACTAAACCAGGACTAAACCAGGTCTAAAAGAGGACTAAACCAGGACTAAACCAGGACAAAACCAGGACAAAACCAGGACTAAACCAGGTCTAAATCAGGACTAAACCAGGTCTAAAGCAGGACGAAAACAGGACTAAACCAGGGCTAAACCAGGGCTAAACCAGGACTAAACCAGGGCTAAACCAGGACTAAACCAGGGCTAAACCAGGACAAAACAAGGACAAAACCAGGACTAAACCAGTTCTAAACCAGGACTGTACGAATCGTGCCTTATAAATAAACTCGCCTTGCTTAAGTAAATGCATGAGACAATTTAGCTCCTGTTTCTCAGTCTGTCCATGTCTCTGTGTCACGCCTGAAACCGGCCGATGTGGCGCCGCCTAAGCCCCAATCACCTGAAAGAGTTACACATGAGATTGGTTTCTGACTGGTGCCAATTCCCTTCATTTCATAAGAGAACCTTTTGTCGGAAGAAAATACATTTTCTCCCTACACACTCCTTGTATTTGACAAAAAACAGAAAATAAATACATGAGCAAGCAGAGCTCATTCACAAGTTTGAACGGCCCACGGACACAGACACATAACAAACACCGGCCGTCCGCGCACACATCGCCCGAGACGCCGCAATAAATCTTGTCAGTTTTAATAAATAGGTACATCTTTCAAAGTGCTGACGTCGTGAGGAGGAGCGCGGCGAGACTGAAAGGCTGAGCGATATAAAGGAGCGCTGATGATAACATAGGAGCTGATAGCGCGCACGTCAGGCCGTACAATATCCAATCATATCTCTGTATTGTTCAAGAACGCAGAGACGAGCGAAGGAGGAGGACGCATTATCAAACGATTTACACTCTGACATGTGACGTCGTCTGAGGAAAAGGACCAGTTTGGGAAAGTATTTTGATCTCCAACCATAAAGGTTTATTCTGGTTTCATAATAGAACACACACACTTCAGTCAAAGCTGCTTCTTTCCCCGGGGTTTGATTGACAGTGTTGCTAAAGGGAAGGGGCGTTACCTTCAACACCCTCGCTACTGATTGGCTCTTTGGTTGCTATGATACTCATGCTCAGAGTTCAAAATATGGACACCAGGACTCGACACCGGGACTCGACACCGGGACCCGACACCGAGACTCAACACGAGGACTCGACACCAGGAGCGTTTCCATAATTGAGGTCCAGGTGAATGAGCTAATGACCCGATTCTGTTCAACATGAGGTCAGGAGTAATTACATAAAACCCAATAAACAGAGTCAAAAGAAAGTAGCAGAATGAATCTTGAACAGAGCGAGTCACATAATCAAATATAAAATCTAAATCATACGGGGCGGTGGAGGCGCGTGGTGGTGATTTGTGCGTCAGGAGCATGAGTCAAGTGGGGTCAGGCCTCTATTAGCTGCCTGTCAGAGGTGAGCGGGCACCGCTGTCACTGATAGTCCTCCTCAAACTGAAGCGCAGATTACACAGTGTGTGTGTCTGTAGTTTGACGTCAGCGCTGCCCTGTGGCTCGGAGCTCGCCGTGTTACCATGGCGATGTGTTGGCTGTGCTCTAGAACGCCCCGTGGCTGGTCACAAATCTGGACGTGTTTCTGTTTTTTGGCCTGTACCACCCGACTTCCTGCTTCTCCTCAAACACACTGTGCATATACTGGTCTTATAACGCTCCAGCCGCACTGATAAAAGAGCATCGTGTCAGAGCAGCTTAAGGAAATGAGATTTGTTCCGGAAAAGGCGAGAGAATGACAAAGGAGAGAGTCAGTCAAACATAAACTGAAGGGTCTATTCTTGTGTCTGTCTTCATGTCTTGGATTTAAGACATTTAGATTATTTATATCTCCGTCTTGACAAATTATAACTTCTGATATTACTGTTTGTGTAATATTTTCATAACGACGATTTCAAAGTGGAAAATGTTACACTTATCTATTCAGTTGGTGGTAAAATATATTTGTTTTTTTATTATTTTAATGGTGCATCATTCACCTGCTCTGTTTCATGACACTACTACTGTTTTAATACACATTTTAAGCCTCCAGTTTTACCGTTTTTTTCACTATGTACTTCTTGTAAACATGAATAAATGAAATGCATCTCAACATCCACATGCAAATATTTCAGAGATAGATTATGATCATTGTGTGGTTTGTTTAAAATGATGTGATATCTTTCCACTGTAGATCCTGGTGATACGCTGATCGTGCCAAGTCATAAATATTAATCTCAGTATAAAAAAAACATGTTGAAAACCTCACATTTCTACAAGAAGTTAATGAAAGCGATGCGCGACTAAACTTTCGGACTCCTCGCTTCCTCTTTCCATTCCTTGCGCGAGCTCCCACTCAGTGTGCTCTTGCAGCGAGTCTCTCCCATGGCTGTTTTTTAAGCACAGTTCTGAATAAATAAATGCTAAATCAAGCCTGTCTCATAGTGGTAATTCGAAGCAGAGAGGGCAGGAGTGAATTTTAAGGTGAGCCAAAGAAGCAGAGACTTTCTCGCAGATGTTGCTCGAGGCAGAGTGACTTGATAAACGGAAAAGAAAATAACCTATTCTGTGCATTTAACAGCGATGAGTGAACGGCCGCATGAAGTCGTTAATGTGTGTGCAAAGAGAATAGATTTAGGATTAATCTAAACTAATCACCAGGCTACATTCTGTGCGATATTGATCTAAAACAGTTAAACCACAGACTCCGGTTGTCGCATTGGTCGGACTCGCCTCTTAAAAACAGATTTTTCGTGTTTTTTATTGTTTTAAAATGTCCATGAGGCGTTTTAAACCTTCCTTGTGTAGTATTCAGTATTTGCAGGTACTAGGATAAACTGGAGAGAGGCTGGAAATAAGTTTAGCCGATTTATTTAACAAACATGGCACCGTTAAAACACTTAGAACGCAATAAGTAATTTAGTAAAACGCAGGTGAAGTGTCCAGTTGTTGTAGAGACTGACGAAGGGACCAAAGATACAGACTTGCAGTTCTAGGCAGTCGTCTCGGAGCGGGTCGTGAGTCGCAGGGTCAGAGGCTGAGGTGTTCGTACCGGTCGTGGAGAGCTGGGTCGGAGACGGAGGAGCAGAGTGGCTCCAAGAAGCGGGATCACGGACGAATAAACTGGAACATGCCACGAAGGAACGACCCGCGGAAATACCTGGAGATGACAAGACGATCTGGCCCCCAAGTGTCCGATCCTCAGTCCTTTTGTCCTCGCAGGTGGAGGCTTTGACCGTAGGTGTGTGGAGGTGGTGTTAGAGTCTCCGCCCAGCTCCAGGCTCAAACAAAGCAACGAGGAGGGAAAATAGCACAGAACACACACAAAAAACCAAATCCTGATACATCTAGTGCTGTTCAAACGTCAGGCTGCACAAAAATCAACATCATCTAATAGAAAACACAGCAAAACATTAGAACATTAGAATAGTTTGGCACTTCTCCACACTACGCCGTATCGCACCATCGCCTGAATTTTACTCAAACTTTATAAAGTGCCAGCGTGCGAGAGTTACATGTTATGGGCCCTTATATATTTATTAGTAAAATGAAACATAGTGGGATTGTAAAGTGGCCCCAGTCCATTGAGGTTACAGAAAGAAGGACAATACACAAAGAACTTTAAACTGTTTTATCGATGAACGTGTTGTGCGTCAACTCACTGATTATAATTGAACTGTTGAAAATTTTAACTTACCCACGTTGTCCACCATCTTAGGTGTTTCAGCCAAATGAGTCCCCCGGGAGCAGCTCAAGAAGGTTCCGGGGCAGACGGCTGTGCTTTTTTTTAGCTTTTTGTTTATCTAATTGATGTTCACTCTTAAAATGGATCAATTCAACACTCCATTTTAACAAACCATTTGATTGGATAAACATTTACACCGTTTGGTTAGATCTGACTTTTAACGATATTATCAGATGTGTGTAAAGTCACCTGTGCTGCAGAGTGAGCTCAGCCAATCAGAGAGGAGCTTTATAAAAGGAGTAAACCTCAGTCTGTTAAAGGGAAGGGTGCTGCATGTACAGGATTCTGATTCTGCTGATTCTTTTAAAATTTCCCCTGTTTTTGTACATATTTTTAGTGTTTTAATAAATGCACTTGTGTCTGCACTGGACCAACTGTCTCCGCTCTGCTCTGCTCCTCATTGAACCGCTAAGGCTGCTCTCCGGGCGATGACGGATAAAAACAGTGACAAGTATAAAAGCTGATCAAGTTCCTATAAAACACACACTTCATTAGGATTAGTTCACACCAGTTGGACATAATCAAATAGATCAACAACACCTGTGCCAAAGGTTGAGTTCAAATCTTTGCACTCATCTTTAACTTAATACCCAGGACTAAAATCAAAACAATAAATGAGTATTTTACATAAGGAAGTAGTCTGATAATGTGCCTATGGAATGAATGTGCAAACTACAATTATTCAGCTGTAAAACGAGCGCATTTCACTGTCGTTTTAGTCACGCAAACAACGAGAAGTTTGCTTAACGTGCAAGTAAAAAGATCACGTACACAAGCTCTGTTTAGTGTCCAAACGCGTCGTGTTTTTGATCGAAAGCGACGAGTCAAAGTCAAACTAAACGCCTTCGCCTACGGACGGTCGCGCCTCCTCCTGCTCCGACTTCGCCCGTTACACATGTGCAAAAACAGAGATTTTCTGAGAACTCAAGCCTTAAACGCAGGATAATGCAAGATTATTCACACGAGCAAACACACAATCACTCTAGGTCAAAGCTTATAAATATTTTTGCGTATAATCTGTCCTCGAGCGCAGTAACAAGCACAATAGGTCACACAGGTTTAAAAATACAGCCCAGTGCCCGTTTAGCGTCGGCCTTGTCCTTGTTCAGTCCTAGCGCTTTGATAAATACAAACGTTAGCTATATGGGCTAAAACTAAAAGCATCAAACACTCACAATCGCAATTTCAATCAGACCGTTTCCCCGCAAAAAAGCTCCCGTCACACAAACGCCCCAACAGCAGCAGCGAAATCTTTTCCTTGATGTGATTGAAATCCTGCCTTGTAGAACTTGACTATAAACCCCGGGATCAAGCGCTAATGAAAACAAGTTGCCAGGAAGTTATCATTGTGAATTTATGTAGATTGGATAGAACAGAATTGTTGTTGGCACAGGACGAGTGGGAATGGGAGTGGAGGAAGTCTGCCCCTGCCCTGCCAAAAACCCAGAAAAGCTCATTGGCACCAAGGCACCAAGGCACACACACACACACACACACACACACACCCATAATGTTCTAATTCTTGGCTTGAGCTGCGGCACTTCCCTTGCAACTGTCGTGCCGCTCCTGGTTGGCCCGTGCAGACTGGGTGAGATTATTTCGTACGGGGGGGAGCGGCTCGACGGTCCCTTTCCAATCCTGCATCTCCTTAAGCGTGGGTGTGGAAAATGGTGTATTACGGCGTCGGTGTTGCGTGCTGTTCGTTTCGTCAAAGCAGCACGCACAGCTGTAATTCCAAATGTCAAAACCCTTGGCTTTTACTCGGACAAGAAATACAGCGATATCCCTGAAGCGAACGACGACCGAGATTTATAATTAACAGCGCGCGTGATGTTGCAGTGAAATATTCGGCGGGGATTACCGTGCGTAGATTACCACCAGCACCGTGCCACCAACCCGGCCTCACTAAACCGCGATGCTGTTTTACATTTCTGCAGGAACAGCAGATACACGCAATAACAACAACTCCACAGAGAGAGGTGCGCCGGGAAGAAACGCACAAGGAAGCAGTTCTACATGTATGACCTGCTGACGCCACAGAGGTTTCCGTCGTCCTCCGCTTCACCAGATTCAGAGTGGAAATACCAAATCGAGGGGGTGTAAATTTTCCTTTTCAGACAACACACATTCCAAGGAAGCGGGGTCATTGCAGCTGCGCTTTGTTGGTTGATAGAAATCCCCTTTCACACATATCAAATAAAGGAAAAGCGAAGTGTTTTATGCACAATATTTGGTCCAATCTGCAGTGTGATGTATGTGGATGCCGACAGTTACACGGTAAAGGCCGATTTTTCCTGAAAACACAACAAGTTCAATCACCACGTGTTTGTCTACGTAGAGATTGCTGCATTTATTCAGTCACGGGATGTTTTTTTGTTCAGCGATATCTTGAAAACAGCGGATTCTCATTGTGAACAGCTTAGCTCGCTTCTCCACAAACCTGTTTTGTAGTTTAGCTTGGTAGTGTCACCTGTTCCTCTCCGTGGACTGATACGTCTCGTGTCATAGTGTGTACAGCGCTCCCTCGTTTACCGCGATGGTTACGTTAAAAAAATAACCCGCAAAGTCGTGTTTAGCTTTATTTTTTTACATTATTCTCTATGTTTTTGTCTGTAAAACCCCTCACCACACACTTTATACACTTTTCTGTTGCTGTTAATAAGAATAAACTTTAAGAAAACAGCATGTCAGATGTTTGATTTCTACATCAAAAGGAGGTTTTTACTTATTTATTTGTTGGATTTTATGAGCTGGAATCTAGTATTTAGTATTTCAAGCCACTGTTTTCTTGTAAAATGACAAGAAATTATACTTAATCTCCTGTGTGGCAGTTTAGTGTTTAATTAAATATTTTGTTGGCTGAACAAAGATTGTGAAAAAACTACACTAACAATTAAACACAATAATGTATGTACAGTGGTCCCTTGTTTATGGCGGGGGTCACGTTCTAAAAATTACACGCAACAGACGAAATCCACGAAGTATCAGCTTTATTTTTTACATTATTCTCTCTGTTTTTGTCTGTAAAACCCCTCACCACACACTTTATACACTTTTCTCACACAGGCGTTAACATTTTCTCACATTTCTCTCTCGTTTAAACTCTCTCAAAGTTCAAACCTTCGTCGGCGTCTTTGTCGGTGCAGAACGTTTCATCGACATTGTGGGTTTTGTCGGGGAGAAAACAAATTGCAAACGTACAGCACTTCAGAGTCACACTGAGATCCAACGTTTATGTGAATTTGTCTGAACACATTCTGTACTGGACAGGAGACACGGCACGGAGGAGACTGATGGACAATGGTCTACAGTCCAACAGCCAATCAGGACGCACGACACAATGGTCTACAGTCCAACAGCCAATCAGGACGCACGACACAATGGTCTACAGTCCAACAGCCAATCAGGACGCACGACACAATGGTCTACAGTCCAAGAGCCAAGTAAAGGAGCTGCTGCAGAAGAAACCCAAACTTGTGACCTCGGAAAAGGCCTGTATTTAGGACGAGTCGAGTGTCCACAGTCTCTCCTCTGCCGCTCTTTACTGAAGCTGTTCACGGCTCATGGTTCATCGTTTCTAAAGGCAGAAATAAATCCTTTGAATGTGATGAATGATCCAACAAATAAAATATCAAATATAAAGTCATAATAAACATAAACATGCAAATACAGAATATAGAAACACAGGAAACATATTAGAGATACGCTGTTTACAATGATACAAAGCCATAGTGAACAAACAATGAGACCACGGCACTTTCTCGTCTAAAGAAAAAAAATCCGAGCGCCCTTGAATGCACCACGGACGGCAGCAGTGAAAATATGAAGGTCTGTTGGTCTGTGAATGCATCACTGACACAAACAAAAGAAACAAAAGAAACACAACTAAGTAAGGCTGGATTGAGGGAATATGAACTACAGATAATAATAATCTCGACTCACGTTCTCAAGGACACTGAACAATCACACATGGAATGAAAGAAAAAGTTGGAAAATGTGGAAACTCTCAGTCGTCCTGGTCTGATCTACAGCAAAAGACGAAGTTTAAATAAGTGAAAATAAGTGAACTGGGCAAATCGAAGAAGTGACTTGGATGAGCAGCGAAACGTCTTCACTCTTACAACGATTTGTCCAGTTGACACATTTAAACTTCCAACTTTGTGGCAAAAGACGGCAGGAGCGACTGTCCCAAACACGAACCCTGACTACGACCAAAAGTTCCACTGGCGGCTGATGAATCCTGATTGGTTGAAGAGTGAGACGGACTGATCGCTGATTGGTTAAGATGTTTGCTCGGCTCGAATGTCCAAATAATAATGAAAAAACCTAATGACTAAACTAGGAACTTCATAAACAGATTAAAACAACACAAATAATATGAATAAAATGACACTCTTGTTAACAAGGACGCACAAAAAACTGCAAAAAAAACCCCAAAACAGCGAGACAGTGAAAGGTGAGGGGCAATAGAATGACCATGGAGACAAGATGGTGTCAGACTCGCCATCGAAAAGGAACGTAAACCCCCTTTAAACTGCTTTTATTTGGTCCACAAGTACAAAAAGAGGAAGATACCACGATTTCATTATCAAATCGCTTCTTTCTCGACCCACCTGACCCTGACCCTGACCTCTCCCCTGACGTCAGACACCAGCAGGACATCATCAAGCGTCCATCTCCGCCCGTGTCTGAACCACCCCTCGCTGTGTGTCTATGCAGACCTGAGCCGCCTGGGACTTTTGCGTTGACTGGACGTCACACGGACATTTTAGCGTTGGGGACGATTCACGTGAAACCAGATTAATGCAGAGCTGAGTGGAGAACGTGGAGCGTGACGTTAACGCGACGTGACGACTGGCGCTAATAAATGAAAAGAGTTTTATACGTTTAGTGCGTGTCTCTGTCCTGTTCGGCGAATAGAACCTGCGTGAGGACGTGGGGTGAGTCTTCCTTTTCCCTGAGGTCACGTTTCAGCTGGTGTTGCTTCGTTTTAAAAGGGCAAGATCGATTAATAAGTCAGTAATAAAGTTATAAATAAGTCAGTAAGCGACGCTCTGGCGATTATCGAGAGCCGTCCACGCCCTCACGCCACATCGAGACCGGCCGATGTGAGATTATCAGTGTGAATAATGAATAACTTTAGCGATTATACTGCCACGTTTCCAGATAGAAGCTTTATTTGCAGTGATTTGTGGAAACGATGTGGATGTATTTGTCAAAGCTTCCTGTATTATGTTGAATAGACGCAGCTGCACACCCCCTGCCCTCGCGCCCCGTCATTCCCCTGCCACTCACTCACGGCGTTTAGCCCGACACTGGAGCTCCTCGCAATAATCACTGCTCATTTTTGGAGGTGTGCTGTTTTCAGAGAGGCTTTTTGGAATTTGAATGAGGATGATCGGGTCACCAGGGGAGACCTGAGAAGAGCTCACATACCGAGAGGAAAGCACCTGCCGCCAACACAAATATTTATCAATAGAAGGATTATGCGGTTTCCACGGTTTCACAGGCCTAATTGGGGTTTGAATGTGTTATTTTGCATAAAAAACTAAAATTATATAACATTTACTGTAACATAGCTTCATTTTAGTTGCACGTTTTCACTAAACGCACCAAGTTTTGCTCCATATACGGTATTTTCCGGACTATAAAACGCTCTGGAGTAAAGACGCATCAACCAAAAAGCCATAATAATGAAGAAAAAACATGTATCAGTCGCACCAGAAAATGCATAATAATGAAGAAAAAAAACAAATATAAGTCGCTCTGGAGTATAAGTCACAGCAGCCCCAAAAATGTATAATAATGAAAACACATAAGTCACATTTTTGGGGAAATTTATTTGACAAAATCAAAGACCAAGAACAGACATTTTATCTTTAAAGTCAAGTTCTAATAATAATAATAAAATGTGGACCAACAGGCTGAATATCAGTACATCACGCTAACGTAACACATTTATATTTATTCAGCTCCATGAAGCACAGACAGAACTGAACACGTGTCTGGTTTGTTAACGTAAGATATTAACAGTTAATCAGATAAATAAAGCAGAAAAAACAACAAGTTTACTCTGGATCTCACTCCAAATCAATAAATCCACTGAATTCTTCATCCTCGGTGTCGCTTCTGAACAAATCCACCAACTCCAGAGGAAGATGAAGCGTTCAGTGTTTGTCTTTGTCTTTTAAATGAGTGTAATGTTGATATTTTAAATGTTGAGTGGTTCAGGAGGAGTAGATGTTTGAATAATTCCACATATAAGTCGTGTTAGGATAAATATCTGTGCTCATAGTTTATTATTGTACCAGTCTCATGTGAAGACGAGGACTTGATTACACCGGTGTGACGCAGATATGTGTTCAGGACAACATATTCTACATCTATCTATAAATGTAATCAAATAACTAAGCAGGGCATTGATTTATTGATAGACATGTTCTGACTCATGACTCGTCTCCCCGATTAAGCAAAATATTGTTTGTTTTAGCAGAAACTAACGAACACAAGAGGAAAAGGCTGATTTCCTCAACAGTCGCGCCAAAAAAGTGACACTTATCGTCCGAAAAATAAGTTACTTCAATACGTCAAATCCTCTTTAATTAGTTTAAATCTGCTGGACTGGTTTAAATAAGAACCTAACGTGCAAAAGTGTTGACTGAAATCCTGAACACGCCCACACGCTTCTCCAAAACTACTTCAGATGGGCATGATTGACAGGTGGAACAGCCAATCAGGGACAGGCGCGGTCTGTCAATACCAAAACAAATACATCTGTTTACGAAGAAAACTAGAAAAGACACAAATATCACAGGAGAAACTCTAAATCTGACGTGAGATAAATGTGTTATGTTGAAAATAGCGGGTGATCAATGCGCCATGAAGTTTGGCTCGAGATGTGACGTTGGGCGTGGCATCAAATTAAACGTAATAAAAATAAAGTTGTTGGAATGAATGATCAAAGTTTTATGGGACAAACCACTATATTAGTGTAATAGCGACACGAGAGCAAAACCGTAGGCCACATTTGTCAAACTCAAGGCCCGGGGGCCAAATGCGGCCCACCATGTCATTTTATGTGGCCGCGAGAAGGTAAATTAAAGCATAACTGTCATTTTAAAATAAGTCTATAATGTTTGCACTGACAATAAACTAATGAGATTTTCCCAGCAAGTGGAACTGAGAAATATTTGCAAATAATCATCACAAAATGTTCAGGAAGAGGAAAATTGTCAGCGTGGAAGGAAGTTTGGAGGAAGAAAAGTGAAAGTGAATACAAGTTTGTGCTTTAAGGAGAAAATCTGTATGTTTTTTTGTGTTATGAGGCGCGGTCGGTCCAATCTACGTCGACATTTTGACACACAAAACACTATGAAAAAGTGAGACTGCAAGAAAAACAACAAACTGTCCAATAATTAAAAGGCTAAAAAAGTCTGTTTTTGAAGCAGAGCTGAAGATTCTGTCCAGATACACACTTTTAAAAATCAGAAACCGTCATTTAAAGTTAGAAAGTAGTTACATTTATTTTACATGACATTTGTTTACATTTAGTGACATTTATCCTGCCACAGTCACATCTGGCCCTTGACGGCGGCCATTTTGCTGATGTGGCCCTCGGTGAAGATGAGTTCGACGCCTCTGCCGTAGGCGTTATAACAGAACGATTATGACATAAGTGTTCGGATACTCCTTATAATTATCTCAAGAGGAGCAGCTATTTATTACACAAACTCGACTCAACGCAGTAGTAAATGTGTTTGTTTTTTTGCGCGGCGCTTTGGACATGTGCCTGGATTACGCTCGCTCGTACACATGATCCGTTTAAGGCTTGAATGTGCTTCTTAAAGTAAATTTCTTGGACAATGTTTGAGCCAGCTGTTGGTCGCAGATTTCAAGTGCTAACAAATCGATTTGGCAGTGATTCCTTATTGTGTTTCCGCTTCGAAGTATTCTGGCTCTCGTTTAGGCTTCCGAGTTGTCGTTTGGCAAACACACAGTACGTAGCTGCTCAAAAAAAAAAAAAAGCACAAGAAGCTCTACGTGTTCTTTCATTTATTGTTAGAACGGACAAAAAATGAAACAGAAAATTAGTCAAATGTGCAAAACTTAAATCAAATCAAATGTGCCTGAGTAAAATGGGACTTAAGTGCATTTGGAAGGACAAGACAAATGCTTTTGAATAATGTAACAGCCTTATCCTCTCTCAGGACTAATAGTGCACTCCCTAACGTTCTTTAAAGACGCTTTTCGATTAAGATGGACTAGTGTTAGCAATGTGTATGCTAATGTCGTGAAGCTAGTGTGTGTGTGCGCGGGATTGTTAGTGCAGGAAACTACTGAACGGACACGGTAGACGCTCTTATCTCCAGGTAAAAGCGGGTTATTAGCACCGGCGTCAAACTTTTAATCGGTTGTAAAGTGAAAGTACAAAACATACTCGGAGAAAACACAACCCGCAGTGAGCTTGTTCCTCAAGAAAACGTTACATCTCAATCGTCTGGTTTATCTCGGGGGGTCATGTTCGAAAAATAACCCGCAAAGTGTTTATTTTTTACATTATTCTCTCTGTTTTTGTGTGTAAAACCCCTCACCACACACTTTATACACTTTTCTCACACAGGCGTTAACATTTTCTCACATTTCTCTCTCGTTTAAACTCTCTCAAAGTTCAAACCTTCGTAGGCGTCTTTGTCGGTGCAGAACGTTTCATCGACATTGTGGGTTTTGTCGGGGAGAAAACAAATTGCAAACGTACAGCACTTCAGAGTCACACTGAGATCCAACGTTTATGTAAATTTGACTCTAATATTTTGTTCTGTTCAGTCTCTTGAGGCGGTGGTTTGTCACATTTAGATTTAATTTGACGTATTTTCTTGCTTCTTCTTTGCTTAAATCGACCGACAGCAGGACAGTTACAGCTCGTGTGCGCTCCTCAAATGTGCTGTACTGGAACAATAAGTAGGAACCAATATTATTATGAAGAAAGAAAATAATGTGTCCAACTTACCCTCCTCAGACCTGAGCTCTTTTGTGGCTTTATTAATTTCTCTTTGTTATTTGGGCTGATTGGACCTGATGATGTAATGTATGTGACATTTTGATAAAACATTTGAATAATGATTTACAAAAACTGTTTATTAAGACCCTGAAACAGCAACATTTGTCCTGAGTAAAAACAAAATGAGAAACAACAATTGTGCCTCTTGGAGCTGCAGACAGGAGCAGGAGACATGTGCCTTTACAAAAAAAAAAAAATAAAAAAAAAACAACTCTTAAAAATATTCTAAATTGAACATTTTTGCGTTGTTGCTGTTCTCCTTCTTCTAAAAAATTGCATTGTGGCCCAGACAACCCAAAATGTGTCAGGCCCTAGAAAAAATAATATGATAAATAATGTTCATTGTTAATAAAATAAGTAGAAAGTAATAAACAAAATACTAATAACCCAAATAAATGTTAATAAATAAAATAATAAGCGTCAAGTCTCATTCTGTAGTGTACAGGAGACACGGAGCCAATCAGGACGCACGACACGATGGTCTACAGTCCAACAGCCAATCAGGACGCAGAACACAATGCACTTTCACTTAAAAAAAATCTGCGAAACAGCGAGGCGAAAAGAAAACAATAAATAAAAGAGAATGGAGACTCACACCTGAAACTGAACGTCAAAACTAGTATAAACGTCATAACTAAACTCACTGGTTCATTCTTTTTTATCTGCTCAATAATAAAACATTAGGTCATTGTAAGACCCCGGCTCTGATCATTGTTTTATTTCTGTTTATTTCCAGGTTTATCATTTTCTTGTCCGTTTCTTTCTCTCCTTTGCGTGTTTCTATCTCTTGTAAAGTCCTGTTATGTTTTGCACTGTACTGTTTTTTCATAAATAAAAGAAAAGCTGAACCGCGATACAGCGAGGGACAACTGTAAACCACAAGAAAACGCTCCCTCTGAGTCGTCTCCTCGCTGCTCGCGCTGTCGACGCCTGACTATGTTCAAATACTAAAAGCTTTGCGTCTCTTTTGCACATTCCGGTTCCGATCCAAATCCTCCTGGTATCTGTCCAATCCTTTTTTTATTGAAGATTTTGTGGCAGAGACAATCTTCACTTCTTCAGGTGTTTTATCTGTTTGAGTTCACGAAATAAAAGTAAACAAGCTGTGGATTTTAAAACCTGCAGCACTTTCCCTTCCGACAAACCGATTTTGAGCAGAAAACCTGGCGGCAGTTTGTCCGCTGCACTTAAATATTGCGACTGGTTATAGTTTGCCTAATAGCGCCGCTGAAGCAAAGGTCAAATGATCAATAAAATGGCGGAAATCCATCTCCTGCCCCTGGAGCGTCGAGCGAGGCCGACGGAATACTAAGTGCTCCCCCCGGGCACTTTTCTCTTATCTGTTTTATGTGTTTTGGTCTGCAGAGGAATATGGAGGTGTGACAGTGAGGCGTGTGAAAGTGTCTGCGTAAACGACGGTCCATATCTGCCTCTGCATCTGTCTGTGTGCGAGGAACGAGCGGCCGGCGAGTGGTTTGCGTCATCTCACGGAAAAGACTGACAAAAGAGGGCACGGGGAGGATAAAAGAGCAATTTTACAGCCGAGTTGTGATTTATTTGGACTGTGTGTCAGGATAAAACATTAAGCACATAAAAGAACACCAGGTTTCTTATGGTTTTTTCCAAGTACAAATAGTTTTATTCTGTGCCTCGTGGTGCCAGGTACAACGTGTCCAGTCTGGATTCCACTCACTATCTCTCCGAGCGTTTCCTCCAGTCGACTGTGGACATGACAGACCTAAACTCAAGTGTAAATAAAGTTCTGACTACAGGATAAAGTTCTGTAGTTCATGGAGTACTCCCAGTGTCATTGTACTCACTGCAGTAGGAGTATTTTTAAAGTATTCACAGCCATAGAGCTCCTACTTTTCATTTAGAAGAAAAAGCACCACATCATGATACGTTTGATGTCGTTCTTCTGGCTAATATTACGCAATTATTTCATTATTTTTATTTATTTTGGGCATTTTATTTGGTTCCTTTTGCAGTAGAACATCAAAACATCCATGTTCACATCAAGGCAGTCGCACCAACAAAAAAAAAACAACAAAAAAACAAACAAAAGCAAGTCTGAAAAAGGAGTAGGAAGAGGAGAACTTATTTCACTTATTTTACACGTGTCAAACTCAAGGCTCAGGGGCCAAATGTCGCCCGCCACGTTGTTTTATGTGGTCCGCGAGAAGGTAAATTAAAGGCATAACTCTCATTTTAAAATAAGTCTCTGCTAATGAGATTTTCCCGATACGTGGAACTAAGAAATATTTGCAAATATTGATCCCAAAATGTTCAGAAAGAGGAAAACTGTCGGCGTGTTTCAAGAAAGGCGAAGGTGAAGACACGTTTGTGCTTCAAGGAGGAAAACCTGTGTGTGTTTTGTGTTACGAGGCGGGGTCGGTTGTGGAAAAGTACAATCTACGTCGGCATTTTGACAACAAACACGGAGAAAAGTATTCAAAAGTTAGTCCTCAAGAAAAACAACAAATTAAAAGGCCACAACCAAAAAACCTGCATCAGTGAAACTCGCTCTAGAGCAGGGGCGTCAAACACATTTTCACCGAGGGCCACATCAGCAAAATAGCTGCGCTCAAAGGGCCAGATGTAAAATAAACGTAACTACATTTTTTACTTTTTAATTAATTGTTCCTGTATTTTTTACTTATTCAACTTACAAATGTTGCATATTCATTTGCATAGATGTAAAAATATAGCTGTTTAACGGTGTATCGCTTGATAAAATAACATGTTAACACCATCATACCTTTTAATTTATTCTGTCGAGGGCCACATAAAATGATGTGGAGGGCCACATTTGGCCCACGGGCCTTGAGTTTGACACATGTGCTCTAGAGTCTTTTTCAGACGGCGAGTTTCTGAAGCTGAAGTCTGTGAGCGGTGAGCCCCGATACAAACTTTAAAAATGTCAGTTTATCAGGAGAATAAGTAATAAACACAGAAACAGTTATTTAACACGTTATAAAGTCGTTACATTTATTTTACGTCACATTTATTCTGCCTCTAACGTGACATAATACATTTTCTTTTGCATTCTTCACACATTTTGCATCAAATCACACGGACGTTTTACCCAAAAAAAAAACAGAACGTAACGGCGAAAACCATCTGAAGTGAAAAGGTGAAAAGTTTAAACTGGCCTCTCTCTGTATCAGACCAAACCAAAACTTAAATTGATCAATACTTTGGCATTTCTTTTGTTTTAAATCCACAGTTTCACCGCTCACACAGTCACACAAAAACTTTACAAGTCGTTCAAACATTATGCAGCATAAAACTTCCATAGTCTCTAAAATTGAGTAAAACACTTCTACACGTCACATGGTAATAACTTATAAAAGGCTTTGAATAATATAATTAAACTATAATATTTTACAAGGTCTGGACATTTTAATAATTTGGACTGGAGGAAAAGATTCTTAAATTGTAAACTGATCCAAGCAGAAGTATTCAAGTGGATCATAAATGTCACCGTAAATAAAACAGAACAGCAAAAGATATTCATGTTTGTGTATAAATACATTGTTAAAAGTTATAATTACCTTTTACATTTACATTTTCAGTCAAATGTCATGTATTATTCTTACTTTTTGTGTGTTTTTTCTCATGAATTTCAGCAAATATATTCATTTATATCACGGTTATTGCTACGTTGGGTCTGTCTGTTACAAATAAAGTCTTGTTTTTCTATGTTCTGCAAACGATCACACACATTTCGAGACACCTGTGCACTCCGTTTTACACTTTTATGCCCTGACGAAGAGCATCCAGCTGTTCGAAACACGTCCCGTCTTATGTAATAAAGAACTTTTAACAGTAAGTAACAGCCACATTTGGTGACGTATACAGATTTTTTGTCGTTTCTTTGCTTTTCGTCTGATTCCAAGCTACAGTTTTTAGGTTCTCTCTACAATTTCGCCCCAACGTCAACACCCCGAAGTCTGGTTCTCTGCCCGATCCGCCATCTTATTAGCCGTGTTTTAAATGTCTCTGAACGGGGCCAAGGCGTTAAATCATTTTACGATAAGTGTAAGTTTTATTCTCTAACCGGATCGAGTAAAAAAGCTCGTCACACTTCACAGTTTATACCACTTGTGTGTACATTACCGAGTCCTTTGTAACTTGTTGAAACTTGTCTCAGACGTTATATATCCCACCGTTTCACTGCAAAGCTCTTCATCACCCTGCGGCGGCACGTTTACAGGATCCCATTATCCCAAAGCTATAAATTATACAAAAGTTAGGGCCATATTCTGACAACCGCGGCCCAATCTCACCCCGCTTATGTAGAGGAAAGGGCTGCAATTTGTCTGAGATTGCGCGAGAGAAAGCGCTTGAAGCTCTATTATCTGCGTTCCGGGTGCGTTTTGCCGCCCGGGTTTGTTTTGAAAGAGTGGGAGGGGAAACCGGAGTGCGAGGAGCCTGATATTCAAGCTGCTGCCCCCAAGTATTTTATTTACATTTCATACATAGCCGCACCATTCTCTTAACCGGCGTTTGGTCTCTCGCGCGGTGAAATCACTTGTCTGGTTGTCGGCCAATTACTGTAGGCCATAAAAACAAGTGGAAGGAGCGTCTGAAGAAGAAGAAGAAGAAGAAGAAGAAGAAGAAGAAGAAGAAGAAGAAGAAGAAGCGCTGGCAGGAGTTGATAGTCCAAACCAGAGGGAAAATATAAAGAAAGCTGGTGTTATAAGAGGGCGCTTTGATTCTTAAACAAACACAGACTCTCGGGGGGATAAACATAACACAGTGGAAGCGTGAGGAAACTCCACGGAACGATTGGACACAGCACAGGTCGAGGTTATTTATAGATTCAAGATGGCCGACGAGAGACGAATGCAGCTTGTTCAGAGACGTCCTTGTGCAGAGCATCATGGGAGATGGATATTTTGAGATGGTTTTCTATAGTTATTCTGTCCCCCGGCCATAAAGAGCTCAGATTAGAAAAAAACAAACTCAGAGAGACCTTTATTTATTTATTTATTTATTAATTCAATTATTCATTCATTCATTTTATTTATTTTTTTATTTATATGTATTTATTTATTTATTTATTCATTCATTTTATTTTTTTATTTTTCTGTATTTATTTATTTATTTATTCATTCATTTTTTATTTATCTGTATTTATTTTTATTTATATATTCATTCATTTTTTTTTATTTATCTGTATTTATTTTTTTATTTATTTATTCATTCATTTATTTATTTATTTTTTATTTTATTTATCTGTATTTATCTATTCATTTAATTTTTTTATTTATCTGTATTTATTTATTTTATTTTTTATATGTATTTATTTATTTATTCATTCATTTTATTTTTTTATTTTTCTGTATTTATTTTTTATTTATTTATTTATTCATTCATTTATTTATTTATTTTTTATTTTATTTTATTTATCTGTATTTACCTATTCATTTTATTTTTTTATTTATCTGTATTTATTTATTTTATTTTATTTTTATTTACATTTTTTCAATGTTTTGTAGTTGAATTTCCCTCCAGACTGGACTGTGCAGGTGGATTAAACAGGACTGTTGTGATCCAGCTCAGCGAGGGAAAGGAACGAGTAACAAAACAAGATGGAAGATTGTAAAACTAAAGTTATACGAGGGTCAAGGGGAATTTTTCTGTATAAGGACTTTTAATACAGATAGAAGCTTACTTTTATTTATTTTTTGTACTTGTTTTTCACATGGATTTAATTTCTTTTGCAGATTAAAAAAAAAGCTTTGAGAGTTTTGGCAATTAACAAAGATGGCCGACCAAGAAGCTCCAGGATTGAACAGCGGTCAGTTATCACGTTTTTGGAGCTTTTTGGTCGGCCATCTTTGTTAATCGCCAAAACTCTCAAAGCTTTTTTTTAATCTGCAAAAGAAATTAAATCCATGTGAAAAACAAGTAAAAAAAATAAAAATAAAAAAAATAAAATAAAAAAAGTAAGCTTCTATCTGTATTAAAAGTCCTTATACCGAAAAATTCACCTTATTTATTGAATGACCCTCATAGCTTATTTAAAAGGAAAAGCAAAAGTTAATAAAAAGCGGCTCTTAACGGAGTCGTTTTCAATGTAAAACAAAAACAGCTACAAAACAAAAATACAGAAATGACAATAACACAAAACAAACCAGTCTCAGAACGAAATGAAGGTCTACCAGAGTCACACAGACACAGAGCCCAGCGGCCAGGAGCGGCGGGGGGCGGGTCCTTTTAGGGCGTGGCTGCCACAGGTGAACAGTTGGGATTGGCCGGGCTCTGGGTCGTCGCTCCGATCGCTCAGGAGTCAGTCGCAGATCAGCCTGAGGAGCAGAACAACGGCAGGAGACGCCCGTGGCTTCAAATCTCACACTGGGACAGATCAGCAGCAGAGACGACACAAAAACACAGAGAGAAATGTGCCAGCGTCAGAAAGTCTGGTCTCAGTCACAGGTCATGGGTCTAACATCAGGACAAAGACCCAAAACACCATCATTTATGTCCAGGTCTGTTTCATGAGTTTATTTTTTTTTATATAATTCTGTTGAAAAGCAATGTCTGACTTTTTTATTTATTATTACTTTTGTCAGATTCAAGTTATTTCTGTGACCAGTGTGAGTTTTTCTTTCATTAACCACGACGGGACCAACAGTTTTGTCCACTTGTGTCAGCCTGTAGGAGGCGCTGGAGGCCTGGGGCTGTGACTCCCCCATGAAACGTGTGAACTCCATGTGAGGTGGACGACATCACGTCAGGACTGATAACGCCGAGGGCTTCGGGGTCAGTTTTTCCCGTACAGAACCACAGTCGGGCTTCTGCTGATGAAATTGTTTAAAAATCCACTTCCACGTTGCCGGATGCGACTTCATGAATCTCAATAAGACGTGGAAACACATTTTGAAGGTTAAATCGTGACAAACAGGCGCAGGCTCGTCACAGCGCGTCAAACCCTCGTTATGGTTTTGCCCGATGAGATTAGTCCATCAGCCAAGGTCACGGATCAGTCCTGAAACTTAACTTCAATTTGGGTCATGTTTCATCTTTATCTGAGCATTGAACCCTCATTAGTGTCAGCGAGCGGTGCCAGAAAGTGCAAAATGTCAGCAGAAGGGCCAGAGAAAAAACAAATGAACATTTGTCTTCGATATCAGAGCAGACTCCGCCAAGTCTTATCTGCCGCTGCGTCGGACCCTCATGTGTCCACGTGTGCCAAAGACTGATTAAACTTCAGCGCAGCAGTGACCAGTGCTTCGTTTTTACATTTTTACAGGAACATTTGAGGACTGGGTGAACGGGCAGAGGAATCAAGACAAAACAGTAACAGGAACACACAAAAAGCCACGCAAAACAACACTACACGTTTATTTAAAGAACAGGACTTTATTTTAGGAACTGTCCTGTGTTTGATGGAATTTTACACACAAAATCACTATAATTTTGATTATCTAGCAAGTAGTGGTTGTTATAGGCGTTAAAATGTCTTAAACCAGTGTGTAATAACCAGAAAACAGAAATGCAAAGCAAAATTTAGAGATTACAAAAGTCAAACGTCACCCATTTTACATAGACTCACACAGTTGTTGTCCTGGACCCTTCGGCGCTCGTGTTACAGCTGTTAAAAGGGACTTTTTAGTGGGTTTCCTCCTGTGTGTCCTCGTCATCACGTCTCCTTGAGGCCTTCTCTCCTTCTCTGGTCATTATTTTATCATTAAGCACAATTTGCAGTTATTTTGGTGAAATTACAGCTTTATCTGAAGATTAATGATGGTAAAAAAGGTGAAAAACTTAGACAAAATGGTGCCTCTACTTCATAATTAATACACAAGAACAACATTTATTTGTGTTATCTACAGTGCAAAATGAATCCTACAAATAATTCATTCATTTTATTTTATATATTTTTAATTTATCTGTATTTATTTATTTATTCATTCATTTTATTTTTTTTATTTATCTGTATTTATTTTTTATTTATTTATCTGTATTTATCTATTCATTCATTTTATTTTTTTATTTATCTCTATTTATTTTTTATTTATTCATTTATTTATGTATTTATTTTTTATTTATTTATCTGTATTTATCTATTCATTTATTTTATTTTTTAATTTATCTGTATTTATTTATTTTTTAATGTATTCATTTATTCATGTATTTATTTATCTGTATTTATATATTCATTCATTTTATTTTTATTTATTTATCTGTATTTATTTTTATTTATAGTTCATTCATTTTATTTTTTTATTTATCTGTATTTATTTTTTTATTTTTTATTTATGTATTTATTTTTATTTATTTATCTATTCATTCATTCATTTTTTTATCTGTATTTATTTTTTTTATTTATTCATTCATTTTATTTTTTTATTTATCTGTATTTATTTATTGTTTATTTTTTTTATTTTTTATTTTTTTCAAATAAAACAGCACTAAACATGTGATAAAAGTTTGCTCAAGTTTGTTCAAGCTGCACTTGTTGTTCAGACGCTCCATGACGTCAGCGTCTCAGTTATTACAGTAACACAGGGAAAGCGTCACGTCTCCACTTTTTAGAACGAGTACTTTGAATTGTGCTTTTTAGAGGTAGTTGTTTGAATCGTGACGACTGCTGAGTTCTTTCACACACAATTTGAAAGAACTTGATTCTTTCTGCACCAATAACTGAAAACTGACAGAAACCAGAATGTTTTTGGACAAACGGCTCAAATGAAGCTCTGGCAGTGACACTCGATGGTGATGACAAAGACTCATAAACCTTCAGATGGAGCGATTCTGATAAACATTTGAATCGGTTGAACTGATTGTTTTTTTCTGAGCTGTTTTTATTTGTATATTTTTGTTTGCTCAAAGTACAAACGTGTTAAAAATAAACCCTCAGTCTTTTCAGCAGGTCTCAAACTTTAATAAATGAAGCTTTTACTTTTCAGTCCTGTTCAAAATGTCGTGGAGTAGAAAGTTTAGACAGTATTTGATTTAACCTTTGGGCTCAATTTGACCCCAATTTATTTTTCTTATAACTTTTTTTAATATAATTTGGAGCTTTTTTCAGTCTGATTTTAGACTAATGCACTGATACCAAATTTATTTATTTATTTATTCTTTTTCTTTTGGTTAATAGGCCGTATTTTAGTAAAGATTGTGCATTTTTTTACCTCAAAATCTCCTGTTACTCTTCATTTCCATCACTGTCCTGTGTTTGTCGAGTATAGACGTGGAAATTAAGTCGATTTGAGTTAGAAGAGAAACAAACTGGGGTCAAATTGAACTTTAACGTAACTTGTTTTTCAGATATTTCTTATTCTACAATCAACATTTTTTCAAACTTTAATTTTGATAGAAATCATCCAAATGAACAAACAGCCCAATTTTCAACCTTTTTGATGAAGAAATGTTATTTTTTGGAATCATAAATTACCCCAGGACGACACAAGGGCTAAAACGTACTGAAGTAAAGTAGAAATACCTAAAATGTGGTACTTAAATACAGTACTTTACTACGTTTACTTAGTTCTCTTCCATCAGTGGCAGTTTTTCACTTATAAATTGTGATTCTCAAAACAATCTGGACCATGTGTCTTGGTGCACTTGACCGGGGTCTTCTTGGAGCGTCTGCGCCGGGTCGACTCGCAGATACCTGCAGCCCCTCGGCCCCGCACACCTGCTCCTCGCTCCAGCCGCCTCGCGCTGCCAGGTGGTCGTGGTTCATTTTCTGCCTGAGAAATTGAGCCAGATTTGCCTCCTGTTTCCTTGTTTTTGGCGGCAGATTTTTTGGAACGTGTGCTGTATTTGGACCGGCCACGCTCGCTTGGACGCTCCACTGTCTATTCACCGAGCCATTTGAATGTCCTTAGGCTTTTTGAGACGCTGAATATTCTCTAAAAGTTGCGTGAAAGAGAGAGCGTGTTTCCAGGGACTGTTTGACGGGGATTTCACGTATTACGCCGGGAGTCACAGTCGGTCAAGTCACTGGAAAAATACTCACTGATAATTGCTGCTCAGACTCATGTCCTTCCTCTTATGTTGTTTTAGTCAAGTCTAAATTTAGACACTGAACATTCTGATGTGTTTAACCTGCAGCTATTTTTATCTTTAACTTAATCAGACCGACCTTTGACCCTGTTGTGGAACTTCTAATAGTAAAAACCTTAAAAAAAATAAATAAAATCGATAGAAAAGTTGTCTTGAATCAGAGCAAATACAGAGGAAAAAGTGAAGGAGGAGCGACACGTAGAGGATGTATAAAATGGGACTTCAACAGATCGAAAAGAGACAAAAAACAGGACAACAACGAATCTGAACCTACGAGGAGGTGGAACTGTTCCTCACACATCGGGCGTGTCTCAAAAACCTCAGAAAACGTTCAGACAGTACGAGATTCTGATCTATTTCAAACCTGCACTTTAACCTCCTAAAACTCGAGCTCTTTTATGTCGTGGCTTTATTCATTTGTCGTTGTTATTTGGGTTGATTGGACCTGACAATGTAAAAACAAATACTTATCTTTAACATTATGTCGTTTGTGAGAAAATTATGTAAATCAAATGTCCTCATATGTGACGTTTTAATGATTTTTGATAAAATATTTGAGTAATGATTTGAAAAACTATTTATTAACCTGAAACTTTTATTATTTTATTATTAACCTGAAACAGCAACATTTGTCCTGACGTAAAAACAAAATGAGAAACAACAATTGTGCGTCTTGGATCAATGTGTCTCATGTGAAGAGACAGGAGCAGGAAGATACGTGTCTTTACAAAAAATATAAGTAAATACAAATATTCTGCACATTCTAAACTCTTAAAAATATTCTAAATCAAAAATGTTTGCATTGTTGCTGTTCTTCTTCTTTTAAAAGTTTGCATTGCGGCCCAGAAATGTGTCAAATATGAAGACGCCAGGTCCCAGGAGGAGACAGAAACTGGTCCAGCCAAAGGACAAAACCCCAAGACACAAAGTAAAGTGTCTACTCCGTTCAGTGAAGAGTGAGCGTCACACTGGAGAAACTAAACAGACACAGACAGAAGAGAATGAACCGAGAGAGAGAGCAGCTCAGGACCACAGTCTGCTGTTCATCTGCATCTCAAAGACACAAAAAAACACAAAAGAAGAAGAGAGTGAAGTTCAGATCTGAGCCAGAGGAAAGAAATGGTTTGAGAGGAGAGTTAAAGAAGTGATTTTTGTGAGGAAAGACAATCCTTCCCCATCTATAACTCCATCCTCAGACACAAAGAGAACGATAACAGGGTTGTTAAAGGTTGAATAGGGTCGTTTCAACTGAAAGTAATCGACAAGAACGAAGCGATTTGTCCAGTTACCAGATTTAAACGTCGTCTTTTGCCATACCTACACTGTATTTATATCGTCAAAACAATCGTACTAGTTTTAATCTAGTCCGAGTGACACCAGGGCTGCAGGACACATCGTCTCGTACGTTAACAAACAAAAGACATGCCCGTGCGTAACGACAGATAGTATCACGTAAATGAGGTCAAAGAGACGGGAACATTCCATATCGATGTACGTAAAGCTTTTAGGAATTAGGTCAAAGAGACGGACGACAAAACAAATCAACACAAGTGAAGATTTAGGGCAAAGAAAACTATAACAACCCCCAAACGTAAAGTCTTAATATGAGAAAACGCCACTAAATGGATTTAAAAACAACGTGGGAGACAGCGCCGGGAATCCTCAGACTCACACGTAAATGTAGATATAATTTTACATAACAATCCAAACGAAAGTGTATTTTTGGACAATATACACGACGGTGTTTGATCGTGTTCTACCGTCGCGTGTTTCCTTTGCGTTTCTTTCTCTGTAGCGTTGGACTTTGTGCGTTACGGCCCATTTCTTCAGGCAATACCTCTCGGAGACGAATGGTTTGCTCCGGACGTGTTGTACGGCGATGGCACATTCGTATCATCATTCTTACAAACATCTGTGTCCACGCGATTTTTCACTTTGGCTCGGAGTCTAGTCCATTGCGCACGTGAACGTCGGTCCTGAAGAATCGGAGGGAGACGGGCGACCTAACAAAGCGCCGTATAGATCCAGGGAGAAGGCGTTATCATTCTCCCGAGGTTCATCATTCAAATGCAGCGTCGACTTTATGTATGTGCAGTCACTCGCCGGATGTCACGCTGAATCTCTTTATAAGACGACGCCGGAATAGGTGCATGAAAACAACAACATATATTAAACTTTAGAGAAAAAACACGGGAAATGTTTTATAATAACGAAAAGCCTCAATAGCATAAACAAAGACCTAATAATTAATCATGAACTAACCACTAAATTAACATATTTTCTGGACTATACGTCGCTCTGGAGTATAAGTCGCACCAGGAAGAAAAAAAACACATATAAGTCGCATTTTTCAGAAGATTTATTTTGCAAAATCAAAGACCAAGAACAGGCGTTTTATCTTTAAAGCAAACAAACTTATAAAACTGCATAAAAACTAAAATTATATAACATTTACTCTAACATAGCTTCATTTTAGTTGCAGGTTTTCACTAAACGCACCAAGTTTTGCTCCATATACAGTATTTTCCGGAATATAAAACGCTCTGGAGTAAAGACGCATCAACCAAAAAGCCATAATAATGAAGAAAAACATGTATCAGTCGCACCAGCCAAAAAATGTATAATAATGAAGAAAAAAAACAAATATAAGTCGCTCTGGAGTATAAGTCACAGCAGCCAAAAAATGTATAATAATGAAAAAACATATAAGTCGCATTTTTGGGGAAATTTATTTTACAAAATCCAAGACCAAGAACAGACATTTTATCTTTAAATCAAGTTCTAATAATAATAATAAAATGTGGACCAACAGGCTGAATATCAGTACATCACGCTAACGTAACACATTTATATTTATTCAGCTCCATGAAGCACAGACAGAACTGAACACGTGTCTGGTTTGTTAACGTAAGATATTAACAGTTAATCAGATAAATAAAGCAGAAAAAACAACAAGTTTACTCTGGATCTCACTCCAAATCAATAAATCCATTGAATTCTTCATCCTCGGTGTCGCTTCTGAACAAATCCACCAACTCCAGAGGAAGATGAAGCGTTCAGTGTTTGTCTTTGTCTTTTAAATGAGTGTAATGTTGATATTTTAAATGTTGAGTGGTTCAGGAGGAGTAGATACTGGTCCAAGTCTAGAGCCCCTCGCACGACTGTCACTGTGACAAGAACCAACATGTGACATTATAGATTTGAATCATTTCACATATAAGTCACATCTGAGTATAAGTCGCACCAACGACAAACTGTGGAAAAAGTCACACTTATCGTCCAGAAAATACGGTAAGTAGCTACTAAGACGAATCCTTCTTTATAAACTTTTAGGGCGTCTGCTGTTTGCATAGAGCGTTTTCTTCATGAAACAGGAAGTGCTCTGTTAGCATGCTAAACTCCAGAGAAACTCCACTCTGGCCATGTTGAATAATTAGTTTGAAATGCAATAAGTGAGCTATAACTTTGGACCACTGCTAAAATGAGCTAGTTCTTTTTTTTCCCAAGTATTAATTTTGCTTTAACACAAATTAAAACGTCGTTTTTATAAAGTGCTGTACCAAAAATTGAACAAAATTGAACTAATTTGTATTCTAACGTATTGTTTTACCCTAAAAGTTGAGTAAACTTTCACTTTCTCCTTTAAAAATTAACCATTCTAGAGTCTGTATCAGCAATTATAAAGTGAATTCTATCGAGATTTTATGTTGTGCTTGAGTGATTTCCACGACACAGCACAAGTTATTTTCTATTAAAGTAAGTCTTCAAAGTGCAGTGAGGTTTGGAGATAACATGCAGTATCTGGCGGCTTTGGTGTGTCTGCCCGACTGAACTGGACTGAACCAGAGCCAGGGAATGATGAGCACGCCGCCCGCCCTCCTCGGCCCTAATCCGCCCCAATCTCATTTAGATTAGCCCTGACATTCTTTGAGCCGAGTCCATTACTAGCATACCACACGGCACATGGAGCCGTGCACACTGCTGCCGCACACGTGTGAGGAAGTGAGCTTTACTTATCTGTGAAGTGATATCTGTGTCTCGTTTTGTGAAGAGAACAAGTTTGATTATGGCACAGATTGAGCCACGTAGTTGGATTAGATTATGAGACACAGAGCTCATTTTAGCGCTCAAATGTGTAGCGCTAAACGATCGCGGTCTCGCTGTTTCGCAGAATTTTTTGGGGCGAAATTTTGCATTTTTTTTTTTTTTTACAGAGTATGAACGTGCTTTGTGTCGTGCGTCCTGATTGGCTGTTGGACTGTAGACCATTGTGTTCTGTGTCCTGATTGGCTGTTGGACTGTAGACCATTGTGTCCTGCGTCCTGATTGGCTGTTGGACTGTAGACCATTGTGTCCTGCGTCCTGATTGGCTGTTGGACTGTAGACCATTGTGTCCTGCGTCCTGATTGGCTGTTGGACGTGCCGTGTTTCCTTTACAGCCAAATTTTTCAGCCAAATTCATGTAACGTTTGATTTATTTTACGTATATTATTTCATGTTTTAACATTTATTTGGGTCATTAGTATTTCATTTATTACTTTTTACTTATTTTATTAACAATGAATATTATTTATTATATTATGTTGGACACATTATTTACTTTCTTCATAATAATATTGGTTCCTACTTATTGTTCCGGTACAGCACATTTGAGGAGCGCACACGAGCTGTAACTGTCCTGCTGTTGGTCGATTTAAGCAAAGAAGAAGCAAGAAAATACGTCAAATTAAATCTAAATGTGACGAACCACAGCCTCAAGAGACTGAACAGAACAAAATATTAGAGTCAAATTTACATAAACGTTGGATCTCAGTGTGACTCTGAAGTGCTGTACGTTTGCAATTTGTTTTCTCCCCGACAAAACCCACAATGTCGATGAAACGTTCTGCACCGACAAAGACGCCTACGAAGGTTTGAACTTTGAGAGAGTTTAAACGAGAGAGAAATGTGAGAAAATGTTAACGCCTGTGTGAGAAAAGTGTATAAAGTGTGTGGTGAGGGGTTTTACAGACAAAAACAGAGAGAATAATGTAAAAAATAAAGCTGATACTTCACGGGTTATTTTTAGAATGTGACCTCTGAGATAAACGAGGAAAGACTGAATATTAGAACTTTCAACTGTAACCTAAACACATTCTGAACCATGTTTTATTTTCTATCAGAGCAGACAAAAGAAACTAGACGTTAGCATTGAAAAAGTGCGGTATGCTAACACAAAACATGTCCCACAAGGCCGTGACCTCGAGCGCATGTTATTTTCACCCGTCTGCGTGGGTTTGCTCCTGGACAAACTTGTTTTCAGACAAATTCTGGCGTAAAAACACACGCACATAGTCGCGTTATCAGACCCGCCGCGCTCCTCCGTATCTCGCAAACGAAACAAACAACATCGTTTTCCTAAAAGTTCACCGCGTTCTACACAAGCGCCGCGCCTTGACTCCGTCCCGCCCCTCCATTTTCCTCCGATAAACCGAGCAGTCCTCCTGTTTGTTTTGAAAATATTGTCACATAGCGTTCTGTTACATCCCTGCAGTCCGCTTAGTGAAAACAAACACGACATTTCTTTTGTAAAAACACTTCTGGGCTGCGTAAAAAACACTACAACCCGACACCGATTTGACCTATTTTTTTTTTTTAGATGAAACACAAGTAGCGTTTTGTGAGTTGGATGCAAATAGTCGACTCGTATATCGCTTATTGTCGTGTTATTTGTTATTCTCCGTGTACTTGTAGCCATGGCAGCGTCTCCTCCTCCTCCTCCTCCTCCTTCTGCGTCTTTTCATTTCCTCCCCACTCCACTATTTTCTCCTACTCTGCCTCTATCATTAAATCAAGATTGAAAAGCCATATCTTCACCACATGACACATTACAAAAGATTTAGAGCATATCTCATCCCGTAAATAATAACAGATGTGTAAAATTGCACCTCATTGTCGTCCTACACAGGGATTAATGTCAATAGTCTCGTTCTGGTTGTCTTGGCCGGGGTCTCATTTGTCGGTCTGTCCTACCCTCTATTGTCTGCCATCTCATTTCCGTTCCTTTTCTTTGCTGTCCATGTTACACTCACAAAGTCATTCAATACGTCCACACTATTTCCTCTCCGCTCTGTTTGTTCCTCTATAAGACACGCTATTGGGCCTTTGGTAATGGGCTCCGCAAAGAAAGTCTGCGAAGTCGGCGACAATATGTGAAGTAATAAGATACAGGAGAAATGACAAGAAGTTCGGTTCCAGATTCGACGTCGTCTCGGCTGAAACTCGCCGCGCAAAACAGGATTTTTTTTGCTGTTTTAAACGTGCAGCCCGGAGAAAAAGGCGAGATTTTAAATATTAAGCGCAAAAAAATGCAGCGGGATATGAGAGCGAAGAGCACGTGCACCGCAAGCTAAAATCCACATCGGCCATTTCCTTTTTACGGTGTGTGTTTAAATGTGAAATGTGCAATAAATAAATGATTTTAATGCACAAAAAGTCATTAAGCTTAATCTACAGCAGCTTCACCCTGATCCTCGCCGCGTGGATGGACAAATTTGCAGAAATACTCGCGCCTTTTACTGTTAAAGGACGCTACAAACTCGATTAACAGCGCCGTTTTCTGGACTTGGCGTCAGTATTTGCAGAGGATAAATTCAAATGGATGATCTAATGAGAGGGGAGGAACAAACTTGTCTAATTATTTTGACCATTTCCTGAGTTTGTATCTTCTGCGTCGCTCCTTCTGCCCCTGACGCTTTATTTTATTGGCTGTTGCCGCGGTGATGTTTGACGTTTTGATATGACGCCACACGCACGAGGATCACAGCGGGTTAAAAATCACTCATGAGGATCCAAACTTGGGTCACGCGATGTACAAATTGGTCGGACGATTGCTTATTTTCTTACAAAGCTGCAAAACGTTGTGTTTCCCATCATGCAGCGGTGGTCAAATATCACGCTAAGGGAAGATAACGGCTGCGTTCTGGTCGTTCTGGTTGGTTTTCTGTAGCTTCTCTCACCTCAGGACGCTGTCGCCCTCATGCTGGGACGGTTATAAAACACTCACCTCGTTCAACTTTATAGAATGTTTAACCCTCGCTCTTCTAGTCGTATAAAAACCCCGGTACAATCTCATCTTTTCAGACTCTGCACCAAACTCTACTCAACTTTCTCCAGATAAACTCAGACAAGACTCAAGTCGTCAACAGAGAAAGTGTCAGCGTCACCTCCAGTCTCTGTCTCTAAAACCTTCAAATCAGGAGAGAAATCTAGAGGTAATAATGGACTCAGACTTGAACTTTAACAGACACATCAAATCAGTAACATCTGCAGCTTTTTACATTGAAAAACATGTGAAAAATCAAAGGTAAACTGTCCAAACCAGACTCAGACTTATCCTGCGTTTGTGTCCAGTAGATTAGCTTAACATCTGCAGTTTTCTGTTTTAATGTTAATTTCATGATGATTATTTGTGATTATTTATGTTTTGATTTGTGTGATTTTAACGTGTTTCTTATTCTGTAAAGTTACGATTTGTGCTGTACAGATAAACCGACTCTGCTTCAGACGTCACTTCTCACTTAATCCTGCTTTAAATTTTCCTGGACGCCGCTTTCAACCCGACTGTTTTGCTTTAACCGATTCTAAAGATCCGCAGAACGCCCCTCGTGCCTCTGCGCTTGTTCTTCATCCAACAGAACAGAAACCAACACCTCCGTGAAGTCGGGAAGAAGCAAATCAGGTCCTAAACGTGTCAAATTATCCCGCAGAGTGTGACGGGCTTAAGACGTGTGTGTGTGTGTGTGTGTGTGTGGGCAGGATTACGTAAGAAAAATATGTTTTGCCTTGATTTTTTTGATTTTTTTGACCATAAATCACAGAGATATGTCCAGACGGAGCGCGTGTTCTGTAGGTTCGGTGTAACTGCGGCTTTTCTGTGGCCTCCTCCCACGTTCTGCAGAAACGTGAGTGTGACGGAGTGAATCTAATAAACGTGACGAGACCGCGGAGCTTTTTACGAACATAAAAACACGCCGTTTCCTGAAGAACATCAAAGCGCGGCGTCAGACAAGCGCGGCGTCTTTTGTATCAGGCGGCGTCGGCCATGCGGGGTTGATAAGTGGGAGGGCTGCTGCAGACTTTGATAATGTGCTGTTATGGAGAGGAAAGGAGCAGATTGGGAGCGTGAGATGTGCTGACGCGCAGGAACGCAGAGACAGGCGGTGTCAAGATGCTGTATGTGGTGTGTCAGCCGTTCTGTCGGGCGGCGTGGAGGTTCGGGCGAGGGGAGTTCCTCCGCAGACCAGGTGACAGCAGCTGAAACGATGAAAAACTGAGACAAAATGATGAAGAGAAGAAAGAGGAAGGTGGGAAACGGTGGGAGGACAGAAACAGAAACAGAGCACCACCTGAACAAATGAATGTGCCAAATAATGAACAATTCTCCTCTTTTGATAAGATTAAGTCGTATTTATTTTTAATCAACTCAATTCAAATCTTTACTTAAAAAAATAAATAAATAAAAATAACTCAAAATTGGAAAATACTGGACATAAATATTTGAATTGAGCCTTACACCTGATCAGAATAAAAGTACAAGAATAATATAACTGATTAGTCATACCGATTCTGATTTTAAAAAAAATAAAAAATAAATAAATACCCATAAAAATTACCCATAAAAAATAAAATTAAAAATAAATAAATAAATAAATAAATAAATAAATAAATAAATAAATAAATAAATAAATAAATAAATAAATAAATAAATAAATAAATAAATAAATAAATAATAACACTAAATTAAAAAATAATAAAAAACTCAAAATCATACTGGAAATAAAAATTTGAAATGAGCCTTTCACCTGATCAGAATAAAAGTACAAGAAAAATAGAACTGATTAGTGATATTGATTATGTAACAGCCTGATTGGAGTTGCACACGTCATTAGAATTTTCTGGAGTTTTTTTTGCTTTTTTTGTTTACTTTACTTTTTCTTGTTTTCTCATTATTTTTTGGTTTAATAAAATTAAAATCACTCCATGTCGGCCGCCGCCCAGAACATGGAGACTCACGGAGACGACATGATTATGATGTTATTTTATATCCTTCTGTTTGATAATGTTCACCAAACCACCTGAGTGTGATCGGACACTGGTCTGTTCTGCTGATTTGCAGAAACGGCGTCTCAGTTTTTAATGTTCGGTAACTGTTGAACCATAAGCCGCCCTTCACTTCTCACAGGACTCAGTTATCACCCGCTCAAAACCGAACAAAATCTGAATTTAAGAGCAGGGCGTGCTATGGAAAACCCACTTTTAAGCGTTCTATCATGATGTAACGTTTTCTCATTAAAAACATGTCTGAAGAGGTTTTAGATGTCACCGATCTCTCAAACTCTTCTTACGTTTAGCAATACGACACAAACCTACGTCACTCATGCTCCTGCAGAGACAGTTTCCACAAATGTACAACATGAAGATGCGTAATAATACACTACAACTTCACAAACCTGACAGATTTCATAGTTTAGTGTTAACAAAATCAACTCTCTGCACAACTTTCTGACATGTTACTCCAGGATTTTTCTTTCTGCCCAGGTCCAGCGTCACAAAACAGGTTAAAAACTAATGATGTGACGTGAAAGAGTCGGCTCTTTTGAAACGGTCCCTTAACGTCAGAGGCGTCAAACTCAAATTCACACTGGGCCAAAATAAAATAAAAACTGAGACAAATTCATGGGACAAACTCAATATTTATTTAAAATTGACTGCACCTGATGTGTAAAGTTTAACCTTTTCATATGTAGCTTGGTCTTACAAACATATGAGAAATAAAAGACACAATAAAAGACATAAATAAAATGGATTATGTCTCTGTAGCTTTTCAAGATGTTTTTTATTTTTTAAGTAAATCTTTTTTTTAACAAGCTAACAACAAATAAAACCAAAAAATAATAATGTCATTCAGTGAAAATTTGACTTTTAAACTTTTATTAACAGTTCATTCCTTGGAGTAGAAAAAATGCAGAGAGAAAAATTAAATTCACCGTCGATTTGCTACATTCAGATTTAACTTTAATTTAGCGCATTGGTCTCGACTGCACCGCCGTATTAGCAAAGCATTCTGGGATTTGTAGTAAAAGTGTGCTGTACACCAGGAGGCCAGCTGCACATTTGATATGACCTCACGGGCCAAATATAATCACACCGTGGGCCAGATTTTGCCCCTGGGCCTGAGTTTGACACATGTGCTTAACGTGAACGGCTGGAAATGAATCTTTTTCTTTCTAGTTTTTACACATTTTTAGACGGATTAATGTTGAACCAGCACATGAATCAGCACAGAAACAGAAAAGGCAACACAGAGAGAGATTTGTGAAGAAAAAAACTCATTTGAATAATTTATTATTATTATTATTATTATTATTATTATTATTATTATTATTATTATTATTATTATTATTGTTATTATTATTATTATTATTATTATTATTATTATTATAGTTATTAAGTTTTATTTAGATGTTTTATGTTTTAAAAGGATAAACACTCTTCCACGCTCAGTTTGAACCATTTTAAATACATCTGAGCCTTGATCGTTTCTCTTTCATATAAATAAATAATAAAAGAGCCAGTCTTTTGAACGGCTCTTTGAAATGAATCGATCCAAACGATTCGGATCCGATAAAAGAGCTGATTGTCCCATCTCTGTTAAAAACCTGATGCTAAAAACAACAACTTCTGTCTGTTTTGACGTCCTGTTTTTAAGGCAGGAGGTGAATAAAGATCAAATACTTTGGCACACTTTTATTTTACTGCTGTGGTGGAATTTCAAATAGTAAAAACCTTAAAAATGTAATGAAAAAGTCTGATTTATTGAGTCATTTGTGCACAATCGTCTCATCCTCAGCTCAAATGAACAAACGTACAGTGGATTTGAAAACAGTCGTACCAGTTTAATCTGGTCCAGGTGACTCCAGGCTGCAGGACACATTGTCTCGTACAAACAAAGATACACCTGCGCGAAAGACAGATCAGTATCATTAAACGAGGTCAAAGAGGAACATTCCATCGATACACGTAAGGATTTAGGAATTAGGTCAAAGAGACAGATGACAAAACTAAGTCAGGACAAAAAATGAACAATTCTCCTCTTTTGATAATAATAAGTTATATTTATTTTTAATCAACTCAATTCAAATCTTTACTTAAAAAAAAAATTAAATAAATACCCATTAAAAAAAAAAAAAAAAAAAAAAAAAGAACTCAAAATTGGAAAATACTGATAACTGATTAGTCACACTGATTCTGATTTAAAAAATAAAATAAAATAAAATAATAAATAAATACTCATAAAAATTACCCATAAAAAATAATTTCCCATAAAAAAGTAATAATAATAAATTAAAAAAACAACAAAAAAAAACCTAAAAATTATACTGGACATAAACATTTGAATTGAGCCTTACACCTGATCAGAATAAAAGTACAAGAATAATATAACTGATTAGTCATACTGATTCTGATAAAAAAAAATAAATAAATAAATAAATACCCATAAAAATTACCCATAAAAAATAATTACCCATAAAACAATAATAATAATAATAATAATAATAATAATAATAATAATAATAATAATAATAATAATAATAATAATAAATTAAAATCATACTGGAAATAAACATTTGAAATGAGCTTTTCACCTGATCAAAATAAAAGTATAGAATAATATAACTGATTAGTGATATTGATTATGTAACAGCTGAAAGAAAAACCTGCAGCCTGATTGGTCGTATTGATTGAGTTGCACACGTCATTAGAATTTTCTGTTTTGTTTTTTTTGGGGTTTTTTTTGTTCTTGTTTTTTTTTTTTACTTTACTTTTTCTTATTTTCTCATTATTTTTCGGTTTAATAAAATTGCTCGGTCGCTCACTCCATGTCGGCCGCCGCCCAGAACATGGAGACTCACGGAGACGACATTTTTTTTCATCGACAGAATCAGAAACATGATGAGGATCAGGTGGAAACAACAGACTCAACTCTGTTTTGGGTTTGGACAAACTGAGGAATCACAGTTTGACGCAGGAGATTAGGATTATATTTAAGTATTAAGATTTGACTTTGTACTTCGACCGCCGCGTACAGATTACTCCATTAAAATATCACGTGTACTGTGCGTGTACTGTGAAGTTTCAGATGTATATTATATAAATACAGTAGAGGGAGGATGATGACTTTCCCTTTGCTCTTTTGCTTTTAACATAAACTAATTACATCCATTATTAAACTACTTTTAGACCTAATCTTCTCTATTATCTCCCCCAGCGTCTCGGTTCATTTCTCACTCTGGAACATCTGTGTTTTCTTGCTCAGTGTTTATTCTGGGGTACGGGGGGATATTACGATAATTGCGTGATTTTTCTCGCGGCTCATTGTGCGACGCATTTGTCTGACGCGCAGAAATACAGACGGCGTGGCGAGCAGCAGCTGGGGGACGGCCTTTTCAATAGTAACAGGTGCAAAAACAGAGCAGCGCCTTAACGTTCACTGTCCGCTCTTCTTCACCAAAGACGCACGAGTTACCGAGGTAAACGCTCGTGATTTCGGTGAGTAGTTAGCAAAAGAACATGACTGATGAAGAGGAGTGTGGGATTATTGTACGAGGAAAAAGCTCGACAGAATACAGGGAATAAAACATAAAACACAACTCCCAGGACGTGTCGGACTCTCAAATACTCAGGTTTTTCTGTTTAGTTTGTTCATTGTGCAGATATATATGTGTGTGTTAAATCTACACTCAGATCTTTTTTTTTACTCTTTTCTCCTTTTCTTTTTTCCGAGGAAGCATAAACAAAGCGGTTGATTTGTGTCCTGATGGAAGATAGACACGGGATAAGTTTTGATACGTTTTCTTCTTGTCATGATCCGCACTGTCCGCTCCTGGTTTTCCTCCCTGTGTGCTCTTCCCCCTCCCTCACCTGTCTGTACCTGGAGCTGGGCGGAGCTCTCGGCTCCTCCCGTGCGCACCTGCTCTCCATCTGGCTAATCACCACACCTGCCGTGGATAAGAGGAGATGGGGGAAGACACTCGGGGCGAGATCGTCTGTTTGGACTCACCCTGTCTGTGCTGTGTTTGTCGTCCTCACTTGTTCCTGTCATCCCTGCATTCCTGTCGTGCTCCGGCCCTGGATGTCTCCTGCCCGCTCTGCCCTACGCCCGTCTGGTCTGCCTGTTCCTGTGTTCCTGTCGTGCCTGTCGTCCTGTGGTCCCTTCATGTCCTCGGTCCCTGTGTTTCCTGTGTTCCTGCTCACCTCCGGATCACCCGCTGTTCGTACTTTGTTCAATTACACACACTACACACCCACTACAATTACGCTACACACACCCGTTACGACACTTCTTCCCACTTCTTTTCGAGCTCGTAGAAGAACAGATTGTGGGATTTGCTTTAGATGAACCTGAGCTCGAAATAAATACACTGCCCGGCCAAAAAAAAAAACGATTATGATAAAAAAAAAATAATAATAAAAAACATTAAAAAATACATATATACCCATAAAAAAATAATGATAAAGATACTCATAAAAAATTTACCAATAAAAAAAAAAAAAAAACTCATACTGGAATAAAACCATTTGAAATTATCCTTACACCTGATCAAAAATAAAAGTACAATAGTATAACTGATTAGTCATACTGATTATGATAAAAAAAAAACATTAAAAAAAATTAATTACCCATAAAAAACGAACCTATATATATATATATATATATATATATATATATATATATATATATATAAATTACCAATAAAAAAATGCTCATTAAAAAAAATACCAATAATAAAAAATAAATAAATAAAAACTCAAAATCATAGTAGAATTAAACATTTGAATTGACTCTTACACCTGATCAAAAAATACAAGGATAATATAACTGATTAGTGATACCGATTATGATTAAAATAAAAAAAAAAAACATTAAAAAAAATACCCATAAAAAAAATAAAAAATGACATGGTCACACATTCACACATTGTTTAAATTTCACTTCTTCAGTGTCACAGATTTATTTCCATCCAGTTGTTGCATTAATGTTTCACCTGTTGCATTGATGCTGGTCGAGTCTGACGCTGCTCAAAGCTTCTCCAGCTCAAAGATTCTCACTGGGGTTAAGGTCTGGACTCTGTGGTGGACGATCCATGTGTGAAAATGACGTCTCTGCTCCTGATCCACTCTGTCACAGTTTGAGCTCGATGAATCCTGACATTGTCGTCTTGGAATATGCCCAAAAATCCACTGATGGAATAACCTGGTCATTTAGTTTATTCAGGTGTCAGCTGAACCTAGACCTGACTCGTACCTATAGACTCAGACCTGTTTGCTCAGTTAAATCCTGGTGGCGACAGACAGTGTGAATAAATGAATAAATAATAAAGCTTTTTAAACCCAAACATCCACAATCCCCTTTTCACTTGTGTCACATTTTTAATTTTTTTGGTCGTTGTCATTTTGGTTTTCGTGCGTTAGAGACTTTCGATAGCGTGATCCCGGCGTGCTCTCGCTCTCGCTCTCTCTGCTCACCGCTCTTCGCTGGTCTCTGCACGTTCTCCGCGTCCTCTGGGCCCGGTGCTGCCCCCTGCTGGCTCTACACGGGGACGTCCTGCCCAGCGCACGTCTTTTTTTTTCTTAAATAAATGAATAAATAATAAAGCTTTTTAAACCCAAACGTTCACAATCCCCTTTTCACTTGTGTCGCGTTCACTTAAACACCTTGAATAACAGTATCGATCCCTGAGTAATAATGAAAGTAGAGGCCCTTCACTTTTAATCTAATTGAACACAACAACACCAGGAAAAAAAAAAGACCAGCAAAGCAATACTTTTCCACCAGAGTAATAGTTTTCCCCATGTAGTAATACACTCAGCGAGCTTTGGCGGGCGGCGTGCGGAGGAGGCCCTGAGTCGTCGTGAGCTTCATGGACCTTAAGCTGAGCCATTAATCTTCCATTTGTATTCAAGTCAGACGGAGCTGATCAATACGGGGCATCCCCTCTGGTTTCACTCTGCTCCTCCTGAGTTATTCCCCAGGTGAAACTCTCAGCATCTGCGGAACAATACGACCCAAGGACACGGGCAAAACTCGCCGCCGGACGATCCAACACGCACGACCTTCGTTTTTCAGTTTCGTGACTAGATCTGTAATACTTTTTTCCTTTTTCTTATTGGACATTTCTGTTTATTCGTGATGGATGTGATGAAACGCGGCGAGAAATGACACGTTTACGACTCGCCTTTGTCACACGCCTTTATATCCTGTTGGTCAAGAAGTAAAATAAACAAATTACGGCTGAGTTCTACTGTTGTTTTTAGCGTTGCGTTGAACCGTGTCAGAATGTAAAAGAAGGTTCGAGAGTTTATTTCCACGTGAGAATGTTTTTACGGACGTGTTCTGCAGCTCTCAGGCTAAAATAACAGCACGGAGTGAAATGTCACTGCTCTACATTTGGAGATTCACCAAAAGAAAACGACAGAATGAGCCGAACTGTTCAATATGATTTAGATTATTTAATTAGAACAAAGATAATCCTCCGACGTTTCGCAGGTTTGAGCAGCTGCTACGAGATATTTTTTCATTTAGAAAATCAAACGTACGCTTTAAAATATAGAACAGACCTGTATAATGATGTATGGAGGCATCTTTTTGACCTCTGACCTTTCAAACGAGGAAGTAAATCAAACTCCAGACCAGAAATTTAAATAATAATAAAGTAAAAATGGCAAAGATCATAAAGATTATTAGTATAGTACAAAGTATAACAGATAAACTAGAGAATTATTAATAACTTACTATAACAGAAGTTTATATTAAAGTAAAGAGCATAAATAATGTCTGATCTGGAGCGTCGCTTATCGAATATTTTTAGTGACGACTGTTCTGTGGAGATGGAGACCAACAGAGAGTGTGTGTGTGTGTGTGTGAGGACGTATAAATGTATAAGTGTTTGGTATTTTATTTCCCCGTGTGTTTCTCGATTTCCTACATTTTTTCTCAGTTTTAATTCATAAAACATTATTCCCAATTTTTTCCTGTATATTTTTGTTAGTTTAAATTAGCTAAAAGTTAGTTAAGAATTTATTTTAGTATATTTTTTATTGTTTGGTCGCACTCTGGGTTTGGTGCTGCCCCCTGCTGGTGTCTCCGTAGGTCGGTAGCTTCAGTTAGCCTAGCTTCTTTTGTTTGTCCTGGTGACGTCCTAAAAAACGTCCTGTTTTCGTTCTTTATTTTGTGTAGGGAACATTTATTGGTTGTTTTTTTTTCGTTACGTCTCTGTTTAGGGTCGTCCTGTCCATTACACCGTCTTTATTTTACGTCGTCTTTTTCTTTTGTTACTTTGGTTTTTTGGGGGGGGCACGGGGTTTGATAAGGGTTTTTCCAACTTAACAAGAATCAAAAGCTACGAAAATAATAAACCACTTTGAGCCTTTACCTCTGTTCTCTGTGTCGCTTTGTAAATATATTTGAACTCTTTGTGTCGTAACAATAAAAACGTGTTAATTCTAATGTATTTGTGCGTCCTGTGCTCACCTGGCGCCACCTGTAGGGCTTAAAATGCACTAAAATATATTAATAAAAACAATAAATATAATAATGCTTTAGTTTAGACGTGTTCTTTGTCACTTTTTGAGGCGTCTGCTGCCTGTTTGTCTCAGTTTAATGTCACTGTTTTGTCTGTAATGTTCCGCGCTGAGGCTTTAAACGCATGTATCTCCAAGTAGATACGCAGGTGACCGAGGTACAGGTCGGATCTGTGGTGTGGCGACCCTGTTCACACTTAAGAACGATCCCAATTCTATCCTTTAGCCCTTTTCCTTACATTTTGTACGTGCAAAAGACACAAAAAGGTAGAACGACCCTTTTTCTTGGGCTGTTTTTTGAGGTGTTTTCGTCGAGTAAATACCTGATAAAAGTTTGATCTCATACTGTGACACATCTCCATGGCGACGAGCTCGTGTCTGACCCTAAACTCCACAGTGCGTCTTTACCCCGAGCCGTTTGTTTCGTGCTTTGTTCGTCTCGTCTTCTGTTGTAAAACGCGTGAAATAAAACGCAGAGATTTACATTTATTCCTCATAAACTCAAAAAGGCCACGGAGGCTCTCGGTCGTTGGATCATCGGAGAAGCTTCGTTCATTTGTATGCATCCCGTTCCAACGTAATCAACTTGGGGTCCATTTTTATCCGGCACCTCTCTCATCCTAATTTGTTTTCTTGTCGTCTTTTCCAAGAGAAAGTGTAGAGCGGCGGTGGTTCACTTTTGTTCGATTTATGTGGTTTCCATCTCTATTTATTAATGGATTTCAAAAAGATGATGAAAAATGAGGCCATTGCCGTAACAATTAACAATTCACAACTAAATATTGTGTCTACTGAATGATCTGAAGTCCTCAAAATGGCACCTACACCAATGAGCAGCATTAACTTTACTACTCTCTAATAATAAACTCTAATTATAGTTTACAGATCAGAACACGGCACGTTCTCCTGATGGAAGATTAAAAACATGTCCGTGTTTATTTCTTACACACAAATGGGGTTTAGTCCTTTAGCATTAGCTCTGTACTTAGCGTCGCACTTTTGGCGGACACAGACGTCTTATTTACGTTGAGCGTTTGATATTCAGAGGATTCAGAGTCACATGTTTTAAAAACAAAAACATTTCCCACTGGTCCAACTTCTGACCAAAATCGAGATCTGAATAAATGACGTATGTTTTTGTGTTTATGTGGAGGCTTCTGCCAAACTGTTTATTCACAAAAGACACACAATATGTTCACGCGTAGTTCTTATACAGTACAGTACATCAGGAATATGTATAATGTGTCTCTGCTGATGTGTTTTGATGGAGGAAATTGTAATTACTGTATGGAAGGAATTCAAACCTGGACGGGATTACTTTTATTATTATTATTATTATTATTATATTATTATTATTTCTATATGCTGATTTTTATTTATTTATTTATTTATTATTTTTGTCATTATTATTATTATTATTATTTATGTCTTTATTGGGTGTTTACTATTATTATTATTATTATTATTATTATTATTATTATTATTATTATTATTATTATTATTTATTTATATTTTTTTCTTTCTCTTCTGTGTATTTGCCCATCGGGGGGAATAATACTTGAATCAAAATTTGATCACAAAAACCTGTTTGTTTTCACTTTCACTTTAAAGTATCATATCAGTGTTTCACGGCGGTCGAGTCCAAACGACACACATGTTTCTTCTGCTGAAGGTTCATTTGACGTACGACAGCGGCGATGGTGCGGGACGTCTGACAATCCACAACCACATGTGTTATCGGACGACTGTGTGACGTCAGATAAATAGGTCAATGAGTAAAATGTTGATTCAAATCTTTTTGCTCCTGAGCCAAAACACACAGGATCTTTACACAGAACATTTAGTCCAGACCTGAGAACGAGCAGCAGTGACGCACTTATGTAAACTTATCACACAGGAAGTGAAGCATAAAGTGAACAGCAGCTTTGTCCAACAGAAGAACAAGAAAACATCAAAACAAACAGATTTATTTTATAAGGTCATAAGGCACATTTTAAATACACTGTGTCAAATATTTAATGTGGAAATGTGGATGAAAGTTTAGGTTATGAATGTGTGATTGTTTATGAGATTTGTTTAATATAAAAAATAAAAATGGGAACTGGTGTAAAATGGTGTAAAATAGTGTAAATAGTGTAAAATGGTGTAAAACGGTGAAAAGGCGAGCCGGTCTGACTATACTCGTGTTTCAGCACATTGCACATTTAAACCTGTAGAATGAACATAGACGTTACTTAACCCGTCCGCTGTCCAGTCCTGTTCCCATGAATTCCAAGCAGCCTTGGAAACCCAATTTAGTCGTTTTGGCTCATTTTCGCTCCGTCCTCAGTGTGGCCTTCGTGTTGTGCCAGCTGCTTCTCTCTGCTTGAGCCAACTGGAATGTTAAGCCCCACTTGTGTCGAGCTTTGTTCCCTGTCAGACAAGCCAAACAAAAGGCAAAGTGGCTTTTGGTTGTATTAGGTTTCCCAATACCCACAAATCCAGCCTCTCGCCGATTCTTCCTCTGCTGTAACAAACGGCCGTGAAAGTCCAGGCACGAGAGACGAAATGTCACGATGGAGCGAATCGTTACGGACTCGAGGTGAACGCACACCGTCTTCAGTCAATCATACCGGGGGGTTCCACTAGGGGCGCTATCCCACAAAAAGCCTCACCCTGTTCAGCTCTAGATCTGCTCCGAGGAGTTTAACACCACAGCACGAAACTCTGAAGACGCAAAACAGAAAAACACAAAGTAATAATTGGTCAAACAAACAGTGACGTGACGATGTGATAAACTTCATATTTACATCGTCAGGAGCTTGTTTATTGAGCCGACGCACTTGGAACACACTTGTGGCTTATGATTAAAGTATAATTCAGGTATGATTCATGTTTTTTATATATATTAAGAAAACATTTGTCGTTTTCAGGTGACAGTTGCTCGTGCAGCTAACCCCTGGACCAAAGCCTGGAAACACACCACAGCTTTGAAATGCCAAAGAGCGAGGCACAAACGCTGAGAAACCAGAGCCAAAACGTGACAAAACAGCAGAGGTTTGATGATTCCAGGCGTCTGCAGGTAAGAAACGTGCACCTGTTTTAAAGGCGGATATGGAAATCTCACAAATGAGCTCAAGTTTTTGGAAAAGTCTTCATCAGGCGGTGAGTTAATGTCACAGCAGCTGCATTTATGCCCCAGATAAATGTTTATTTTAAAGTGGATGTGCACGATGACACTCTCAGGAAACGGAAGCGAGGCTGACAATCTGCGCCATCGGCCCCTCCGACCACCACCATCATCACACACACCACTTTCATACAATCCTACACATTTTGGATCAGCTGAGTTAAATTAAACATGAACATGACACAGAACATTTTAGAGCGAAGACGTCAAACTCACACATCAGCAAAATGGGCCAGATGTGACTGTGGCAGGATAAATGTCACTAAATGTAAACAAATGTCATGTAAAATAAATGTAAATACTTTTAAACTTGTTAAATAATGTTTCTGTGTTTATTATTTATTCAAGTTGTAAATATTACGTGTCTGTGTAACTGTGTATTTCCTGATAAACTCACATTTTTAAAAGTGTGTATCTGGTCAGAACCTTCAGCTCTGCTTCAAAAACAGACTTTTTTAGCCTTTTAATTATTGGACAGTTTGTTGTTTTTCTTGCAGTTTAACTTTTTCATATTTAGCTCCGTGTTTTGTGTCAAAATGTCGACGTAGATTGTACCGACCGCGCCTCATAACACAAAAAACACACAGATTTTCTCCTTAAAGCACAAACTTTATTCACCTTTAGCGTCTTTCTTGAAACTTCCTTCCACACCCACAATTTTTCCTCTTCCTGAACAATTTGGGATGATTATTTGCAAATATTTCTCAGCGTCACTTCAAATCTCATTAGTTTATTGTCAATACACACATTAAATCAGCACAGACTTATTTTAAAATGACAGTCAAGCCTTAATTTACCTTCTCGCGGCCACATAAAATGACGTGGCGGGCCGCATTTGGCCCCCGGGCCTTGAGTTTGACACTTGTTTTAGAGTCAGGAGCGTTTAACGTTTGGACTTTTGCACCGGGTTAGTATCAGGTGTTATTTAAACTCGCTCCAGCAGGTTTAAAGTGCTGGTAAAACGGGGAATGCCGCTCTGACTCGTCTCAAGAATTTTAATTAACAGTGTGAGACATTCTGTGTGACATATTATTGATACTGACGATAAATACACCCGGAATGATTTCAAAAGTGACATTTCAACTCCTCCTGGGCTGAAAAATAAAGGTGTTAAGTAGGCCAAACAATTAAAATTTCACAGCTCAGACTTTTCACATTTATTAATTAAGATTTATGACATGTCTGGAAGATAATTAGTGAAATAATACGGCCTGATTCACAACATGCAAATCAAAACAGTCGCTATTGTTAATCAGAAAATGGATGATTATAGTTTATCATTACATTAAAATTGCTTCATATTTACAGTTTTTGTTGCTAAAGGGATTTTGTAAACAAGTAGGGCTCAGTTTAGTCCTTAATTTGAGGAAATACAGTCACTTTTCTCTTGATTTTTGAGGGTAAAATGATAAAAACTGATCTAATGGCATGATATTTACATTATATCTGCTTTTTTTAAACAAGTAGGGCTCAGTTTAATCCTTAATTTGACTAAATACAGTCACTTTTCTCTTGATTTTTGAGGGTAAAATGATAAAAACTGATCTAATGGCATGATATTTACATGATTTCTGCTTTTTTAAACAAGTAGGGCTCAGTTTAATCCTTAATTTGAGTAAACACAGTCACTTTTCTCTTGATTTTTGGGGGTAAAATGATTAAAAACTGATCTCCTAATGGCGTCTAACGTGTACGAGTTCATATTTTCACACAGATTCGCAGTCATTCCACATCGATGTTCTAACTTGCGTGTTTTCCAAAGCCGTTTGCCGAGCAGCTGACGACTCGCTGACAGATGTACTCGTGCTTTTATAAATGCATTACAGCGATGCCACACATTCACTTTGACCCCGTGAAGAGGTGACTTTAGAAGCAGTAATTATCCAGCACTTGAAGAACTGGTGGAAGGAAATGAATAAGGATGTGTGTAAAAATATCCTGTAAGGTTTCCCCACAGGTATTGAATAGAAAGAGGCGTGTGACAGATAAGAGGACGATCCATCCCCAGACAACAAACCCGTACATGGAGATGCGATCACAAAGCACTTCCTGGTCATTAGTGTATAAAATGCAGGCTGATTTCTAGTGAACGACACTTAGATCCACGAGGTTCGACGACAATATCAACACTGGCAACATGTGGAGCATCACTTTCATCGTTCTTGTCGGCTTTACGGGTAAGAACATCCTGAAATAACACGCTTTTTCTGACTCTGATGCGCTGGGAATAGTCAAAACCGTTTATTTTTCTTTACTTCACGTACTCGTTTCAACTATTTACCCGTGCATCTCGCTTTGCTTTACTGTTAAACGTTATTTGCACGTGTGATTTGAAGGTGGCAGCAGCAGTGACAGCTACAACAACTTTTTGCAAGGGATAATTTACTACAAATGTCCCTTTGGCCAGGTTCTGTCAGAGTTTACGAGGTAAGATCAGCATTATTGTTCATAAAAGTGTGAGACGTGTGCAAACGCTGGTCCCAGATGCTTTAAACGCTCACGTCTTACTCCATTTCCTCTGTTTCTTTGCGTTACAGCAGTCCTTACAGTGCGGCTGAGAAAGATCGGCAGTGGATCCTGGGATGTCAGTCTTATCCCACCCTGGACTCGTGCTTCTGGTCCAGCCCCGTCGCACCAAAAGGCCAGGACTTTGAGTTTGCCTGTCCTGCGTCTCACGTGGTCAGAGGAGTTTACAGCCAGTACCTGCGGGAGTATAATTCCAGAAGGTAAGTTTATTTCATTTAAGCCATTGTTACGAAAACTTAAACACAAAGCTTAGCCTACGGGCAACACACAACAATGTGATCACGCTGAACTAACTCGAAAAACCGGTTAAATTCTAAGCGTGCATCAAGATCGAGTTGTAATTTACAGCCTCATGGTAGTAAAAAAACCAAAACAAAACGCGAGGTTATGGTGAAGTGGAGGTCAAAACAGAAAGACTAACCTGGAACACGAACGGGCAAAGTTAAAAAACACGAAACAGATGTGGAACCACGAGTCAGGAGCGCGTGTGTCAAACTCAAGGCCCCCGGGCTAAATGTGGCCCCCCCATGGCATTTTATGTGGCCAACAACGAGATAAATTAAAAGGTTTGACTGTCTTAAAATGTCTGTTTATCAGGAGATGCAGTTACACAGCCGTATTTTTACATATATGGAAATGTATATGTGATATTTGTAACTTGAATAAGAAATAAATACAGAGAGTTAATGAACGAGTTAAAAAAGTAGTTTATTTGCGTTTTATGTGGCCCTTTGAGAGTGACCGTTTTGCTGATGTGGCCCTTTGTGTAAATGTGTTAGTTGTAGAGAAACAAACGCTCTGGATTGTCCCAGGCGATGGTTTCACTTTGTTCTCATCAAACAACAAGACTAAATGAATAAAATGAGGTGTTACATGTGGTTTCTTAAAGGTTCTCAACCAGTAAAATAACAACACGCATCTGGTCCCTGGCTCGTTTATGTTGAGCTAGAAAAGATAAGTCTAAATACTCTGTTTCTAAGGATTTCTTTTTTTTCAGTTGGGTGTTTGAGTGCTGCAAATCCAAAGACATTGTCCACATCGATTGTCAAAACGACACCAGGGTGAACTACTGGAACGAAGGATTTAAATGGTCCGTCCCAGGAGGAAACTACTTAACTGGACTCTCTGCTGGACACAGGAGCTCCAGTGGGTAAGTGCAGCACGAGCTTTAGTCAAAAGTTGTGACTGAGTCTCTCTCTGATTTAACCTGGTCTGTTTGTGCAGTGATGTCCGTTGGAGTTACACGTACTGCAGAGCAGTGCGGGGTAAGTTTACACAAACAAAAACCCCAGGATCAATAAACACGTTTAGTCCTGGTTTAGTCCTGGTTTAGCCCTCGTTTAGTCCTGGTTTAGTCCTGGTTTAGCCCCATTTTAGTCCTGGTTTAGTCCTGGTTTAGTCCTGGTTTAGCCCTGGTTTAGTCCTGGTTTAGTCTTGGTTTAGTCCTGGTTTAGTCCTGGTTTAGCCCTCGTTTAGTCCTGGTTTAGTCCTGGTTTAACCCTGGTTTAGTCCTGGTTTAGTCCTGGTTTAGCCCTGGTTTAGTCCTGGTTTAGTCCTGGTTTAGCCCTCGTTTAGTCCTGGTTTAGTCCTGGTTTAGCCCTGGTTTAGTCCTGGTTTAGTCCTGGTTTAGCCCTCGTTTAGTCCTGGTTCAGTCCTGGTTTAGTCCCATTTTAGTCCCGGTTTAGTCCCGGTTTAGCCCTGGTTTAGTCCCGGTTTAGTCCCGGTTTAGTCCTGGTTTAGTCCTGGTTTAGTCCTGGTTTAGCCCTGGTTTAGTCCTGGTTTAGTCCTGGTTTAGCCCTTGTTTAGTCCTGGTTTAGCCCTGGTTTAGTCCTGGTTTAGTCCTGGTTTAGCCTGGTTTAGTCCTGGTTTAGTCCTTGTTTAGTCCTGGTTTAGTCCTGGTTTAGCCTGGTTTAGTCCTGGTTTAGTCCTTGTTTAGTCCTGGTTTAGCCCTGGTTTAGTCCTGGTTTAGTCCTGGTTTAGTCCTGGTTTAGTCCTGGTTTAGTCCTGGTTTAGCCCTGGTTTAGTCCTGGTTTAGTCCTGGTTTAGCCTGGTTTAGTCCTGGTTTAGTCCTTGTTTAGCCCTGGTTTAGCCCTGGTTTAGTCCTGGTTTAGTCCTGGTTTAGTCCTGGTTTAGTCCTGGTTTAGTCCTGGTTTAGCCCTGGTTTAGTCCTGGTTTAGTCCTAGTTTAGCCCTGGTTTAGTCCTGGTTTAGCCCTGGTTTAGTCCTGGTTTAGTCCTGGTTTAGCCTGGTTTAGTCCTGGTTTAGTCCTTGTTTAGTCCTGGTTTAGCCCTGGTTTAGTCCTGGTTTAGTCCTGGTTTAGTCCTGGTTTAGCCTGGTTTAGTCCTGGTTTAGTCCTTGTTTAGTCCTGGTTTAGCCCTGGTTTAGTCCTGGTTTAGTCCTGGTTTAGTCCTTGTTTAGTCCTGGTTTAGCCCTGGTTTAGTCCTGGTTTAGCCCTGGTTTAGTCCTGGTTTAGTCCTGGTTTAGTCCTGGTTTAGTCCTGGTTTAGTCCTGGTTTAGTCCTGGTTTAGTCCTGGTTTAGCCCTGGTTTAGTCCTGGTTTAGTCCTGGTTTAGCCTGGTTTAGTCCTGGTTTAGTCCTTGTTTAGTCCTGGTTTAGCCCTGGTTTAGTCCTGGTTTAGTCCTGGTTTAGTCCTGGTTTAGTCCTGGTGTAGCTCTGGTTTAGTCCTGGTTCAGTCCTGGTTTAGTCCTGGTTTAGTCCTGGTTTAGTCCTGGTTTAGTCCTGGTTTAGTCCTGGTTTAGTCCTGGTTTAGTCCTGGTTTAGTCCTGGTTTAGTCCTGGTTTAGTCCTGGTTTAGTCCTGTTTATTACACTTGCTGTGTATTGTCCCAGAGCTGTGTGGATAAGCCCAAAGATCTTAAATAAACTCCAGTCTTCCATCATTCCTAAACTGCACAAGAATAAGAATCAAACTGACCTCTCGTCGTTTTATTTCTTTTAGACGACTTGACAGTCACGTCCCAGATCCTGGCGGTGAACAGTCTTCAGCAGATCTCTCTAACTCAAGGCGACGTGCCGTTACGACTCACCAGAAACGCCAACGTGAACTCTGATTACAAATGGCCCATGTACTTAGACGTGGTCCAGGTGCCTTTTACCATAAGCAGCGACTTCACCGGCGCAGAGATAAATGTCATAAAAACCGCCATGCAGGCCTTCAGCTTGAGCACCTGTGTGAAGTTTGTACCTCGCACTTTTCAGTACAACTACGTCAGCATCGTGAAGCAGAGCGGGTGCTGGTCTTACGTCGGACGTCAAGGAGGGGAGCAAAAACTCTCGCTCGGATACGGTTGCGTTTTTTACGGCATCGTTCAGCACGAGCTCATTCACGCGCTCAACTTCTGGCACGAGCAGAACAGAAGTGACCGAGACGACTGGGTCCAAATCCACCCGGAGAATATCATCGAGGGAAAAGAACACAACTTCAAGAAGCGAGAAACAGACAATCTTGGAGCGGAGTATGATTACTTTTCGGTGATGCATTACGGGGCTACGGACTTCTCAGCCAACGGCAAAGACACCATCACTCCCCTCGTGCCGTCGGCGTCCATCGGGCAAAGGTTCGGCATGACGGAAACAGATATCCTGAAGATCAACAAGCTTTACGCCTGCAGTGAGTCCAGTTTACAGTTAAAAACATAACTGTAGTATTTTTATTGTTGTGTTTTTCCTGACTGTTGCGTATTGTTGGTTCATTACAGAAGCTTTTTTGCCTAAATACGGCGAATGGGACAATCAACTCGGGGACGTCCTGAGCGTCACGTGTGTGTCTGGACAGGCCGTTTCACACGTTAAAAGGTGAGATTCAAACGCTGTGCTCACAAACGTAATGTCTTTTACTTTCGCGTTTACTTGAGTATACTTTATTTATCGGTACAGCGGTGAATCCGGCGCGGACGGACGCTTGTGGAGAGTGTCCTGCAGGGCGTTTCAGAGCGACCAAACGCCACTGTGTCAGTGGTCGGCGTATCTCAACGATTACCAGGCGGCGTTGGACTACAAGTGTCCGGATAACAGGGTGATTTCGGGGGTTTACGCTGAACGCAGCTCTGTGCAGAAAGACAGGAGGTGGTTATTACAGAGTGTATTTCGTTTTACTCCACGTGAAATAAGACGTAAGAGCTAATCGTTTCCCGAATTGTCCGTAGATGGAAGGTCCAATGCTGCAGCGTGCAAAACTTCGTCACGTACAACTGCAAGACGACCTCGCCGGTCAACTACTGGACTGAAGCGTTTGCGATGCCGATTGCAAGCGGGAACTACCTCACGGGGATCCAGAGCTCCTACAGCGCCGAGTTTCAGTAAGTGTTTATCTAAAGAACATGTGTCGTTACGGGATCATGTGCATTTGAAGTCGCTAACGTGCTCGCTACTCGCTAACAGTGATCGCAGATGGAGCTTCACCTACTGCCAGGGAAGATTTCAGTGAAGAAAAAGTGAAAATCCATCGAGGCTGTGGCCGTGTGCAGACGTCAGGAGCTGCGTGGTTGAATGAAAAGCGTAATCTAATGTGTAAATGGCACTTGGCACATTTTTTTTCCCAGGGGAGAACATATTTTGTGCTGCTAACATTGTGGAGACGCTTAAAAGTTGCACAGGAAGTGAACTGTCCGACCAAGAGCAGTGTTGCATTTCATTTTGTACGTCAGACCGGCGCAAAAAGAGCTTGTCGTTAAGATAAACCTCCATAAATGCTGCGTCTGGGGTTTTATGGTGCGATTATGAGATGATCATCGCGAAAAAATTCAGGTGTAAAACGAGCAGCGCCGCACGACCCAGCGGCACGTCGCTCCTTTAAGAACCTCGAAGGGCGGGAAGTCGGCAAATTTGTACAATAATCCTCAAACAAGACTGTGTTTCTAGAGTTCATTTGGACTCTTCTCTTGTTCTTCTTCTTCATGTCTCGTTATATTTGTCTGAATCAACATGTTTACCAGCTTTGAGCGAGTTAAACTGGAGCTAAATGTAAAGTAGAAAAGAGAATTTTACAGCAAATCCACTGCACAACTGCATTTATTGTAAAGTATGACACATGTAGCATTTAAAAAAAACTATTGCACTGAAAAATATAATAAAATGTGATTGAAATGTAAATGTGTTTTCATTATTATCAGTTTGGTGTTTTTCCCTAAAGAGCATATTGGAAAAGCAAAAGAATTAGAAGGCTGCATGCTAAAAAAGTACTTTTGTTTCTCGTCAACCCGGAAGTAAAAGTAACTCTCTGATCGGCCCCAGCTCCTACTTCACCGTTAAAAAAGCTGTTTTAATGTTATGCAAAAAAAATAATACATGTGTCTGTTTCTGTCAATCTGTCCAGGACAATTCAGACACAAAGTGTTTTACAGAATAAGAAAGACAATAAAATCACAATACAACAAATCAAAACATAAATAATCATCATAAAATTAAGATTAAAACAGAAAAGTGCAGAATAAACCCCCTTCAGTCACAGCAGATAAACAGAACAGAGTCTGGATTTAAACATCGTCAAAGTCGAGGCCTGAGTCACATCAGGAAGAAAGAGACTTAAGACTGAACAAAACTCAACACTGATTCAACAGGTTTAGTCCTGGTTTAGTCCTGGTTTAGTCCTGGTTTAGTCCTGGTTTAGTCCTGGTTTAGTCCTGGTTTAGTCCTGGTTTAGTCCTGGTTTAGTCCTGGTTTAGTCCTGGTTTAGTCCTGGTTTAGCCCTGGTTTGTGTGACTTTTGGATGAACACACTTCTTCTCCTCATCCTGTGAAAATCAGTTTCTGCAGCTTTAATATTTTTTGTCTGAATTAAATCCTGCAGGTTTTTATGATTTAAGTAAAAAAAGCAGCAGGTCCACGTTCCCCCTGTTTATAAAACCTTTAAAATGTGCATGTACTAAATAGTAAATACTGCAAAGAAAATCAGACGCAAAATCGGCAAAAACAAACAAATCGTCTACATCAACAGCAGCGAACGCCTCTAAATAAAAACAAAAGAAAAACACACACATTATTAAAAACGTGAACCTCAGGGCTGCGAACCGACTGGGGAAAAGTGAGAAGAAGCGGAGGATAAAAAGACTTTGCAAAAAAAGAAAAAAAAATGGAGGTAATGAAGCTCGTCCGATCCTGGAGCTGCTCTTCAGATCGTGGGTTTGTCGTCGGGGGACATCGGGATGAAGTTTGCACGGAGAGACGAGGACGCGGGGACACGGCGGTGGGCGGATCGTGTTCTTTTTTACATTCTTAAACTCACATCTCCTCCCACTGAATCGTTCCCCGCCCGGACTCCTTCCTCCGTGTCCTCCACCTGTTACTTTTCCCCCGTCGGTCGCGTGTGCGGTGGAGCGCGACCGCGGCTCTGAGTGTTCGCAGAGGTAGTCGCGGTGATCAGGAAGCGTTTATTCTCCTCCAGCAGGACTCTTCTTCACATCATTAGGCCCGAGCAGGAGTACGTAATGGATACAGCCGATATAAAGAGGCGTGCGGGCGGAGACGGAGCACGAGGCGCCGGAATCATCTCAAAATAAGCTGATGTCATTGTAAAAGTTAAACAGTGAATAAATAGGTTTAATGGGCTGTTTTTCTCCAGGGTCTATTAAAAAAAACACAAAGAGCTAAAGGCTGAACTGCACAAGACGTTATATGATGTGTTTAGGCGTCTAAGAGGTCAAAGGTCACGTGTTTTTTGCACTTTTTCACGATAATGACAGAGGGATGGTCATTTTTCACGATTTACTGAGGTGCAGTGAACACAGGACTGTTCATCTTTCGCGGTTTCGCTGTTGGACTGTAGACCATTGTGTCGTGCGTCCTGATTGGCTGTTGGACTGTAGACCATTGTGTCGTGCGTCCTGATTGGCTGTTGGACTGTAGACCATCGTGTCGTGCGTCCTGATTGGCTGTTGGACTGTAGACCATTGTGTCGTGCGTCCTGATTGGCTGTTGGACTGTAGACCATTGTGTCGTGCGTCCTGATTGGCTGTTGGACTGTAGACCATTGTCCATCAGTCTCCTCCGTGCCGTGTCTCCTGTCCAGTACAGAATGTGTTCAGACAAATTTACATAAACGCTGGATCTCAGTGTGACTCTGAAGTGCTGTACGTTTGCAATTTGTTTTCTCCCCGACAAAACCCACAATGTCGATGAAACGTTCTGCACCGACAAAGACGCCTACGAAGGTTTGAACTTTGAGAGAGTTTAAACGAGAGAGAAATGTGAGAAAATGTTAACGCCTGTGTGAGAAAAGTGTATAAAGTGTGTGGTGAGGGGTTTTACAGACAAAAACAGAGAGAATAATGTAAAAATAAAGCTGATACTTTGCATATTTCGTCTATTGTGGGTTATTTTTAGAACGTGACCCCCGCGATAAACCAGGGACCAATGTGGTTTATTTTGGATTAAAGTATAAAACAGTATCGGCGATAACTGTCCCAAAAGTCACGTGCATCAACAAAATAAATATTTACTCCAATAAAAACAGCAAATAATTAACTCCAGTTGAATAGAAACCTACATATTTTTATTTACAGTGAACTCAGACCATTAAAAACAATAAAATAACATGTTAGTGTCATAAACCAGAAGAGTGACCTTAACATTTACGTCATGTTCCTGGGTCAGGGGAAGGTGTTTGCACAATTGCGCCCTCTGGTGTCTGGACAGGTGAAGGTCGGTCGTCTGTTTTTGGGTTTGTGTGTCGACATGTGTGCACCTTCTGTGTTAGATAAAAGGTTTAAACTATATGATTATTCTCTATTTTCCAACATTTTTCCCTGGTTTAATCTGTCAAAGTCCAGATGGGCGTGACTGACAGATGAGTGAACCAATCAGACGAAAGGCGGAGTTCAGGGATTGTTCTGGAGTGTGCGGTCTGTGCTTAAAGAAATCTACCATTATTTTTTTCTATTTTTACGAAAAAAATGTGAAGTTCGAAAGCTCGCTAATGATCACGAGAGCTTTAATTATATTTTATTATTATTATTATTATTTATTTATTTTTATTATTTTATTTATTTATTTATTATTTATTATTATTATTTATTTATTATGTATTATTATTTTATTTAAGTTATTAAAACATTTCACAGAATTTAGCGTTTTAAACTGACTTTGTTAATTGGTTGAATATTTACATTTTTTTGAAAAGTTTATGGGAAAAGTGAAAAGAAAATTAACTTTTGAAACCTGAGCACGTGTCACTGTTGAGCTCGATCGTCTCTCAGCAAAATGACAGTTTTATTGTGATCTGTTTATCTTAATTTAAATTTAAATAAAATCTTAAATAAAAATGGTCTAATCTAAAACAAAATAAATCTAAATAATCTACATCTAAAATAAAAATCTAAAATAAATCTATCAGTCTAAAATAAAAATAATAATATGTATTTTCTTTTCAATTTTTCTTTCAATTCGTAAAACAGATTAACAACAATTATTTGATTTTTAAGTGAAATATTAAAGAATAGAAAAGGCAAGGCCAGTTTATTTGTACAGCACAATTCGTACACAAGGTAATTCAAAGTGTTTTACAGAATAAGAAAGACATTAAAATCACACAAATCAAAACATAAATAATCATCATAAAATAACCATTAAAAGAGAAGAACAGAATAAAAACCTTTCAGTCGTCTGCACAGATAAACAGAACCGTTTTGAGTCTGGATTTAAATATTGTCAAAGTCGAGTCTGTCTCACATCTTCAGGAGACTGTTCCAGGTTTTAGCTGCATAAAACTGAAACACTGATTCTCCATGTTTAGTCCTGACTCTGGACCAGCAGGAGGCCGGTCCCTGAAGTCCTCAGAGTGTGAGATGGTTCATGTGGCACCAACATGTCAGAGATGAACTTTGGACCATGGAGAGACTTATACACAAAGAGCTGATTTAAAGTCTCTGAGCCACAGGAGCCACAGACCTGAGCCACAGGACACATGTGTGAAGTACTTCTTGGTTCTAGTCCTGACCCGAGCAGCAGTGTTCTGGATGTTCTGGATGTTCTGGATGTTCTGGATGTTCTGGATGTACTGGATGTTCTGGATGTTCTGGATGTTCTGGATGTTCTGGATGTTCTGGATGTTCTGGATGTTCTGTTCTGTGTCTCGTTTGGAGAGTCCAGTGATCAGGACGTTACAGTCGTCTAATCTACTGGACACAAATGCAGGATAAGTCTGAGTCTGGTTTGGACAGTTTACCTTTGATTTTTGACGTGTTTTTCGATGTAAAAAGCTGCAGATGTCACTGATTTGATGTGGCTGTTAAAGTTCAAGTCTGAGTCCATTATTACCTCTAGATTTCTCTCCTGATTTGAAGGTTTTAGAGACAGAGACTGGAGGTGACGCTGACACTTTCTCTGTGTTTCTGTGGGACAAAGATGATGAGAATGAGAATAGTTGTTTTTCGTGCATTCCACCACTTTCTGAAACACAATTTAATCATAATTCTTAAATATTATCGACCTGTAAAATGTCGAGATGTCGTTTGAAACTCTGCGATATCAAAGCGCGCAGGGATGAAACGCTCAGCGAAAGAACCGAGCGCTCGTCTTCTACCTCACTCGCCGCTCTCTCTGAAACTGTACTTTTGTCACGAGGTGGTACTTGGCATTTAAGAACTACAGTAATCAGGGTAATTACCGTGACAGAGAGAAGTGAGCTCATATCACTCCTTCAGTAAATGTATTCACGCCGGGTTTGACAGACATTAATCTTGTGTCAATTTCTGCTTGCGTTCACGTCCACATGATGAATTGCTTTCTGAAAAGGGGCCACACACTTTGTCACTAATAGCTTTTTGCAAATAACTAAGCAGCAGCAGCAGCGTTCAGTAATGACACGGTGGAACCTCTGGGCCCTCGTCTCCGCACGGTAACGAGGAAACCTGGGATGAGGCGGGTTAGCGGAGGTTACTTGAGCGTCTTGGAGGACTTTGACGTCGCTAGGCACGGCGCTCACGCTGCTAAAGGCGCTTGGGCGTGAGAGCGAGCCGCCTGCTGGACCGGCCCTGATGTGAAATTCTGACTATGTCCGAGCAGATGGCGTCCTGGCAGAACACTTCAGACAACTGGCCCGGGAGCACCTCACCTCCCCCCATGAAGCTGGAAGAGGAAAGTATGAAGTCTGGCATCTCAGACCTCGCGCCTCACGGGAATAAAACACACGCTCCACTCAGAGATGTATCGTGGGCTGCGTTTTATGATCTCATTTGAAGGAACTAAAGCGACGTTTCTGCGTTTCTGTATCTCTGCGTGATTTATGTCGAAAGTCCAATGTATTTGCACGAGCTACTTAAAGTAATAGAGCAATAAAACGTATACAAGGTACTAATATGACAGTAAATGTGACAGATTGATGCGTTGCAGACTGCTGATGATGCTGCTCACTAAATATTTGCACTTGTTTTAAAAAAGGCCCTGGAGGTTGTGCATTAAATCATTTCCCTTACAATATTTATAGATACTACACATTGCTATAGTTGCACAAAACATCAGAATTACACATTTTAACCCTCTGGTGCACAGCGGTCACACACATAACTTTCTTTTTAATGCATTGGTTTATGTGGTGGAGCTGCAAATCAGACTCTAAAGTGCTCTCTGCTGCCACACTCCATTGACGTCAATTCAGTGGTCACTCGGTGTAACTGCAAGTAAATTTCCTCTGTTTTTTCTTATTCAGGCCTAAACATCGCTCCTATACAGTGTTGACATTCCCCAAAAATTGTTTAAATGTTTTTCAAAGCATAAAAAGAAACATGTGTCTGTATATTTACAATAGAACACAATTTAATTCATTTTTACAGGCAGTTTACGTTGTTATTTCATGTCCTGAGAAGAATAAAAACACAAAATCTTGACCAAGGCTTTCATAATTTATGCATCAGAGGGTTAAGTATAATGTTGTTAATTAATTTCACTGTAGTGGTGGTAATAGATGGGATTGTGTTGGTTCACGAGAGTAAAGTTGTGTGAAACAGTTGTGCAGAGGTGGTAAATGAGCACAGTGTTCCCTGGAGCAGACACAACAGTATAGTGAGAGGAAAGATTACTGCTCGGTAATGCTCTGCTCAATGACGGGGAACCGGACAAGAATAAATGTGCGTCCTGGAGATGAGGGCTTTATACGCTGCAACGTTTTCCAAATCACTTCACATCACTCTCTCACACTCTGCCAAATAAAGCCCATTCGCACAAGATGGCTTATTTTATATATCCGTTTTCCCACCGTTTTCCCTGCTCCGTCACAAGCCGGACCTGTTTTTCCTGGTTATTGGTTTTCCATTGGTTCTGCTGTTTGTCTGTCGACTTCCATTCAAAATACACGTTTAACTGCGTCACAACAGGTGAAGTAAAGTGTCTGTTAAAGCTGCCGTTTGTAAAAGTGACTGTAAAAGCAGTGTCCTTGATCTTTGTGAAGGTTAAGTAAATGTTTTGTAACTAACACTCACATAAAGGTTAAAGGTTTGGCTCAACGCGGTGGTTTTATTGTCGAGCGCGGACGCAGTAAAAATGCTCTTTATGTTTATTTATATGCAAAAATTACAGCTAAATTGCATAAATCTTGTATGTAGGGTTAGTTGTTTACTGTAGTTATATAAAAAAGTACAAAAATGCCCCTCAAAAATGATGTTACAATCGTCATTTGTGTTCATAAAATAATCAACTTCCCGAGACCTGGTGTCCTCATCTGTGGACAACACATTTTGGGTTGTTTAGGCCACAGTGCAAATTTTTAGAAGAACAGCAACAAGAACATGTTCAATTTTGAATATTTCTAAGAGTTTAGAATATTTATTTATTTTTAGTTTATTTTTAATTAATGTATTCATATTTTATCATATTTTATTTTATTTTAAAAAGTTTATTTTTGTATTTATTTTTATTTATTTTTAGTTTATTTTTTAATTAATTTATCAATTTTTTATTATATTTCATTTTATTTTTTTTATTGTATTTTAATGTATTTTTAAATTTATTTATGTATTTATTTTTATTTATTTTTAGTTTATTTTTAAATTTATTTTTTTCTTTTTATTATATTTTATTTTATGTTTTTATTGTATTTTAATTTATTTTTTTTAATTTCATTTATGTATTTATTTTTATTAAATTTTATTATTATTTTTTATTTAAAGGCACATGTCTTCCTGCTCCTGTCAGCAGCACAAATGAGACACATTGCTCCAAGAGGCACAATTGTTTCTCATTTTATTTTTTACACAAAATGCACGTGTTCAAGCTCTTAATAGTTTTTACAAATAAAGTCCTGCAGGAGCTCGGGTCTCAGGAGGATAAAATATGAGATTTGGAGACTTGCTTTTTCATTACATTTCGTGGAACTACAGATTATAAATAAACCCTACAGTTAGATTTCTTATTTCCTGAGCAGAACCTGTAAATTCATGAGCTTCAGCTTCGTGTTTTAAGCTAAATTCCCATTCAAAACATAGAATATTTCATTTTAAATCATTTATCTCTCAACTCCAAGGATATATATTTTTTTACCAATGACCAGATTTCAGACACAGACGTCAAGAATCGCTCCACAAAAGCAGCGACCTCTCTCCAAAGCTCTCACCATCCGCCGCCGTGGACCATAATGCCCAGTTGTTGAGCGTAGTCGGTCTTTGCAGTGTTGGAGGGAAAGTGCTTACTGTCCATTTTGTCAGGCTCTGTGACAAGAAATGGTTTCCAAGTAGCTTTAAACCCGAGCTGTCATGTGTCATTTTGAGAAGTTGCCTTCATTTCCACATGATGAATCGCAGTTTGGAAAGAGGCCACACACTTTGCCATTGGCTGTTCCACAAATGACTGATGCGCAGAGCTGATAGATCGCTCAATCGGCCGCTGAGACGTTCATGCATTCTCCCTCTCCACGGAAAAATGGAACTGAAGTCTTCTCTATGTATCAGATAAAACTGTCGAGCGGTCGCAGATTTATTGTATTTCTGGACGGGGCAGATCTCTGAATCCGTCGCAGAACGTCACCGGTGAATAAATGTAAGACGTCAACGTTTAGGAACTTATGCAGCAACAGGACGTCAGCGATCAGAGCGGCGACTGTTCTTCAAAAACACTCCCTGAATGTGTTTGAGCGTCAGATGTGTGTCTTTATAGATGTTTGGTCCACGGTGATTTAGTGACACGTTTCAAATATGGAACAAATGCAGCTGTGCGTCACAACAGAGGGATTAAAGCAGAATCGACTTTTTAGAGCTTTTTTACCACGTTATAGTTGTTTCCTCTCACTGTTTACACTCTCAAAGTTGTGTTTAGAGTGATTTATGTATATTTCAGAGATGTTTAATGGCTTATTGTCAAGATTAACTCCCATTTTCGTCATTCTTGGTCTACGCCCACTGCTCTGTACTTACTTTATTCTCCAGTTTTATTTTCAAGGCTACTCGCTAATCAAATCTAAATAAAATCTAAAATAAAAATAATCTAATTTAAAAAAAAATCTAAACTAAATCTAAATAAGCTAAATCTAAAATAAATCTATCAATCTAAAATAAAAATAATCTAATCAAAAAAATCTAAAATAAATCTAAATAATCTAAATCTAAAATAAAAATCTAAAATAAATCTATCAATCTAAAATAAAAAATAATATAATCAAAAAAAAAATCTAAAATAAATCTAAATAATCTAAATCTAAAATAAAATAATAAAAAATATATCTAAATAATCTAAATCTAAAATAAAAATCTAAAACAAATCTAAATACTCTAAATCTAAAATAAAAATCTAAAATAAATCTAACAATCTAAAATAAAAATAATCTAATAAAAAAAATCTAAAATAAATCTAAATAATCTAAATCTAAAATAAAAATCTAAAATAAATCTAATAAAAAAAATCTAAAATAAATCAAAATAATCTAAATCTAAAATAAATCTAAAATAAATCTATCAATCTAAAATAAAAACAATAATGCGTATTTTCTTTTAAATTTTTGTTTGGATTCATAACACCATAGGCCCCATTCCTGCTCAAAGATGCATTCTCTTTCCCGACAAACGTAGCTTCTTTAACTCTCCTCTCAAACCATTTCACGTTACACTGGAGAAACTAAACACCACTTCATAAGAGAATGAGAGAGCAGCTCAGGACCACAGTCTGCTGTTCATCTGCATCTCAAAGACACAAACCACGAAAGAAGAAGAGAGTGAGGGTCAGATCTGAGCCACAGAAAAGAAAAAGGTCCAATAAATAAACTCTGTCTGATCTGAGCTTCTCTCATTTGACTCTAAATTGCTCATTATTCATTTAATATGTAAAATAAATACACTAGTTTGTATAAAAAGTGGTGTCATTTTGATGTCCAGCTCCATAAAAGTCACTGTACACTACTGGCATGTACATTTTGTAAAATAAAAACATAAAAAGAAAGTCTCGCTGCTCTAACAAGAAGCAGGACATCAGAAAATCAGTTTCTGGACCCATTTCTATTAAATTAAGTCAAACTGCACAGGCGAAAGTGAAAGTTTACCACATAAATACCAAAAATAAAACACGTGTTGTTAATTTTCATTGCAATATTGTACATTCCCTGATAGACAAATTAACGTAATACCCTTATTTTAGCACGACTTATTTTCAAAAACATTCTAGTCATTTGAGTTCCACGTCTTATCGTAGATTTAAAGCTCAATGAGGTCGTTTTGAACACATTTAAAAGCACCTGCGTCCTACTGTGCGAGGACACGTCAGTCTGTCCTAAATTAAATAACAAATTCTCACGTAGTTTACCCAAAGACGACGATAAACTGTCTTCATCTCTGCCCCTCGGTGCTCCCAAATGTCCTCGGTCAAACATTCAAGGCTTGTTTATTCTGCCTTTTCCCTACTTTCCCACGTCGCACCTGCGTCTTCTGCGGTTTTGTCTCCGCCGTGACTGACGCGGACGACCAAATACGTGGATCCCAGACGAGTGGCAGGCGCTCGCTGTGGGGAAATAAAAGAAATGCTGATTTGAAGGGGAAAAGTCAATAGAAACGGGAGGATTAATTGATTAAACGCCACAAAGAAAAGCAAAAAAGAACGAGGAGCGATTAGTTAATTCTCTCAATGGAAAATAGTGAGGGCGAAAAAAGAGCAGAGAAGCGGAAAGTGGTGCTTCAGATAATGGGTTCAGGTCCAAGTCTTTTATCCCAAAATTGAAAGACAAAAAGATAAAAAAAAAATACAGGTTACGATAATAAAAGGTTCATGGTTGTGTGGATGTCCATATCGCCCGATGGAGCTATTAAAGTCAAGGTCAAATGTCAGCGATTCGTCCCATTGTAGAACCCAGACTAACGACGGTGCCAACGGCGTGATAAAAGCCTCGTCAAACGGCCCTGCCCCGCTGACCTGTGAGGTGGAATGTGCAATCCACGTCAGACGGAACATTCCTGAATCCCATGAGTCTTTGTGAACTGAAAATGTGGAGCTCAAGGGTCACGCGGAGTCGACAATGCGGACGAAACAACGGGGACGTGGCGTTTTAATGAGAGGATGGAGTTTTACCGGCGATTCTGATGCGTTTTTGTGTTTGCGACGCACAAAAATGATAAAAATGGAGATAACATAACGGCAATTTGTTATAGTTTTATAGAGAACTTGTTTTTTTTCTGTAGGGAAGCATGTTTTTTTTTTTAGCTGAATGTGAAACGTCAGTGCGTTTGTCTGTTTAGGATCATCTCCGTTACATGTGCGCAGTATTTACACGTCCAGTACTTACTCCAGTCACGTTTGAGAGTCATGTTCTTAGACTTTGAAGCCTCCAGACCCGTTCTCACGTCCCTTTTCCGCACCACGTCGTCTGATTCCCGGCTCCTGAGCGCTAGTGCCAGTGTTTACGTGCATCTCTTTCCACTTGACATTTGCTGACCTTGAGAATAATCAAAGCTTGTATTGTGGCGTTGTTTAGTAAAAGTTAATTGTGCATGGATTGAGTGGAGCTCCAGCCCAGTTGGCATCCTGGACTCCAACACTATTGTGCAATAAAATGGAATTATGCCCTTAATCACTGGCCTCTCTCCTTGCTCTTTATCTGCTTCCTTCCACACAGCCTCGCCGCGTTTTTGCCTCTCTTTTTGAAGTCATTATAGGATCCTGGGACACTTTTATGGCATTTATTCTGCCTGGCAGTTCCCCCTCCTCCTTTCCTCTTTCTCATCTCTTTTTCTTTTCTCTCATCATCCCTCTCTCTTCCTGTTAATTACCCTTGCAGTCTTATCTGTCGACATCCTTCAAACCGGCGGCTCCCTGTCATGAATCAAGCGCCCCCCTCCCGCCTCGCGCCTGCTCCTTCCACGGCCGTATCAGCCAAACAATTAAGCAAGCAGCTCGCTCTAATTAAGCGTCACATAGAGACACATGCAGGCTCCACCTTTTTCTTTGTGCTGACACTTATCTGTTGAGTGACTTTACAGAAAATGAGCACCTCAGGGTGAAGACATCCTGTCTGTGGAGAGGGAGGAGGAGGGTGGGGGTTCGGTGGAGTCTCTAACGAGTAACTTGATGTGTGCTGCATGACAGGGAGGTGTGCAAACTATTTTTATTTTATTTTATTTTAAATTATTATTATTGATGTGCGATATTTAAATTTGGTGAAAAGATGAAAAGCTGAACAAACTGGGTTAAAGTGTCTATAAACAGCAACAAGGGAACAAATATTTCTGAAATACGTTTAGATACTTTTATATTTTAGTTACTGTACTGAGGTTTGTTTTAGTTAATGATTTTAATTCTTACATTTGTCAGATTCATTAAACTCCTGTCGTCAAACCTCAGCCTTTGGTTCACTGCTGCTCTGAGTTTCACTTTAGCCTGAATTTACTGTAACAACTGCAAACATCGTAATGTGTGAACCTTTTTGGAAAGTCAAATGTCTTTAGGTTTAAGTCGTCTGTTTGTAGGTTTAAGGTGTTTGTGTACATGTTAAAGTTGTTTGTGTACATGTTAAAGCTGTTTTGTTCGTGTGTAGGTTGAGGCTGTTCGTGTATAAGTTGAACTTGTTCTGTTCATGTGTAGGTTAAAGTTGTTTGTGTAAAAGTTGAAGCTGTTCTGGTCATGTATAAGTTGAAGTTGTTTGTTTATAAGTTGAAGTTGTTCTGTTCATATATAGTTTTAAGCTGATCATGTATAAGTTGAAGCTGTTCTGTTCGTGTTTAGGCTGAAGCTGTTCATTTTGTTCATTTCCGTTTGTAATTAAGCCTCTGTTCATTCCTGCAGTGCATCCTCTGTTTGTGTACAAGTTTAAGCTGTTAGTTTGTCGGTTTAATCTGTTTGTGTATAAATTGAAGCTGTTCTGTTCATATATAGTTTTAAGCTGTTTGTGTTTAGGTTGAAGCTGTTCGTTTTGTTCATTTCCGTTTGTAATTAAACCTGTTCATTCCTCCAGTGCGTGCTTTGTTTGTGTACATGTTTAAGCTGTTCGTTTTGTTCATTTCTGTCTGTAATTAAGCCTCTGTTCATTCCTCTGTTTGTGTACAAGTTTAAGCTGTTAGTTTGTAGGTTTAATTTGTTCGTATATAAATTGAAGCTGTTCTGTTCATATATAGTTTTAATCTGTTCGTATATAAGTTGAAGCTGTTCGTGTTTAGGTTGAAGCTGTTCGTTTTGTTCATTTCCGTCTGTAATTAAACCTGTTCATTCCTCTGTTTGTGTACAAGTTTAAGATGTTAGTTTGTCGGTTTAATCTGTTCGTGTATAAATTGAAGCTGTTCGTTTCATATATAGTTTTAAGCTGTTCGTGTTTAGGTTGAAGCTGTTCGTTTTGTTCATTTCCGTCTGTAATTAAACCTGTTCATTCCTCTGTTTTGGTGTTAACTGCTCTGACAGAGCCGCTCCCTGATGCGTCTCTCCTGTACTTAACCTTGAACACGAGCCCGGCACATGATTGATGACTTTAATATAATCAGAAGCAATAAAGCAGAACTAAATACAAATTTTTGCAATAATGGCGTTGTTCTTGATCGCACTTCATTTGAAAAATTGCTGATGTCCTGAGTGTCACTGTGGGGTTTCACTTTCACTGTTACTCTGACCGACAACAACAACAACAACAACAACACAATCATTATAGTTTTTACATATTCCAATAAGAAACACAACAACAACAGACGTAAAAGAAGCAGAAAAAGTTTAAATATTGTAGGTTACGTTCACGTTAACAGCTTCCTTATAATATTATCACGTTTTAAGGAAGTTTCACCATTCAAAATTCAAAATATATTAACTGTATTTGTTTGGAATTACCATGGCAACGGTCCTAATTTTGGATCATTCTGAAATCCACCAATTGCATTACAGTGTTCTCTCGTTTATCGCGGGAGTTACGTTCCAAAAATAACCAAAACAGTAGGCAAAAACAGAACAAAGCTTTATTTTTTTTTACATTATTCTCTATGTTTTTGTCTGTAAAACCCCTCACCACACACTTTATACACTTTTCTCACACAGGCGTTAACATTTTCTCACATTTCTCTCTTGTTTAATTAATTAATAGTGACGTTTTACACTTTTTTTATTTTTATTGAAGAGAAAATAACTTCCACTGGACTCCGACGTAAAAAGAGACTTACAAAATTTAAATTCACAGCTTTGCAAAATTATTTTTTTACTGAAATAATCAAACCAAGTCTCAAAAATAAACAATAAAAAGATAAGAAAAAACATTTGTCTCCGTCTTTACGCGCCGCCTCAGCTCGTTTCCCAGGCGTGTGCTCTTTTCCTCGTGCGTGCTGTCGCTCTTAAAGTGACGGTAACATATTTATACAAGTAGTAAGTATGTATGGAAGTATTTTATTGGGTCATTCTGTTCAAAATCAAACATTATTCACTTGTATAAAGTTGTACATAACATTTCTATCATGACTGAAAGAGTTTAGGCTGAAGTAAAAACGACTTATATCGTCTAACTCTATTTAATAATAACGACGCACAAGAATTACAAGAAAAGCAGCATCAGTTCGACAACAAATGACTCGATATGTAACAAAATAAAAAGGACAAACCACAGCAGTTCACCTGAATCACTCCTGAGTCCTGTAATGTTCAAAAAGTCGTGTTTTATACTGTACTTCTTTTTAAATGCTTTTATTGTGTAGGAGCTTTTTCATTTATCCTCCAGGTTGTTCCACACACTGACCCCTCGAACACAAACACAACCACGGTTTGACTGGTTCTAATCTTACTTTTTTTTATTAAACCTGTTGGTCTAAGATGATTTTGACTCTGTTTGAATAACATCTGTAAAAAGGGGCGGAGTTTATGATGATCTGCCTTAAACATCATCACGACTCAAATCAACATCAGACAATTTGACTCGTTTTAACTGAACAAAAACAGGATTTGTTGGTGCGAGATCGTCTGCTTGGTGAACTATTCCAACGACCTTCTTTTGGAGTAGAAAAACTGATTTTATATTAGATTTATAAGTAAAACCCCAGAATTCTACACAATAATTCAAACGTGGTAGGAATCGATGTAAAACTTAAATAATAACAGTTCTAAGATATTTTAACGTCGAGACTGATGCAATAAAATAAATGTAGCTTATGTTTGTAAATCAAATATTAAATCTTTCAACATAAAACAGAATTTAAAACTAAATATCAACACCGGGATGTTAACGGATTAGAAAAGGTGTCAGTAAAAAGCTGTGGATATAGTGAAAAAGTTTTATTTAATTATATAAATGTCGACTCCAGGATAAAACTGTTGCCAGATTATATATCGCTTTTCTAAAAACATAAACATAAAACATCATTTATAACAAAATATCAGCACTCTGTACATTTAAACTTGTCTCATTCTGTGCTGTGGAGGGTGGGACGGAGGAGATTGATTGACAGTCCCTTAGCCAATCAGGACGCAGGACACGATGGTCTACAGTCCAACGGCCAATCAGGACGCACGACACAATGGTCTACAGTCCAACAGCCAATCAGGACGCACGACACAATGGTCTAAGTCTAACAGCCAATCAGGACGCACGACACAACGGTCTACAGTCCAACAGCCAATCAGGACGCACGACACAACGGTCTACAGTCCAACAGCCAATCAGGACGCACGACACGATGGTCTACAGTCCAACAGCCAATCAGGACGCACAACACAACGCACGTTCATACTCTGTTAAAAAAGTTCTGCAGAATCGCACTGGAAAAACCTACGAAATCAGTAAAGTGTGAACCGCGACATATCGAGGGACAATTGTACCCGGAATACGACAAAACGCAACAAGGTCAACACACCGACAGCTGCTGGATGTGAAATATATTCTTTTTGTAATGACGGGACCCCCATAGCGACGGCGACACTGAAAATATTAACCACATGAACAGAAGCAATCACTTTTCTCCTGAAGGTGTCGGATATACTTATTACACTGCGACTGGGGCGATTTGAAATGCATAATCCCGCTCCCTTTGCTTCCATGTCTACACTTATTTAATAATTCCCCACCAATAACAGTATGAATGTAATTTAAAACGCCAGAGCCACGGTTAGCGCCAGCCGTCCCACGAGTGCCAGTATCGGTCGTAACATTTTGATTATTTTCAGGGGTAAAGAAAGGCGCTGATTGGCCGGTGGAAAGACAAAACGGCTGATTAAATTGCGGTTTTGGAAAAATGACACGTGGCAGATGAAGCAGAGTTTGTCTTTTCATTTCTGGTTTAGACGCAGCTGCGGTTTTAAAGGCCCGTTGCACCGCGTTTGTGTTGCATTGTGGGACGTGGTTTACTGTATGAAACTTCTTCTTATTTTTGCAATGCTGGCTTTGTATCTACCATTTCTTTACCATTGTTGTATTTATTGTCCATTACCATTGTTGTATTTATTGTCCATTACCATTGTTGTATTTATTGTCCATTACCATTATTGTATTTATTGCCCATTACCATTGTTGTATTTATTGCCCATTACCATTGTTGTATTTATTGCCCATTACCATTGTTGTATTTATTGCCCATTACCATTGCTGTATTTATTGCCCATTACCATTGCTGTATTTATTGCCCATTACCATTGTTGTATTTATTGTCCATTACCATTGCTGTATTTATTGTCCATTACCATTGCTGTATTTATTGTCCATTACCATTGTTGTATTTATTGTCCATTACCATTGTTGTATTTTGCTGTCCATTACCATTATTGTATTTATTGCCCATTACCATTGTTGTATTTATTGCCCATTACCATTGTTGTATTTATTGTCCATTACCATTGCTGTATTTATTGCCCATTACCATTGTTGTATTTATTGTCCATTACCATTGCTGTATTTATTGTCCATTACCATTGTTGTATTTATTGTCCATTACCATTGTTGTATTTTGCTGTCCATTATCATTATTGTATTTATTGCCCATTACCATTGTTGTATTTATTGTCCATTACCATTGTTGTATTTATTGTCCATTACCATTGTTGTATTTATTGTCCATTACCATTGTTGTATTTATTGCCCATTACCATTGTTGTATTTATTGCCCATTACCATTGTTGTATTTATTGCCCATTACCATTGTTGTATTTATTGCCCATTACCATTGTTGTATTTATTGCCCATTACCATTGTTGTATTTATTGCCCATTACCATTGTTGTATTTATTGCCCATTACCATTGCTGTATTTATTGTCCATTACCATTGCTGTATTTATTGTCCATTACCATTGCTGTATTTATTGTCCATTACCATTGCTGTATTTATTGTCCATTACCATTGTTGTATTTATTGTCCATTACCATTGTTGTATTTTGCTGTCCATTACCATTATTGTATTTATTGCCCATTACCATTGTTGTATTTATTGCCCATTACCATTGCTGTATTTATTGTCCATTACCATTGCTGTATTTATTGTCCATTACCATTGCTGTATTTATTGTCCATTACTATCAATCGGAGATACTCTTTTTTTTGTGTGTGTGTTTTGTTTGTCTGTTTTTGTTTATTTTTCCTTGTCTCTTGTATCATTGTGTTGATTGATATCGATTGTGGCTGCCCAGGCTGTGCAAAGAGAAAAGACGTCCATTTGCCCAAGACAAATAATTAAAAAACAAACAAAAAAATAAATAAAAAACATATAAGACCTGATCTGACGACAGAATCAGAAATGCAGAATTTGAAAACCCTGCACAAAAAGCCTCTACAGTTTCACTATTGTAACATCTTAAGTTTAATATTTTGGATGTTGAACGTTCTCAGGTTTTTATGGACACTCGTCTTATTCTTAAAGTTTTAAATGGACTCGCTCCTCCACCTTTAATGGATTTTATAAGTAAAAAAACGACTGACCGAGTGAACACGAGAGCATTGACCAGAGGAGACTGAGACAAACAGAGACGCAGGACCAAATTTGTCCAAAGGTGACGTCCATCAGAGGATCACAGTCACGGATCACATGACCTGCCCGAGTCAGGAACTGTGGAACTTTTGAACCTTCAAGAACAAAACTCTGAAACATGAAAAACAAACTCACACAGGTGGATTCTCTTCTTCTTGGGGCGTCTTAAACTCAGAGGACGGTCTGTTGTGGTTCACTCGTCGTGTCTTTGTCACTTTTGTCTCGTCTGTTTGTTTCTCTAAATCACATGTGTCAAACCCAAGGCCCGTGGGCCAAATGCGGCCCTCTACATCATTTTATGCGGCCCTCGCGGGGCTAAATTAAAAGGTATGATGGTCTTAACACGTCATTTTAGCAGGAGACACAGTTACACAGACATATTTGTACATCTAGGCAAATGTATATGTAAAATTTGTACCTTGAATAAGAAATAAATACAGAAACAATGAATAAACAAGTTAAAAAAGCAGCAGATTAATTTACATCTGGTCTTTTGACGGACGCCATTTTGCTGATGTGGCTCTCGGTGAAAATGTGTTTGACGCTTCTGCTCTAAATGTTGTTTCTGACCTAATATGCACCGTCCTAAATAAAATAAATAAATAAATACATAAAAAATGAAATAAAGCGAGATGAAGAGGTAGACGCTGCAGGAGTCGACTGATGTGAGCGCTGGACTTTTGGAGGAGCTTTTTGTTTAATCAAAAGCACAAAAACGGGTTTAACGTGCGCTGCTATTTGAGAAGAACAAACTTTAGAAGAGAAGACGATGGAACTTGTTTAGAAGAGTAAACGAAAACAACGGAGCAACATCAGAGCTCAAAATTAGCTTAAATACGAGTAAAATATGATTAGAGATGTAAATAAAAGCAAAAATAATGATGAAACTTGACACTTTAATCATGACATCGTCCCTAAACTGGATTTGCAAAGAGAAAAGGTGGAAGTCAAACCTCGAAGTCACACGAAAAAGAAACAAAAACACAGAAGAACCGAGAAGGAGGGTCGAGGCTGCACTGAGCGAAACTGTAAAAACGTGTAATTCTACAGATAAATATGAACCGGTTACACTTTTATTGTTAAAGAAGTGAGAGAACGTTTGGACAAAATGTGTTCGTATGGAGTTAGATTTGTTTTAAACGTGTTGGGAGATGCAGACGTTTGAGTTTAAGTCTAAATATGACGAGATTTAAGGCTCAGAGTCGGGTCCAGGGCAACGGGGCTGAACACGACACAAACGGGAAATGGATCTGAGCCAAACGTAAAGAAACAAAGACGTATCGTGTCTCAAGTGCATCGAAAATATAAATACCAGTGTTTTAATGTTCTAATTTCAATGTTATTTATTTATTGTTATGAAAGATAATAACCAGGATTTATACGACAGAGTTTAGGTTAAACGGTTAAACGGTTAAAGTGACATTACACACAGTTTTGTCGGGTTTTGTTAAGAATGAAACCAATTTTAAACCTATTTCCGGGGAACAGTGGTCGCCCTCCGTCGTCCTGACTGCAGCTGTGTGTCCGAGCTGCAGAGTGTGTGTGGTTTTATTGAGAGCCCAGGTCTGTGTGTCTGCTGCCCACATGCGCTGAGCTGATAAGGCCGAGGTAATCCCTTAAAATGTGTTTCTTCTGTGCTGGTGTTGTGCCCCCAGCTCTGTTCTTACTTTCCTTTTTGCAACAAATGTAGATCCAGTTCGAATTCACTTTTAAAGTATTGCTGAATTTATACTTACGACTTCTACAAATGCAAATCCACGCACTGACACAGGTGAGAAAGTCTAATTTGAAAACGTAATAATAAACTCTTCTTTTGAGCGTTTGGGTTTGTTCCCGTGCGTTTTCCAGGCGGCTGTAATGAGCCTCGGCGTCGGGCGTGTGACCGTCTCGTGTGGGCTGACTCAGGCGCTGTGGGGCTGTAATAACGCGCCGCTGCTGTGGACCGGCGTCTTCCTCGTCTCGGTAATTTACTGCCCCCGCTCGTGTGTGTTTACTCTCTGTTATGTCACAGATAGCTTACTCACTTCATAAAACTTATGTGGCGGAATAATGACCTGAGCGTTCCTGATAGTGCTAATTTATTGTAAGTGGCGTGATCATTAGTGGAGTTTGTCACTTCAGCTGAAGGATGAGTCCACACGACACACCAAGGTGCAGTTATACATGTGAGTAATGGGCCGCGCTCAGGCCGAGGCGCTACAGAAGTACTACTGTATGTAGTACTTTAGTCTGTATGTACTTTACACGAGGCTCTACAGAAGTACTACTGTATGTAGTACTTTAGTCTGTATGTACTTTACACGAGGCTCACAGAAGTACTCATGTTATGTAGTACTTTAGTCTGTATGTACTTAAGTCTGTATGTACTTTACACGAGGCTCTCACAGATGTACTACTGTATGTAGTACTTTAGTCTGTATGTACTTTACTCTGTATGTACTTTACACGAGGCTCACAGAAGTACTAATGTCATGTAGTACTTTACTCTGTATGTACTTTACACGAGGCACTCACAGAAGTACTAATGTTATGTAGTACTTTATGTGGTACTTTACATGAGGCGCTCACAGATGTACTAATGTTATGTAGTACTTTAGTCTGTATGTACTTTACTCTGTATGTACTTTACACGAGGCTCACAGAAGTACTAATGTCATGTAGTACTTTACTCTGTATGTACTTTACACGAGGCTCTACAGAAGTACTAATGTTATGTAGTACTTTAGTCTGTATGTACTTTACACGAGGCTCACAGAAGTACTAATGTCATGTAGTACTTTACTCTGTATGTACTTTACACGAGGCACTCACAGAAGTACTAATGTTATGTAGTACTTTAGTCTGTATGTACTTTACTCTGTATGTACTTTACACGAGGCTCTACAGAAGTACTAATGTTATGTAGTACTTTAGTCTGTATGTACTTTACACGAGGCTCACAGAAGTACTAATGTCATGTAGTACTTTACTCTGTATGTACTTTAGACTTTACTTTCTTCACACTGCCTTTGTTAAACGTCTTTTTTCTCTTCCATTTCTGTTTCTTGACGTTTATGGTAAAAACAATAAAAGTGAAATGTGTTTGTTTTGTGTTTTGTTGTGTCTTTTGTTGTACAGTTTTCCCTCACAATATTCTTTTGTTTTAATGTTAATTTTATGATGATTATTTGTGATTATTTCTGTTTTGATTTGTCTGATTTGAGTGTTTTTCTTATTCTGTAAAGCACTTTATGTATAAATGTTACTTTATGTACAAATTGTGCTGTACAAATAAACTTGTCGTGTCTTTATCACGGTTCATCTTTCATGGTCTCGCTGTTTTGTAGATTTTTTTAGTAGTTTTTCACGCTTTTTTTTTTCACAGTGTATGAACGTGCATTGTGTCGTGTGTCCTGATTGGCTGTTGGACTGTAGACCATTGTGTCGTGCGTCCTGATTGGCTGTTGGACTGTAGACCATTGTGTCGTGCGTCCTGATTGGCTGTTGGACTGTAGACCATTGTCCATCAGTCTCCTCCGTGCCGTGTCTCCTGTCCAGTACAGAATGTGTTCAGACAAATTTACATAAACGTTGGATCTCAGTGTGACTCTGAAGTGCTGTACGTTTGCAATTTGTTTTCTCCCCGACAAAACCCACAACGTCGATGAAACGTTCTGCACCGACAAAGACGCCGACGAAGGTTTGAACTTTGAGAGAGTTTAAACGAGAGAGAAATGTGAGAAAATGTTAACGCCTGTGTGAGAAAAGTGTATAAAGTGTGTGGTGAGGGGTTAAATAAAGGGGTACGTGACCACTGTGAGGCGCTAGTGAGCAGCCCAAACTGTCAGGGGTGAAAATAAACACGAAAACAAACTCATTCTTGGTCGAGAAACTATTAAAATAAAGTGAAAATTGTCTCTGAAGCATCTGGTTTAAAATTTCAGAATCAGAAATGAAGTAATTACATGTTTGAGCTCAGGCCTGGGGCGGCTGACAGTGTGTGTGTGTGGGTGTGTGTGTGTGGGGGTGTGTGTGTGTGTGTGTGCTTCTCTTTCTTCAGGTACGACTCGCAACTTGTTTTGTGTTTTTCAATTTTACAACAAAGACAAAAGTCACAAAAGTCAAGGTCGACTGCTGTGACCCAAACTATTGTTATTATGCCTCAATACACCGAGAACGCACAACAGAAATATAAAAAACATGAACGCACAACAGGAATATAGAAAACAAACACGAACGCACAACAGAAATACATGAACGCACACTTAAAATATAGAAGCAAACACTAACACACACCTGAAATATATAAAACAAACATGGCCGCCCTCGGTGAACCTCCTCTTCTTCTTCATTAAAGACTCAAACTGTTTTATTTGTTTTTTTCTCTTTTATATTTTAAAGAAACTGATGATTGATTTGTTTAAATTGTCACGTTTTTACACAGAACTTTTTCATCTTTAAGTCACTCAAAGTGTTTTACAATCACACGGCCAAACGCTCTACCAACTGAGCCACAGTCGTCAAACTTCAGGCTTTATCGCTTCAATCAGATCAGAGTCAAAAAAAGTCCATGAAAAGGAAACAAAAAGCGCAAAAAAACACAACAAATCACCTGGAATTTACATCTGAAGTGACGTTTTCTTGTCCGTGTTTGTCTTTTCTCTGTAAATCTAAAACAATCCGAGCTTCACTTACAGCAGGGGCGTCAAACTCATCATCAACAAAATGGCCGCTCTCAAAGGGCCAGATGTGACTAACTGTAAGATAAATGTCACTAAATGTAACCAAATTTAATGTCAAATAAATGCAGCTACTTTTGAATCGCGTTATTTTTTTATTATTTATTCAAGTTACAAATACTGCAGATGGATTTGTATAGATATGAAAAAATGTCTGTTTAACTGTGTATCTAATGATAAACTGACATATTAAAACAGTCATATTTTAATTTACTTTGTCGCGGGCCACATAAAACTACATGGCGCGCCGCATTTGGCCCACGGGCCTTGAGTTTGACACATGTGACTTACAGTAAACGTCCTTCGCCGCATCATCCAAACATCAGTATGCTGCGGGCGTCTCTGCTTGCCTAAGCCCGACTAACTGTCAGGCCTAATAATTACCCCGCTCAACCGACGCGTTCAGGGCCGATTAGAAAACGCCGGCGCCGTGACAGGTGCGCCGCCACCGTTCACCGTTTCTTTTGTGTGTGTGTGTGGCATCTACTGGTGAATATCTGAAAGAAGTATTTTGCCGACGCAGCGGAGTCGCTCACTGTGATGTGACACGCCTGGCTGCGGCGGCGGCGAGCGCGGGGTTAAACTCACACGCCGATGATCGCAGCCACTTAAAACCTGTCAACGCACAAAACTGGACGGAGCAGCGGCTGAATAATTACACAATAACAACTGAAAACGTGGGGGGTTTGTTTGGCGTAATTGATTTTGAAAAGCGGGAGGAGCTACAGATTTTTTTTCACGTATTTATTTATTTTTTGGTTTATTTTTTTGGCTTTTTCACGCTTCAAAGGACGTGTTCGGGCTCCCGCTGCGACTCTACTTCGCCCGGGAACTTCCAACTGACTGGAACGAGGAGTCGGGAGAAACAGAGCAGAAGCAAAAAATGTAATTAATTGGATCAGATTAAAATTAATGGAGTAATTAAGGAGCTGACTGGCCTAGTTGTGGCGGCGGAGTCGAGGTGAGTGTCAGGGAGGCGGCGGGAGCGGCGACGGAGCAGACGCACGCGGGATTAGGTCCGACTTCACTCCGGGTAATAACGAGCGGCGAATGGAACACTTCAAATAAACAGCGCTTTTAATTTGTTTTGTCATTAAGCTTAAGAGCGACAGGTTTGGGACGGCGGTCTTCCATTAAACGGCCCGTAGCTGTGCGCAGAAACACTCCCACTCCGCTTTTTTTTTTCCATAGTTGCGTTTAGTTTTGTTCCGTGAGAGTTAATTTGTCCCTCAAAGTCGACCCGGACGCTTAAAAAGAACGTTAAAGTTTATATTTTAGGAGCACGCTGCGGTCAGAATGTGCACAAACACTTAAATATCAACATATCGTATCGTTTAATTTAACAATATCATGAGCCGCTGTATCGATAAATCACCAAATGTGTGTTTTTTTATATTTTTGACCAAATTATTCCGTCGCAGTGTTACATTTGTGCGGCTCGTTTAGAGGAAATAAACTCGTCTGTGCAGAACATTTGACATTTGATTCATTATTTTGTTGATTAAAATCGGTTTATTTCATATTAACTTTGGTTTAACAAAGTCTTTTAGCGTCACAGTCGTTTTAGTCGATATGTTTTGCTCGTTCAGAGTCGTTAAACTGCACATGTCTCTGTGTAAATGTAAATGTGGGGCTCATACTTCACTGTGTCGTGTTTGTTTTGGCAACTTCTTAAAAATACCCAGCACTAGTCATAAATTTGTTGAAGATATGATGTAAATAATAGATGTTTGAGATTTGAGCTGCTCAGATTTTCAGTGTGTACAAAGTGTATTTTTACAGATCGACCTATGAAACTGTGAGAAGCACCTCTTCACCACTGACATGTGACCGACATAAGGAGGAAATGTTTGGGACACAGACAGAAACATTTAGACTCATTTGAATTTAAATTTTTTATTTGTTTATTTAAAATGCAGGACCTGTGTCGTATTTGTGCCACTTATGGCAGAAACAAGTCAAGATACAGACACAGGTTCAGAAGGGGTTGGGTTCAGGCTGGAGAGTGGTTTACTGCCTCCAGATAAACCACCTCCTCTTCTTCTTCTTGTTCTTGTTTTTTTTGTCCACCTCGGCAAGGAGCTCCTCCACGATGGCCTTGTTCTGCTGCAGCTGATCCTCTGACTCCTTCAGGGACGTCTGCAGCTCGTCACTTCTGAGGAGGGCAGATGTTCTCTCCTCCTCGCTGTGGGTCAAAGCCGTGCTCAGCTCCTGGATGTTCTTCTGGTGGAGTGAGATCTCCTCCACCAGGGCCGTGTGGGTGGTGTGACATTTTTCAAGCACAGCTGTAAAACTCATCTTCTGAGTGTCCAAATCCTTTTGGAGTGTTTGGACTTTGCTCTGTTCGATGTTGAGGCTCTCTTCCAGCTTTTGTGCCTTGTCCTGGGCGTCTTCAGCTCTCTGCCTCTGCTCGGTGAGGGCAGACTCCAGGGAGAGGACCTGTTTGTCCCAGGCCTCCTCAGCTGCCCTCCTCTCTGCTGCATGGGCAGACTCCAGGCTGAGAAGCTGCTTGTTCAGAGCCTCTTCAGCAGTCTGCCTCTCTGCTGCGATGGTCGATTCAAGGGAGAGGACTTGTGCGCTGAGGGCGTCTTCAGCCATCCTCCTCTGCTCAGTGAGGGCAGACTCCAGGACGGTGATCCTCCTCTGCAGAGCCTGCTTCTCCTCCTGTTCCCTCTGCAGCTCCTGTCGGGTGCTGATCAGAAGCTTGTCCTTGTTCTCTGCTACCTCAGTGGTGTCTTGGAGTGTGGACTCCAGGGCCCTTTTCTCTGCCTGACACAGCTCTAGTTTCTCAGACATTTTAATCACGGAGGCTTTCTGTTTCCTGACGGTGTCGCGGGTGCGCTCCAGCTCCTTAAAGACGTCAGCGCTGTAGCCGTGGCTGTTCGCCTTCTGTGTCTCCAGCTGTTCCTCCAGCTGCTCCACCTGGGCTTGGTACCTCAGAGCAAGAGTCTGCTGCTCATGGGAGAACGTCTTGAGATTGTCGTTCTCCTCGTAGAGACCCTGCACATAGTCGTTCACCCTCTGCCTGCCCTGCTCGATCATTTGTTCTCTCTCCTCGTCTTTCTGTTTGAGGAGAAATTTCCCAAACTCCATGATAGATTCCTTCTCCTCTTGAGCTTCTTTCAGCTGTTTCTGAAGCTCTTCAACAAGGGCCTTTTTCTCCTGGACCTCCTCCTCCAGCTCTCTCAGCCTTGTCTGCTGTTTTTCGTTGACATATTTTTGTCCTTGAAGCTGTCTCCTCAGGTCCTTCACGAGCGGGTTCTCCTCTACAGAGAGTTGAACGTCTCGTGGAACCTGATTCGCAGCCTCGAGCTCCCTCAGTCTCCACTTCTGTTTGGCGTTGATGTGGAGCTGTTCTTGGTAGGCTCTCTGGACGTCCTTAAGCTGGAGTCTCAGGTCCATCACCAGTTGGCTGTCCTCCGGGTGTTGAAAGGCGCCCCTCGCTGGTGGAGTATGAGATGTAGCCCTCATGTTTGGATAGTTTGTTTTCCTGCTGTACCGCGACATGTCTCTCGCTCTGAGATTCAAAGTGAAATGACTGTAGTTGGTTGGTGTCGCCTATAGGCCTCCTCTCCTCTGACATATCACAGCTCTTTGTGATGTCACCGAGTCATTGCCACGGCGATAGAATGACATCATGATTCTGTGCAGTGACATCACGCTGTGGGAGATCTGCAGGTGTTTCTGGTGGAATGTTTCCATGCCGACACAATGCACATGTTGGAAAACACAGCCTGATATGATTTTAGATTGATATATATCGCCAAGAGTATTTTTTTGTGTATTTTACCAAATTATTCTTTCACGGTGCTACATTTGTGCAGCTCGTTTAGAGGAAAGACGCTCATTTATGCAGAACATTTGACATTTGATTCACAGTTTTGATGATTAAAATCAGTTTATTTCATATTAACTTTGGTTTAACAAAGTCTTTTAGTTCCACACTTGTTTTAGTCGATATGTTTTGATCCTTCGTCGTTAAACTGCACATGTCTCTGTGTAAATGTAAATGTGGGGCTCAGATAAACTGTGGATGAATAAAACTGACACATGGAACAGTCTGATGTGTTTTTATCGTTGGTAAAATCCACAAAACAAAATGCACTTTGTTCTGTTCATTCATCTCCAATAAATAGAAGATAAATTTAAAAAAAAAGATAAAATTTATGTTTATTTTTTGTGAAAATGGGGTTGATCCTTCATTTTTACTGAATTGTGTTGAATCGATTTGAAATATATCGTATCAGGATCTTGTGGAGCTCTATCCCACAGCTAATCGTACAGTTTAATTACTACTTTTTATTGCCTGAGATCCAAAATACTCACTTTTTTCAATGTTTTAGGACGACGTGAATCACCTTTAAATGTCCCTGAGTCCAGATATGTGTGATTGACAGGTGGATTAGCCAATCAGGGACCGGCAAACTCCAAAAACGAAAGAAAAAAAACACAAGAGATTGAAAAACTACACAAACTTCTGCTGAATAAATGAACGAACCAATAAACTCATCTAAGCCGAGACTGATTTTGTTCAAAACGACAGGTGACCCATGACCCTCGGGATAAAAAAAACACAAAAATATCACTGTGGATTTGCCAGACATCACTTTTTTTCACTAAACTTTGGGGATTTGTGACCCTCTAATGCTATTTTGTCCCAATTAGTTAAAACTCTGATCATTACTCAGCTTCGCTCCTATTATCTCCCAATCTTGTTAATTAGTACAAATAAATGAAATTAGGCCCTGCTATCCCGTCTTAATCAATGCAACCCACACTTAATTTTGACTTTATGATCTCCCTCGTTCCCTCCTGGAATTGTCTTTTTCCTGTTTTAAGCCTGTTTCTATTTTGGTTCAGCTGCAGCTCTAATGTTTCCATCATCGAGTCACTTTGTCTCTAATGAAAGGCGTCCCGTGGGTTTTTGTCTTATTCTAATTCTGCGTCGTTACGTAATCACCTCTCGCTGCGCACGTCGCTCCGATAAATGGAAAGTCCAGTATCGGAGAAGCGAATGGTCTTAAAACCCTTATATTAACCCACTTTACATGATCTCGGTCACAAAAATCCTTTATTTTTAGATCAACGATGTGATTTAAAGTTCAAATATATGTTTTAATATGTGTTTTAAAGGGTTTTGCTTTAGTTTAGATTATAGTTTCAGCTTGTGTAGCACTTTTACAGCGTTAATTACATCGGAAAAACAGGTAAGTGTCTGTAATATTGTCCTATGAACCAGTGAAGTTCAGTTAAATTCGACGACTGGAGCAAAATATGAGGAAAAAAAAAACACAAATCAGAGAAATAAGTTTAAATTTCTGGCTCTTATTGAACGGTTTGTTAACAGGACACCACATTTGGACATCTAACATTGGTTTTGTGGTTAATTTCAAACCTTTTTTTCACTTTAAACCCTTTTCTTTTGATTTAAAGGATTCGTTTTTTAGTTTTCTAGAATACCGGGTTAATATTGGACTCCAGAAAACAAATGAACGTCGTCGTGATGTTGCCCGGAACTCAACACATCTGCGAACGTGTCTTAAAACTACAGGATCTCAAATTATAGAACGGAATGTCAGCGAGGACGGGAAAAGTGGAATTTGGAATTATAGCGCCTCTCGGTAGAAAAGCGGCGTCAGATCAGATTTCACGATTCCACACGTTTCAGAGGAGATTAGTTTAGAGGCAAACGATGGAGCGGCGTTCAAAAAGACTCAGTTTACTTTGTTTTTTAGTACTAATACCTCAAAAGACCTGCAGATGTACGTAATCACATGAACGTTAGAAAGGCTCAGAATATAAATAACTGAGTCCGTGTTGTTGATCTCAACGTCGCCGCTCGTTATAGAAACAGACACATCCACGGAGGTTTGTTTATGTGGATCTGAGCAGGATTTGCCTTTAGCCAGAGTCATGTGTGCATGTAATTAAAGCTGTTTTAATTAAAATATTCCTTTAGAAGCTTTTTTAATTCACTCCTACTCCGACTACGCAGATGATGATAACTCTATGATTGATTTCGTTTGAGCGACGTGGCATTTCCTCCTCACGTTTGACGCATTTTAAGACATTTTCAGTTTGAATCTCTTCACGTTTTTACTCCACGCATCGATTTCACAGTGTGTTTGGCTAAGAACTACGATGCCGCTCTACAGACATTACCGGCCTCACCGCTCCGGGCTGCTATCATATTTTAGCCGGATAAGCCGTCCATGTGTAGCGAATAGAGACAGTGAGTAAAAGTCTCCACACCCACAGAGATGTTCCGTGCTCAGACAGTCTGCCTCCAGAGATACAAGGTGCTAAATTCTGCACACACACTTCGGACACACACGCGGTGAATAAAAACACTGCCGACTCTATTAGAAGTACTCCATCCTGCTCCGTACTCTGAGCCTGTGGAAGGGTCAGGAAAAGGCTCCGTACCTTCTATATTTGTCCAATGCGACTGGGTAAAAAGAAAAGTTTGCTCCCGAGTGCATTTCTGGAATTTTGCTGAGTTTTGGATGTGTTTTTTGTGAAATACTGTATTTTTTATCTTGTATTTTCCTTCACGGCCCAAGGTCAGAAAAGTAAAGTGTGTTCTCTGGGATATACAGTTGGGTCCGTGGTGGTCTGTGGCGCTTTTGCACAGTCATTTAGTGCGTCTGGTGTGAGGCAGAGGGTCTGAGCCGCCGAGCGTGAAGACTGTAACGTCTGCAAAACAACTACAGGTCACAGAACTTTGCAACGCGCCATTTCCCAGAGCTCGCTCGCTCTGACAGTCATTTACCACGGAACCAAAAGCATAAAATCTGACTTTCTGTGAGGGACTTTTGGTTTGGCTCCACTGAAGGTTGATCTTGAAGTGTTCTATTAGATTTATATTTAACGTAATGTCTTTAGATTATTGTCGTTTTTCCATAAACTGCATTTTGACGTGAAGAAAACGCTGAAAATGACAAATATTTGAACACTTCCTCTCAGTGTGGGGTGTTCCTGCTGTGGTTCACTTAGTATTAGGTGTCACTGCACAAAATGTCCTGGGTCTGCACAAATAGCTGCTGTATAAAATAATAATAATAATAATAATAATAATAATAATAATAATAATAATACAATAAAACATTTGCACAGAAGGTGAATCCTGCAGTTGGTGATTTTGACACATTTTTACTCCACTGTTGTTACATAATTGAGGTTTCTTGTCTTATATCCTGCTGCTAACTTAAAGCTAACACACATTTTCTGCCTCACAAAACACACAACACACACAAAAAATAAATAAATAAATAAAGAACAGTGACTCATGTGGTCCACACACACACATACACACACACACACACACACACACACACAGTCAGCTCAGGTCATGTCTGTCGTCTCTTGTGACGTCAGGTTTAGGGTCGGCTGGTTTGTAAATGATTTTATTTGATTTTATTTGATTTTATTTGATTTTATTTGACTTTATTTGATTTTATTTGACTTTATTTGGTTTTATTTGACTTTATTTGATTTTATTTGCTTTTATTTGCTCACACACTTCTACACATCACAGTTTTTGTCTTTGTTCATGTTCCACCTGAGGCCTCGTGTTCTTTCAGACCTCGTCGCCGTAGCAGCTGTGATCGATCGTGTGAACCGTCGTGTGTGTCCCGTTTTTATGAATTTTATCATTTTTGTTTTTGGACGAACATCCAATCGACACAGGGCTTTACATAAATATGGAAAGAATGAAGCTAAAAGTTTGAGAAAACAAGAAAAAACTAAACTGAAGTGAACAAACTGCCTCCTGATATTTGCACCATCACTGACTTTGGTCTTTTTAAATCCTTAAAACATATTTATTCAGACTTTCAACACTTAGTAATGATAATGTGTCACAACATTATTTATATTTTGTTGTATTAATGTATTTTATTTTATTTTATTTTCCTATTTTACTGTTTTAGTCTGATTTTAACTCGCTCTATAAATAAACGTTGATTGATTGATGAAAAACATTAGGCCCAGCACTTTTTGACGTTAAATAACAGATTATACGTCCAGATTTCTTAGATTTCTTAGAACTCAGACTAAACTCAGACTAAGACGACAAAAAGCAGATATAAACTAAATAAACTAAATAATAATGTCTCACCAAACACTGACTCGATGCTGTTTATGGAAACTTTTATGTTGAGCCGTCACACTCCACGAAACAAAACCACAAATGATGTTTCCCGTTTATTGATGCACGACACTCACGTAAAAAGACCCAAAATGTAAAATCTCCAGTGCAAAAAGCAGCAAACATGAGACAAATACTCATAAGTACAAACATTTACATAAAGAGACACTAAAATGCAGCGTAAAAGTGCAAAGAAGTGGAAGAAAAACTGAGGATAAACCAGAAGTACTTTTGTTTTTATTTTTTTTTATTTTTTGGTTTAGCTTTAGCCACTTCTCACGTCAAACTCATTTTCACAGAGGGCCACGTCGACAAAATGGCTGCTCTCAAAGGGCCAGATTTAACTTTAAGACAGTATAAATGTAACTAAATGCAATGTAAAATAAATGCAACTACTTTTTATTCTTGTGAATTGATTGTTTCTATATTTATTACTTATTCCAGTTACAAATATTGCACATGGATTTGCATAGATATGAAAAAATGGCTGTGTAACTGTGCATCTCCATATAAACTGATATTTTAAGACAGTCCTGATACTTTTTAATTTACGGGCCACATAAAATGAGGTGGCGGGCCGAATTTGGCACACGGGCCTTGAGTTTGACACATGTGGTTTAGATACAATTTTGATTTTATTTTTTAAGTAAACGCCCGTCTCATGGAGCAAAGTCCTGCCCCTGGACCCCGGAGCTGGACCAAACAGACCCCGACCAAAAAGGACACACCTGACCGTTACGAGCGTCATAAACGTTTAGCGCGTCTTTTATTACTCGTACATCTTGGATACAGAACATTTACAGTATTTGGACACTATATTTGCTCCATATTCTCATGAGGTTTATTTCATATTTGATGGTTCCTGTGCTCGTGTATCCAGAGCAGTAGATCTGGCGTGTTTCTTTCTCCGCTGTATCATTTTCCTGCCAGACGCTGTCAGTCACAGGACGCACGTGGAGCCTCACCTGGCGGACGTCGACTACATGAAGCGCACTGACCCAGATTTGATTCCCAGCTTGAGCCCGTTTGCTCCACGTCTCAGCGCCGTTCTCTGTCCTGTCTGTCAACGCTTCCTCCTCTGTCCTGAACAAGGTTAAAACGGCAAAAAAGAGGCACAAATTACTGCACTGAAACCTGTTACCGTTTACTTTTTCTGGCAAACGTCCTTTAAATTCTTATGTGCGTTTCTTGGCAGGTGTAAAGCAGAGTTTCATTTCATTATTACAGTTTTTCAGAGTTCCTTTTTAACGCCATTGTAAGAAGCGATGAGAGACATTTATATCTGTTTAAACCGTGGAAATGTACAGCACAAAGTGATCCCAAATCGATCCTTCTGACCTAATTACCGGTGAGTTGTTATTAAAGCCGCAGTGCAATTCATCATAATCGAAAGGAGGTCTGTTAATCACACACTTTTACCCTCTAAGGTCGTTTTCCAGAGCGGGTTTTAATGCGAATATCCAGAATGTTGAGCCAAAGCAGGTCGCTCTCACACCAAACCATCTTTTACGTAACAGCGACGGTGTGAAAACGACCTCAGTTTTGCGATTTGTTTTCTCCCCGACAAAACCCGCAATGTCGATGAATCGTTCTGCAAGGATAAATTTCAGAAAGGCTTTGGACTCAAAAGTGTTTCCGAAAGCACGTGAATGACGATCATCGAGGAAAAGGGGAGATAAAATACGAAGGTTTGAACTTTGAGAGAGTTTAAACGAGAGAGAAATGTGAGAAAATGTTAACGCCTGTGTGAGAAAAGTGTATAAAGTGTGTGGTGAGGGGTTTTTTCAGGCTTAACCTCCTAGAATCTGGCGTCTTCGGGTCTTTGAGTCGTCTAGGCCACAATGCACGAAGCAAACGATTCAATTTAGAATATTTTTAAGAGTTTAGAGTGTTCAGAATGTTTTTTTTTTCTTTGTAAATCCTCATGTCTGCACAGCTCATCAAACGAGGCACAATTGTTGTTTCTCATTTTGTTTTTTTACATCAGGACAAATTATTTCATGTTTCAGCCTCTTAATAACTAGTTTTTGCAAATCATTATTACAATATTCTATCAAAATGACTCAAACGTAGAGCGAATGTCCTCATCTGTGGACATCATTTTACTCAGAAACGACAGAACGTGAAAAGATAATTATTCGTTTTTAGACTCATCAGGTCAAATCAGCCCAGAAAACAACGAGAAATTAATAAACCCACGAAAGAGCTCGGGTCTCAGGAGGTTAAAACACATAGAATAACTAAAAAATAAAGCTGATGACTTCACAGATTACTTTTAGAACGAGGGACCGGTGTAAACTGTCGAATCCACGACTCACATCTGCTCCATTTTGTCGACACTTTAACTATAAAAGCCGAGGTGAGATGGACAGATTAGCTGCAGGTGTTGACAGTGATTTCCAGAAAAGTAAAGCTGAGTTCACTGAGTCGGAGGATCAGGCCCAGAAGAGGAATTAACACACTAACGTTTTTGCAATTGTAAATAAAAAACAGGAGTGATGTTGTTTGAAAAGAGGCTGTTTGCAAGTCGCCAGCAAAAGGTCAAAGGACTAAAGAAATGGCACAAACACATAAAAATTAAAAAGACTGTTCCGTTAATAATAAAAGAAATGTTTAACGATGTTTTTTTTCTTTGATGACAACTACACTGTGCTATTTTCTACCACCTTTTCCCACTTTTGAACTCTTCTTTTTAACATTAAGAGAGCAGCTTTTCTATTGTCTCGTGAGGAGCATTGTGTAGGAAATAATTAACGCCAAACTCATTCAAATGAGCTTTTACCGTTTGCATAACAACCCTCAGGACAATAAAAGCCGTGGACGGATTTGCGGCGCTCCCCCGTGTGGCGTCTGTCTGTTAAACTCTCCGCAGGTAACGCTCGTCTGAAACAGGACGCGCTCTGAGCTCGGAGCCTTTGTCCCGTTTGTCTTTTCACATGTATGAGAGCCTTTGACATGCAGAAGGACACGTCAGGAGAACCCCACTGACCACAGTCCCGCCGTTCAGATGGATGAGGCCGTGGAGCGCTCTCAGCCGGAGGTCCGAGCTGGTCATCTGTCCAAACACTTTCTCTTGACTTTGTTGTGCAAACGCGACTTGTCAATAGTGTCGCTCAACTGTGGCAACTGACGGAGGGTTAGATTTATGTTACGCTGAAAACTCTGAATCAAATGGAAGAAAAAGTAAAAAGTAAAGTATTAACGCGCTGGAGAAAATATTTTACAGCTAAAAAAAGATGAAATGTCATGGATTGAATATTTATCGGGAGAGAAAATGATACAACGCATTTTTTTAAACCCATTTTCTTTCTCTTATCGTCGTGGGGGCTGGAGTCTAAGCGGCGACTCTCAGACTTCCCTCACCCCAGACGACTGTTTATATAAATGCACGTAGCTAACCTGCTAGCCAACGTGTTCCAAACAGGAAGTGATCACGGGCGCACTCCCGGCTCCACATCAGGGCCGTCAAACTCATTTTCACTGGGGGCCACGTGAGCAAAATGGCCGCCATCAAGGGCCAGATGTGACTGTGGCAGGATAAATGTCACTAAATGTGTTATGTAAAATAAATGTAACTTGTTAAATAACTCTCTGTATTTATCGCTTAGTCAAGTTGCAAATATTCCCTGTCTGTACCTGCGTATGCCCTGATAAACTCACATTCTTAAAAGTGTATCAGGACACGCCTACTCAGACCTTCAGCTTCAAAAACAGACTTTTAATTATCGGACGATTTGTTGTTTTTCTTGCAGACTAACGTTTGCAGACTTAGCTCCGTGTTCGGTGTCAAAATGTCGACGTAGATGTTTCACTTTCACAACCGACCGCGCCTCAACACGACAAAAATATACAGGTTTTTCTCCTTGAACTAACACACACTTGTCTTCACCTTCACCTTTCCTGAAACTACCGACAATTTTCCTGAACATTTTGGGATCATTTGCAAATATTTCTCAGTTCCACTTGTTGGAAAAATCTCATTAGTTTATGGTCGATACAAACATTAAAGCAGCACAGACTTATTTTAAAATGACAGTCATGCTTTTCAATTTACCTTCTCGCGGGCCACATGAAATGACGTGGCGGGCCGCATTTGGCCCCCGGGCCTTGAGTTTGACACATGTGCTCTACATGACCCTGGTCTTTATTCTGCGACGGCGTCTGTAAATCAAAATATGGACATTAATATCAGACAAATCAGGCTCTTTCTGTCCCTCTGGTGGAGCTTTAGGAGCAGGTTTGATTGAAGCGTTGTTAAAGCTGCAGTGTGGATTGTTCTCGCTCCTGATTGGCTCTTCAGTTGCTATGACGCTCGTGGTTGGAATTCCAAATATGAAACTCGGCTCCAGACTGGCTCCTGTAACTGCGAACCCCGAGGAGCTTCATTTGACTGGAGCCAAACGCTGTGGGCGACGTCACACTCCTGATATAGTCCCCAAGACCAGCTGAGAGACATAGTTCCTCCAGCGTGTCCTGAGTCTTCCTCGTGGGACATGGAGGCGTCCAGGAGGCATTCGGAAACAGATGCCCGAGCCTCAGCTGCTCCTCTCAACTCCGAGCTCCTCCCCGTGTGACTGACGCCCTCACTCTGTCTCTAAGGGAGCGTCCAGTCGCCCTGCGGAGGAAACTCATTTTGACCGTTTTATGACCTCGTTCTTTCGCTCATGACCCAAAGCTTCTGACTTTGGGAAAGAGCAGGAACTTAGATTGAAGAAACTGAGAGCTTTGCCTTTTCAACTCAGCTCCTTCTTCACCACAACAGACTGATACACCGATCCAACTCTCAATCTCACATGAACATGAACTTCTCCTTTCACCTGGAGAAGACAAGTCCATTTTTGTTGTTTTTTTTTCAGTCAAGAACCAAGGCCTCGGATTTAGAAGCTCTGATCTTCATCCCAGCTACTTCAAACTCGTCTGACTTACTGTTGGCGATGGAAAAAAACATCTCCAGGTCTGGTCAAACAGGGACTGGACACGCCATAGCGAAGGCGCCCGGTCACGTACGCCCAGAGATCCACAAGGAACACGGTCAAACGTCTTCTCCAGATCCAAAAAAACACACCGCTCCTCTTTTTACACATTGTATTGACGACTTACTTTGCGTTCACCAACCAAATAAACCAATAAACATGTAAAAAAAACGTACAACTTTATTTATTTTCACGAACATTTCACTGAAAACCTTTTGTCGTTTCTCAGGAGTCGCAGACTGTGCAAGAACAAGTGACGAAAAGTGTCCCAGATAAAGACACAGACCCAAAAGACGAGTTGGAGACGAGCTGTTTGTGGCAATGAGGCGAAATGAGGTAAAATGAAGCCATCGCCGCCGGAGAGGAGAGAGTCGCAGCGGAGGAACAGATAAGTCAAAGAGCCGATAAAACGAGGAGACGAGATGAGTTAAGGCGACTACAGACAGACGACAGGGGAGCGGGCGAGGAAGAGGGGATCTGAAAAGGAAAGGATTTAGGAAAACGACGGGGGGATAACGCAGAGACTGTGGTAGGACAAAAGACAGAGCGCCGAGGACAAGGATACAGGACGCTCAGAGATTAACCGCGATATTAACTGTGCCGCTCGTTAACGACCGCTGCAGAGGTTTTCTTCAGCGTTCACGTCACGCCGGGACGCCAACACCATCTGTGCATGAAACGCTAATGTGGTTTAGGGCTTTTCAGGCTGAACTCTGAAAATATTAAGGGCCGTCATCAACTTGAGACACTATTTTTATCCGCGCGTGAACAGAATAGATGGTTATATAATCTCAGGGTCTGCGAGAAATGACACAGATATGAAACTGTGGTCTACTGTAAAAGAGGAGATTGTGTGTGTGTTTATAGACGATGAGAAACACGAGTAAAGAGCGCGGTTATGTACACGCAAATACACGTAAACACACACAGAGGCGTCAGTAAAGTCCTGATTTGTGCGACTATGAGGCTGTTAAGCGCAAAATAAATGCACTTTTTAATTCAGTTTTATTTATTTAGTCGCAAATATAACTTCAACTGATCAAACTGCTTCACGTAAAAAAGTCTAGAGGTGACGTGACGCAAAGGCAAAGAATAAATAAATCACCAAAATTAAAATATATTGTCGAACTTGAACTAAAGAGGTGGGTTTTCAGTCGAGTTTTTTAAGCTGCGTTAAACATTATAGTTGTCCCTCGTTTTATCACAGTTCACCTTTTGCGTTCTCGCTGTTTTGCTGATTTTTTGTGTGTATTTTTGCAGTTTTTTTTACAGTTTGCGATTGTGTCGTGCGTCCTGATTGGCTGTTGGACTGTAGACCATTGTGTCGTGCGTCCTGATTGGCTGTTGGACTGTAGACCATTGTGTCGTGCGTCCTGATTGGCTGTTGGACTGTAGACCATTGTGTCGTGCGTCCTGATTGGCTGTTGGACTGTAGACCATTGTGTCGTGCGTCCTGATTGGCTGTTGGACTGTAGACCATTGTCCATCAGTCTCCTCCGTGCCGTGTCTCCTGTCCAGTACAGAATGTGTTCAGACAAATTTACATAAACGTTGGATCTCAGTGTGACTCTGAAGTGCTGTACGTTTGCAATTTGTTTTCTCCCCGACAAAACCCACAATGTCGATGAAACGTTCTGCACCGACAAAGACGCCTACGAAGGTTTGAACTTTGAGAGAGTTTAAACGAGAGAGAAATGTGAGAAAATGTTAACGCCTGTGTGAGAAAAGTGTATAAAGTGTGTGGTGAGGGGTTTTACAGCTGTGAAATATAGAATAATTGTTAAAAATAAAGCTGATACTCGGATTTCATCTATTACGGGTTATTTATAGAACGTGACCCTGAGATAAACGAGGGGGCACTTTAGTCGCAGATAGAGGAGCAGACGGGGGAGGGGCCTGGTCCAGGTCTGTAAACACTGCCCCCTTTGGCAGAGCCTGGACGTTACATTCCATATTTAATGTTTTTAACTTTCCATTTTAGGTTTAAAAAAGTCAAAGGGGAGACAGTGTTTGGTCAGATGGACAGAGACAGTGTGGGTCAGAGGAGTAAACGTCCGTATAGAAAGAGCTGAAATGAAAATATGTTCTAATATTTTGAATGTGAAAACTAATGGGAAATTTAAAGGTTATTTCAGTATCGTTGAGTGAATCTTGTCGTATTTATGTTTTTAGTTTGTTCTCTGTGTTTACTCCTGTCTCTGTCTCTGGTAAAGTCACACGTATGAAGTCAAGTTGTATATTTACACGTGGAGTATTTAGTATGTGTATAATGTGGAGTATTCAGAGTATTTCTGCTGCCTGTGGTCAGCTGGGGCGGTCAGGCCGGCGACACACACCAGACACACATACACACACACACCCACACACCAGACACACACACCACACACACACACACACACCCCCACACACACACACACACACACACACACACACACACACCAGCTCTGAACCACTCGAGACTGAAAGTGAACAGCTGCAGGGTCCAGTGCTCAAGTTCCCAACTGGACTTAGCAACAAAACAAGTGTAAAAATAAACGACAAGAGGAGAGAGAGAGAGAGGGAGAGAGAGAGAGGGTGAGACATGAAGAGAGGGAGAGGGTGAGACAGAGAGAGGGTGAGACAGAGGGAGGGTGAGACATGAAGAGAGGGAGAGGGTGAGAGAGGGAGGGTGAGACGGAGAGAGGGAGAGGAAGGGTGACAGAGAGAGAGAAGAGGTTGAGGGAGGATGACAGGAAGAGAGTGAGAGGGAGAGGATGATATGGAGGGAGACAGAGAGAGGGCAAGAGACAGATGGAGTGAGACAGAGGGAGTGAGACAGAGAGAGGGAGAGAGACAGATGGAGGGAAAGAGACACGGAGAGGGAGTGAGACAGAGAGAGGGCAAGAGACAGATGGAGTGAGACAGAGGGAGTGAGACAGAGAGAGTGACAGATGGAGTGAGACAGAGAGAGGGAGTGAGACAGATGGAGAGAGACAGATGGAGTGAGACAGAGAGGGAGACAGATGGAGTGAGACAGAGAGAGGGAGAGAGACAGATGAGAGAGACAGAGAGGGGGAGACAGATGGAGTGAGACAGAGAGGGGGAGACAGATGGAGTGAGACAGAGAGGGAGACAGATGGAGTGAGACAGAGAGGGAGAGACAGATGGAGTGAGACAGAGAGGGGGAGACAGATGGAGTGAGACAGAGAGGGAGACAGATGGAGTGAGACAGAGAGGGAGACAGATGGAGTGAGACAGAGAGGGGTAGACAGATGGAGTGAGACAGAGAGGGAGACAGATGGAGTGAGACAGAGAGAGACAGATGGAGTGAGACAGAGAGAGAGAGACAGATGGAGTGAGACAGAGAGAGAGAGACAGATGAGAGAGACAGAGAGAGAGAGACAGATGAGAGAGACAGAGAGGGAGGGAGACAGATGGAGTGAGACAGAGAGAGGGAGAGAGACAGATGGAGTGAGACAGAGAGAGAGAGACAGATGGAGTGAGACAGAGAGGTGTGCTGCAGAGCTGATAAGGAGAATGAGACAGAGGGTCACACTGAGCAGAGGCAGAGATAGAGACAAACACATAAAGAAGCTGCAGCGAAGGAACAAAGCAGCACAGAGCAGTAGATCTAAAGACACCACAAAGAAAATGAGCCGTGGTTTTGTTGTGCACTTGGGCCTGAGACAGTGGAGTTTACATCTGTGCAGGTTTTATTTAGGGCAGAAGATTTGTCAGGATGAAAAGATAAAAGATAAAAAGATGATGCTGTTCCACATAAGGGTGATACTTTACATTAAATTGATATTTTCCTAAACCCTGTCAAAACGTTCCTGTTGTTGCAGAGTCAGCAGCTTTGAATAATACTCCTCACTGTGTGTCTTACTTACATGTAGTGTGTGTCGTACTCACAGCTCACACTGACGACACACACACACTCCTACTGCAGGCTCACACAGATAATGCATTCTGTGTCTGCTCCCCCGGCGGTGGATTTACTGTAGACTCGTACGTGCTTCTGTCAACATGGACCGGCATGCCTGGAATGTCAACAACCACGCAGCGACGTGAGCCGTAAATTTTATGAAAAGTCCCATTTCAGTCCTATAGTCACCGGTGTATTGGTGAGAGGTGCAGAGGACTGTCACTATCTCTGCAGCCTCGTTTCTCTCACGACTGTCAGGAGTATCGATAAAACGCCGGATGTTCTCTGTATGATAATATTCACCGAGTCCAAGCACGTGTGGAGCTGAAAGTCCACCTGTCCAGAAGCATCAGTGTGTTAGTGTTGACTCCTGTGTTTGTGGGTTGGTCTTTCCATGTTCAGCTCGACAGGTTAATGTTTGTTTTTCTGTTTTGTTTTGTGTAGAACCTGTATTTAAAATTCCCGTGCACTTCTCTCACTATTCCCCCTAAAACCCCCCTCTCTCCTGGGGAACCTAATCCCACAAGCCCCATGATAAGGCGGGTCCCTTTAGGAGCCCATTGTAGCCTCTGGGAAAATCCCTCACGAGGATCTTGTTCCTCAGGACCTTATTCCTTTGTTGAAAGAGCCGGTTGACCTCCCTGCAGCTGGAGGATTGGACCTGGTGACGTTTTGTTTCACAGACTTTGGGGAGGCCACGGGAGGCTGCAGAGTGTGGGCTGGTCGGGCGGATTATCACAGATGAGTTGCATTGATTTGGATGGAATTTCTGAGCCAGTCACTGCAGGGCAACAGTGTGAATAAACGGAAATGTATTTTTGGTTTTCTCATTCAGATTTTAAAGTGTAGAACTGGATTATTCTGTTTGTTAAAGGTGCACGATGTGTCGATATGAATGTGTGCCAGGACCTGCCTGTTGTGACGTCTGTAATATTTTTGAATATTTAATTAAATGTTGGGCTGAGATTTGGTGGGATGGGGATGTTCATTTAAAATTATTATTATTATTATTATTATTATTATTATTATTATTATTATTATTATTTATGTATTATTTATTTATTTTTATTATGTATGTATTTTATTATTTTTATTATTTATTATTATTACTATTTATTTATGTATTTATTTTTATGTATTATTTATTTATTTTTATTTTTTAATTTATTATTTATGTATTTATTTATTCTGTTCAGAGCTATATTTTATTTATTTATTTATTTTTAACTTTTTTTTTTTTTTTTTTTGCACTTGTACATAGTTTTATATCCGTGTGCTCGTCGTACTTTGTATAATTCCACCGCATTGTGCTTGTCCTTTAGAAAAAAGAAAAACTAAACTGTATATTTCATTGTAATCTGTCTTTCTGTCGGTGTTCCTAATTAAAAAAATAAATAAAAAATAAAATAAAAGGTGCTTGTCTCCTTGAACATTGCGTCACTGAAATGTTTGACAATATAGCGCAGGAAAAAAAAAGGTTTATTTTGTGTTTTGCTGCTGAAAAGACGCCAGGAAAACGCAGACATTTGACCAGATCTGACCTGTAACTTCACCGAGTTGCTCCAGCCTCTTGTTTTTGGGAGATTTATAGATTTAACGCCATAACGTGAGACGAGCGTGTGGTGCGTCGTCAATCAGAAAAATGACGTGGAGCAGATTTAAGCATAAGGCATTTCCCAAAACAGAGATTTAACGTCTTCAATTCTTCAAACGCACTTCTAATTTTGCACTGGAGGATTATTTTGACCCGGTAACTCTCTGCATCAATCTAAATCAAAGCCAGAAACATAGTGGGCAGTCTGCGCCGGCTCGACTGTCAGTCCTGCCAAACCGAACAGGCGAAGAGCAGCAGAAACAGCAGATAATTGGCCAGTGAATGAAAGGACCGCCGCACAGAAACAGCGAGATTGAGAGAGACGGCGGGGTAAGAGGAGAGCAGGAGACAGAGGGACGGACAGTGAATCAGAGTGTTCTAGAGCACGCCAAACGGAGAAGGTTATTACAGTGTGATGACCTATTAAGCGCAGGCGGCGGCGGCGGGAGATGGTCCGAGCGCTCCACATTACAACACGTGTAATTGGTGCAGTAGGTTTGGTTTTGTGCTTCAGAAAACGCTGGATAAATACAGGTTTTTGGGGGAATTTTGGGGGGATTTCAGTGCATTATTAATCAGTTAACGCCTATTTTTTGTTATTTTTTGACAAATCAAGACGGTCGAAGGAGTCCCACAAGGTTGTACTTTCTCCCCTTCGCTTTTCTACTCATGAAGAAGCTTTATCAGACAAAAAAACACGCACTTAGCTATAAAATCCATTAGCATTAAGTGTTACAAACGGCAAAAAAGCTGCAAAGCAATAAGTAAAACAATTAAAAAGCACACAGTTTAACAAAAAGCGACTCTTTGCATTATTCTACGGTGATGTTTTCCCGCACAGACACGAGAAGAACGTGCAAACTCTATAAAGAAAACGCCTTCATGCTATTAGCCTGAAGCGCTGACCACTAACACGTTCTGAAGTGCGATACGTTGAAGAAAAAATAGATGAAACACGGTAATATCGAAACAAATTTATGATATGAACTGACACAATGACCCAAGAGCAGAGTCGCACCACAAAAACGACTCTTAACGCACGATATCGTTAAAAAATCATGAGCTGCAATTAAAAAAAAAACAGCAGAATGAAACACTTTAAGTACTTAGTTTGTTTCTATAATTAGTCATACAAGTTATTAATTCAACCTTTTGCAGCTTTTGTGGCTTTAAGAAGAAAAAAAATAACCAAAAATCTCCCAGTGGTGCAAAGAAAATGTGCACACGATAAATACTGACTGCGACATGCCTCTAGTTAGCATGTTCTGGAGACATTTATAGCGAAACGTACGAGGTTTTGGAGGATTTTCTTAACAACTACATAAAAAAACACAAATGAATTATCAAAATCTATTTACCTCAGCTCCTTCCGAACTCGAGGATTCACTTTAAACCAAATAATCTGCCAAAATAAAGTGTAATATTGAGAGTAAAAGTGAAGCCAGAGCGTGTGGGAGCTTTAAAACGCCGGAGAAGAACATAATGACCGTTGTTGTCTTTACAGTAGTTACACAACTCCGCGAAGAGTTATTTCCGTCTTCTGTGGGCCGCTGCCGGTGCCGTGAGGACGCGGATGTATCTGCCCGCCGCTCTCCTGCCGAGGCTCAAAGATGCAAATAAACAAGAGGCAGCATATGCTCTCGTTTCAATATGCATGACTAATGAGCCTCAAGAGCTAATCACTTCTTCATCAGCCAAGGAAGTGGGCTGGCTGCCGGAAAAAAAAAAACACTGAACTCTCGGCTCTTCTCGCACGGACGCGGTCACATGTAGCGTGGAGTGGGGTCTCGATTGCCCCGTGAACTTTGACCGCTCCAACTTTCGTAAACGGTTCAAGTGTAGATGTTTTGTCTCACGTTAAGGACTCGGTAGGACTGGCCCATTTAGAACTAAAACAAAGATTCCCAAGGGTCAAAGAATGAGGGGGAGGATAAAAAACAGCTCGGCGTCTTTCATCCAGAAGCTTCTGTAGGTCTGACGGGCGATTTCGAGTTCGCAAACCCTCGTTGAACAGAGTTGAATAGATGGAGATGAAGTAAACGTTAGGGTTTTGTAGAAGGAAGTGACATTTATTACATCAGAGTCGGCAGAACGAGTCAATAAATGAATATAAACCAACTGAAACCAGGACCGAACCAGGACTAAACCAGATCTAAACCAGGACTAAATCAGGACGAAACCAGGACTGAACCAGGTCTATAGGATGCACAGGATTCGTGGCTCCAGTTCTCTGCAGTCGCCCTTGAGACCCGCCCCCTCAGACGCCCTGATGCTTCTTACATATTCAAGGCAGCAGGAGGTTCTTTTTACTCCTTATCTCAAATTTCCGACCGAGCTATTCTCCCCTCGCTCTTTACTTTTGTCAGCAGATTCTACATGGATTTGGCTGTAAATCCCTGTTGTTACACTCCCACTCGCTTCCCTGGGAAAACTCACTGTTGTTCCGTCTTTATCTCCACAATCCTGGACAAGCTGAGGGGACTTGGCCTTTTTCCTCCTGGCTGCGTCCATCTGCCCTCCTCTCGTTGGATTCTCCTGGACTTTCTTTCTTTGTGTGACTCAAACGTGAACCAGATCGTCACATTCTAAGAGTCTGTGTGATCCGTGCAGGAATGAGCCAGAGTCACAGATAAATCCGACATGTGGCTCAGTTATGGTCCTGTGACATTTGTGACTATAAACCTTTTTATGGAGAGATTCTCACACGTCCATCGGCTGAAAGTGAGTCCAGGTGCAGCAGTTTATTTATAAAGACTGAATAAATACTGAAGTCACTCCTGTCATTGTCACACGTCCTTTATTCTGTTTTATTCTGTTGTATTTCCCCTCACGCTCCGTGTGACCGACTCTGCTGATTCTTTTAAAAAAGCAGCTTTTGGTCGAACAAATCTTATTTTATGTCCATATTATATTTATTTTGAAATTGCAGTTGTTGTAAATAGAGACACATGAACCATCTCACACACTGAGGACTAGACCGGGACTAAACCGGGACTGAACCGGGACTAAACCGAGACTAAACCAGGACTAAACCGGGACTGAACCGAGACTGAACCGAGACTGAACCGGGACTAAACCGGGACTAAACCAAGACTGAACCGGGACTAAACCGGGACTAAACCGAGACTAAACCGAGACTAAATCAAGTCTAAACTGGGACTAAACCAGGACTAAACCTGTTGAATCAGTGTTTGAGTTTTGTTCAGTTTAAATCTGTCTCTTTCTTCCTGTAGATGTGACTCAGGCCTCGACTTTGACGATGTTTAAATCCAGACTTTGTTCTGTTTTTCTGCTGTGACTGAAGGGGGTTTATTCTGCACTTTTCTGTTCAGTGTTAATTTTATGCTGATTATTTGTGCTTATATTTTGATTTGTGTGATTTTAATGTCTTTCTTATTCTGTAAAACACTTTGAATTACTTCGTGTATGAATTGTTCTGTACAAATAAACTTGTCTAATTCTCTGTAAAGCGTTTTCTGAAAAGTGTGAAAAGTGATGTATAAATATATTTTATGTTCTTTCTATTGTCACATAGTTTTTGCTTTTATAACTGAGTCTGTGTCTGCACTGAGGCTGAACCAGAGTTTATAGAAAGAACATGTCATTGTGAGTGTGAACACTCACAAAACAGAACAAAACAGAACACTCACAGAACAGAACAAAACACTCACAAAACAGAACAAAACACTCACAAAACAGAACAAAACACTCACAAAACAGAACAAAACACAACAGAACAGAACAAAACACTCACAAAACAGAATAAAACAGAACACTCACAGAACAGAACAAAACACTCACAAAACAGAACAAAACACTCACAAAACAGAACAAAACACTCACAAAACAGAACAAAACACTCACAAAACAGAACAAAACAGAATAAAACACTCACAAAACAGAACAAAACACTCACAAAACAGAATAAAACACTCACAAAACAGAACAAAACACTCATAAAACAGAATAAAACACACAAAACAGAACAAAACACTCACAAAACAGAAGAAAACACTCATAAAACAGAATAAAACACACAAAACAGAACAAAACACTCACAAAACAGAACAAAACACTCACAAAACAGAACAAAACACAACAGAACAGAACAAAACACTCACAAAACAGAACAAAACACTCACAAAACAGAACAAAACACTCACAAAACAGAACAAAACACAACAGAACAGAACAAAACACTCACAAAACAGAATAAAACAGAACACTCACAGAACAGAACAAAACACTCACAAAACAGAACAAAACACTCACAAAACAGAACAAAACACTCACAAAACAGAACAAAACACAACAGAACAGAACAAAACACTCACAAAACAGAATAAAACAGAACACTCACAGAACAGAACAAAACACTCACAAAACAGAACAAAACACTCACAAAACAGAACAAAACACTCACAAAACAGAACAAAACACTCACAAAACAGAACAAAACAGAATAAAACACTCACAAAACAGAATAAAACACTCACAAAACAGAACAAAACACTCACAAAACAGAATAAAACACTCACAAAACAGAACAAAACACTCATAAAACAGAATAAAACACACAAAACAGAACAAAACACTCACAAAACAGAAGAAAACACTCATAAAACAGAATAAAACACACAAAACAGAACAAAACACTCACAAAACAGAACAAAACACTCACAAAACAGAACAAAACACAACAGAACAGAACAAAACACTCACAAAACAGAACAAAACACTCACAAAACAGAACAAAACACTCACAAAACAGAACAAAACACTCACAAAACAGAACAAAACACTCACAAAACAGAACAAAACACAACAGAACAGAACAAAACACTCACAAAACAGAACAAAACACTCACAAAACAGAACAAAACAGAACAGAACATCCAGGGGCAGCTCTTTGTTGTAAACGGTCCAGCTCCTCCTTCACACTTAAAACATTTCTCTTCCGTTTGTAAAACCATCTGTCCTGAGACTGAGTCAGTGTCCAAAGAAATGATTTTATGACGTCTTGGATAATGGACCATCAACAGCCACTAAAATGTCCCAGACCGAAGGCAAATCCTAAAGTTCTGTTTGGAGCTTTGGACCGAGACGCTGTGTTTAAATGTTTTGTGACACTTTACTTTCTGTCAGAACATTCTTAATGAAGCCGTTTCTTCACACAGAACCGACACGTTTAGCGGCGACTTGTTTGTTTCCTTTAAACGGCGTCCCCTGCAGACAATGACGCTCTTATTTATGAACGATCCTAAACACCAGAACAAACGGGAGTCGCGCCGCAGAGACGCTCAGACCTGCCACATTCTCAGCGCCTCCATTATAAAGACGACCCACCGTTAAGTCCGTGACGCTTCTCTCTGCGTTTGTGGAAAACTCCGGAGCCTTTGGAGTCGGATCCGCGGCTGAAAATGACGAGAGGAAGGTTAAACTTGAGCGGAGACCATCGCAATTTGACATTTGTGTACATTTTGTGTGTACGTTCTTAGTTTATTAGAGCTTTTCTGTGAATAATAACAACTTTTGACACTAAATTGTTGATCAAACCTGTACATTATTCCGGTGTTTTATGGAAACTTTGGTCTGAAAATGGATTTGGAACATTACTCACTCCTTTACTTTAGATTCTCCGCTTTTGTGTGTGATTTTGAGAGTTGGTTTATACAAAAAGAATCTCATTTGGAGCTGCTCGTTCACAGGGACGCTCGGGCTGGTCATTCAGAATAGACGGACTCTCCTTGAGTTTATTCGGAGACACTACAATAATCTGCTCTGCTATAAAGATCAGTAACGGACGTCCCTGTTGCCCTTGGACACGATGTCGCATCCACAAAATTTCCACTCCAGACTTTAGACTTTAACAGCCTAAATGAGCCCGGTTCATTCATCATTATAAACTAGACTCTACTATTATTTCCCACAGGGTTCATTTGTGGACAGTGTTGGTCGTCGTGGGGAGGGGAGCGGTCAGGGGACGTCACCAGCCCCGACTGCGATCGTCCTGCTCCTGTGACGAATTACACTCAGACTATTGACCCGCTGCAGACACGTTCGTCCATGTGTTTAAGTTTACGCTGAAGCAGTTGAACCAAAGCATAAAGAAAACATTTGATTATACAGTTGTCAAGGTTCATCTTTCGTGGTCTCGCTGTTTCGCAGATTTTATTTTGGTACGGTTTGTTTTTGTTTAGACGGGGACACTGACTTAAAAAAAACCCCAAAAAAACAAAAAAAACCAGGAAAGATGTTACAGTTTGCAGCATAAATACGATTTTCCTCGTTTCGTTCCTGGACAGGCTGATGTTAAATAAGAACAGTTTGATGTAGGTGGATGAAAGACACTGTCAAACTCAAGGCCCGTGGGCCAAACGCGGCCCGCCATGTGATGTTATGTGGCCCGCGACAAGGTAAATTAAAAGGTCTGACTGTTAAAATACACACAGTTACACAGCCATTTTTGTCCATATCTATGTAAATCCATGTGCAATATCTGTCATTTGAATAAGTAATAAATATAGAAACAATTAATTGACATGATTAAAAAGTAGTTGCATTTATTTTACATTGCATTTAGTTACATTTATACGGACTTAAAGTTAAATCTGGCCCTTTGAGAGCAGCCATTTTGTTGATGTGGCCTCTGTGAAAATGAGTTTGACGCCCCTGGTCTAATACGACACATCTGCCCCTAAAATACGACAATTTTAGTGCAATTTTGCTTTTTTTTACAGAGGGCAATCCTGATTTATCATATTTTCCTTATACCTTATACTCAGATGCAATTTATATGTGAAATAAATGTTTTTTCCTCATTATTGTGCATTTTTTGGCTGGTGCGACTAAACACGGTGCATAAAAGTTGGATCGCAGTTTGACTCTGAAGTTTTCTCCCCGACAAAACCCACAATGTCGATGAAACGTTCTGCACCGACAGTATTTATAAAAGCATCATTTTTATTCACAGTTCAGGAAAATGTTTAGATTTTTATTTCTCAAATAAATGCTGGGGCCTGAAAGAAGGTCTTGATCTTTAGTTTCGTTCTATAATACTGGACTTATTTTTAAAATCTACGAAGGTTTGAACTTTGAGAGAGTTTAAACGAGAGAGAAATGTGAGAAAATGTTAACGCCTGTGTGAGAAAAGTGTGTAAAGTGTGTGGTGAGGGGTTTTACAGACAAAAACAAAGAATAATTGTAAAAACCACTTGACTACTTTGCAGATTTTGTGTATTGCAGGTTATTTTTACAACATAAACCTCGCGATAAACCAGGGATTTTAAGATTTAAGATTTTAAGATCAGTTTTTTTTGTTTGTTTTATGAGAGAAAAGGACATTCTGACATCAATTCTTACCACAAAACAAAACGTTGACATGTTTTGTTGCTGTTGTATAGAACATTAAGTCATTTAAATATCTGTAAACGACTCATAATAATGTTCCAACCAAACCACAGTCGGTTTAAACTCTGAAAACCCAAACTCACCGTCTTATGATGCGTTAATTCCAGCCGCTAATTTGCAAATCTACACCTTTTTTCACACTTTTTTTACATTTATCAGTTGCGTAAACAGCTGATACATTAAAAACAACAGCATTTTAAGCATTTTAACCTCCAGAGACCCGAGCTCCTGCAGGACTTTATTTGCAAAAACTTGAACACATGCATTTTGTGTAAAAAACAAAATGAGAAACAATTTTGCCTCTAGGAAAAATGTGTCGCATTTGTGCTGCTGACAGGAGCAGGAAGACATGTGCCTTTAAATAAAAATAATTAAATAAATAAAATGAAAAAAATAAATTAAAATACAAAAAATATAAAAATAAAAATATATAAATTAATTAATTTAAATACAATAAAAAAATAATAATAATAAAAAATAATACAAATAAATAGTTAAAAATAAAATAAATAAATACATTAAAAATAAAACATATAAATAAATAAATATTCTAAACTCTTAGAAATATTCAAAATTGAACATGTTCTTGTTGCTGTTCTTCTAAAAATTTGCACTGTGGCCTAAACAACCCAAAATGTGTTGTCCACAGACGAGGACACCAGGTCTCAGCAGGTTAAGATGTGAAGAACAAACTTGTCATTGTATATTCTCACCGAAAGGAGTGACTGCTCATGGGGGGGAGGTCTCACCGCGACGCCGAACTCCTCGTGTGGGAGAGTTTTTCACTCGTGCGACGTGGAGCAAAGAGTCTCAACCTGCACAGAAACAGATATTAGACCATTCAGTGCAGAGAATGAACTTTGCACGAAAAAATACAACCAGGAGAATAAGAAAAAGTGATAAATGAAATTAGTTAACAAGACGCTTTTTCACTTTCTGCTGAGATTACACCTGAGGCACGGTCATTAAATCGTAATTGTGCTCGTTATTCCAAATGTAGATTCATGTTTTGTGAATTGAGATTTTATTGTTGAAGACACAATGCGAAGAAAAAGAAAAGTTTTGTGTGGAATTGTGACTTATTTCTGTGCCATGTGTGAACAGTTTGCAGATTTATGTGCGGAAATACGTCTAAGAAACACAAAATATAACACAGATACACAGAATAAGATGCACTCGGTCCAGACAAAACATAAGTTGCAAGAGGAACCGAAGACAAAAGGGACATCTGCCGTCCTCGAGGTGTCAAAAAACACTGTCCCCACTTACACAACGGCTCTAAAACAATAAACACGCCGCACATAAACCCACAGGGGAAAGTCCACAAGGCTGTACATGAAATTATGAGGCGTATAGTGCAGTGAAATCCTGTAAAATGTGTGTAATCTGAGTCCATAAAGACAGTGGGGGACGCATGTGTTAGCGCAGGGTGTGGACTGAAGACGTGGACGGCACCTCTGAGGGCCGTTGGACTCTCTGTTAGTTCAGACTGAGTGGCCTCGTAAAGAGCCTCTACGGCCAAGGGCGCTTTACGGTGCCAGCTTTGTCAGAAACAGATGTTTTACTGGACCAACCTGGCACTCACGGGACAGCGAGGGGGCGGGGCCGGGTTATAAAGACTTCAGCGGGACACGAACGTGGGAGGAAGAGGATGAGGACGGGACGAGGGGACAAGAGGACTGACCACACCTCCTGATACAATTCAAACATCATACTCTACACCAGAGACGTCAGACTCATCTTCACCGAGGGCCACATCAGCAAAATGGCCGCCATCAAGGGCCAGATGTGACTGTGGCAGGATAAATGTCACTAAATGTAAACAAATGTCATGTAAAATAAATGTAACTACTTTTAAACTTGTTAAATAATGTTTCTGTGTTTATTATTTATTCAAGTTGTAAATATTACGTGTCTGTGTAACTGTGTATTTCCTGATAAACTGACATTTTTAAAAGTGTGTATCTGGTCAGAACCTTCAGCTCTGCTTCAAAAACAGACTTTTTTAGCCTTTTAATTATTGGACAGTTTGTTGTTTTTCTTGCAGTCTAACTTTTTCATACTTAGCTCCGTGTTTTGTGTCAAAATGTCGACGTAGATTGGACCGACCGCGCCTCATAACACAAAAAACATACAGATTTTCTCTTTAAAGCACAAACTTTATTCACCTTTAGTGTCTTTCTTGAAACTTCCTTCCACGCCCACAATTTTCCTCTTCCTGAACAATTTGGGATGAATATTTGCAAATATTTCTCAGTGTCACTTGTTGGGAAAATCTCATAAGTTTATTGTCAATACACACATTAAATCAGCACAGACTTATTTTAAAATGACAGTCGAGCCTTAATTTATCTTCTCACGGGCCACATAAAATGACGTGGCGGGCCGCATTTGGCCCCCGGGCCTTGAGTTTGACATATGTGCTCTACACTTTTTAGAGTTTTTTTCTTGAGTCTTAAACAAATTAATCCATGTTTTTCTGCACATTCACGCTGCCAAACCCAAGAGCGTGTGAGAAATAAACACTGTAAAGTAAAATAAAGTGTATTTCTGTGTGTGGGGTAACACCTTTGGACCGTATGAGGACCTTAAAACGAGTCTTAAAGGAACATCTGCATTCTGAAGTCGACCGAACCTGCGTTAAAACACTCCCTCTGTCGTAATGTCCGGAGGGAACAAAGATACAGACTCGGGAAAACAGTTCGGCAGTTCTAGAGTTTATTAATAATACGAAATGTGAAAGAAAGTTGTTGGTGCGAGTGGTGGAAGGCTGGGTCGGGTGCTGGGGTGCTCGTACCGGTTGAGGTGAGCTGGGGCGGAGGCGGAGGTGCACGGATTGTCTAAGGAGCGAAATCTTTGGTTTTTTATTCGGTCATTACGTTCAAAAACATTATTCACTTGTATAAAGTTGTACATAACATTTCTATCATGACTGAAAGAGTTTAGGCTGAAGTAAAAACGACTTATATCGTCTAACTCTATTTAATAATAACGACGCACAAGAATTACAAGAAAAGCAGCATCAGTTCAACAACAAATGACTCGATATGTAACAAAAGAAAAAGGACAAACCACAGCAGTTCACCTGAATCACTCCTGAGTCCTGTAATGTTCAAAAAGTCGTGTTTTATACTGTACTTCTTTTTAAATGCTTTTATTGTGTAGGAGCTTTTTCATTTATCCTCCAGGTTGTTCCACACACTGACCCCTCGAACACAAACACAACCACGGTTTGACTGGTTCTAATCTTAACTTTTTTTTAATAATCCTGTTCGTTTAAGATGATTTCGACTCTGTTCGAATAACATCTGTAATCTGGCAAAACAAAAGACCAATGGAGAGAAAAGCGCAAAAAAAACGAGAACACGAGGATAGACGGACGAATCCTCAGCCTCTTAAACTTCAGCTTTTGCTCCGGATCAGACTGAGACGACTGAGGGTTTACACAGACGACCTCCGCCTCTTAGAACTCCGCAGGTGGAGGTTTGATTGTTTGTTGAGGAGCAGGTGTGTGGAGACGGTGCCAGAGTCTCCGCCCGGCTCCAGGTACAGACGCAGAAGAGACAAAAACGCAAGGACGGACTCGACTCGCGACGCTGTCTTAACTTGGGCAGTCATCTCCGTGTGTGAAGGTGTGAAGGTAACACTAACTGGGCGATAATGGACACTAGAGCGGTCAGTGTTTACTTAAGAGTCTGAGCCCAGCGTAAACCACTTAACGTCACACATGAAGGTCTAAAACCACCGTCAGAAAACACACCGACGGCTCTGTGGTGCTTTTGTGATGTGTGTTGACTTGCTGGGGGTGGTCTCACTTGGGACTGTCTGCAGAAAAGTGACAGAAGTCGTCTTTTTATTTGACGGAATAAACAGAGAGCGCACAGGACGGCGTGTATATAAGCACAATCTCAGCATCTTTGAGGACACACATCGACTTTTTGTTTATATTTTTGCTAAATGTTCTGACGTCGCATAAATAGAAATGTGTTTTTGGAGCAAGTCGAGGTAAAACGCTCATATATTGTGTGTCTGTGATGCAAGTTTCCAGCAGGAAAACGAGGAAAATTGGTCATTAGAAAGTTTCGACTGCTCTCTAGCGCCTCAGAGTGGTCACGTGATGTCGCTGCAACGTGTGGTCAGATGATTTAAACAGGTTTTGGTTCTGTTTTCCCACCTGTTTATTAAAATAACTTAATAAAAGACCAGATGAACCTCATTGAACTGTGGTGTTTCAGTGTTTTTGAGGTTTAAAAATGCTGTTTTCTGAGTTTTGTGTTTTTTGTGTTTGTTTTGTTTTGTTTTAAATAAAAAATAATACAGTGTTCTCTGGTTTATCGCAGGGGTTATGTTCTATAAATAACCTGCAATAGACTAAATCCGTGAAGTATCATCTTTATTTTTTACATTATTCTCTCTGTTTTTGTCTGTAAAACCCCTCACCACACACTTTATACACTTTTCTCACACAGGCGTTAACATTTTCTCACATTTCTCTCTCGTTTAAACTCTCTCAAAGTTCAAACCTTCGTCGGCGTCTTTGTCGGTGCAGAACGTTTCATCGACATTGTGGGTTTTGTCGGAGAGAAAACAAATTGCAAACGTACAGCACTTCAGAGTCACACTGAGATCCAACGTTTATGTAAATTTGTCTGAACACATTCTGTACTGGACAGGAGACACGGCACGGAGGAGACTGATGGACAATGGTCTACAGTCCAACAGCCAATCAGGACGCACGACACAATGCACGTTTATACAGATTATACCAAGAATAAGATTGAAATAAAATGGCCACCTGTGAGACGCAGTTGTTGCTTTGTTCTTTTCTCCGTTGTTCGTCTGTAACCGTCTCAAATCCATGTCATGGCACTTGGACCACAATCCCATTTGGAGATAGACACTCGAGCGTCACCCGATCACATCAACGATCTGAAAATGAATTGAATGAGTTACCGAGCTCCGAGCGCGCTGTGTTTCAAACTGTTTCATACCTGTTAGTATTTTGTTGTGTTCGTGTACATGCTGCGGGCTTTTATTCAGCCTCGCGTTGTAATCCACTTTATGGCGTGACGAGATACGAGACGAGAGCGCTGCTACCTGTGGGAAAGTGAAAAAAAACACGCTGGGAAATTTATGTTTTTTTTAAGTCGACTTCTGAAAACTTTGGACACTGTAAAATCCAGCAGCGTACATCTTAAAAAAACAAAACACGCAATAGTTCTCAGACGACAGCGTTCATCTGCGGGAGCTGGAATCGCGCCGTTAACCTTTGGATCAGTGGGCAAACGCTCTACCAACTGAGCCACTATCGCTGATTATGACCATATAATGAGCATTAACGTCACTTTATTACACAAACTGCCAAAAATAGACCAAAAATAACCGTTTTTTTCATGTTGGATGTTTTTTTTTTCTGTCTTTACTGTGAGTGGGCTCGCATCTCCACTAACCTGACTCTTATTTGGCCTGGAGGAGGGACTCATTTCGCTAGTTTCCATGGAAATATAGTTCCTTTCGCTGTAATCTTCCACAGTACGGCATAAAACATCCATCTCCTTGGAGAACGCCTCAGAGTATTGTTTACACTTTGTCTTCTAGTTTCAAACATTCCACCTCCAGAAAGTTACAGTTCGAGCTCAGAAGAAGCTCCGTAAAACGACTTTAGGACTGATTTGCGGTTGTTGACTTCCACAGGGGTTATATTCTGTTTACATCTGACAGTGTTTGGATTCCAGTTCCAGTTTGTCATGGCTTCATCCCTCTTTTTTTCCCCGTGTCCCTCCTGTGTTTGTTTCCATTGTACACTTCTATCTGCGCTCTCCATTACTCTTCAGCTCCTCTCCAGTGGCCCCGGCCTCATCACCACATTTTCTCTCTCTCGTTTGTCTTTTTCTTCTTCATATCATCCTTTAAACTCGGCGCTTTGTATATTAGACCCGGTGAGTTCTTCTGCGCCCCCCGCGGCCCCTCGGCTCGTTCATAATAAATGTTTGTGGAGGCCCAGTGGAAACCGTGGCCACTCGTGGTTTTACCCGACGCTTTCGAAAGGACGAGCTCAGGGACGAGTGTGTGAGTCTGTGTGAGTTTATTCTTCGTCAAATTAATAAATACTTAAGACAAACTTCATTAATACAGTTGTGCGTCGCTGTATCGCGGTTCACCTGACGTGGGCTCGCTGTTTTGTGGATTTTTTTGGTGAAATTTTTGCATGTTTTTTAGTGTTCTGTGTCCTGATTGGCTGTTGGACTGTAGACCATTGTGTCGTGCGTCCTGATTGGCTGTTGGACTGTAGACCATTGTGTCGTGCGTCCTGATTGGCTGTTGGACTGTAGACCATTGTCCATCAGTCTCCTCCGTGCCGTGTCTCCTGTCCAGTACAGAATGTGTTCAGACAAATTTACATAAACGTTGGATCTCTGTGTGACTCTGAAGTGCTGTACGTTTGCAATTTGTTTTCTCCCCGACAAAACCCACAATGTCGATGAAACGTTCTGCACCGACAAAGACGCCTACGAAGGTTTGAACTTTGAGAGAGTTTAAACGAGAGAGAATGTGAGAAAATGTCAACGCCTGTGTGAGAAAAGTGTATAAAGTGTGTGGTGAGGGGTTTTACAGACAAAAACAGAGAGAATAATGTAAAAAATAAAGCTGATACTTCGCGGATTTCGCCTATTGTGGGTTTATTTTTAGAACTGCGATAAACGAGAGACCAGTGTACTTCAAAAACTGCAGAATACCGGATAATACTGCAGACGGGAAACAGGTTTTAGTTGTTTTTACTTCACAAAAATGAAACAAACTGCAAAGAAACGCAAAACTGTACACGCTGGTGACACAACTGCAGTTTAATAATTTGGTAACGAGCTTTTATCCACACACCTGCTCCTGTTTTTAATGTTTTATATGGATTTGTTTACCTGTTTGCTTGTTTTTTTCTGCTTGTATTGTATTTTAGACTCCATGAAAAAGAGACCAACTGTATAAATAAAGATAAATAAATAAGAAAGAAAGAGATGACCAATCCATGGACCACTTGAACCAAAATAACCTCCCACAAATCGACCTTCCCGTGTGTTTGTTTTGTATTTTCCAGCTCATCTGAACTAACCCTGACCCGCTTCTACGCAACGACAACGACAACTCAGCCCCGGAAACCTTTATTATTCACAGAAGCTTCATTGAATAAGTTTATCTTTGGTCAGACACTTCGGACGTGGACAGCTTTTCCTCCAAAATCTGGACACTGGAGGTGGTAGAGATGAAGCAGAGTAGATCAGACGATGAAGATGAGAAGGTGACGGGGGGATGGGGACGCAAATTTAAGCGGACGTGCATCTGCAACACGGGTTTAAACTGATGAGAGGATGAAGAGGAGGAGCAGCGGGGAAGTGTGAGGAGCAGGTGAACCGTGGAGAAGCTGAGGTCGATGGAAGCGCAGTTAGATCTTCCAAGCTGCTCCGTTTGGTCTTTTATTGAACCCGGTATTACACCTGTGCGGAGTTTCCAGGATTCAGCGACGAAACTTGCACAGAAGCGTACAAAAAAACCAAACGTAAACCAAAAGTAGCGCTCCTGCCTTTCCCTCTCCTGCGCAAATCGAAGTTCCACCGAGCGCCGACGGCTTTGGATATGAAAACGTGTCACCAAAATCCAGGACTATCATTAGGATTATTCAAAAATCAATAGGTTTTACATTAAAAACCCACTTGCCAAACCCGCAGATATTGTTCTCACAGGGCAGCTCTTAAAAAAACTGCAAAATCTGTTGGAAAACTGCGCACCTGAGATGTTTGGACACGCCCTCACTTAAGTCTTTTCTACTTCTCTTTGGCTTAAACGCTGTTGAATTGCTCTTCACGCTCGATTAATGTGTTTACAATCGACAGTTTCTTCCTAAACTTGTGTGTTTTCTTTCCTCCCGTCCCATCATACTCCTGTTACATAATTATTCTATAGTAATTACGCAGATCAGCAGCGCCGTGGCCCTTGCCCTCGCTCCGCCTCATCTTTTTTTTAACTCAAATGTTATAATGACTGCGCGGGGTCGACCGGGGCCAGCGTCCCTGCTCTTACATCGGGCCTGTGCTGTACAATTTAGAGAAAAGAACACAATTATGCATCAGCACCGCACTGCACCCAGTCTGTGGTAATAACAGTAATTAGTCAAACTTTAACCAAGACTTAACTTTTTTTTTAAAGAAATCACATTTTTAGTGCGGCTGACTCATTAGTAAAGTGTCTGTGGGCGGATGTGCCTCGTTCGACCTTTTATAAACACATTTATCTCTATATTTTATGTTTTATCTTTATATTTTGTTTTGTTTTGCGACAAGTTTAATTCATGTATAAAAATGCTGCACGTTTAGAGTTGATATTTCGTTACTATGCTGTTTTATATTGATGTTAAAATACGTTAGAACTGTTTAAGTTATTTAAGTTTTACGTAAATATGTTACCGTCACTTTAAGAGCGACAGCACGCACGAGGAAAAGAGCACACGCCTGGGAAACGAGCTCAGAAAGACGGAGACAAATGGTTTTTCTTACCGTAGTTTTGTTTATTTTTGAGACTTGGTTTGATTATTTCTGCAAAAAAAGATTTTGCAAAGTTGTGAGTTTAAATTTCGTAACTCTCTTTTCACGTTGGAGTCCAGTGGAAGTTATTTTCTCTTCGGTAAAAATACACGAGTGACAACAACGGACGACACAAAACCAGACCTCAACGCAAACAGAATGAAAAAAAAAGACAAATTTACATAAATATTCAATCGACAGGACAAAGAGCTGCAAAACATATAGAATAATTGTAAAAAATAAAGCTGATACTTCACGGATTTCACCTATTCCGGGCTATTTTTGGAACGTAACCCCCGCGATAAACGACGGACCGGTGTATTCCAATATTTTAGCTAATACTTTTTCTGTTTTTCTGTCACTTTCTGTGCGAGTTTGGTTTATTTAAATGTCTATAGTTATGGTAAATGGTTGTTTTTACACAGCGCTTCTCCACTTTCAGACGCTTTACGTGAGAAAACCATTCACACATTCACACATTCACCCACCAGTTTACGCACACAACGAGTTCAAGGCGGGTTAAGTGCGTTGCCCAATGACACAACGACGCCATTCATCCGTGAGTGCGTTCCCATGCAGGAGGTTTTCCGAGAATGAGAGCGTCGCGTCAAGACCTAAACTCACATCATTATCACCGACTCACAAAGACTTAATCTGAGAAAAGAAATAATAAAAGTCACACAAAATAAAACTAAATAAAGAGTAAAACCGAAGCAGAGTTTGACAGAAGGAGGTCCACGTTGTAACAAAAAGAACTGCACGGAAATATGATCCCATTAAGCAACGATATTGTCATTTTCAAGTGGAACAAAAATATTCTCTCCTCCAGAGTTGGACTAATAAATGCACAAAATACTTCAAAGGTTAAACTTTAAAAGAAGAGCAGAGTTAAAGCTGCGGATTACGGCGACATCTTGGGTCCGTAGAGTTTTATTTTAAGGAGGAGGAGGTGACAGGAGAAAATGGCGGCGTGTGAGGAGGAAAAGGAAGAGCCACAGAGGTGATTTTATACAGATTAATGTCCCTCACATGTAAAAACGGGTGTGTTTTTTGTTGGTTTGTGTCGGTCGACGCGTTAAAAAAAACAAAAAAAAGTCTAAAAGTCTAAATGTGAGGGAAGTGTTGGATTAAATGAAGTTGAACCAAATAAACATTTTTAAACAATAACGAAAATAAAGATAATTCTGTGACAGAGAGGAGTTTATTCTATTTTAGGATTTAGTTCAGTTCAAATAAAGTAAATTCAGTTTGTGATCATGAAAATATATAAGAGCAGAGGGAGGAGCAGAGGGAGGAGCAGACAGAGGGAGGAGCAGACAGAGGGAGGAGCAGACAGAGGGAGGAGCAGACAGAGGGAGGAGCAGAGGGAGGAGCAGACAGAGGGAGGAGCAGAGGGAGGAGCAGACAGAGGAGCAGACAGAGGGAGGAGCAGACAGAGGGAGGAACAGACAGAGGAGCAGACAGACAGAGGAGCAGACAGAGGGAGGAGCAGACAGAGGGAGGAGCAGAGGGAGGAGCAGACAGAGGAGCAGACAGACAGAGGAGCAGACAGAGGGAGGAGCAGACAGAGGGAGGAACAGACAGAGGAGCAGACAGACAGAGGAGCAGACAGAGGGAGGAGCAGACAGAGGGAGGAGCAGAGGGAGGAGCAGACAGAGGAGCAGACAGACAGAGGAGCAGACAGAGGGAGGAGCAGACAGAGGGAGGAACAGACAGAGGAGCAGACAGACAGAGGAGCAGACAGAGGGAGGAGCAGACAGAGGGAGGAGCAGAGGGAGGAGCAGACAGAGGGAGGAGCAGACAGAGGGAGGAGCAGAGGGAGGAGCAGACAGAGGGAGGAGCAGACAGAGGGAGGAGCAGAGGGAGGAGGAGCAGAGGGAGGAGCAGACAGAGGGAGGAGCAGGTAATTGAACAGGTGAATCTAAAGTCTTGTTTTTCAGTCCCGTGTGATGTTTTTCTTTTATTCGTCTCGTTTCTCGCTCCATCCTCTGTCCATCAGGTCCAGTTGATCTCGGGGCCTGATCCTCCAGACTCACGACTCGACTCCTCCAGACTCACCTCCTCATCCTCAGAAAACTGGAGCGTGGATTTAAGGCTGGATTTTGGAGCTCGGGCAATTAATTTGTTAAACTGTGCAGCTCAATTAGCCCGAGTCGCAATTAGCCACAGATCCAAGGTCGTCCTCTGGAAACTGGACAGTGTGAATCTTTAAAGACACAGACGAGAGACGACCGTTTATTAAAACTGAAAAACTGAGCGACGGAGGAAGCTGCATGTTGTGTCATAAATCCACCGCGTCCTCCCGTCTCCGACCATCATTTGTTGTAGTTTCTCTCCCGCGGCTCGCTCAGTCCTCCTGATGCCTCCTTTCTCTGTCTCATTGCCTCCCGAGCCTCCCTGAAGTCTTCTCCTCCTCCGGCCGCTCCGTCTGATGGATTATTCGCCGTACAGCGACGCACCCGGCCCGCTGATGTGGATCATGTTAATGCTAATGCCGACGCAGTATCTCGCCACTTATTTATGCAATAGATCTGCTTTATCGTCAGAGCAGATGAGTTTAAGTTCATCCATCAGACGTGGTATTTACAGAACGAGGCCGATCTCACCAAACTACATAATATACTGTGTATTTATGTTCCATTAAGCTCACGCTGACGACTAGTATTTGTGTAAATCCATTTGTAAATGTATGTTTTTTAGCATAAGAAGATTTGCTAATAACCACGATGAGCAAAAATGTAAGATGTAATTTGTTAATAATAAAACTGAAGGTGTTTGTGGCACCATCAGATTCAGAAAAATATATTATTTTGTGATTATTATACTGTATATTATATATACAGTATAGTATTATACAGTCTATGCTAGCAGGTTAGCTACATCTGTTTATATATACAGTCTAAACAGATGTAGCTAACCTGCTAGCATATATACACAGTCTATGATAGACAGTTAGCTCTGTCCATTTATATATACAGTCTATGTTAGCAGGTTAGCCATGTCTGTGCTAGCAGGTTAGCCACATCCACTTATATATACAGTCTATGCTACCAGGTCTATGCTAGCAGGTTACCTTTGTCCGTTTATATATACATCTATGCTAGCAGGTTAGCCACATCCGTTTATATACACAGGAGTCTATGCTAGCAGGTTAGCTCTGTCTATTTATTTGTGTTCACTTATACAGTTTATGCTAGCAGCTTAGCTATGTCTGTGCTAGCAGGTTAGCTAGGTTCTTTTAGTATATTTTCACGTAACAGACTTGATCTTTAAATCTCATCTTAAAAATATTGTACATTTTTCATCTCGTCCTGTGACACAGTCGGGTTTAATTCAGAGCCCCCCCCCCCCCCCCCCCCGAAAAAATAAAATAAATGAAATGATATAATGAAATAATATAATAATGAAAATATAATTAAATAAACATCAAATGAATAAATTAAAATTAAATAAATATCAAAATAATACATTAAAATGAACCCCCCACTATTTGAGAACCACTGGGTTAGTTGGTCCGAGCTGCAGAGCACATCCTCAAAATAAACTGTACATAACTGTAAACAGCCGGGGGCTTGTCCTGGAAATGTGGAAAATGCTTTAAAGTTTGATACTGGATATTCTGTTTTGCATAATAAAATATAAAATATATAATGCACATAATAAACAAAGACTCTTCAGACATTCAAAGTCAAATCAAACGTGTTTTTATGTTTCTACTGAATAGAAAATATGGAGAAATGTGTAAACTGTTGTGTAAAAATGTGTTTTGTCAAATATTAAAAACTGACAGTGATTTTCTCTAAAACTCCAGACTCCAAAAGTCCAACCCAAATGAAAATTTGATCTGTTTTTAAACCTTTGGAGCATAAACGACTCGGCTCTTTGTGAAGCTCGAGGTTTGGATTTATTTAGACGCTTTGAACAGAAGAAAATCAGATTTCAAATCCTGCCTAGATTTTTAGGGGTAAACAAAAGAAGAAGTAAAGCTACGGCTGTCGGAGTCTGGAAAAGTTTAAAGCAATTTTATCAACAAAAAAAGAGTTTTATATAAAGTCCAGGTGGAATGTACATAACAGTCCATTACATTTTAATCTCAGAACAAATATAAAAATGATACGTTTACATTGAAGTTTAACTAAAGACGAGTGTGTGTGTGTGTGTGAGTGCGTCCGGCTCCAGTCAAATGAACCTTATCGACTTATTGGGGCAAATTTGGAGCCTAATTCCATATTTGGAGTTCCAGGAGTATCATAGCAACCGAACAGCCAATCCGACGCGAGGCTGTTGAAGGTAACGCCCCCTGTGCCCATGTTCACTTCATATTTAAAAACGCCACGACGAACAGGTTAAATATGTCTATTTATACACACTCTGCGACGCCCAGGAGCAGGAGAGTGTTTTTTATCACATGATTGACGACAAAACTACTTATTTTATTGTATTTTAATTAATTAATTATTTTTATTTATTTATTCAGTATTATTTTTTATTGAATTTTATTTTTTTTATTGTATTTTATTTTTTTTATTTAATCTTTTTATTTTATTTTGTATTTATATTTTTTATTTTATTGTATTTTAATTAATTCATTTATTTTATTTTTTATTTAAAGGCACATGTCTTCCTGCACCTGTCAGCAGGACAAATGAGACACATTGTTCCAGACACATTTGTTTCTCATTTTGTTTTTTATACAAACTGTATGTGAAAAAATGTAGTTTTTGCAGATAAAGTCTTGCAAAAGCTCAGGTCTCAGGAGGTTAAAACTAAAATAATTAATCTAATCCGAGTCTTTCACTGCACTGAGCTGATAACACTAGCATGCTAACCACATTTCTCTGTCTAAACACTTCAGTTCACAGCAGATTTATTATTTTTTTATTAGATTTATTAGGTAGAGGCTTTTTAAAGGTAAAGTCAGCGCATCTGCAGACACAAAACCAGCGCTAATGTCAGTTTTTTTTGCAGCAGCGGAGACAAAATGACCATAAACAGGCAGATGGCAATATTTGAATACAAGATATAGTAATTTATCCTTTTATAAACAACTAAAAGAAAGCACGACAGGTCATTTTTGTGTTTTTATTAAGACGTAAGACGATAAAACATCACAAACATCTTTTTTTTAGTGCTAGTAAAGGGTTATAATTTTAACGTCAAGCAGCAAAAACCTCAACCGGGGCCGAGCTGCGAACGAGTTAAAGCTGCGATTCTGGACTAAACGTCAGCGGGAGGAGCTTATTTTCATACTTGCGTCGTTATGCTAATCATGTCCAATAAACCGATATCTGCGCGAGGTCGGCGAAGGGTTAAGACGGGCTGTTATCTGCGGTCTGTGACTCGCCGTTCCCTCGATAGACCAAAGCAAATTTATCCATTGTCTGACTGTCCCGGGCCAGCTGAGCCGACTAATCAATTATAATCAGGTAGCCAATCAGGGCCCAGGTACACCAATTAGGAAACACTGGGGATCCTGGGAATAACAATTAGTCGACTTGATTTGGCTCTAATTTAGAACAGCTGCTACTGCGCTCTCTCGGTGACAGCTCGAATTCCCCTTTCCAGGACTGGGGCGCGCGGCGAGTACCTGAAAAACGTGCGGCGGCGGCGTCTTTGATGAGCAGAAAAATAATCTGTGTAAGCAAAACATCAGACTCCCAGAATGCAGCGCTGGTGATGAAGGAGCGTAGGGGCGTCCAAATCCTCCCAGGTTTGGACTAATAACGCTAAATGTTTGCCTGAGCGCCGGTCCGGAACGCCGCGGCTCCGTGCGGTTAAGCCGAGTTTAACCAACATTATGAAAAAAGTTTGAGGACTCGAGTTTTTATGTGGCGTCGCGTTTTTTTTGCAAATGTCTCGTAAGGAAGTGTAATATTAGAGCAGTGAGCGCCGCGCCGTATCGATCGAGCGGCTTTTCCGTGTTTTTTCACAAAGCTATAAATCACATGTGTCAAACTCAAGGCCCGGGGGCCAAATGCGGCCCGCCACGTCATTTCATGTGGCCCGTGAGAAGGTAAATTGAAAAGCATGACTGTCATTTTAAAATAAGTCTGTGCTGCTTTAATGTTTGTATCGACCATAAACTAATGAGATTTTTACAACAAGTAGAACTGAGAAATATTTGCAAATGATCCCAAAATGTTCAGGAAAATTGTCGGTAGTTTCAGGAAAGGTGAAGGTGAAGACAAGTGTGTGTTAGTTCAAGGAGAAAAACCTGTATATTTTTTGTGTTATGAGGCGCGGTCGGTTGTGAAAATGAAACATCTACGTCGGGATTTTGACACCGAACACGGAGCTAAGTCTGCAAACGTTAGTCTGCAAGAAAAACAACAAATCGTCCGATAATTAAAAGTCTGTTTTTGAAGCTGAAGGTCTGAGTAGGCGTGTCCTGATACACTTTTAAGAATGTGAGTTTATCAGGGCATACGCAGGTACAGACAGGGAATATTTGCAACTTGACTAAGCGATAAATACACAGAGTTATTTAACAAGTTACATTTATTTTACATAACACATTTAGTGACATTTATCCTGCCACAGTCACATCTGGCCCTTGATGGCGGCCATTTTGCTGATGTGGCCCCCAGTGAAAATGAGTCTGACGCCCCTGCAATAAATCTTTCGCGGTCTCGCTGTTTCGTGGATTTTTTGGGTGCAATTTTGATTTTTTTTTTTTTCTGAAGTGCTGTATGTTTGAAAGTTTCTCCCAACAAAACCCACAATGTCGATGAAACGTTCTGCACCGACAAAGACGCCCGCGCCTGCTCAAAACGCAGAGGAAGACGCTAAATATCGCAGAAAAAGTTGGACTTCTGGACACACTGAAGGAAGCTAGAAGTTCCGTGGCTGTAGGGGGCGCCATCACGGAATAAATGACTCTTCGGTTGGTCACATAAAGAAGGAGGAAAATAACATCAGGACGACAGCAGCGATGTTCATCAGGATGGAGTCGGCTTTAGATTTGAGGATCAGTGACTTCAGGAAAAACAACATTACGCTGGAACCAACATCATCAGCACAAAAGTGAAACGCTTCATCAAAGTTTTACTGACGGTGATGACGTTCATGACGGCGAGGAGCAGGAGGAGGCGGAGCTCAGGAGAACGACTGCACATAACGATGATCTTCACTCGGAAAAAGACACTACAGCGAAACGACGGCAGGAGGAAGAGGTGGAGTCAGAGGAGGAGTCAGAGGAAGAGGTGGAGTCAGAGGAAGAGGTGGAGTCAGAGGAGGAGTCAGAGGAGGAAGAGGTGGAGTCAGAGGAGGAAGAGGTGGGGTCAGAGGATGAAGAGGTGGAGTCAGAGGAAGAGGCGGGGTCAACGGAAGAGGCGCGGTCAGAGGAGGAAGAGGCGGAGTCAGAGGAGGAAGAGGCGTGGTCAGATGAGGAAGAGGCGGAGTCAGGGGAGGAAGAGGCGTGGTCAGAGGAGGAAGAGGTGGAGTCAGGGGAGGAAGAGGCGTGGTCAGAGGAGGAAGAGGTGGAGTCAGGGGAGGAAGAGGCGTGGTCTGAGGGGGAAGAGGTGGAGTCAGAGGAACTGTGAAATACACCTAAAATACACCTATCACAATCATTTATTTGTTACTAAATAAATATGTTAAAGTCATTTTCATTCACAGTACAGTTTAGTATTTGGTTTCGTTCTACAATTCTGTACTTTTTTTTTTTTTTTATCTATGAAGGTTTGAACTTTGAGAGAGTTTAAACAAGATGCCTGTGTGAGAAAAGTGTATAAAGTGTGTGGTGAGGGGTTTTACAGACAAAAACATAAAAAATAAAGCTGATACTTCGCGGATTTCACCTTTTGCGGGTTATTTTTGACCACCTTTGTAGGATTAATCAAAGTAGTGAACGTACAGCTCCGATAAACGACGTTATAATACGGTTTTAACGCGGCTCATGTTTCCTCTGGAGCGTGCACCTGTTTACATCAGCGACCAGCACCAAAACGGCAGCAGCAGGTGGCGTTTTTGTCACACGTTTGGCCAAAAAACTAAGAGTGAACCGTGCGTTAGAGTCACTGATCACGAACGTGTCTGAGCTGCGTGGATTACACCCGTCTGCGCTCGATAAAAGTGACATTTCTGAAACAGTTTGAAGAGAAAACAGTGAAAATGTGGGTTCCATTTTGTTGCGTAAGATGTTGAGGTACAGAGCTGTGTTTATAATGTCAAAGTAAAAGGGTTTTATGTCACACCGCAGTGGAAAAATATAGAAATATACGTATAAAACTGCATTCGGAGGTGGAAAAATGAGAGATTGACGGGTTTACAGAGATGAAACTTGGCTCAAACTATGTAAAGTCTTTATCGATCGCGTTACATCGACGTGTGAAAGGCATAAAGACGCTTTTCAAGGGCGAGAAACATGCTAACGTCAACGCATATGTCGTATTTACCGCAGTGTAACTAACAAACCCATCTGCATTCTCCATGATGCAAACTGTTGGAAATCGCAGCTCCAGCCCACACATGTCAGCCTGTTTATTGAGCTATGCAAATGCCACATCCTCCACTCCGAGTCCCACTAAAACCAACTAAACAGGTTTACCTCCGCGCGTTAATTAGCGTGCTAAAGTGTTACAATCGCGGCGCCGACAGACACATGCGACTGGGCACATTACGAAGTCAAAGAACCACTCGCCGCCTAAACGCACCGATGTGTGATGGATTCGTGATGAGGTATTTATTGACGACGCAGCCAAAACCATTAGGAATCATTAGGTCTGGGTTAGACGCGGCGGGTTTGAGCGCGTTACGCTAGTGACCGCCGCCACAGAGGGACGCAGATACTTACAGTTAATAACGGAAAAAGTAAGTGTCTTAGATTTTCTTTTTTTTTCTTCTTCGGTGCAGTTAATGAGGAGCTATTTGCGCGAGTGGCTTCTTTGCTTATTTAAAGGAGACATATTGTGCAAACTCGACTTTTTCAGAGCGTTAAACCCGGTTATAATCGTTTTTCTTTCTCATTCCACTCAGTTCTCAGTGATTCCTGCATGTTTCAGTCATTTTTATTCTGCAGAAACCCCTGTTTTTACTCACACTTCTGTTTATTTAGTCCAGTTTCACTTTATTAATCCATGAAACACTCAGGATTTGGCATCGTTGTGAAGCCATTTTAGTACAAATTAAAAATATATCTTGTGACAAAGTGCGCTTTTGTCCCTTTTAATATCACCATCATTTTGTTTGTTCAGTAATTTTTCAATATAAAACTAAACAGAACTGTCCCAGATTTGTTTAGTTTAGTTTAATCATCACACACACTCGTTGAAAGATATTTTATTTGGTTAAATGTAGTTAATTTAGTTCAGTACATTTATCCACGTACCTGAATCTCCACCTGGTCCAGACACACAGGGGGCGTGGCTTATGTCGGCCATGTTTTAAAGTTCATTTGCTTCTTTTCTTTCAATGTTTTAAGTGTTTATAGTTTATTTTTAACCACTTTTGTTAAGGAACTTGCGCTCAGAGAGATGGTTTAATATGAGATATGGCTAAAGTTAGACTCACCGCACCTGGGAAGAATCTGGAGTACGCCGGGCGGGGGGAGGTACTTCCTGTGCAGGGGGGAGGTGCTTCCTGTGCGGGGGGGGGATATAAAGTCACGCAGGTAGTAACTGGACTCACACGCAACACAAAAAACAGCCAAACTCCTTGTCCAAGTCCAATACAGAGTCTTCTAGATGAACAAACGGACTAAATGACAATCCGGCGACTCAAACTGAACACGGGGCGAACGTAAAGGCCACACCCCTGATTAACAATTCACAAACTTCAGGTGCGTGGAAAACAGGGAGGCAGCAAACTAAGGACTGGAACAGGCTGGAAAACGAAACTGGACTGAGGAAAAAACAAGAAAACGAGCAGAACTGTGACATAAAAGCTGTGACAATCAGACGTTTGGAGAGACATCAGTGTTTCTCCTTGGTTTCTTCATTTCTGTTGCTTTGTTAAGTTGAAAACAGTTATTTTTTGTTGTAAATATGTAGTATACTTTTCTTTTCTGAGTCCACCTCACACTTTGACCACGTCGGACCAGCTTCTTCACATATACATACGATCTGCAGCTCTCCATCGGCGTATAAACAACACGCAGCGCTTTGTTTTGTGACGACGTTTACGGCAACGAACCATAAAACGACGGACAGAAATCAGCTCGTAGAAACCTCTTATTCACAGCCCATATAAACCTAGCTTGTAAAACCGCATACTTTCACCTGCGAAATATAACTAAAATTAGAAATATTTTACCTAAAAACGATGCTGAAAAACTCATCCATGCATTTGTTACTTCCAGACTTGATTACTGTAATTCCCTGCTTGCCGCCTGCCCCAAAAGTACTATAAGGAGCCTCCAGTTGGTCCAAAATGCAGCGGCCAGAGTCCTAACAGGAACTAAAAGAAGAGACCACATCAGTCCTGTACTAAAATATCTGCACTGGCTTCCTGTCGAGCTTAGAATCAAATTCAAAGTCGTCCTCCTGACATACAAAGCCCTAAACGGTATGGCCCCATCCTATCTGCAAGATGCTATTGTCCCGTACCAGCCAAACAGAGCACTCCGCTCTCAGAATGCAGGACTATTAGTGGTTCCTAGAGTGTCCAAAAGTACAGTGGGAGGGAGAGCATTCAGTTACCAAGCTCCTGTGCTATGGAATCAACTCCCTGCTGATGTTAAACAGGCCCCCACAGTCTCTGTATTTAAGACCAGGCTTAAAACCTTCCTCTTCGGTATAGACCAGGTTACATAGTGAGGGAGTTAGGGTTATTAAAACCCGGGATAAGATAAGCTGCAGTAGGAGTAACTAGCTGGGGGAAGTATGGCAACCTGAGCACTATCCTCTACTTTGCCCTATTTTCTCATCAGCAATGCTATTCACATGTTGTCCCCTGTCCCACTCCCCCTGTGGAGTGTATCTCTTTCAGATGCCCCGATGACAGTTGGACCTCCTCCTTGCCTGGCTCTCCTCCTCCTCGCCCGGCTCTCCTCCTCCTCGTCTGGTCTCCTGGCCGATTTCTTATGTTGTCTGATTTTTCCTGTTGTGTCTGATTTTTCCTGTTGTGTCTGATTTTTCTTGTTGTGTCTGATTCTTCCTGTTGTTTTGTTTTTTGTGTCTTGGCGGCACGGTGACTGAGTGCCATCACTCATGTCTCACAGCAAGAAGGTTGGTTCGATCCCCGGGTCACCAGGCCTTTCTGTGTGGAGTTTTTCATGTTTCTCCTCGTGTCTGGATGGGTTTCCTCCGGGTACTCCGGTTTCCCCCATCAACCAAAACATGAACGCCCTTCGAGACAACTGTTGTTGTGATTTTGGGCGTTACAAAAATAAATGAATTGAATTGAATTGAATCTTTGGCCTCTGTGAATTTCCAACACACAAATGAGCGGACTTGTTTCTTTTATTAAGTCGCTTTAGATCAGTATTTTGATTTAAATCCTGCACAAAACAATGAAACACAGATGTCAGATTCTAACTACACAGCAGACTAAAAGCACATTATGTCTCTTTACCAGCGTCTGACAAACTCTATATGAACACACTGCGCTTTCATGTCGTCCGTGACCCATTAACCAGAGTGCTCCTGATACGTTATCTCATGGCTCCTTCCGGCGGCCCGTTAAAAGCTATCTCCGCAGATATTATAGGCCTCCGATTGCACTTCTGCTGTTGCATATAAACAGGAACGTGATAAGTGACGTGGCTCTTTTCAAACAAACAAACAAACAAACAGCTTTTACAGATAATCAGCTTCGTTTATCAGCCGTACGGTGATAGTTTATTGAAGCACGGCGTCATCGACAGTACGACGTTTATATTCAAAGCACGTGTCATTTAAACGTCGCATTGAAATGTGCGTGGTCGTCTGTGTAGGTGGAACGGCGAGTTTACACGAGGTTTTGTTGATTTCTCTGCTGCTCTGTGGAACGTCAGGGTCAGGTGGTTTTGTATGAAGTACGACTAATGTAAATAATACCACAGAGGTGTACGTTTAGAGATGTTTATGCGTTAAGTTTGTGCCGCAAATTAGGCAGGAACGTTTAGCGCAAAATGACAAGTGCATGGTTTTATATAAAAGTCACTGACGCTTTTAAATCTTCAGTCGCTCCTATAACTCTGAAGTTTTACTCAACAAATTTTAGCCGTAGATAAACTGAACCTTCTGAGATTTTTGTCAATATATACAGTTATAATTGTTCATTTACACTTAAACCAGGGGAACAACTCACTTTGCGTCACATTTAAATCATTTCCGGCTTATGTCTCTTATTTGATCCTCAATATTAAGTCGTTTATTGTCTGAGGTTTATTCACAAACACCTTTTCTTTAAGATCGACCCACAGGAAGAAATCAGGACTAGTCAGGTCTGTGGAGATACTGCCCCCTGTCTTTGAAAAACACTTATTATTACTTTAATGGCGTTTACGCTCGGGGCGTCTCTGGTGTTAAAATGTTGAATTTGGGAAGAGTCGTTCAAAACGCTCTGGAAAAATAAAAGAAAAATATTTAGAAACAAAAGAGTTATGACTTTATCACCATTTATTGTTGATATCAGTGTTGTATAATTATAAAACCTTGCAAACCACATAAATAGAAAACAAGATCCACCATTTTGGATGTTTTTATATTTACTTTTGGATATTTTTAACAAACCAGAATCAAGAAAATAAAGAAGAAACTACATCTATATAAAGTGTTTAAAAAGTGAATCTCAACAGGACAGTTTGATAAACAGGGTGAAATCAGGATATTTTTGGACAGATTTTCGTTTATTTCATGTTGAATTCTCATGTTTCTCATGTTTTAAAGACAAACTGCACCAGTCATTGAACTTTAAACCTGCATTGATCCGTTTATTGTTTCGAAATGGGCCCAAAACAAACCCAAGCATTGAAATTCTATATGTTTTACAGACGTTTGGCTCGACGGCACATAGCACAAAGGTGTAAAAAGACATAAATCAACATTGTTTACATTGTTTTTCTCTCTCAAACTGCAAAAACATCGACAGAAATGACAAATACCATCATATGCAAACACCAAATGGACGGTATCATGGTTGTGTTTTCACTCTAGCTTCATATTGTCGATAATATTCTACAGAAATCAAGGTTATTTCTGCAGAATTCCGCACAAAAGGATCAATGGCGAGTCAAATGCGTCCGCACAGATAACGCAGACAGTGAAGTCCCACACTGACCTGAATCTCTATTATCGTCTCGCTCTTCCGGTCAACAAGCCCAATGTCCGAGGCCCAATGTCCGAGGATCCAGAGTGTGTTTTGTGTTTCTTTTCGGGTCATGGGAGAGGTCACAACACAACGACGACGAGACGCGCTCGACGGGAAGCTAATGCGGCGCTGGACGATCCAATGTCAAACAAAACTGTATTAAAACCTTGGAAATAATGTTACGCCGAGATATACGCAGTGCGCTTTATTTTCTTTCATAAACCTGTGCGATGTGTGTTCTGGCAAAAGCCCAGACGCACAATCACGCTCGTCGTAAATCGCCCTGGGTGTCTTTAAAGGCGCTACACAAATCAAAGCTAAAGTTAACGCTGTTGTCACTCTCTGCTGTCACATTTTAGATTTATTCATCCACATTTGTATTTAGGGCTACTGTTGTTCTGCTTTTTGTGGGTTTTTTCTTGCTTCTTTCCAGAGATTTTGCATTCAAGTGGCACCGTCCCGCTTTGTTAACATGCTCCTCCGCTGGGCCGTGTGCGGAGGTGAGGGCGCCGAGGTACAAAGAGCAGCGGTGTTTTTCCAGACGCTGTTTCGTTGCTCGCGCTGCTAAACGTCTACTCCACACTGCAAGGCCGGAGTCTGCGTCTGAGTGAAGCGCTAATCTCACAGCTCCACAGTGTCTATTTACTTTTTTATTTAAAGACTGTACGGGTTAGATCACACGTGTCAAACTCAAGGCCCGGGGTCCAAATGCGGCCCGCCATGTCATTTTATGTGGCCGCGAGAAGATAAATTAAGGCTCGACTGTCATTTTAAAATAAGTCTGTACTGATTTAATGTGTGTATTGACAATAAATTAATGAGATTTTCCCAACAAGTGACACTGAGAAATATTTGCAAATAATCATCCCAAATTGTTCAGGAAGAGGAAAATTGTGGGCGTGGAAGGAAGTTTCAAGAAAGACGCTAAAGGTGAATAAAGTTTGTGCTTTAAGGAGAAAATCTGTGTGTTTTTTGTGTTATGAGGCGCGGTCGGTCCAATCTACGTCGACATTTTGACACAAAACACGGAGCTAAGTATGAAAAAGTTAGACTGCAAGAAAAACAACAAACTGTCCAATAATTAAAAGGCTAAAAAAGTCTGTTTTTGAAGCAGAGCTGAAGGTTCTGACCAGATACACACTTTTAAAAATGTGAGTTTATCAGGAAATACACAGTTACACAGACACGTAATATTTACAACTTGAATAAATAATAAACACAGAAACATTATTTAACAAGTTTAAAAGTAGTTACATTTATTTTACATGACATTTGTTTACATTTAGTGACATTTATCCTGCCACAGTCACGTCTGGCCCTTGACGGCGGCCATTTTGCTGATGTGGCCCTCGGTGAAGATGAGTTTGACGCCTCTGGGTTGGATTGTTAGAAAAGGACATATTCTCAGTCTGTGTTTGTGAAGTATATTTAAAGTGTAAAATGGGCCGGCGTTTGCTGCTGTGGTAAAAACACGACTCTGACATGAAGCATCTCTGTGGAAAAACACAAAAACACTGGATGTTCCCGACAAGAGAAACTGCAGACGTGAAATTACACACAACACTCAGAAAACACCTGTGAGGACACACCCTGGAGAACACCTGTGTGGAGGACTTTGAGGTATCTGTACTTTACTTAAGTACATTTTACATCTGAGAGCAGTATCTGTACTTTCTACTCCACTACATGTTTGAACTGGACTCAAAAGTAAAAGTACTTCCTATGATTTGAGGAGTTATTTTTATCATGTTGTGGAAATATTCTGACTAAAGTTTTCGAGTTCAAGCTTCGACTTTGAGCAAAACAAAAATAAATACAAAAAAATCATGAGAAAAATGAAAAAAATGATCTGTTTTGTTACTGTTTTTAATCAATATCACTACATTTTACACAAATGAACAACACTTGTGTGAAATACTTTACTTTTTACTCTTAAAGTACTTTAATACTTTTGCTGAAGTAGATTATTATTATAAATATTAACAGTGGTGGAAGGTAATGAAGTAACAGTAGTAAAGTACTGTACTTAAGTTGAATTTTGAGGTATCTGTACTTTACTTAAGTACATTTTACAGTGCATATTTTTTTACTTTTACTTCACTACATTTGAAAGCAGTATTTGTACTTTCGCCTCCATGACATTTTTGAACAGGAATTAAAAGTAAAAGTACTTTTCATCTAATTTGAAGGGTTATTTTTATCATGTCCGTGGAAATATTCTGATTAAAATTTTTGAGTTCAAGCTTCGGCTTTGAGCAAAACAAAAATAAAAACAAAATTCATGAGAAAAATTGAGAAAATGATGATTGTTTTGTTACAGTTTGACCAAAATATGTCTCATTTTTTAAACATTTAATCTGCACTTTACAAATGAACAACACTTAACGATACTTAAATCCTTTTATTTAAACATATTTTTTCATGTTATACTTTCCCTTGTGTAACTTTTTCCTCATGTATTTGCACTTTTACTTAATTAAACTAAACTGAGCCCTTCATCCGCCACAAACGCACAAACGCAAACAGTTTTATCAGAAAAAAACGCGGTGGATTTAGCGATGCCGATGTCGATGCGGCGTACACATCCGCCATCGCTGTTCCATAAATTAGTTCATTATTTCTGAAGGTGACACATGAAGGTTGTGACACCGCGGTGGAACTAATGGTGCAGCAGATTGCAAACTGGGAAGGAGGATGAGCTAATCAGGCCCTCTTTCGTTTTTTAATCTAGACTGAACTGTTGTCAATTACCAGCCACCTCCTGAACCGGGGTCTGGCACAATAGCTTGTTAATGAGTGTGCGTGTGATTGAAAAGGCACGAGGCTCCATGTAAAAAAGAGCAAAGCAAACAACCAGGAGGGCATTCAGCTCTGATTAGGCCGCCGCTCTGAACCTAGCCACAGGTAAGCAGCAATCATCGCAGTAAAGGACAGGCTTAAGTGGGTAATGGCACACGGGGCTGCAGCTGACTGACAGTTTAGGTGAGAAACTGCAGCGCGACATGTGAAACTCTATTGTAAAAGAGTGGATTTAACAAGGCGTGCGGCTAATAAACGTCAAATATCGGTAATAGCTACTAATTTTTGATGGTTTCACGTAAAATCAAGTCGTTCTCGGTGACGGCGGCTTTGTAGTAGCCGCGTGAAATCGTCGACGCTGTGAAATGTGGATTATTTTTAAGCGTAAAACGAAATATAATCTGAAGACGTCAATCAGCTCCATGTGTTGATAAAGTTGTAAAGTTGGATTGTCTGGTTAATGTGTCTCAGGATAAAATGTCCCTGACCTGTGGGGTGCCCCAAGGGTCAATCCTGGGACCCCTGTTGTTTTAATCTACATGCTGCTGTTAAGCCGTTACGCAGGAATAATGTGTCCACAGCTCTGCAGACGAGTCAGATCTATGTCTCACTGCAGCAGCTGAATATGGACCAGTGGATTCAACAGATCAGTGTGTGGAGGAAAAACAACTTTCTCCAGATAAACTCAGACAAAACTCAGGTCATAAAACACAGAGAAAGTGTCAGCGTCACCTCCAGTCTCTGTCTCTAAAACCTTCAAATCAGGAGAGAAATCTAGAGGTAATAATGGACTCAGACTTGAACTTTAACAGACACATCAAATCAGTAACATCTGCAGCTTTTTACATCTAAAAACACGTCAAAAATCAAAGGTAAACTGTCCAAACCAGACTCAGACTTATCCTGCGTTTGTGTCCAGTAGATCAGACGACTGTAACGTCCTGATCACTGGACTCTCCAAACGAGAGACAGAACAGAACATCCAGAACATCCAGAACATCCAGAACATCCAGAACATCCAGAACACTGCTGCTCGGGTCAGGACTAGAACCAGGAAGTACTTCACACATGTGTCCTGTGGCTCAGAGAATAGACTCCAGTTCTGTTTAACTGTATGTGACTAAAGTAGTTTTTTATTACGCCTCTTCTGTTTTAATGTTAATTTTATGCTGATTATTTGTGATTTATGTTTTGATTTGTGTGATTTTAATGTCTTTCTTATTCTGTAAAGCACTTTGAGTTACTTTGTGTACGAACTGTGCTGTACAAATAAACTTTCCTTGCCTAAACCTGCAAAAAATACTCCATTTGATTAGTGAAAAGGGTCAATATCAGCTCCAGAAAAGGGTGACTGTCTAGTTTGGGTTTGTAAAAGGTTAATTTACTCCAGAAATGTAATAGAACAGACGTGACACTTTGAACTTTCAGGCCAATGCAGTTGTTGTTGTTGTTGTTGTTGTTGTTGTTTTGATGTCGACTCATTTCAAACGTCTAAAACTTGTATTTGTGACGTGATTTGGTGTTTTCAGCTCCATTGTTTGCATTGTGTTCCCAGCCACATTTAATCACCGAAGTTAAATCAACAGCTTTGGGTTATTTTTAGTGCCGTGTTGACGCCAGACGATTGGGCAGCGCTCTCTCTCTCTCTCTCCTGTGTTAGTTACAGAACCTGCGTGTCGACAAAGCCCCTTCTCTGCGTGGTCCTTCCCACAGACTCGGTGCGTTCGTCCCTTTGCGCCGCGGGCCATCTGCTCGGACGAACGCTCGGGAGGACGACGGGACGGCCTCGGGAATGTTGCCTCAGGATCTGTCCCGGTTCACATCTGCTGCTTCTTCTTCAAAAGGCGTGTGTGCAGGTGTTTGTGGAGAGTCTTTGAGCTTCGCCACAGAACAACAAGGTGGAGTCACGGGTTTGATGATGTCCAGAGGTGGCGCTCGCTCACAAAATGAAAACAACACATCATGATTTACTACATTTACACATTTAACGGTAAAGTCTGATGTCCCAAGACCTTGTAATATGCTATAAAATTCTGAAACGATCCTGGTTTAGAGGAGCATTGCACAAGTTACAGAGTTTTTGCACTAGTTTCACACGTCTGTCGCGAACTGCCAGACTCATCTTCCGCCTTTCCTCTCCAGAAACAACTTGATCGATTCTATTTTGATTACATTACGCCGGTGAACTCACGAGCTGCTGATAATGATTACCTTTCCTCGCAAACAGTCGTTACTTTCATCACGGCTCATGTAAACGCAGTCACAGGTTACTTCATGATCATAACTTTGATTCTGTTTTGATTAAATTATGTTGGTGAACTCGTGAGCTGCTGATAATGATTGGCTTTCCTCACAAACAGTCGTTACTACGTCATAAAGGCTGAGGTCGCACGTTACTTCATGATCATAACTGCGCCGTGTGTAACTCCGCAAGTTTATTTGTACAGCACAATTCGTACACAAGGTAATTCAAAGTGCTTTACAGAATAAGAAAGACATTAAAATCACACAAATCAAAACATAAATAATCACCCAATCTGCAGCTCTCTCACCCGCTCGTCTGCCCCTTTAAAATCTTTCTCTCTCTCTCTCTCTCTTTAAACACTGTCTCGCTCAGTTTAAGAACTTTCCCATTACTTTCCAAAAAAACCTTTCCTGTCACTTCTCAAATACTTTCCTGTCACTTTACTATGTCTAATAAAAGTCCATCAGTCCATGTTTCTTTTATCATCATAAAATTACCATTAAAGGAGAAGAGGCAGAATAAAAACCTTTCAGTCGTCTGCACAGATAAACAGAACAGTTTTGAGCCTGGATTTAAACATTGTCAAAGTAGAGTCTGTCTCACATCTTCAGGAAGAATGATCCAGGTTTTAGCTGCATAAAACTTAAACACTGATTCTCCATGTTTAGTCCTGACTCTGGACCAGCAGGAGGTCGGTCCCTGAGTGTGAGATGGTCCATGTGGCTCTAACATGTGGGACCTCGGCCATGGAGAGACTTATACACAAGCAGAGCTGATTTAAAGTCTATTCTCTGAGCTACAGGAGCCAGTAAAAACATAATGTGCAGTGCATCCAGCAAAACACGATATGTAGCTAAACAAATGTTATGATAAATACAAGCGAGACACATTAGTCCTTCTTTAGTTCCTGTATCTCACCTTCTCCTCAGAGGAAAAGTGGACTGCAGGTCTTTTCTTACACCCCGCACAGACCTGACCTCCCTCTGTTTCTCAAACGCTGCTCTGAGGTTTGCTCCGACTCCGCCTGGACTATAATTTCACCCTTTTGGTCGCACTAAGTAAAGCCTTTTTTTTGTTTCTTTTCTTGATTTTACGTGGAGACTCTGATGGTGTTTGGGAAACGCTGAAGGCTGGAGTCTTTCTGGACGAAGCAGAATTCATCTTATGGTCAAATTAATGAACGTGCGGATTAATCGCCCCCGTCCTGTCCTCGCACTGGCTCCCTGTCCAGTTCAGAATTCATTTTAAAACTTTGACGTTTGTTTTTACTGCAGTCAATGGTCTTGCTCCTACTTATTTAGAACGGCTTTTAACACTTATAATGTGCTTTGTCGACCTATTTGTGTGATGTTTATTGTTTTTTATCTTGTTTTTAATGTTGTACAGCACTTTGGTTGTTGAAGGTGCTATAGAAATAAAGTTTGATTGAATAAATTTGATTGAACTAATGTTTAATCATGGCGGCCAATCAGGAAGTCACGTTACATCACTTCCTCTGAGACAGCGCTGGGTTTTTGTTCTCGTATAATTGACTGAATTTACAGAGGAGCCACGAGGGAAACAGAAAAACTCATTCATTCATCATTTTACACATTGTGCCTTTACGTGTCGACATTACAATCGACGCAGGTTTTCAGCAGAGTTTTACAATATCGATATGAACTAAGGCTCGTACTTGAATCTGCTAAATGTGTCACACGACTGAGTTTCAAACGTAAATGATCCAAGAGTAAAGTCTGACAGAAGTGACCTCTCCACATTTGTTGCTGCGTTTGATCAGATTCGCGCTCGTTGCCGTTAATGAAGCTGCCAGGGCCATAATGATTTATGTAAACAACACGGAACATGGAACCTTATTTCTAGTCGTCCCATCAATCAATAGACTTCCAGCGCTCCTGATATATGCAGATATCTGTATTGTTAATCAATCCTGCAGTGTATGTGGGGTCAGCCGAGCCACGGACTGATCCAAACATGTGGCCATTCTGCTCCAGTTTGCCAAGTTTAATGACCATTGATCTGAGATAAAATGGTCGTCTGTCTCATTTATCATTTAGTGACGTTAAAACACACACAAACACACACACAAATGAAAGAATACAATGAAAAAAGTGCAAAAACAGACTGATGTGATGCTTCTCGAGCGCACACACGGACAAAACTGTTGTTACCCTTCGGTGAATGAAAGAAAAACTCACAGAAATAACTTGAAATTTAACCAATGAAAGTCAGACATTGCTTTTCAACCAAGCTTCAACAGAATTATTGAAACAAAAATGGACAAAAATGATGGTTCCCCTAGAAAAAAATGTAAATAATGTGACCAAAGGGACGTGTTAATCCAGAAGAACCAAAAAGGAAAGAGTCGTCTCTGGAGATTAGAGGGAAAATGATAGACAAGCAGGTTAAAGGTAAATACTATAAGATCATCTCCAAGCAGCTCCATGCTCCTGCGACTACAGTTGAACATATTTTTCAGAAATGTAAGACCCATGGGACTGTACACGACCTCCCTGGACGTGGCCACAGGAGGAAAACCGACAAATCAAACAGACGATAATACCAACGGAAACAAAAGAGCCCAGAAAAAAACTTCTAAACAGATTAAAGGTGAACTTCAGGCTCGAGGAACATCAGAGTCAGATCGAACCATCCGTCGCTGTTTGAGTCAAAGTCGACTTAATGGAGACGACCAAAGAGGACGCCGTTTAAAACAAATCATAAAAAAGACAGAGTGGAATTTGACAAACTACATGTTGATAAACCACAAAGCTTCTGGGAGAACGGACGATGGACAGATGAGACAGAAATGGAACTTTTTGACAAGAAAAATGAAGCACATCAAGAAAAGACACTGTCCCGACTGAAACATGGAGGAGGCTGTGATGTTCTGGGGCTTTGCTGCGTCTGGCACAGGGTCTTGAATCTGTGCACAATGAAAACTCAAGACTATCGAGGGATTCTAGAGAGAAATGTGTCAGAAAGTCTGGTCTCAGTCACAGGTCATGGGTCTAACAACAGGACAAAGACCCAAAACACACAGATAAAAACACACAAAACACACAGATAAAAACACACAAAACACACAGATAAAAACACACAAAACACACAGATAAAAACACACAAAACACACAGATAAAAACACACAAAACACACAGATAAAAACACACAAAACACACAGATAAAAACACACAAAACACACAGATAAAAACACACAAAACACACAGATAAAAACACACAGATAAAAACACACAATAAATAATTCTGTTGAATCATGGTTGAAAAGCAATGTCTGACTTTCATTGGTTAAATTTCATAGAATTTTAAGTATTATTACTTTGACTGTGACTATTGTGAGTTTTTCTTTCATTAACCGACATGTACCAACAATTTCGTCCACGTGTTTATGTTTCACATGTTTCTTTTGGGCTGCAGAACATTTACAAGAGATTTGAACCTACAACCTTTCGCTGTGAGTCTACGGTTTGCGAAACTACACCCAGCTCTGTATCGGGGACGTATAAATTGGCGAGTTTGTTCTTCAGGAAACCCCCAACTCTCCTTATTTACTGTTGCGTCCGATTATAAAATAGAAGATCATTATTTTGTGCCGTCTTTCCGAGCGCATTCGCAGCACGGGCGTGTAGTAAATGAAGGATCCTGGTGGATGTTCGAGAGCCTTTGCCCGTCTGTTCTTCTGTCTCGCAGGTACGTCAGCGGCATCTGGCTGTGGACCATTAGCCAGCTGCCCGGACGGCTGCTACAAAGGCCAGGGTATAGAAAAAAAACACACAAATTCAAACATTAACGGGTGAGCAACAATGTCAACGGCCACTGGAAATAATGAGACGATTCATTTTGTTTAGACTTTAGCGCTTTTGTACTTGAATTATACGTGAATTACGGAAATGCGCTAAACGTCGTGTCTGTAGGGCGTCGCGAATGTGCTGTTTTCAGGCGCAGTGGCCCGACATGAAGTACTAATGGGCCGCTGTAGCTCCATGATCGTATATATATCTGCGTTTTGTTGTTTTCTTTTAACCGTCCCCTCGTTTAGCAGCACAATCTGATCCAGACTAGCCAAGTTTTACATCAGTTTCATTTGCGGATTCAGGCAAAACACACAATCACAGTCCATGGAGTGATTACAAAAACTACGAGTCTCTAATTTCATCAGGGAAACGAAGCCGGTCCCAGTTTTTCAGCTCTCAAACTTTGCCGAATGACCTTAGAGAGAAGGAGAGAGGAGATTCGATTAGCATGTTTCCACCCGGTAATCCCACCGATCACATTTCTGACTGCACTTTGAGGCAGATAAACACTTGTCTGTGCCAGATTACACCGGGAGCCTAACCTTGCCAACGCCGGTGCCTATGGGAGCTGTGAGTCTTCTCTGCTGTAAACAGGGGGACTTAAAGGGGATTGTAGTTATCCAGATTAGCGTACTCTGCAGGAGTCGCATTCCCCCCGCGCTGTACCTCACTCTATACACGCCTCTTGTCTCATGCTCTGATTTTGAGTCTGCACAAAAGATGTCCAAGAAGATCAGCGCTGAAGAAAACTGAAGCAGAAACGTCCTATGCAAAATGACTTTATGTCAATGAGGGAGATGGGTATTTGAAATGACCGTGGTGAACCTGTTTATTAGCATTTAGCTTTATAGAAACTTTTAGAGCCACTGGCAAATATCCAAGGCACTTCAACCCAGCTCTGAGTGGAGACTGGGGAAACAGCAGGTCTGTTCTGCCTGTGCATACAAAGTAAGAGATCCAGCTGAGAGGATTTAATCAGGCTATGAGCATAGTCCAATAGTATAGTTCTGCATGTAAATGTTTTGATTTTAAGCAGCGCTCTGAGAACTAAATATTCAAGCAGAGTTAGTCAAAGTCTATGACACCCAAAAGACTGAATGTTTGTATTAAAATGATAGATTTCAACCCATTCCAAGCTAAAAACTCAATAATTATCAAACGTTAGTGTTGCTTAATCGACCTGTAATGGCGTTTAATAAGTAGAACCTGTCATCCTCTTACCTTTTACCTTTTAACCTGCCGTCTCTGTGAAGAAAGGATAAGTAGAGATTACAACATGACACTAATAACCAAACATCCACCTGTGCTATGAACGTGGAAACTTAACTTCAGGAACATGAAAAGAAATCACTGCAAGGCAACTCGACCTCAAGGAAAACTGTGTCAAACTACAAAAACGTAAAATATACTGTACATATGTGTTTAAAAGCAGCTCTGGGACAGGAAAAAAACACTACGAATTGCAGACGCACAAGGTAAATCGAATGGTAAAATCACAAGTAAAGCAAAAACGCTCCGGGAAATAACAGTTGCAGAGCGTCCCGGGCGGGTCTAAACACTGCAGGATATGAGGATTGGCTGTAAGAGACGAGCGGGTCACTGTCTGCGCCGTGACTGGACACAGCGACGCAACCGACCGGAGCAAATGTTATAATTCATATCGATTCAGTGCAGCCTCCTGGTGTCACTCCTCTCTTCTATTTGGTGTTTTTCAGACGTATACATGCGCAGCGGTCCCTCGTTATATCGCGCTTCACCTTTCGTAGTTTCGTTTGAACGTGCATTCTGCGTCCTGATTGGCTAAGGGACTCGCAGTGTGACTCTGAAGTGCTGTACGTTTGCAAGTTTTCAACCCACAAAGTCGATGAAACGTTCCGGACCGACAAAAGGCGCCTACGCTCGCACCCAAAAGGTCGAGGAAGACGCTAACCATCGCAGAAAAAGTTCGACTTCCTGACACGCCGAGGGAAGGTAGGATCTGCGGCTGTAGGGGGCGCCATTACGGAAGAATGGAGGAAAATAAAGGAAGGAAGGAGGAGGAAAATGACATGGTTTCGTTCTATAATAATGTACTTTTTAAAAATCTACGAGGGTTTGAACTTTGAGAGAGTTTAAACGAGAGAGAAATGTGAGAAAATGTTAACGCCTGTGTGAGAAAAGTGTATAAAGTGTGTGGTGAGGAGTTTTACAGACAAAAACATAGAGAATAATGTAAAAAATAAGGCTGCGGGTTATTTTTAGAACATAACCCCCGAGATAAACGAGGGACCATTGTAATGTAACCGTCTTAAACTGTTGATTTGTCGAGGAGAAACAAAAACACTTTGACAAATGCAGGAGTGTGACTTATAGAAAACTTAAAAAATTGCCTGTTGTTTGCGGTTTGCTCCGTTATAGCCTGTTTATCATCAAGTGGACAATAACAGTGATTGTCTCCACACTGCCTTTGTGCTTCAGTGTGTGTGTGTGTGGGTGTGTGTGTGTGTGTGTGTGTGAGCGATGGAGGGAGGCAGAGAGAGGGAGAGGAGGAGAGAGAGAAAAGGCCCGTGGCACTGTGCCAATCACTCGGCACTTGGCAATTACAAAGAGCAGAGGGCTGCAGGTAATCTCCATTGATCAGTGCATGAGCAAACGCACAAACGCACACACACACACAGACACACACACACAGACACACACACACACACACAGGGGCTATGGGCATTGATCCGGCAACCTCAGCCTCCAGAAGAGACGCTATGTGACAGAGAGAAGACGTATGATAGAGACACTTTAAACAAACAGTGTGACATCGAGAGGCGACTCGTTCGTCTTCAGGATTTTAAGATTCTCGTCAATGACAGAACATAAATACATTAGATATGCCATAAGCGCGGCGACGCGGCGAACGCGGCGATAACACTCTGACCTGCAATATTTAAATTTCGCCTTTAGCACAGCCTGACTTTGAAGGATTTGGAATGTATAAATAAATAGGGATCTGGTCTCATTTCCGCCAGTCAAAGTCCGTGAATGAATATTTAGAGAACTGAACTAAACGTAGTGAAGAGTGATGTGCGGCGGCAGAGCGGAGCTGCGTTTTTCTTATCGCCATGACGATCCCGGTAATGAGATTATGGCTTTTCTCCAGCGTCTCAATTCAGCCTTGTTTTCTCCTCATTATTTGTGAAAAATCCATTCAAATGTGCAAAAAATGTCTTAATTACAAGGTTGGAAAATATCACTTTCAGGTATTTTCTTTACACAGAGAAAGAACGTTGTGATGTGATCTGGTCCTGATAATCATCTGAGATTTAAGGTTTGATTTGCAGACGGGTCAACAAAAGCCTGGAGTCTGTGTGTCTCGTGTCACGGGGGTGTGGCCTTTTCCCACATTCAGAATAAACTTATAAATAAATAATAATAAATAAAACTGCTAATGCATGATGTGTTTATTTTATTGTTTACATGTGATCATATATAGTTGTCCCTCGATATATCGTGGTTCACCTTTCGTGGTCTCGCTGTTTTTTTTGCGCAAATTTGCATGTTTTTTTATTCTGAAGTGCTGTGTGTTTGCAAGTTTCTCCCCGACAAAACCCACAAGATCGATGAAACGTTCTGCACCGACAAAGACGCCTGCGGTCGCTCCCAAAACGCAGAGGAAGACGCTAACCGTTGCAGAAAAAGTTGGACTTCTGGACACGCTGAAGGACGGTGGAAGTTGCGCAGCTGTAGGGGGCGCCATCACGGAATAAATGAATCTTCGGTTTGTCGCGTAGAAGAAGAAGGAGGAAAATAAAATAAGGACGACAGCAGCGATGTTCATCAGGATGGAGTCGGCTTTAACTCTTCATGAAACTTTTGCTGACGGTGATGACGTTCATGACGGCGAGGAGCAGGAGGAGGCGGAGCTCAGGAGAACGACTGCACATAACGATGATCTTCACTCGGAAAAAGACACAACAGCGAAGCGACGGCAGGAGGAAGAGGCGGAGTCAGAGGAAGAGGCGGAGTCAGAGGAAGAGGTGGAGTCAGAGGAGGAAGAGGTGGGGTCAGAGGAGGAAGAGGTGGAGTCAGAGGAAGAGGCGGAGTCAGAGGAAGAGGTGGAGTCAGAGGAGGAAGAGGTGGGGTCAGAGGAGGAAGAGGTGGAGTCAGAGGAGGAAGAGGTGGGGTCAGAGGAGGAAGAGGTGGAGTCAGAGGAGGAAGAGGTGGAGTCAGAGGAGGAAGAGGTGGAGTCAGAGGAGGAAGAGGCGCGGTCAGAGGAGGAAGAGGTGGAGTCAGAGGAGGAAGAGGCATGGTCAGCGGAAGAGGCGGGGTCAGACGAGCTGTGAAATGCGCCTGAGTCACTATTAATCACTATTTCTTATGCGTCCAGCCTCATAGTCTGATCATTTTTTATTAAATTAGTTCCAGTATTTCTAAAATCTGTCATTGTTATTTACAGTACAGTTTAGTATTTGGTTTTGTTCTATAAAACTGGGCTTATTTTTTTTAAATCTACGAAGGTTTGAGCTTTGAGAGAGTTTAAACAAGAGAGAAATGTTAAATCCTGTGTGAGAAAAGTATATAAAGTGTGTGGTGAGGGATTTTACAGACAAAAACAGACAGAATAATTGTCAAAAATCAAGTTTTCTACTTCACGATTTCACCTTAAACCAGGGCCCACTGTACTACAACATGTTATTCTGAAAATCAAATGAAAATCTCTACTCTGCCGCTGTTTCCAAGCTCAGAAAATCACAACCGGGAGTTAAAAAATCCACTTTCTGTCGCTCTGAATCGTCAGGCCGGTCACCTGGAGAAGTGTTGTGTCGGAGGAGCTCAAACCTTAAGTCCGTGTCATCCTTTCTGTCTTTTCTGTTTCCTGTCCGCCCGCCGTCTCAGCTCAGGCGCCCAAAAATATCTTTAAAAATGTCAAGAGAGACTGAGAGAGCTGGCATTTTGAGATGATCAAATCTGGCCCCCGCCTTAGGCCCCGTTTGCGTCTCCGGCCCGAGCGCGAGGAGGAGACCGGCCTGAATCCGCCGCCGCCGCCGCGTGGAGACTCGTCGCTGTAAACGCTCAAACGGCCTCCAGTGTTTCTCCGCTGAGTGTTTCATAAATGGGGTCTGGGGATAGTGGCAGATACGGTCGTCTCAGATTATGTTTCTGATACCGCGGCGCTAAATTTCAGCGTAATGTCAAGTTTAGCTGCAGGTGGAAAAAGAGAAACCGTGATTAGCGAGTCGCTGTTAGGGCCGAGTGCGGCAGAAGTGAACCAAGGTCACGATCGCTCGCCAAACGGCCCCTGTGCCTCCGAGGGGGATATAACACAACGTTTCCTTTAAATGATTTCACGCCTGAGTAAAGGACTGAAAGGTCAATCACACAATTAGGATTTGTTTGGATTTGAGGCTATTTGAACGGACTCGAGTAAAAACTGTTATTTACCAAACGTGTAACGCCGCACGAACGTCTGGTCACAGGTTCTGTTCACAATCAGGTCGTTTTTTCAATATATTCAGTAAATCTATGAACCGTTTGCAAATATAATTAAGTATATATTGTATTTTCTGGTCTATAAGTGTCGTTTTTCTTATATTTGTTCGTGGGTGCGACTTTTACTCAGATGTGACCGTCCAGACCCAGAGTGAACTATTTATATGATTAACTGTTAATATCTTAGCACAGTTCTGTCTGTGCTTCATGGAGCTGAATAAATATAAATGTGTTACGTTAGCGTTAGCATTAGCATTAGCGTGATGTACTGATATTCAGCCTGTTGTTCCACATTTTATTATTATTATTAGAACTTTAAAGATTAAATGTCTGTTCTTGGTCATTACTTCCTGTTAGCGTCACTACTTCCTGTTAGCGTCACTACATGTTGTTAGCGTCACTATTTCCTGTTAGCGTCACTACTTCCTGTTAGCGTCACTATTTCCTGTTAGCGTCCCTACTTTATGTTAGCATCACTTCATGTTGTTAACTGCACTACTTCCTGTTAGCGTCACTACTTCCTGTTAGCATCACTACTTTCTGTTAGCGTCACTACTTCCTGTTAGCGTCACTACTTTCTGTTAGCGTCACTACTTCCTGTTAGCGTCACTACTTTCTGTTAGCGTCACTAGATGTTGTTAGCGTCACTACTTCCTGTTAGTGTCACTACTTCCTGTTAGCGTCACTACTTCCTGTTAGCGTCACTGCTACATGTTGTTACTGCTACTTCCTGTCCAGTTTTATCTCTATATTTTAGCAGAATCTCACAAAAATTAACACCCCCTGAACTTAAAACATGAAATTAACAAATTCTGAACAAATGTAAAAACTACTGAAAATGCACAATGTTTGTTTTATTAATAAACGGATAATGGTTTAAGTTTATTGACATCTAACTGTATCACATCTGAGGTTTGTCGTGATTTTTATAATTGTTAATTTCTTGCGACCTTTAAAATTAGAAACTTTTTGACAATTCTGTTTTGCAAAAAGAAGCTCACGGGAGGAAAAAGACGCCACGAAATTAACACATTTTTGAACAAATGCAAAATCTACTGAAAATGCACAATGTCCTTTTTACATTTAAATAAATCACAGTGATCTTCTTTCATTGCTTGACGTTTCCGTGCACACGTTTCAGTCTCAAAGCTCATAACCCGTCGTTCGTATCGTCCGCACACAGCACACATTGACGGGGGCGGGGGCTCGTACATAGCTGTGATTCCTCCTTAAACTCAGGGAGAGCCAGTGCAAACACAAACCCCACACAGAGCGCTCTGTGCTGGGGCTGGAGCTCGCGGCGGGGCAGGTCCTGTCACGCCGCCGCTTCAGAATCACTTCAGCCGCTGTTTACTTCACTGAACCACGGGTCATTTACCTCGCTCCCTAATTCAGGAACGACCCACTTTTAAACGTGATAATGAAGCAGGAGCGGCGCCGTATCCCACGCACTTTATTCATTACATCCTTTGGTGCGTTCAATTAACCATTTACAATTTTAAAACCGTTCTGTTTGCGTTTTGCCCATTCAAATCATGTAAATCGCACTTGCATTTATTGGTCTGAGCGAGCAGCACTTTGTTATTTTTTTTTCTGCGTCCGCCCACGGCTCAACGGCTCACGAGATTGTTCTCCACGTCTCGAGCAAACGGCGGTTTTGGAGAGCGTGTGCGGGGTAATCTGTACGCACACAGGCAAACAGAGGCACGTCCGCTCTGTGTTAAACCCACTCAGTTTACAGTGGGTCGAATCAAACAGCCGTGACCTGGACCGGCCCAACGAAAACTGAACAAAGAGCAACTAGAGCGGCTACAGCGGCTCACGGTCAAGCCCCGACTGGAATATCGCTGGAAATACACAAATATGGTGACGCTTAACCCCGAATTATCAGTAACGGGCTTGAATTTCTCCGTTTTTCTTGCGTTATTCTTTAGCGTTGCTCAGAAACACTTGAAATACTTTGATCGTTTGTGCAAATATGAGCAAATACGGACGTAAAAACTGTCATTAAACTGTCACAAATAATAAACAAACACAATGGTCAAATGTTTAATCTCGTTTTATGGAACACAACGAGAAAAGTTCACTTGGATAAACAGGTTCATCAATGTGAAAAAACATCTAAACATGGAGGACACTATGTACGATATCATTGCATAATCAGGCGTTGAAAATCCTCGATAAAAAGCCTAGACGTTACCATCATTGCTACATATTGGACAAATTTAAAATATTAAGTTTTGACAACTTGATCAGGTATTCAGGTAAATCTTGCATGATGCTGCCCCACCCCCACTAAAGAAATATGTACAGCCTCAACTCAACTAACAAGTAGAGTGTTAAGGTCCGTGTTCAGGGGTGACTGCAATGTTCCTACAAGAAAGTCTGCTTTCTCTCAATCTGCCTTCTCTTTTAAATCCATCAAGGAATGGAACGGGCTTCCACAAAATCTTAAGAACATAGCAGATTATCACAGCTTTTCAGGGGCTGTTAAAAACTGTCTTCTTGACCATCAGTCCTGCTCACACTAACTATACCAGACGGGTATTCGGCCATCAGATGTTCCCCTCTGATGGACACTAGATCACCAGATCATGAGTGTTATTATACTGTCTTAGTGTCATATTACTGTCTTGTTTACATTTATAATACCAATAACGTACAGAGCGATCAGACGCTACCCTCGTGGGTGTCATCTTATAGTGACTTTACTGTATTTATTCTGATATTTGTTGCATATGTCTCGCTCTTGCACTATGTATTGAAAATTTTGCACACGTGTACATTGTCTTTTGTATTGCAGTTTTTATATGTGAATTGTTTTTTAATGTTTGTGACACCAAGGACTACAGATGGAAATTAGCATTTTGCTAAATCTGGTGCAGCAATCTATTTAATGCATCTGCACACTGTCCTTCAAATAAAAAATAAAAAATAAAAATTATATATATATATATATATATATATATATATATATATATATATATATATATATATATATATATATATATATATATATATATATATATATATATATATATATATACACGCGGTTAAAGCGTTTGGATGGAAAAATGGCGTCTATAAGGCGACGCTTAACCCAAAATTCTCAGAAACACTTGAAATACTGCAAATATGAGTAAATACAGACGTAAAAACTGTCATTAAACTGTCTTAAATACAATGGTCAAATGTTTAATCTCATTTCATGGAACAAAACGAAAAAAGTTCACTCATCAATGCGAAAAAAAAACCCATCTAAACATGGAGGACACTATGTACGTTACTTCAGATATCTGCACATTTAAAGCGTTTGGATGGAAAAATGGCGTCTATAGGGTCTTTACGTTCATGAACACCTGCCACCAGAAACTGCACGGATATAATTTAACGTGCACTTCTTCCCCGCGAGCCGCGGCGCTCTCAAACTGCAGGTCGGACGTAATGAAATGTAAATGCACGACGCAGCCTCCTCACTGTACGGCCCTGAAGACGAGTACTGTACGTTACATAAAGCTCCAGATGAACTTGGAGTCTTATCTAAAAATACAGCCAGTGTCTTTTTTCTCCTCCTCTCTCTGCGCCTGTAGCTACGTTTTTTTAGACCTGACTTTATTATGGTCTGTTCTCTCTGTATCTGGGTCAGCCGTTATTATTTTCTACATAAACTCTGCTCCTCCGGCTCTTTCGGGCCAATAAGGGACGATTCGTCGGAGATGCGCCGAGCTGCCGCCGCGTCCTCCTTATGTGTCGCCGTTACCCAAAGACTTCCAGACGCTTTTAGAGAGTGCGCGGCTCAAATTAAAATCGCAATAATGACTTTCTTTTGCGGTCGATCGTGGGCTAACGTTGCATTTCGGTGGGAACGTACTTTCCGCATCAGCACGTCTCCGTTTCTTTCGCTAAACCTCGACTAAACGTTTACAATAAGTCGCGGTTTCTAATCCTACGAGTCTTTAGTTTCCTGCTTGATTTGAGAAAGTAACTGCGGGATTGAGCAAGTGTAAACCCTTAAGGCACATATGTCAAACTCAAGGCCCGGGGGCCAAATACAGCCCGCCACGTCATTTTATGTGGCCGTGAGAAGGTAAATTAAGACTTGACTGTCATTTTAAAATAAGTCTGTACTGCTTTAATGTGTGTATTGACAATAAACTAATGAGATTTTCCCAACAAGTGACACTGAGAAATATTTGCAAATAATCATCCCAAATTGTTCAGGAAGAGGAAAATTGTGGGCGTGGAAGGAAGTTTCAAGAAAGACGCTAAAAGTGAATAAAGTTTGTGCTTTAAGGAGAAAATCTGTATGTTTTTTGTGTTATGAGGCGGTCGGTCCAATCTACGTCGACATTTTGACACAAAACACGGAGCTAAGTATGAAAAAGTGAGACTGCAAGAAAAACAACAAACTGTCCAATAATTAAAAGGCTAAAAAAGTCTGTTTTTGAAGCAGAGCTGAAGGTTCTGACCAGATCCACACTTTTAAAAATGTGAGTTTATCAGGAAATACACAGTTACACAGACACGTAATATTTACAACTTGAATAAATAATAAACACAGAAACATTATTTAACAAGTTTAAAAGTAGTTACATTTATTTTACATGACATTTGTTTACATTTAGTGACATTTATCCTGCCACAGTCACATCTGGCCCTTGACGGCGGCCATTTTGCTGCTGTGGCCCTCGGTGTAAATGAGTTTGACGCCTCTGCCTTAAGGCCACGCGCTGAGCTACTGGACGCAGAGATAGGCGCTCGGTCACGCCCCGCCCTTTGAGCAGTCCACCTTAAAACTGTAAACACTACCTGGCCTGAGATAAGAACCAAAGGAGACCGCAGCCTGGAGGTAGAAGGAGGGGGAATGAACTGAAGAAGATTACAATATGGACCATGAAAAAGACGATTACGGGGCGAAAAGAGGAAAGGGAACGTTTACCCCAGGATAGATTATAGTAAAAGCCGCTCGTGAGGTCAAAATATGTCAGCTGCGTGCTAACTGCGGCGAAATATAAGTTGTTGTTAGCTTTACCGTGACAGAAAATGATTGTGCTCGTTAGCGATAAATCAGTGGCGACTATTTAAAACCTGACTGTCAAAGAACACGTCAAACGCAGCGATCACAGGTCAAATAGTGACAAAAATAAATCCGTTTATCCTTTATTTGTTATCCGCGTGTCTGAAAATTCACACCTGGATTCAAAATAATTTCAAATACATAAGGTAAACTCTTCAGATCCGGTTCCGCCCCTCGTCTTTACCCCTGACGGCCTCTGTACCTGATCCATTACGCGACACGTGAAGCTGTTAACGCTCCAGCTTCACCGTCTCTTCGCTCCGATCTGCGTCTGGAGAACCCAAACCCGCCTTGAGATGAGATTCACATTCCTTCAGCCACAGTCGCCCGAGGGGAAAGGGGCAGATTTTCAGATAGGACGCCTCCTCGGCCAAGAACAATGGATCGATGGCGTGACTTTGCATGTCGGGCTGCGGGTCACTAAATACCTCGAGCGACTTGGCCGGAGGGCGCGGGGATAGAGACCAGCGCCGACGGGATAAAAACACAAAGGCAGGAGATAATGGAGCTGGAGTACAGTGAAGTTTGCACACATAAAGACAGATATTGAACCAGACTAGCCCCGTCCTTTATATATAGAGGATAATTAGGTTGGGGGACTGGGAGCCTATTCCGTCTACAAATGGTTATCGATCCGTCAACAGGTGTCGGGAGGAAAACACTGTGTATTTTGCGGTTTTATTGCGAATCACAAGGGAACACCTCGATCAAAAATCACATTTATTTGTCATCTTTGATATGCAGAGTCTGTCAGATTCACAAAACTATACAGCCAAACGCATAATTGGATTTTAAATTGCTGTATAATGTCCCCGGTTGATTTAGAAATGAGTTTTAAATATTTTCTGAGGAAAGTAGCCACGCGAAAAGACAATATTACCACATCGTTTAGGACAATATGACGCTGTCCTCTTGCCTTAAATCCGGAGTGACGTCTCTCTGTTCTTTTTATGCAGATGCGAGTCTCGTCTCCACGTCGTCTGCCGCGTCTCAAGACAAACGCGACGGTGCGAAAAGATCAGTGAAACAAAGATGCTCATTGGTCGCCTACGATTTACAAATAAAATCAAATATATCTCACCTCAGATTAAAAGAGTTTAGAATATTTATTTATTTTTTATATTTATTTATTTTTATTTTTTATCAGATTTTTTAATTTTAATTTTAATTTATTTATTTTTATTGAATTTTAATTATTTTTTATTTATTTTTTATTTAATCTTTTTATTTTATTTTGTATTTATATATTTTTTATTTTATTGTATTTTAATTAATTAATTTATTTATTTTATTTTTTTATTTAAAGGCACATGTCTTCCTGCACCTGTCAGCAGCACAAATGAGACACATTGTTCCAGACACATTTGTTTCTCATTTTGTTTTTTACACAAACTGTATGTGAAAAAATGTAGTTTTTGCAAATAAAGTCTTGCAAGAGCTCAGGTCTCAGGAGGTTAAACCTGCAGCGTTTCTGTGCACGTGCTCTGTAGGACAATGAGCCGGACGATATTAAGCAGTGACATTTACAGCCATTGTCTCACGTGTCAAAGACGGTTTGCTCTGCGCGTCTTGAATTTGCTAATTATCGATCAATCAATTCAGAAGACCACCGCCCCGATAGTTACCCGCTTTATCCTTCGCTGACGGGCCAGGGGACTGCGTGGATCTGTGTTTGGGGCTCAACACAGCAGAGTTTTAACACGTCTACGCAAATAAAGTCTAATGGGCTCGGGATAAAGTGTCAGGGGAGAGGTAGGTTATCATTACAGTATTTTTAGAAGCGGTATATGGTTTGCCAGGAATATGCAGTGAAGGTATGTGTGTCAGAGGTACGATCATAAATCATACGGAGGAAAGGTCTTGGGGACCGCGGGTGGGTAGGTGTTAGTGACTATACTATTATATAAGCATGGAAAAAGTAAACATGAAAGTGAATTAATACTAAATAATCAGCTCATGCAAATTTAATTAGATTTAGATTCACATTTAGTGTCAAAAAAATCAAATAATTCATTTTAGGGCGACTTTTAAATGCGGAAGTAACATCTGTGGACCTTCTCTCTTCGCCGATCAGGAGTTTGGGGAAGTTCGTGATGTTTCTTAGTCTCAGTGTGTGATTTTTTTTTACTCCGTGTTTGTTTAACAGGTCGTGCATTTGTCTGACGGGTTTAGCCACGCCCAGAGTCGCTCGGACAGGTCAGAGTTCACATCTTCTATAGGTAGAGTGTGTCTGTGTGTGCGACCTGGCGCTTTGACTTTAATCCAAATGGTTCATTGTGAGTAGAGTTTGTGTCAAGTTCTCTTTAGAAAATGAGGCTTTATGTACAGGCTGACAAAGAAAGAACCCTGTATTTGATTGTATTTGCTTTATTTTAATCTTATTTCATTATATTATTATCTTATTACTCATATCATTATTATTTTATTTTATTATTATTACTTTTCTTTCTCTTTCATTTAATTTTATCAGTATATATACCTCTTTATGTTTGTCTGTTTTATTTATTTATTCTTTTTTTTTTCTCTTATTACAATTTTCTGCTTTCATAAAACCCTGTGTCAAACTCTAATGGCAAAAGTAAAACATAACGACCTGCTGAGCCTCAAACAGTGTGTGTGGCACAGGAGGATGGAGCTTGTGCAGTTTCTTGGGGCGTCCATGTTTTTCACAGTGTCGTGTATAAACGGCACACGTGTGTAAACAGAAATATGTGCACAATATACACTTCTGTGTGTAAACGTGCATGTGGGTGTGTGTGTGTGTGTGTGTTTGGGCCTTACGTTATGTTATTGTGAAAAATAAAACTACTCTGCCTCCACTAGTGTTTAACTAACTTTACAGACACTGAACAGTTTCTCCAATAAACACCATGAAGTCTCTTCTGTTTTGGACATTTAATGAAGAGTAGATTATAAAAGTAACATACAAATAAATATCTGCATATTACAATCAAGCAACAAATATTATGCAGAGCTACATAAAACAACATATAGTAGCTTATTATAATATAATTTCTGCACAACATTAGCTTAAAGGCAGAAAACATGTGTAAAACTGTTGATTAGCATCGTGCTAACATGAATGGAAAATCCCATAGACATGCTACTACTATTAGCATCTTCTATTTTAGTGTGAATATACAGTGTAAATCAACTTAAAGTGCCTCAAATGAGTTCATAGAGCGAGCTAACATGTTATAACGTTACAATCCTCACAGACAGATGTTTGCACGGGGCCAAATGAGTTTACAGGCCTTAAACACAGAGAAAAAACACACAACTGGTGAAAGTCTGTGACAATATGGCTGCTACGGTGGCTCTGAATAGACAAAACACATGAACTCAAAACAGAAATATGTTTGTCCACTGGGGGCAGAACAAAAATTGACTTGAAGTGAACTGATTTAGACTGGACACACGAGATGTTTTAGCTGTAAGGAAGAAGCGACGACCGCCCTCCATCTTCCCCGGTCGTCTGCGTTACAATTAAGACAGACTTGAAAAGCTCATAAACGCTCATTAGCATAAAACTGGCCTTTCTGTAAGATTTATGCAGCGCACATTCAAATCTGCTTTTCCTTCGTGTAATCTTAAACAGCTGCACATTGCTCCATGTTCTCTGCACTGGAGCTAATCTGGAGCTAAACACGCACTTTACATGGATCAACTATTACAGCATTAGCCAACATTTATCATCTAACAGGCAAAGAAACCAACATAAACATACTTTTTCAGTCAATCTACTCAAATGCTGTGTCAATTATATCGTAGAATTTAGCATAACTTGTTTGCTGGAGGAAGCGAGTAAAGCCTCTCCCCTTCTGCCCTCACGGCTCAAGATGGATGGATGCCAATATACAGTTCTGCAGTTCTGCATGCAAAACACCGGCGCTTCCTCCCGTCCCGACTTTGGAGACTGAACTTTCTGGTAACTAGGGAAACCAAACATGAATTATTCAAACATGGACCAATTTCTCCAAAACTGTCTATCAGCCGGCGATAAAAACACCAAATGCTCAGATGGATCGAGCGAAATCTCTGCTCTCCAACACTGACCATATATGTTTTTTTAAAAATTATTAGTCAGGGCTTGGATCTGATTGTTCCGTTTCATAAAGTCAGACTCCGCGCTCACTTTACGCCGCTAAAACACTAGATTTATCTCGCACCACGTCGTGAATCACATCCCTCCTGGTCCGTATCGTTTCCCGTGGCAATAATACGACTTTATCTTAAATTTACCAACGACTTGAGTGTTTAAAAAAGTGAACGTTGGGGTCAGTTTAACCCAGAGCAAACACCGCGAAAGCCTGACGTCCCAAATCTGTTTTTATCTTCTTCTAATTAAAGTTAAAACTGCAGGAATGACAAACGAGGTTATCCATGATGTGTGTTCATTTCTCCAAACAACCATAACTCTAATCTCGCAATTTCACCTCAGTCAGTACACGGTGACAATATGATGATTCACAATGATCACTGCAATTACCCTTTCCCAATTCTGGAGATAAACACGGTTCCTCATAAATCAAAAACAGAAAAAAATGTTTAGCAAATTATATTTCGCCAGACTGAACTTTTCCTCCGTTAAACCGCAGTGAAATACTTGATTTTAATCTCACGAATTCCACAACTTTTTTATTTTTTATTTTGCTTATGCTTTACCTGTGTAATTATCTGTGGCTATAGGGATTCGTGCAATAAAACAGAAATGGTTTAAGAAAAGCAGAAAAAGGAAGGAATTCACCACCGCTTTTACAAAATACTTCTCCCTGCAGAAAAACGTGACTTATTTTGACCTGATCTTGTGACGTCTGCTGCTGTTATTGTTCTTGTATTATTTATTATCTGTCCTTGAATTCTCAAAAGTTGTTCATGTGAAACTTCTAGAGAACATTTTCCATGATTCCTGAGTTGCAGCACGGCCCTTTGTGAGCGATGATTAATGCACTGAAAGGTAAATGGACTTGCAATTAACACTGTATGGAGTTTTTCTACCATAATGGCTCTTAAAGCACTATTGTCAATCACTTCACAAAGTCAACTCACTCTGCTAATAGACCTGTTGCAGCCAGGAGGCATCCATAATTTTAGGTGAAAGCTCTAAAAAAGAAAAGCTTGGTTGCACAATGTTCACTCATTTCTTAAATAACATTCCCGCGTGCAGCTTTTTGGGAAAAGGGAGGGTTTGTGCGGTGGGAATAACACGTTACGACTGAATTATTTTGTGGTTTTTTGCATCTTGCATGTTTTAATATTTGAAATACCCAAGTTCTAATCAAAAATTTATGAGGAGAACATGCAAAATCCAAACCCGGGACCCTTCCGCTGTGAGGATCAGTGCTGGAGAAAGTACGCAGCTTTGTTATCTAAGGATAGAAGTACAGAAAGAAAAGAAATACTCAAGTATCACGTGAAAAAGTCTGTGTCATCCAGGTCTGATTCATCCTATAAGGGCCTTTCAGAGTAGGAGGGCCATTAAAGGTTGAATAGGGTCGTTAAGGCTGAAACTGGAGACAAAAGCCTTGTAGTAGTCCTTAAGACACTACTGCAAAATAATTGACTTAAAGAGCAAATAGTTAAAGGTATTTTGTGCTGAGTTTGAGTCTTTTTAAAGCTTCAAATGTGTTGTAACGGCTGTAGGATCAAAAGATGTAGACTCGGGATTCAAAAAATGAAGTTTATTACAAAGAAAAATGTAAAAGTTGGGTGTAGGGAGCTGGGTCGGAGGCTGAGGTGATCAGTCGGTCTAAAAAAACAGGATCACGGAGGAAACACTAGTGGAAAAACTGATGATAAGTTGAAGATCTGGACTCGTGTGGAGAAATGAGCAGGTCTTTGTGCTCCAGAGGGTGTAGCTTGATTGATGATTGGCTGCAGGTGAGGAGTGGGCGGTGCCAGATTTAGGTAATATTTTTCCTACCTGTTTTTATTTGTATATTTTTGTTCTCTCGACCTATGAACATGTTAAAAATAAACCCACACAATCACAAAAAATGCTTTTACTTTTCAGTTTCAAATGGAGTAGAACATACAGATACTGCTCTCGGGACACGCTGGAGGGACTATGGCCGTGTTCGTCAAAGTGCCCTTAAATGCGGCGTTAGAACTGTGCATTTAAGGGCTTATGTAACTTCTAGTGCGAGAAGTGCTGTCCTATTTCTCATAGAGATCGTCTGTAGCACATTTCACACACTACTATATCCCATCATGCACCACACCTACGCAAAAAATGGACAAAAATGGAGTACACTACGCAGTACAGGTTCAAATGTTCGTACTGTTTTTCGTCGCCTACAACAGAGCGACATGAAACTGTTAAAATGTGAGTAAAGATCTGTGTGAGGCGACTCTCAGTGACGTCCTGTTCGTTTGTGTTTAATCTCGGTGTAAATGACCCAACGTGAGCGGGACACTTGTATATTAGTGTAGATATCGTCAGGTTTAATATTCGTCCTTATTTAAGAATATTCTTTTGTCTTTAGGGAGCGACAAGCAGACGGTGGAATTTATCGAACTGAGGGGGAGAATGAGCACTTATTCCCTCGGGTCGAATCATTCTCAAGTGCACACACAGCAGCTGAAGTACCCTTCAACGGGCGGGTACTTCGAATGGTATATCGAAGGGTACTTTAAACGGTGCATTTGGCGAATTGGGTCACGGACTATGTCTCTCCGGCCTGTGAACGCCTTGGGGTCCCACCGGAGGAGCTGGAGGAGGTGTCTGGGGTGAGGAAACTCTGGGAGGCCCTGTTTAGAGCTGCCCCTGCGACCCGGCCCTGAATAAGAGGAAGAACATGGATGGATGGATGGATGGGTGGACGCTCTCAAATGTAATGAAGTAAAAAGCACTTTAAAATTCGACTTAAGCGCTTTACTACTTTCTTTTACCTCGTTACGTTCCATCGCTGCTGAACGTGGCAACTCGGGCCTCTGCTGCGGGGTTAATAAGGGGAAATGATGACAGTATAATTGGAGCGCCGCTGTTCTATACTATGATTTGCTCAGTTTGCAGCGGCTCTTTGACTATAAAGAGCCATGAAGAAGTGTTAGGACAGAAACACAGCGAAAAGGGTGAATCTAATGCATCCTCCAGGAGCCATACAGTATAAAGCGGCGCACACTTCCCCCATCATTTGGAGTCCACATTAGGCTTTCTCCGCTTCTCTGCCCCATTTCTTTCTAGCAAGCGCAGAGATGAAATATTAACAAGCAGGCCGGCACCCTAACCCACATACTGTACCCCGCACTGCCAATTTAAGTGACGCTTTAATGGGCACGGGACGGGAAAAACACTCCTGAAGATACAGCGATACCGGGAGTCATCTTATCACAAACAAGATCACTTCATCTTCACTGGAGATGAAGCCGCCGCAATATCCGTGAGCGTGCTGCAAAGTCCCATCCACGACAAGCTGTAAATACCTGCCACTCAATATTCATTTTTGTCTTCGCTTTCAAGCCCGTTCTGCAGCTTCCCTCCGCTTCCACGCCATATGTCATTCTGTAAAATTTTCCACATTATTACTCCCTCAAAACACACCAGCTCTCTCTCTACGCCGCGGGACAATTACGGAATTCAAAATATAATAAGACCGTATAGACTGTGGCTTCTTTGAGAAAATACGGGAGAGCGCAGAGAAAGTCAGAACAGCGACGAGAAGACAGAATGAAAGCTGAGCAGCGGTGGTGGCGGCGATGGTGGCGGGGACAGGCAAATAGGATTTGAAACCTAGCAAAACAGGAAGGCTCTCCGGGAGAAGGGAGTTGTCACTTTTCATTAGATACAGTTACAGGGACGGGCCCGGGCTCACTCGCCTCCCCGCCCTCGCGCTCACACTGCCAGATAAAGCGCAGCAGCTGGAGTTGAAGCTAGTCATTTCTTAGCCTAGTCTTAATAGTGCGTGCGTGTAAATGACTCGCACGTTTGTCATCGTGCGCGTGACCCGGCAGCGCGCAGCATCCGTGCACTTCTCCACATGTGTGTTTATGAATTTAAACAACCTCTACCTCCTTTTTACCGAGTATTTGAGCGAAAATGGTCTCGCTACAGCACATATATACAGCCCAAAAGTCACTGACACTTTTAAATCTTCAGTCGCTCCTATAATTCTTAAGTTTTACTCACCAAATTTTAGCCGTAGATAAACTGAACATTCTGAGATTTTTGGGAATATATACAGTTATAATTGTTCACTTAAACTTGAACTTATCACAACTTAAGTGTCCTCCATTTTGTTTTTTCTCCCTGAACAGCCCGATCCAACTCACTTTGCGTCACATTTAAATCATTTCCGGCTTATGTCTCTTATTTGAGCCTCGATATCACGTTTTAAGTCGTTTATCGTCTGAGGTTTATTCACAAACACCTTTTCTTTAAGATCGACCCACAGGAAGAAATCAGGACGAGTCAGGTCTGTGGAGATACTGCCCCCTGTCTTTGAAAAACACTTATTATTCCTTTAATGGCGTTTACGCTCGGAGCGTCTCTGGTGTTAAAATGTCGAATTTGACCCCTGTGACTCAAAGTTCCACTGGACAATGAGGGTTCGTTCCTCGGTGCTGGATTTGCTCAGATTAATGTGGGAAGAGTCGATCTAAACGCTCGGGAAAAATAAAAGAAAAAGATTTAGAAACAAAAGAGTTATGAGTGTTTTTTAACTGTCAGTGACTTTTGGGCCGCCCTGTATCCGTCTGTATTTGTGTTCTCTTCTGTTACCGTTGTCTCGCTGGACGTCACTGTCGAAACATAAACATTGCGTCAGATTTTCTCCAGATTTCGCTGCTATTTACTTTACTCAATACTTCAACTTCGATTACAAGTGTCTGTCGTGTTAAAGCTTTGATTTCCTGCAGCGGGTCAGACATTTTCACCTCGTCTTTCTCCATAATATCATGCAATAATATCCTCACTTCTCTTTTAGTATTTACTCTGCGTCGTCCGGACTTTCTTGGTTTATCAATACAAAGTTTAAAGACTCGGGCTCGCAGTAGTTTTACTTCTGCCTCGACTTTAACTCACACTTCTGTCTTGTACATTCATGAATATTGAAACGGAAACTCCCTGAAGTAAAGCCTGAAGTCTGAAGATGTTTGGAGCAGGATGCACCACGACCTTGTCCTTTAACGATAAAACGATGGAAATCTCACAGAACAGACGCATATCAGCGACGTTTGTGGTAAAACCTCAAAGACGGTCGTCAGGTGGAAGGTTTCTGTTTAAATATGACCGTGTTCGACGCTTTCCGACGTCAGGAGAGTGGATAAAACCATTTACAGCCAATATACGCTGCATTTAGTGATACTATCCCAACCTGTGTGAAATAAAACAGTGTTTGGTTTAATATGCAGTTGTCAACCGTCCTCCATAAGGAAACGGCTTTGATTAGGCCGACTGTGGAACACGGGAAAGCGGCGAGTCTCAGAAAGGACTAATTATGGCTTGGATTGGAATGAAATAGTCTTTTTCCAAGTTTAAGACAAAACAAAGAGCTGGAGTTTTAGTTTTTTTTCTCTAAAATTGTCATATAACATCACACATAAGCCTCAAACATGACCTCAGACCTGCACCGTGGAGCTGTTCATCACTGATTTAGATTTTTTTTTGCAATTAAACAAACTGTAATTGAATGCCCGTTAAATAGATGTGTTTATTCAGGCTTTAGGTAAAACAGTAACACGTAGACAAACGAACGCAGGATACAGTAAAGTTACACTGCAGCGTTTTTATTTTAACCCAGGAGAGCCCAAGAAATGATGAACAATGCATTAAATTACTGCTGTAAATTCACTGAAATATCCACTTTTTCAATTTTAACCCTTTATTCCCTAATAAATCTGACCTTTAAAGAATATAATTTATCCAAAAAAGAATATAGAACATATTCCTAGACATTCTACAAGCTCTTACTAAAAAGATTAACAAAAAAAAGACACAATTTTGCTGAAAAGACAATTTTGTTTGGGTCATTGTGGTCGTCCATCTTGTCACTATCACTCTGGCTCATTTTAGTTCAATATTCATCCACTAGGTGTTACTCTGCAGGGGTCAGAAGTGGCACGCTGGGCTTTTGGAGTTAAATTTGACATACTTTTTCTTTTTGTTTGTTCATTTTGGGAAGCGTTTGACCCATCCCGTAGAACTTTTTATAGAATTTATCCTGTGATTAAACTAAACCAAAATGAAACACATACAAACGGTGGAGAGGCGTTTTACCTTTGAGTTGTTCTGACTTATACTTCACGTTACATTGACCTCAACGGTGACGAGGGATAAATATTCAAATGAATCAGTTCAAGTTCAGGGCGACTAATTCATTACTTTAAAAGGAAACAGAAAAAAACAACACACCCTGACGCCGCGTGTTTTCTAGTGACAAACAGGTCAGCGCTTTGCACGGCGGCGGGGCCATTAACAGTTTGTTTGTGTGAGGACAGATAAATAAGTGCACAATGATGTACTCTGCCGGGCTCTCGGAGGAAGACAGCTATACAAATGTAATCCATTAAGCATTTACAATGACCCTCTTTCAGCGAGACGACGGCGTAGAGCTCCTAGAACAACTCACCTGCACTTCACTAATGCTCCGTGACATTAGCACATGTGAGGACCTGACCTTTACACGAGCAGCTCTGCAACATGCGTCCACTTTTGGGGTTTATTTTGTGTTTATTGTTTCATTCATTCTAAAAAAGTGCAGCATTTTTTTTTTTTTTTTTTTAACATTCTCAAAACCTGTTAGTGATAAAAAACATTCTATTTTGTTATATTTTCTATTTTGGCATTAATATTTATCACCATGTTCGAGGGTTCCACTTTGCACCTGTTGCGGGGGGGACTGTAATTGATGTGACACACCCTGTAGCACATGTGTCTCCCTGAAAAATGAAGCTAGCACTTGTTTTGCCATTGTTGCTCTTGAAAATTGGCCTAAAATATGACGTTTAATGAACAAATGTGCCACTATTTAAATTAATAATCACTTTTTGTCCTGTAAAAACGATATTTTTTGCGCAAATGTTGATTTTATTTGTGTTTATTGGGCGACAAAGTGTTGCTGTACATGAATTTATGCCTTTGCCGCTGTTTTAAAAGTGCATTAAACCTGCATAAAAAGATAAAACGAACCCTGTCTTCAACCTGTTTGTCTCATAAACACTTTATAATATCTGTACCATTGACACTTTAGACCACATGTGTCAAACTCAAGGCCCAGGGGCCAAATGCGGCCCGCCATGTCATTTTATGTGGCCCGTGAGAAGGTAAATTAAGGCTTGACTGTCATTTTAAAATAAGTCTATACTGATTTAATGTGTGTATTGACAATAAACTAATGAGATTTTCCCAACAAGTGACACTGAGAAATATTTGCAAATAATCATCCCAAATTGTTCATGAAGAGGAAAATTGTGGGCGTGGAAGGAAGTTTCAAGAAAGACGCTAAAGGTGAATAAAGTTTGTGCTTTAAGGAGAAAATCTGTATGTTTTTTGTGTTATGAGGCGGTCGGTCCAATCTACGTCGACATTTTGACACAAAACACGGAGCTAAGTGTGAAAAAGTTAGACTGCAAGAAAAACAACAAACTGTCCAATAATTAAAAGGCTAAAAAAGTCTGTTTTTGAAGCAGAGCTGAAGGTTCTGACCAGATCCACACTTTTAAAAATGTGAGTTTATCAGGAAATACACAGTTACACAGACACGTAATATTTACAACTTGAATAAATAATAAACACAGAAACATTATTTAACAAGTTTAAAAGTAGTTACATTTATTTTACATGACATTTGTTTACATTTAGTGACATTTATCCTGCCACAGTCACATCTGGCCCTTGATGGCGGCCATTTTGGTGACGTGGCCCTCGGTGAAAATGAGTTTGACGCCTCTGCTTTAGACCATGAGCGTCAAACACATTTTCACATCATCAAAATGGTTGCCGTCAAAGGGCCAAATGTAAAATAAATGTAGCTACTTTTTTTTTAAACTTTTGAATTTACTGTTTCTATATTTATTATTTATGACTTTTTTAAGCATCTATGAAAGTATTACTGCGTATCTCTTGATAAAATGACATGTTAAGACTATCATACCTTTTAATTTACCCTGTCGAGGGCCATATACAATGATGTGGAGGGCAACATTTGGCCTGTGGGCCTTGAGTTTGACACATGTGCTTTATAATATCTGCACTAAACTGGACACTTTACGACATCGATCACCTTAAAAATCCACGTTTGCTCTGTTGTTATGACGTTGTTGTTGTAAATTTCTGCCTCTATGTGTTTTATTTGACTTTTAAGCATATCTTTTTTAACTTTACGCACGTTTTTATTTGTGCTTATTCAGTGTTTTATGTTGCACTTTATCAGCAAAGAACGTTCCTGGTTTGTTCTGATTCTGATTCTGAGTTAAAAAAGCACCAACTGTATCTCGTGACCGTTTGTTTAATCAGGACGGGCTGTAACTTATCAACATGTTGGCAATAAAGATGTTTTTCCTTAATATTAGCCAAAAAGGCGTTGAGGATGTTTATGTTTCACACCTGAAGTCCTTGAGAAAACCATCTCCACGTGACATTCCACAGCTGCAGCTCAGTGGCTCATTTTAGTCCAAACGTGGCTCATGTTTTTGCTTCTCGTCCTGAATCGGGACGGTCCAGAGCGTCTCCCTCCACGACATAAACGACATCGGCAGGATGATGATCGTCTGGATCAATGCCATCATCATAACTCTATGGGAGGAGGTGTGGAGTAAACATATTGATTTATTTGCTTTTGATTAGAGTGTGTGGCCTTGAGGAGCCTGACACCAGCAGAAGAAAAACCTCATGGACTAAAAAGAAGAAGAAGAAGAAGAAGAAGAAGAAGAAGACACCAGGGCAGGACACTAGGAAGGAGACAAATATAGTGAATGAAAGGGAAGGGTTTGAAAAAAGCAGGGGGCTGGCTGTTAGTTTTGGGGGTGGAGTATCCAGGCAGACCCCTCCTCTCTCTCTCTCTTTCCACTCTTCATCCTCAGGCTCAGTGGCGGACATTAGAGAAGAGGAACACTGGAGGATACGGACGTGTGCTTTGTCTACAGGAGTCTACAGAGTCTGAGGAGGACGCGGTGCCTTTTAAAGCTTCTGTTTTGGAGGTGCGCGCCGCTGCTGCGTCTCCTCGGTCCTCGTCCTCGGTCCTCGTCCTCGGTCCTGCACTGAATACCGATGTGAATACTTCCCTGCTAACTTTGGAGCAGCAGAAGACAGCCTGTCGCGAGCCAAAGGGGCGAATACAGGAGATTTGACACCGAGCACAGAGCCTATATTTGTCCGTGGCGCAAAAAGGAACGAGAATCTCCTACTGGGAACGAGAATCCTGTGGCTGTGTCGCCTCCGCCGCCTGTTTCCTTTAGAGGAGAGGATTTACCTGACGTGGGGGGATATATCTGGAGATCTGACGGTCAGTACAGTGTTGAATGAACCTGTCCTGAGTGTGTGTTGTGTGTTTTGTGTGTGTGTGTGGAGCCCGTGGCGCAGTAGACGCGGCGGTGAAACGTGCCGCTTTGGTGCGTTAAAAGAGCTTTACGCACAACACAAACTGCAAAACGGAAGCAGCGGCTGTTTTGTGATAAGTGTCTCGGTCTTTTGTGTAGTCTGGCGTGAACGGGGAAGCTCGATGGCTCGGTACATCCGGGTTTGTTGTGCGGGGCTCCTGTGATTCGCAGGAGCGGCGCTGGAGAGGTGGCCGTGTCCGCGGTGGAGGATATTTTTAGGCTGTGGCTGCGTTATTAGCGGCTCTCAGGGCTACTTATCTAAACCACTGCCTCCTCTGTGGAGTCTGTGCCCTGTTCTGTCGTCCCCAGAGCTGACATCCTGCTTTCTGCCCGAGCTGTACCGCGGATGTGCTTCCCCCTGTGCCAAACAGAACCAAACAGAGTGAAATGGAACCAAACAGACCAAATAGACCCAAATAGAGCTAAAACACACCCAAAGAGACCCAAATGCAACCAAAACAGACCCAAACTGACCCAAATAGAACCAAACCAGACCCAAATGGAACCAAATGGAACCAAATAGGAACCCAAACAGCTCCAAGCAGCTCACATTTGTCTCAGCTCCACAGAGGCTCATTCCTCTGGCTTCTAAACTGAACAGGTGCATTTTAAAGCCAGGCCAGGGCCGGCTGAGCTCCAGGAGCCTCAGTGAGAATGTCCCTGTCATAACCAGCTCACACTCTGTATGTCACAGCTTTAGGGAGTATTTTAAGCATCAACTGAAACTCCTTAAACTGACAGAAAATCCTGCAGGTGAACTCTATTTGGAGGTCAGTCTCAAATGTGTTTAGTTACTTTTGCCTCTTGATTGAGCAGGGCTTTAATTCCATGCAGCTCTGCGCTGTAAACCCACTGCACTCCATCACTTTCTCTGGTGCCTTGTGTGTGGGTGATTGGAACAGCCAGTCTAAATAAGGTTAACCTCTTTAGAGGTGAAGAGCGTACCAGGGATGTTTTTGCCCAGCTCCTCTGGATTCCTCTCACGTCTGCTTTGCCATGGAGACGTTTGACGGCCTGCCGGGGTCTGGGTATGTCTCCTTTGACCGAGGGACAACACAAAATAATAATAATACAAACTGATGAGTGAGACAGACGAGAGGGGAAATTACCTCCTGGCTTTAATTGGTCACAGTTATTTTAGTCACAGGCCTGTTGTTTGTTTGAGTTAAGAGCACAGACGTTTTAAGCTACAGTGGAAATCATCATGTTTATTTGTCTGGATTTGCTTTTTGAAAACCTGAACTTAAGTGAACTATCACCTTTATACTATACCCAGTACTTTGTCCACACAGACTCTGTTTTTTTTTACACTGTTGAGTTTGAATCTGACCTTTGAAGGCCTCATATTTATTCAGTCCATGTTCAGTTTTACATGAAATCACAGATTGTGAAGCTCCAAAGCTTTAAAAATGAGACTCTTTATCTTTTTGTCTATTATTTTTGTAACATGCTCAGCCTCCCATACAGGCCAAACAAATCAAGGACTCAGCTGTTAAGTAATGGGTAATTTGGAGGTTTTTGAGTGCTCCCGTGGGGGCCATTCTTCTGTGTGAGCAGCTGATAGAGGAGGTTTAGAAGGCCGTCCATTTCCACGGGACGTCCAGTGGATTTAGACCAAAACCATCTCAGCAGCTCCAGAGCTTCTTTTGTGTCTCTGCTCTGTGGTGTCGTCAGTGAAGTAAATACAGACGTTCTGCGGCCTACCCTGTGTTTGAGTGTGTGTTTGAGTGTGTGTTGTGTGTGTTTGAGTGTGTGTTGTGTGTGTCATGTGCACTTTAACACACATCCTCTGCACAGATCGTAGTTTCTTTCTCATGAAGCTGCAGAAACACTCCACAGTCTGTTTCCTTTGAAGCAGACTGTCAGTTTCTTTGCACATAAGTTTGGTCTGTCGTCGCACAAATGTCGCACACTTTGGTGAATATGTGTGTGTTCTTCTCACAGTCTCGTGTTGTGTGTGTGTGAGACTGTGCAGAGGCTCAGATGTATGAAAATTACAGTAGCTCCGTCCTCTCCGTGACTCCGGCTGATCACAGGTTTATTTAGTGGTGAATCAGAACGTCAGGAGGTACAGCTGCTCTGGTGTTTTTGTTGTGGAGACGGATTTGAATTCTCTGTGTGTTGGTCTGGATGTGCAGCACTTTATCAACCTTCACTGAGGTTTGAGCTGAAAGAACAAAGAGGCACAATGTGAGTAAAAACAACAGGCTGAAGAGGTCACTCCTGTTAATCACGACTAAACGATGAAATAATCTGACATTTGTAGACAGTAGATTTACTCCATGGCATGTGTCTGGACAAAAGTACACGGAGCAGAATGATTGTAATCCTGCGTTTAGTGATGAAAAACAGATTTTGTCTATAAATATACTTTATCAAGACGCTTCAAGTAGCATCAGTTTAACTTGATGTGGGTCTAACTGAGTGAAACTGAGTCATTCACAAACGAAACAACTAAAAATCAGATGAATCCATTGCAAAAATAAGGATTAGTTGCCGTTTTATTGGTGACATCTTGACTCAAACTGAATAATCTGCCTTTTGGGCCAGAGAAATCTACTCTTTTAACATATAAACGAGTGTTACGGCGTCTGGTTGTGTACTTTGTGTACTTGTTTTGCAGCAGTAACATCTGTTTGTTTATTTATGCATCAAAGGAGTCGACGGTGTATTTCTCCTCAGAAGACACTTGAGGTGTTTAGCAGAAAAGGGCTGTTTCCACGTGTAAGAGCTTTAAACGGGGAGGAAGGTTATGCTCAGTTTTCAAGGTGACTGTCAACTTTATCTCGACATTATTAAGCTCTTTTCTTTAGCTAAGTGCACAATATTTACCCCAATTACTTAATGGCGTACTTAAGAGGCATATTAAATTAAATATACTGTTGAATCATACACACTGGAGCCACAGTTTAAGGCGTTGGCAGCAGAGTTCACCCACTACCACTAATTTGAATCCACGGACGGATCCAACCAATGACACGGCGGCGTTGTGGTTTGGGGGCGGGAACCAACAACGAACTGCCCAACGAACTTAAACAAACAGCACGGTCTGGATTATTTAGGAGGTAAAGAGCATTAATTTCAACCCTCATGAAAAAGAGCATTAAATTCAACCCTCATGATGCTTCACCTTCACAAACTTTGAAATGAAAAGTGTTTTAGACGTTTGTAAAGTGTGTAAATGTTGTAGTACTTGTTGTAGTACTTGTACTTTATTGAAACGTGCTCCATGTTTCGGCGGATTGTGATAATTACGATATCGACTTATCGTTCAGGACGTGGCACATGAACAGTCACTTTAAGGGATCGGTGTTTATCGTGGAAAGATTTTCTTTGAGTGGGACATTTTTGGTTTATTTTTTTATTATTTAATCAGAAGAATGTTGAATTATGAACTAAAATGATAAATAAATTACTTAAGTGTTGCATTTAGATATTTATTTATTTATTTATTGTAGCCCATGTTGTTGTTTTTTTAATTAAAGTTTTTAATAGGTGTAGTAAAAAAATAAATAATAATAATAATGATTTTAATAAATGCATAAATTAAATAAATACATAAATTAAATAAAAATAAATACATAAATTCAATACAAAAAATAAATACATTCAATAAAATATATAAATACATTCAATAATTAATAAATAAAGAAATTCAATTAAAAATAAATAATTTCAATACAATTTATAAATTCAATACAATAAATAAATTCAATAAAATGTATAAATAAATAAATACATTCAATAATAAATAAAGAAATTCAATAAAAAATATAAAAAATCTAGGGAGGTGGGCGGGGCTCAGGTAACACACTCTGTACTTTCATATTCACCTGTTTGTCAAAGTGCTGCAGAAACACATCCCACGTCAAGTGAAAAATGTCCACTTTCCCTCTAAGTACAAATTTATTTTTTTTTTGTAGTTGGACATGTTTCATTTTGTCACACAATAGATTAATGTAAAAGGGAGGATTTTTTTTTTGTTTCCAATTCAATAAGATAAATCTAAGCCAATAATGTTAAACAAATTTGACAAATGTTTTTTATTCATTCTGACGATTTGCAGTAACTGAGGACACACCAAACCTGCAGCCCATATTTTTTTAACAATATTGTCCATGTAGAAACTTTTTTTTGTAGATTTCTCCGTTATAGTTTAGTTTCAGTATTATTATTTATCATCTATATTTACTTCAGAAATACATCACACTTCAAAATCTATTATATTACCTCTACATTTGGCTTTTTTGACCCACTGAGGCAGCATTTTCCTGTAAAAAAACACATGATAAAAACTAAAAAAACCAAAACAAAACATGAATTAATCCTCAAATATATTATCTGGTTTATTGTTTTTGTTTGTTCTGCCATTTTGAAGTAAAAGTTGATATTTGTGGGTCACGTCTGCAGTGAAGGAACCATTTGCAATTGTCAAAATGAGAGTTAAAAAAAGAGCTCGTATCCTTAAATGTACATGTATTTTTAAAGAATATGAATCCATAATGTGGCCAGCGGCTGTAACATTCACGGGACTGACATTCAAAGTGCTCCTTCAGCACTTTGGTCGTAATGGCGTTTCCCCAGCTGTCACCTCTATTAGTCGACTGTTTTGTTTTCCGTCATGGCGAATAAAAACGTACAAGACTCTGTAAACAAGACACAACAACCGCCCACGTTTAAGATCCCACACAGATGCACTGCACTAAAAACCAAGAGCTGGAGAGTCGCAATGAGGAAGTTGGAAGTGATTTAGTCGAGTGACGCTTGTTTTTAGCGATAAAACCGGCGAAAACGGGTTAACTCTGCTCGGAAAAGCGCGTGTGGGTAAATGTTACGTCTATTTGCCATCTGTTTTAGTAAATCTCCTCAATTATTGTTGGTTTTTAATTAGATTTGACCCAAAAGTGCGGCTTCGTGCTGTAATATAAACATCTTTTCTGCTGCAAATTCAGTTTCCTTTAAACCAAATTCACTCCGGACAATGAAGAGAAACGATTACGCTTTAAATAATGCAATAGATAAGTAAATGCTTTCAAACAGAGCAGTTGAGAGCGGGAAAACATTGCTGCCATGTTTTTATAGCTCTGTGCATTGCTCCGAGTGGCAGTTGGCGGTATAATTGCGGCTGACATAGCTGTGTATGACTGCACAGGGAGATGGCGCGGCGAGTCGGTAGCGCCATTATGAGCGATCAGTGGAGCTAACTGCCCAGGCCTGTATGTCACTGATACTGGGCTTGTTTTAGTGCCCGTCTCAGGAGAACCAATGGCGAGTCTCGGAGCTTTCTTTGCACTCAGGGCTTTAGGTAACTGAATTTCGTCTTTGTTTACAGGCAGTTTGCGATTACGGTTATAGCTCGTATTTACTCGTTTTTAAATAAAGATTTGAAGAGCAAAAGCAGTGACGAAAGAGTGAGCACATTATAGACCAGTATCGCTTCGACTTTTAGCCTTTTTTAGCCTTTTTTAGCCATTAAAATCACGTTAAAGGAAGTATCAGCCTGGAGTTTTTCCGTTGACGCATCGAATAACTAACAACGAAAATCCGGGTGACACCTGCGCTCTGATTGGTCGTCTTCGAGGGCGATGTAAGCGCATTACCGTAATGACAGTGACGTATTCAAAGAGCCTCATGCCTCTGCTTTGAGACGGCGTTTGAGTTTACACGATGGCGCGATTGGTTGCGGAGTTACGGTGATGGAAAGTCCGCAATCTCGAGTTTATCGGCGAAGAACCAGGCCTCGTAAAGCAAATTTCTAGGTGCTAATTTAGTCGTTTTTCTTTATTTTCCGACAGTGACGGTCCATAATAAGTGTACTTTAGTCACACCGTGTCTCGAAATGTGTCCACCTCACAAAAGAAGTCCATCATGACGACATTTAAACAAATTTATCGCCTTAGTCACTCCAAAATCCAAAGAAGATGATATCAGCCGGTAGTTTTCCGTTGACGCATCGAATAACTAACAACGAAAATCCGGGTGACACCTGTGCTCTGATTGGTCGTCTTCGAGGGCGACGTAAGCACATTACCGTAATGACAGTGACGTATTCAAAGAGCCTCATGCCTCTGCTTCGAGACGGCGTTTGAGTTTACACGATGGCGCGATTGGTTGCGGAGTTACGGTGATGGAAAGTCCGAACTTGGACAAGAACATGGCCTCGTCGAGCAAGTTTCTAGGCGATAATGTGGTTATTTTCTTTATTTTCCGACAGTGACGGTCTATAATAAGCGTACTTTAGTCACTCCGTGTCTCGAAACGTGTCCACCTCACAAAAGAAGTCCATCACGACGACATTTAAACATATTTATCGCCTTAGTCACTGCAAAGTCCAAGGAAGAAGAAGATATCAGCAGTCCAAGTGTGTGCAAGTATTTCACACTGAAGAGAAAAAGTGGTGGCACTGCAGTAATTAGTTCTGGGGCATTAACTGCTTATCAGTGGACAGTTTTATTAGCCCCCTTGTTTTGCCTGGTTAGCCTTCTGAACATAGAGCCAAAATGGTGCTTCGAGTTGCCTGGTCAACCATAAAAGAATTCCAGAGCCACGCCAACAGTCTTATTGCTTTGAGAGGACCTAATTGGGATTTGATTTCAATGGCACCACAGTAGCCACATGCTGTGAAATTTAAACACATTGCATCGCGTGGTCATTAAGCAGAGGCTTTATAATCCCAAAGATCATCTGTGAGCATCTCTATAAAATGTGAAAATGAAGACTTAATCGGAAACGTGTTTTGCCAGCGACCGCGCACTTTACAACTGTTTTGCTTGTAAAGGATTATCCAGTATCTGTGTCATATGTTCTCGATTCACAGTGTAGTTCTGTTCTGTCCAAAGCCGCGGCGCTCGCAAAAACGCACTAAATAAGCACTTTCCGTTCAGATTTACGCTTTCGTGACATTGTTTTTTTCAGGCAGTGGAAACGGGCCCACATGTCGGCACATGTTGCTTGGTCATCCATGAAGGAATTCGGCTCTAGCACAACAGCCAAAACAACCACAGAATGTCAAAGCGTCGTGGAGCAGTCGCCATGGAGACTCTTTGAATGGGGGAGTTAGTCAGGGGCCCTTTAGAAGCATGAAGTGGTGCTTCCTGGCTCAGATAAAACCACAAGACACTTGCACGAGATTTAATATTATTCCACTTTACTTATATGGGTTATGGGTTGACAGTGACTTTGATAGTGAGTCGCTTTAAAATTGAAAAGCTCAGCAGTTGTTTTGGCGTGTGGATCCAACACTGAGACACATTTAAAAAGCAAATTCTATCTGTCATGTGGCGTTTCTGCTTTAGAGAATATTTGTATGGCTTGTAATTAATAATTAACTTGACAAACGCATTGCAGCTCAGCTCAAAGAGACGGAACACTCAAGTGCAGGAAAAATGACATTTTAGAGAAAAGCTTTAAAGAAGAAACAAACCAGTGATTTTTCAAAGGATTGTCACAGTTTAGAAAATGGGCTTTTCTTTCAGTTTGTGCGCTCTGTTGACTCGGGCTAACGGGTCGCCCCGTCCACCTGGCCCGGGGCTTTTTCAAACACTGGGAGAAGACAAATACAGCAGGCGCAGGAAATGAGACTGAGAGAAGCTGACATGTTAAATGTAACAGCCAAACAGCAGCAGAGCCACTTCACACCAGCGCCGTGTGTGTGTCCTAATGTGTGTGTGTCCTAATGTGTGTGTGAGCTTTGTGACATTGTTCGTGATGGGGTCGCACACACGGCCCCTTCCACACACAAAACGGGATGTATACTCAGTGTAAACAATCGCACATACACTAGAGTTTGACACAAATACGAGGTGGTTTCACGTTGCTCACAGGCAGCGCGGCAGAATCAGAACGCACAAGTTTCTCCTCCAACTTTAAAGGATTTTATTGATAAAATAAAAAAAATAATACTGGGATAAACACCAGAGCATGAACAAGAGGAGACTGCGATATACAAAGGCGCAGAACGAAATGAATGAATGATGAATATCCTTTTGTCTTGGGCTCTTTATACTCTAGACCACATGTGTCAAACTCAAGGCCCCCGGGCAAAATGTGGCCCTCCATGTCATTTTATGTGGCCCACAACAAGATAAATTAACTGTCTTGACTGTCTTAAAATGTGAGTTTATCAGGAGATACAGTTGTACAGCCATTTTTTTACATCTATGGAAATGTATATGTGATATTTGTAACATAAATAAGAAATAAACACCGAGACAGTTAATGAACGAGTTAAAAAAGTAGTTGCGTTTATTTTACATGTGGCCATTTGAGGGCGACCATTTTGCTGTTGGTGAAAATGAGTTTGACGTCCCTGCTCTAGACTGAGGCACTTTTGTTGATTGTAAATAGTTTAATATCATGTTGTTGTGCGTTTCTGTCTGTCTGGTGTAATGTCTAAATGTAACTAACTCCGGCATATTTATGTGTAAACTTTTTTGTAGGCGCATTGATTAATACGTACTGTGCTAATTCAAATTAAAAGAGTGTCGGTTGGTGAACACTCAGATATTCTTGGCCTGAAATGGTTAATCGTTAGTTAGTCATTAATTAGTTTTAAGAGCACTTGACTCGAGTGAAACCTGTGATTGGAGTTTGCTCTTGAAGCTGGTGAGCCTGAGAATAAAACGCCGCGTGCACATTTTGGTCAGTAATAAGAGGGGGTTTTCTACGATTCAATCCGCTAAAAAATTAATTCTCAAACAGACGAACGCAGCGGGAAGTAAACACTCGAACGCATCACGAGGCAAAAATGAAAATCTCCAAGTGTCATTTGTGAAACGGTTGAACGAACGAGGACGTCATGAGTCACGCGTTCATCGTCGTTACGCACCCTCCCATTTACTCCTCGATTCTGCACCCGCCCACCCATCCACCCACCCATCCACCCACCCATCCGCACACCATCGAGCTGCTTTTTCACCCCGCCCATTCATCCGTCAATCTCCCCTTTTTATGATGGGCAGTCATTCAAAGGGACAAGAGCTGTCGTCTGCCAGTGCCCGTTGATGATTCACATCGCCATGACGACGCGCCGCCTGTGAAATGTAGTGCGGTTCATGAGCATATTTGTATGAAGATTGGTCATTTTGTGCGTGCGTGTGTGTGTATTTCCGGATATGTGCGGCGTAGAAAGAGGACGGAGGAGGATTTCAGGGACTGACAGGGGTGGTAGTAATGGGATGGTCTTGATTGATTGGACTTGGTGGCTGCGGAAAAACTCTGAGATGAGGAGGAATGGGGAGCTAGGTGAGAGAGAAACCAGGTTAATGGAAAGTGAGAAAGCATAAGAGGCGGATGGCGGCGGCGGCGGTGAAATATAACCTTCCCCCAGTGTCCTTCAGGTATCTATATTTGCACAGTTTATATTTAGCACTGTTCATGAATTTCATATTTGACTTGTGAGTCCAAATGTGTTTGTCTGCGGTTGGTGTTTGGTCGTAATTTGCATTCAGACATTGTGAAACGAACAAATGAACAAACGAACCACGGAGCGAGTCGTGGACGTCCAGACGGTGATGAAAAGCAGTAAAAATAGTACAAAAAACGCACAAAACAAAGCATTTTCTTAGATTGATTATGGCACGTTTTAATCGAGTTGAACCCCGACACGTTTCGGTCTTGATGTCCCTGATGTAAACTCGTACGATGAAACGTGTTGGAGCATTTTAAACTTACAGGAGGCCACTTTGGTCTATATTTTATTATCGAACGTGCAAATTACTGCGTGAAACTGCTTCGTCTTGGGTTTTTTCCAATCAAACCGCAGCCGTATCCTGGTAGTTTTAGTTGAATACTTTTGCGTTTTTGTCTTCTGCTGATGATTAACCCTTCAAAAGTCAGATTTGTAGATGTTTATATTCGGAAAGCTTTTGTGAAATCTGCAGGACGACTTCAGAGGGTAAAAGAGGGAGGCAAGAAACAAATAACAGGACACGCACAAGCCAAAGGCGCTCTTCCAACTGACGATACAAACCTTAAACGCGGCGCAGATGATGGATTTGCTGCTCGGCTCAGACTGCTCTTGAAGTCCACCTCAAACCAGGTGTTCAGCCTCTGCGAGCTTTGGTCTTTAATCAGCCGCGATCCAGAGGAATGATATGAATTCAGTTTGGCTGCGGTGTGTAAATGTTGTACCGCGTTTACAAAGCCAAGAAAAATAATGTTATTGTTTGGTGTAATCAGATTTTACAGCCTATTCAAGTCGTTACTGTTTTAAATTATCCAATCAAATCAGAGGGAAATTGGTGACTGTGTGTAATTTTCCCGTGGACTGTGATGCGGCGTTTGCGTTCTGCTGGTTTGTGTATGGAAAAGAGACGCAGAAAAGGCAAGTTCCTCCCCCGGTTGGTTGTTATTCTGCAGCGGGGGTCGCTCTAGCGCAGCCTCCGTGCTCATTGTTTGCTGGACACTATCACAAAATACAGGGCTGCACTTTAAGAGACTGTCACCCACTTACCCAAGAGAGAAGTGGGAGGGAGGAGAAGCTGAGAGAGTCATCAGGGCGGACAGAGCTTGAAAGTCGAGGCGAGCGAGCTGTGTCGTTATGTGGCAGTGAGTTTGGAGTCCGCCTCTGGTCCCTCAGAAGGAGGCGTGGTCACTGTGGGAGTAACTGCGTCTGTGTCTGACTGAGGAGCTCCAAGTTTGTGTCCTGCTAATTACATTTAGACTAAACATCATGAGAAACGCTTACACAGCCTGTTCTGATGTGGGAGTGTGACCGTGTTGAGTTATGTCGTAGGGTTTTTTGGTTCTGGTCACTGTAAATGATCTAAATTGCATTCGAATGTGCACATTTTTGAAATACTTAGTCTAGCTTGAACTTTCTTAACCTCCTAAGACTTGAATTTTGCATGGATTTAGTTGTTTATCTTTGTTATTTGGGCTGATTTGGACCTGATGGGTGTAAAAAATAAAGGATAATCTTTTTAAATTATGAGAAAAATGATGTCCACGTATGAGGACATTGGGTCTAGGCTTTGATCATTTTGATATAACGTTTAATAATGATTTGCAAAAACTATTTATTAAGTTCCTGAACAGAGCAACATTCGTCCTGACGTAAAAACAAAATGAGAAACAACAATTGTGCCTCTTGGATCAATGTGTCTCATGCGAAGAGCTGCAGACAGGAGCAGGAGACATGTGCCTTTACCAAAAAAATAAATAAATCAACAAATAAAAAATATTCCTAACATTCTAAACTCTTAAAATATTCCAAATTGAATATTTTTAATAATAAATAATAACAGATTTTATTTATAACGCATGCTTTATTCCATAGAATCAGAGTGCTGCAATAAAACAAGAACTTTAACATTTTTGCATTGTTGCTGTTGTTTTTGTTCTAAAAAAATGTGCATTGTGGCCTGGACGACCCAAAATGTGTCGTCAAATATGTGAATTCCACGTCCTAGGAGGTTAAATTGTGCAACTTGTATCTGTGCAAATGCAAACTTTGTCCACTTTTGTGTTCTTTCTAATCTCTGTCCATGCAAACCTCCCGATCGCTGCTTTAAATAACATTACCACAGCATTAAACACTCTCTAAATCCGCCCGTGTCTGTCTGTTTGTGTTTATCTGCTCCCAGTTTCACCATTGACAGCCCGATACAGACTGACAGGCCTCCAAGAGCAAACTCTGCATTACAGTCTGCTCTTCACTCCCTGTTTTCCAGCTCCTGTGTGGATCTTGTAGGCAGCACATATTCACTCACAGCGTTCAACCTTTCAGTCGCACAGATACTCGTTTAATCCACTGACGCTCGCCGCAGCTGCCAGAGCCTTTATGCTTTACTATGAACTATACATTTGTCCGTTCTTTTACTTTTTTAGGGTGTTTCTTTTGTCTCTCGTTCAGGTTCTCATGTGGAAATGGTGAAATAGTCCACTCTCCACTCAAAGATGTTTTTAAGACTTCATTTAATCGACTTGCAGCCATAAAGTTCTATACATTGTAAATTCCGAGGCTGTTTTCTCCAGATGCATTTCCCCCTCAGCGACGTAAGAATCACCCCTTAAAACATTTTGACACAAGGTTTTTTTGAGATCTCATTCAAAGTCTGGTTTATTAAAGTTTTAACTCCTAAAAATAAGGCAGAATTTGAGTTTTTGGGGCAATTTTTCAGTGGGAGTTTGTTTACTCCAAAGACAAGACGTTTAAACCTCGATCTGTTCATGTTTCAGTTCTGAATGGACCAAAAACTCGTCACTGTGGTAATTATTCCACATTAAATGACATATTTTTCTATGAAGACATTACACCATGAAAAACTTTAATACATTTATTACATTTATGCAGAAAACACTTTGAAACCTCTGTAGTTTAAGTCTAAATTTAATCTTTTTCCTGTCCGTCTGTCGTGTTTCGCCTCACGTTCATTCTCCGTTCTGTCTTCGTTTAAGAGCTTTCTAATAATCCGTATATTTATTCTAATTTTTCCTATAACAACAATGTCATATTCTCTTCTGCTTCTAATTTAAGACTCCATTTCTGTCAGTCTTCATTTCTGTTCGTGTTCAAACCAAAAACAAAACTTAAACCTCCTCAGATGCTTCTAATCCACAGATGTCATTTTCTTTATCGGGGAAATTGAGGAGCCATTTTGGGACACACTCGGGCAAACCCGTCTGAGTATCCCTCGCGTTTTCATTTTCTGTAATTTAGGAAATATTCGACTTTGATTTCTCTTGACATTTACCAAAATCTATTTACAGCAGAACAAAGTAGCACTCAGAGCCGAGGTGGGTGAAATAATCTGGTGATAAATATCAGAATAAGGACACGGTTTAAAGTATCGCCAGCGCCGGCCTGGACTGGTCTATTTAACTGTGATAAATTTAGCCGATGGGGGACGGCCTTTTAAAACCCGGCCGGCGAGCTGGAGGTCACTCTGCTGCGGCTGAAGGCTATCAGCTGGTCCGCTATTATCACGGCCAGATAAAGAAATGTGTGCCGCTGATGAGACGTCTGCGGTGACCACGGAGCGACCGGGAGGCGGAGTAACGTGAGGGGAGGGGGAAGAGAACCTGCTACATGAGCGTTAGCATACGCGCTAAAGGTTTATACTCTGGAACATGGGGATAGTTGCTGTGTTTGATGATTGTAGGAGAAAACGCACAAATGTAGAGACATGCAGAGGTTAAACCGACGCCAGATCGTGTTTTTAATTTAAATGCTCCTCGTGTTTTTTTTATAATTCTGAGCACGACGGACACGCTGACCCCTGACTGCACCCGGACACTTTTTTTATAATACCAACATGGTCTAAGTTTATAACAGTGTGGCCAGTTTAATTTGACTAAACTGACTGTATCCATTGAAGTATTTACAGTAACTTCTTTCCAAACCACACACAGCACCAGTCCGTCCGTCATATCAGTCAATGAAGCTCTCGTCGTTTTGGAGAAGAGAATCTGTGCGTCAGCAGCTCACTCGTTCCTTTTAAGTCTGGTCTCGGAACGCTGGTCAGATTTCTACTGACGATGTAGTTATTTGTGTAGTTAAAGTTTTACTGCATATTTCTGTGTGCTTGGCTGTTTCTTTCTGTTCGTTTTTCGCCTGCTGACTGGCGGCTTTTGCATCCAGGATGTCTATAAACCTGGTGACCAGATAGGACATGCGCAGATGAAAATTGATGACCTGCGCCACCTGGGGAATGGAAGGAGATGGGTATCACTGCTGCCTCATCAGCGCAGAGACGCATCCACAGAACGAACACGCCAAACCTGAACCCGTCGCACACAGCGGGGTCGATTCCAGCAAAAATAACAATCCACGTGTTGCTCGTTGCCTGTAGATCTTTCCAGGTCACTGCGGTAAACTCGCATGAACCGCGGCGTATTATCGGAGCGGCTCTGACAATATGGCCGCCCTCGATTAGTCGGGCTTATCTGAAACGCCCGGGTGTGAAACGGGAAGCACGGTGCAGGTAAATGGAACTCTCAAAGGCCGGTGGGGAAGTACATCTGCAGGAAAAGCACCTGAGGCATCATTTTTTGGCATAATTTGTGATTATTTGGGGAGGAAATAGATTCACGACTGCGTAAAGTTTGTACGACTGTGGAACCTCTGTGCTCACGCTGAACTTTTGACCTTGTTTTTTCGCCTCAGATGCTGCAAACGACTTGAGAGATGGACAAAATTGACTGTTTTTTAATAGCGATTTTGATTGGTATTGGATGTTTTTTCAGTATCAAAATGAGAAATACTTTTAGTTTTGGTTTTTCTAATTAGTTTGGCCTTAACGCTCTGCCATATGTTTATTCGTTATGACTCTTATTATAAACTTTAATCTATTTAGAGTCTACAGAAAACTCTTTGACCGTCTGTAACTGCAGATAACCCAGCTCTAAATATGGGCCTATATGTTTTTCCTTAATTTTGTACTAATGGAGAACGCGACGCACATGAACGCTAATAAATAACGCAGACCTCAATGATTCCACTATTACTGTTCTGTCCCATAAGATCTGTCAAAGGCGAAGTGCACGGGGGGGAAGGGGGCAGCCTCGGAGGGAACAGGACGATACCTGGGGTAAAAAGTTCACGGACTGAAGCGTCACCCGCGATTAAAGTGCTCAGATTAGCAAGTCCCTGGAGCTGCGGGGAGAGAAGGGGTCGCGAGTCGAGGAGAAAACGAGGGCCACGTCTTTGCTCCGTGTATGTTCGTCCGAGCGTATCGAAGGTCGCGTGTTGTCATTTTCTCGTCACGCTGGCAACTGTCTCCAGCTGTCTCTCTCTCTCCCGCAGACGCACATGATGTGACCGCTCGCCCCCAGCTGTCACTGCATCTCAAACGCCAAACGCCGGGCTGGTGGTCTCTGCGGGGCTGTGTGTATATGCATGGAAATACGTACAATGACAGGAGCACGCTGCATGGACGGAAAACTAGAAACTGTATACGATATAGGATCTGCAGAGGATATATCTGTATTTTTTTTCCTTCTATAGAGACGATGGCAAGGTGAAATGTAATTACTCCAACCGCCTACGCTGTATTTAACAATAATTGTATTCCCTCTTTCATTCCCTTTGTCTCGGTGCGTTTGGTAATTCTTTCATGTTTCGTTTTTGCTGCAGTTGCACTGTTATAATTAGCCAACGGAGACGTGTGAATGCTCTGCCCCTTATGAGCCGTTACCTCACAAATGCATACAAACACACACAAACGCACAAACGCACACTCAAAAGCATCCCCGCACACTCTCCCACAGCCTTATAAGAGCGACTGGTGAAAACGCTGACGCCCCAATGTTTCAAAACACAAGTCTAATCAAAGTGGACACATGTTTGGCTGCGACTGTAAAGAAACTGCATTTCCCATGATCCCACCCAACTGTGATCGTTTATATTTTTCATTCATCTTTGATTAAATACTCGTTTTGAAAAAAAAAACTGCATTTACACAAAGTTCGGTCCCTCACAAAGCTCATTGAAAGTGTCTTATATTATTGTGCGTCGTTAGACACTTGTGACTCGACAGGAAACACCAAAACATCAAGTCTGGTTTGAAGCTCCTCCTTTGAGCTCCACGTTGTGCTTCCTCCATCTCTTCACTGTTGTTTGGTTTATTCTCATGTCGAGGCTGAAGCAGTGGAAGTTATTTTTCTGTTTATCTGCCGTGTTCACTTGTGGAGGGATGATCTTTTATTGAGTTTGTTTATGAGCCTTTATATTTGGATTAGTTCCTTGTTTTGGGACATAATAAATGACATGTCTGAGGTAACTCCATCTGCTGTCAGAAGAGTAACCGCGGTGTTTTCAGAGCACTGGGCGGTCCGGAAAGACCACGTCACGTCATGTTACAGAGTGTGTCTTTACTGTTTTCACTTTGTACAAGTTTAAACTCAGTCCAGATGATCAAACTCCTTTGGTTTATTGTAGCAATATTTATAAGATTAAATACTCATCCATATGTGGTTTATACAAATACATGTGTGTGTGTGTGTGTGTGTGTGTATCTCTGTGTGTTGTGTGTCTGTCTGTGTCTGACCACAATATTCTGAAATGACTTTCAGGTCCCAGTTTGTTCTCTTGTGACTGAGGCCTCTGTGTTTTCCAAACCTGCTGTTTAATGTTTGTTTCAGTTACTGCTGTTTCTTAAACAGTTTTGCTTTGATTGAATGAAATGACTCCATAATGTGCAGTTACTCCTCTGTTACTCCTCTGTTACTCCTCTGTTACTCTGCTGTTACTCCTCTTGTTACTCCTCTGTTACTCCTCTGGTCTTACCTGGGGTTCGTCCTCTGTAAAGTCCTTTCATCTGCTTCACTTACAGTGATTTTGCACATTTTCACTCCAGACGCCAGATCTGACCAAAATGTGACTGTAGTGGACACATGTGACATGATGGTCCTTCAGTGAGGTGGTCCTGCAGTGAGGTGGTCCTGCAGTGAGGTGGTCCTGCAGTGAGGTGGTCCTGGTGCTCTCTGGAGACACTGAAGAGTCATTGTCCAAACCTTTTTAACAGAATATGAAGCTTGTCTCTTTTATACTTTTGAAAATATCAGATCACTAATATTCAGAGGATCAGAAAACAAACATTTTATAATGTTTTTTTATGACGCTGTGAAACGTGTGTTTTATGGAGGGGGTTTGATGCCTCCACCTTTGGGGAAAAAGTTTCTTTTTTTTTTAACGATTTTTCATAAAAAAGAGACACAGCTTATGAAACTGTTCATAAGAATAATTCAAGGTCTTAGAATTCTTTGAGGCCTTTTGAACAATTTCTATGCAAATTCTTGGTGTTGCACTTTCCTCCAAAATGAATTTAATGTCAGGTGAATTCCACTGGCACGACTCCCACACACTGCACACGTCTTACACATGTGTGTCACGAGTGTGTAGGGGTGTGTGTGTGTGTGTGTGTGTGTCAGGGCGGTGTGAGTGAACATACACACATATGTGTGTCAGGGCGGTGTGAGGGACACACACATGTCCCTGTGGCCCTGACATTCTGCATGGACTCTATTATCTGTATTTTCTGTATTTTCTGTATCGTGTCTTTTCCTGGAGGTGCCCTGAGTCTTCTCTGAGGTGATGTTCTATTTTCTTGTCCCTCTGTGTGTTGTTTCTGCCCCACTCCCTTTAGTTTCCCACAATCCTCGGTGTTTTAAGAGGCAGGTTCACATCTGCTTCCAGCCGCCACGTGGATATTTGAACTCGTCGTATCAAAGTGCGATTGAGGAGTGTCCGGAACTGTCCACTGGGGCTTATTTTCGCTCAGCTGTTTGTGTAGGTGGAGATTTGAGTTTTTCCTCAAATATCCTCCGGTAAAAATAAGATTGAGTGGGTGAGATGTTTGGAATTAAAACGTAAATAAGAAACTAAACTCTCATGACCTTCAGAACATTATTGCAGAGATATAAACGGGGTCATGTGATTTGGTGTTTTCTTTTTATGGAGGAAGTTATGGATTTTGTTGCTCTGGATTCTAAACAATCTGCTGATATTTTTTGTGCTGATTTTGATCATTTTCCCCAAATTATGTCGTTTAAATTTACTACACTCCCTCACAGACTTGTTAGAAAACTGAGCAGTCACGTTTTGCGCAGCTCCCTCTTGATATTTAAGTGTTAATATAAAGCTTTGTGTGTGTTTTTTTAAGCAGCTGATCGACCCAAACAAAAACATGATCCTTTGCTGCAGATTTAAGGCTGATATATATCGGTCTGTCCCTAAAACATCGTGTTCCTTAGACCCCGTTGTTCCCAGTCAAATTGGATTGTAGTTTTCAACTCCAGTGCTAATGTAACTATTAGCATCGCTCCAAACTTAGCGGGTGGTTGTAGGTATTTTAGGCAGAGCTGTCGTACTTCTGGCATGACACACAGACCCTCTTTTTCCCGCCGTATGGTTGCACATATGGCTCATTCTCGTGTCGTAGCGGCTCAGCAGACAGACGCGAGTGAGTGAAGCGATATTCTGACATTTTATTGACTGTTCAGTGTTGCGTTACTGGATTCTTGATGCTAATTAAACTGGCCTTAAGTGAGGAACGTTTCTTTATTGGCATCACAGTTGAGTTGATCCAGTGGAGCTTTTATTTTTTTGGACGGTTACGATAAAAAACGGCAGCGGTAGGTCGTGCGAACGGTGCAAATCTGTTTGTCCCGGGTCACATTGTAGTCGTCAAAGCGTCAGCGTCACCTGTCGAGCGCGTGAGTGTCTAAATTTAGAAACAACCACTTCCTCTCGTCTGTTTCCTTTAATACACTTCGACCACAAGAACGTTACTCAGATTTAATGGCGACCAAAGTACTACAGTGAGTACAGGGAGAAGTTTTGTGAAGTATTTCTAAAGTTTGAAGGTGATACTAAAGACGTGGATCCACCTCGTTAAGCCTAAATACTTGGAAAATGTTTTTAACTGGACCTTTTTAATAATTCAAAAGCAGATTATACCCAGAAAATACCTTTTATCCTTTATCCGAGGGCTGGTGATGTGGTAAAAAACACGTAGCACAATTGTATTTCTCATATTGATGGATCTCGATTGTGTTGATTTGTCATTAAAAAGAAGAAATCAAACCACTTTTTTGTACTTTTTATGCACCTAAACAAGACTATTAGTGACATTTAGCACAGAAAATACTTGAAAACCTCATGATTTTACTCAGAATTGGCTGCAGATCTCTATAAAAACTACATCAGTGACCATTAGACGTGACTGAATCTCGGTTAAAATACGAGTAATTGCCCAGCCCTGCTTTAAACCCATTCCATTTCCATTTTTAGCACAGTATTTTATCCCCTAGCAGCCTCTCACCTTTACTCTCATAACATCCTCTGTCACGCCGCCAGACGCCGCCGCTCACCTCCAGTCTGTTCATCTACAGAGGATGAGCTGCAGTAAAAACGGCGTCCAGCTCACTGTTCTTTTTAAAGATGTCCCCGCAACCCGAGTCCACCCCAGCTTAGGGTGTCATGCCTTCAAATGTATTTATACCCGTGTTGATACTTAACAGTCCTCGCAGTATTTTGGAGATTTGGCTCTTTTTCCAAATACGTAAATAGAAAATATTCGACTGTTGTTGCTTGGAGTGATAGTTGTAACGTGTAAAAACAGAACAGAACTGAAGAAGCGGCGAAATGTCTTCACTTTTACGACTTTTGTCCAGTTTATATATTAAATTTGGCTTTTATTAATATGTTAAAACTCAATAAATGACCAAAAGAGGAGCGCAATCAAAGAAATAAATCAATTGTATTCTGAAAGATGATGTTTTTTCAGCCCTTCAAAACCAGGAACAAAGATATTCCAACTTTCCACAGTGATTTTTAAAACTTTTATTCATAAATGTTGTGTTTTTTTTATCATCTACACATTTGTCAAGCATTTCGAGGCCTAAACCCGAGGTCAGCGACATTTAAACCCCCAAAAAACATTAGATTCCAAGAAAAAGAAAACACTGGCAACTGCGAATACTTTTAGACATCGAAAATGAAGATGACGCTGTATGTGCTGCAGAAAAAAATACATTTTATTTAGTGATTTGAACACATTTTGAACAGTCTGAACTTCTAAAAAAAATCCTAAAAATAAAAAAAAAATATGCCAAGTTGAAGGTCTGTTTCAAACAAATTAAGAAGCTAAACTTAAATTATCCGTGCAGCAAACAAAATGGCGTGAGTGTCGTCCTTATGTCATAAATGCACGTCGTTTTGGCGAGTTCACCAGCTTCTGAGCGTGTGACGGTTATTTTAAACAATTAAAAATAATCAAATATAATTGTTTTTTAACATTTCAAGATCATATAATATTCCAGTTTAGAACGACAATAAAAAAAAACGAAATAACGCAAATAAAATGCACTTAAATTAAATAATATTACTATTTTCCCAAGTCACGTGTTGTCGACCTTTGGCCTAAACTGCAAACTTCTAAACTCGCAGCTTATTTTCGTGGCATTTTAAATCCTCCCCCTTCTGTCCCACAAAAACCAAGTGCATTCAGTTTGTGGGAAATTGTCAAGCGGTGAATTCCCATAAGGCCCCATCACAGCGTCTCGGCAGTAAAAGATCCTGAAAAGCTTTGACCGAGCGAGTCACTTGGGGCATTGTACAGTGTCTGCTCAGAAACAAAGGTGTCACCGCAGTTTCCATGTTTCAAGTGACGCAACCGGCGTACAATCCTCGACACAAAATGGTCACTCCGCCTGGACGCAGAACGATATCGCTGCGGTGAGGTGCTTTGCTTTGGGGCGATGCGGAATAAACGCTTTACGATGTCACTCGGATAGACAGCAGCCAGTAGTTTTATGAGGACAGTTTGATGTATTTTATCAGTTTTCCTTTTCCGCCAAACGTCCTTCAGTTCTCCTTCTGCGTCAAAAAACAGCCTCAACCCGTTTTGAGACGTTACCGTTCTAGATCCAAGTTCCCAATCTCACGCAGAGGCCCGAGTTGTATTTTTATAAACCCGACTGCGTGTTTAGATTGTCTTGTTTTCGTTGCTTTTTCCCCCCCTCCCATCGCGGCAAAAAACGCTTCAGTGCGTCGTCTCGTATCAAAACTCCTTCAGTATCACCGCACCTACTGTCACTCCACGAAAGGACGCGCTCTGGTTTTGATGTGACCGACAGCGGGGGGAAAAGTAGCCCAGAGATTCGCTCAAAAAACCAAAACATTAGCCGTATCTCAGAGTTTATGGACGAGGTAGAAGTGAGCTCAAACCTGACTCAAAAACAGGTGCAGCGAACGGCAAAAAATATCCATAAGGGGGAAGTGAATTGGGAGAGATGTTGCCCTCGGCGCTGCAGCTGAAGGTAGTCAACATGAAAAGGATAAATCTTATCCCTGGCAGCATCTCTTGGACTCCATGGTGTAACTCCAAATAGTGTGAGGAGAAAAAAAAGATCCAACTATCAATCTCCAAAGCTGTAAAGTCACACTGTAATCTAGGCGTTTTGTTTGCCTTAAAATTACATCGACAGAAAGTTTGAGCGGGGTAAAGTTGGATAAAAATGGATAAAAACAAAACGCAAACACAAATTATGGTTACAGTACGTTGCATTTTGTACAAACACAGACTGAAATGATAACTTATAAACTATATTCAGTGTTTGTCTGCGTAATTAGCATAAACATGTGCAGCAAAATGGTGTAAAAGTTGAAAATTTGGCACTCCAGCCCTTTTCATGTTGTGAATTCTTGCAGTGACTTTATTTTCTGCTGCCAGGCGAAATGGAGTGTTTCTTCCGTCTTTTCTCTCTCGCCCTTTTTGATGTTCTCTGTCCATCTCATTGTCTCCGGCTAAATCCTCAAGGGAAATCATTTGTGACGTGCGCACACTTGCACGAAAAGGGGATCCATTCTTTCATGAAAGAGCTGTATGAATAACAAACCCCGAAGTCCAACCCTCAGCTCTCACTGCTCTGGACTGTAGCCTCCTGCCCCGTCCTGTTCCAACGGTGACCCCCCAAACACACACATCTACACACACATCTACACACACACCTACACACCCTCAGTTTGACCCCGCGCACAAAGGAAAGGCATGCATTCATTATGGCTTCCAGGGAGTCTTTCACTGGTTAGACATTGTTGGCTAATCCAAGGTCCCACCGTATATCACCTTCACTTTCGTCCTACGCTCGTCCATCTTAGTCCGTCTTTTCACTATCCTGTCACTAAATCGCACTCACGCTCTTCTCCCTCTGGTTTTCATTATGTGGCATGAAGTCGGGGACTTGCTTACCAATGAGCAATTTCAAATTGACGTGGGAAAAACACTGGTCAAAGAGCATCTGACAATGACGTTTATTTGGGCAAATCAGTTTAAGCAGGTTTTCCAATTGACTTTTTCAGGTCAGACTTTTGTTGCCTTTATTTCCACTTTTATATTCAGATAATTCTAACTATGCCCTCTGTATTTTCTCTCTTTTTCCAGATCTGCGAGGTGCACGGCACAATGGGAACCCTAAGCCTCTGAGGGTGGAGCACAAAAGACCAAACGGAATAGTCTGTATAAAGCCAACGAGGGACAAAAGAGGAGGAGAAGGTGGGACAGGAGCAGGCGGAACAATTCTAACCCGGCGCCAGGCAAGAAACCAGGAGAGCCTTTCAACTGAAGAAGGGGTGGAGAAGGAAGAGCGGGGGGACTGAAAGGAGGGTGTTGTTTTACCTCCCTTGGGTGCATGCACCCTCTCAACACCCCCACAACGTGGACATCCACTTTTTTATTTGTTAGTGACGGGCTAACAAAAGGAGAAGAATGCGCAATAAAGCAAGTATTGAATGGCTGTGGGCAAAGAGCGGCCTTAGCATGACACTACCCAGGACTAGAGCTTTGATGTTGGGCTTTCTGCTGGCTGTGACGGGATGGTTAACCCCGGCGGTGGCAGATGTGCAGATGGATGACATGGTGATAATAGACGCCGGTGGAGAGCAGGGCAGACTGGGCCTGGAGCTGGAGGCGTCCATGCACTCCTCGCTCCTACGGGGTTTCCAGGAAGTAACAGAAGACGTCAGGACACTGGAACCTGCCGCGGCCCAGCAGAGCGGAGCTGCGGCCACGGCCTTCCCGGACTCCTCGGCGGTCGTGGGGCGGATCTTCAGAATGAAAGTGCCCAATAAGATGGAGGGCGTCTACCTCGGGGATATCGTCAAGGTGGGTTAACATTTTACTAAAACGGAAGCGTGTAGTTGTTGGTTTTTTTGGGATGGACACGGACAACGTTTAAGCATAAAAGAGTTAAAAAGGAATGAGGGAAAAGTAAGGCGCACCCTGAGTATTTAAAAACTGGAAATACAAGTGCATTAAATTCTACACAGCAATACGCCCAAAATGCCCTTTTTTAATTGCCTCAAAGGGCCCATTTTGTAGAACACATGGAGTTTTGTATGTTAATTGGGACACTGTAGTGGAATCTTCCTGGCCATTACTTGCCCGTTTCCACTTCTTCCTCATTAGCCTGTGCGTTCTTCGCTTGCTCTTTTGTTAGCCTAATCCTGCCTATTCATACCTCTGCCCACTTTCCTTAATTCCATTTATCTTTTACTGTCTGGCCTGATTCTTCTCCTTCCCTCTTTACATGCAAAAAATAATTCCTCTTCATCCCCTTTTTGTCGAGCTGCCCACGTTTTTTTTTCTCCCCGGCTCGCCCTCCTCCAAGGTGCACCATCATTTTCTACTCCTACATCCCGTCTTTCATAAAACTATATCGCACTTTTGGCTTTCGCAGTGTCTCCATCGTCCCTCAATCATAGTTTCTGCCATTTTCTCTTCATCCCTTGTTCGGTTTCTCCGCCCAAGTCAAATCCCATCAGATCAAATCAATCTTATCCTCGTTTTTTTAAAAGAAAAGACCAGAAATTTAAACTCCTTTCGCTACGTTTAGTAAGAACTGATCACGTGCAGTTGTAGTTTCGCTCCAGGTTTTGAACGCGCTTGTGTTTTCTGAAGGATAATTGTCAGTTTCCAGCGTGTGCGACTAAACAAACCATTTTCACTGGTAGTTTATGGATGTACTTATTGTTTACTGCTGTTTTTTTCAGCTGCGGCACATCCCAAGTTTTTCCCAGATAACTTCTTTTCCATTTCCATTTCGTCTGTCCCATTTTTCACCCATTGTTCACCTTTTCTTTTCGCTATTCTTTTGTTAACTTGCTGCTTTTATGACGACCTCCTAACCCCCTAACCTCCTGCTCAAAACTTGTAATGAAAAGTTATGTTTTGGAGCTAGTTTTGAAATTGTGTTTTAGAAAAGCTGGATTTTTTATCAAGTCTAATCCTGACCAAATGTTTCTGACTTTTTCTGTATCGTTTTACAACCAGAGCAAGTTTTCTGCTCATGTTTGATCCACTTTAGTCTGTGGAAATGTAAAATACCTGTATGGGATTTTCAAAAAAAGGCTCAAGGTTGAGTTTTAAATCGTCGTTCCTGTTTTATTATCACTCTTTCCATTATCGTTCACCTGATTACATTTGTCACACTGTGCGCTCGGGGCCCAAAATCAACACGAAATGACAGAACAGAAGCCACATCTCAGAAACGGGGGCAGTCGGTGGATTTCTAAACCAAAACAGGCAAGAATAAAGCGGCGAGACTGAATATTTATCAAGAATGTTTGAAATAAAAGGTGAGTTATAGGTGAAGCAGCATCTGGAGCCGTCTGTCTTTATACAGGGGCCTTCATCTTCATCTGTTAAATACACAACTTCAAGAGAGTTTTAGGGATGGACGATGTTAAACTTTTGATTCAGGTTTTTTCTGACAAATAATCACAATATTTATTAAACTAAGGCAGTATAATGTCCTCTTATGTGTTGTCCAGGTTCTCGGAGGTTATGTGTTCAGATTAATTCACGATTGTTGTAAAACCATGTGTCGCTGTTAGCAAGATGTGCAATCGTCTGTGCAAAATGCTGTTCAGCTAATGCTAACCTAGCGATAGCAAAGTCGACACAAACACGTGACATTATTCACACAAATCCAGACTAACACAAACTATATTTGTTACTTACGATGGAGATTTTTAGCTCAAGTTTGTTAAATGATGCAGGATGTTTGTGTTGTAAATGTGCCTCTGTAAGTCGCTCGTGCGAGTCGCTCGTGCGAGTCGCTCGTGCGAGTCGCTCGTGCGAGTCGCTCGTGCGAGTCGCTCGTGCGAGTCGCTCGTGCGAGTCGCTCGTGCGAGTCGCTCGTGCGAGTCGCTCGTGCGAGTCGCTCGTGCGAGTCGCTCGTGCGAGTCGCTCGTGCGAGTCGCTCGTGCGAGTCGCTCGTGTTTCTCCTCTGAGCCGTATCTTTTCTCCTTCAGACTCTGCAGATCGGTGGCTCGTCTTGTTGCTCTTGTTTTTCAAATCCATAATAATTCCACACATCAGACTTCACCTTCTTGAGTGGAGGATATAAATGTGTGGAGTCATCCGGATCCAGATCCACTGCCCACGAGCCACACGCACAGAAGCTAATGAGTTTCACTGCTATGACAGAGCGCCCCCTTGTGGACAAACACCAGAACTAACATCTAAACATCGCATTGAAACTGAAACATGAGTCAGTCTGGAGCCGTAAAGTCGATTATGATCACGATTATTAAAAAACGCCACGATTAAACGATTAGTTCTGGACCTTTTTTTACCACGATTAACAACATCATCGCACACCGCCCCATCCCTCGCGCGCTCGTTCACGTCTTGCCGTACCTTTTTAATCCCGCTGCTTCTTCCCGCTGCCTTGTATACGGTGTGTATTGAATTTCAACCGTCCTCCGTCACGCGCTCCGCTCCTCCTCTCCTCGTCTCTTCAGATGTCAGTCCCCCTTTAGGTATTTCGAAGGTTGGCGGTGCTCAAGGTTGCGGAGCGAAAGGCCAAATCAATTTTTTGTGCTTGCCGTTGCACTCATACTAATAGCCCTTTCTTATGAAAATCTGCCAGAGGTCTCCCAGCGCGGTGACAGCCCTGACTGCCCATTCACCTTTTTGCAGAGCGGCGCACCAGGGCCCATCAGTGCGAGCGGCGGCGTTTATTCATTCACTTCACGCACGCAGGATTCGCTTCTAGGTGCAGGACATTGACCTCAGAGGACAGATTTTTACACACCTAATATGGTTCTTGTAACTGCAGTAAGTCTTGCAGGAAGTGTGTGAAGTCAAACACAAACGGTGGGTTAGCAATGGAGCAGCACCAGCGGATTTACATCTATTTATTAGTTTATTTGTTGTTTTATACGGTTAATATAGTTTAACACACATGCTGATGGTTTAGAAACAAGAGGGGGTGTGTTATTTCCCCGGGATACAGTTGATAGTTGGACATTTTGAGCTGTATGTTGGTAAAAAAATCCAAAATCCCCATCATCAGCGTTGCAAATTTCACCAGTTAATCTTTACTTTTGTTGATAACTATATAATATCAACATTAATTTACGTAAGGAGGATAATATTTGACATTATTAGCCCTTTGTACTTTAAGTTTTTGCACAACCACGTCTTTAATCAATAGCCTTGTACTGGATTTTGACCGTTCTGATCTGAAATAATCTTGGTCGTTTCACGTTTGGCAAGACCAAAGTTGTACCTTTTTTACTTTCTTGATTCATTCCTCACGTTCTAATTATCAACTGAATCGAGTTTTTAAACACTTTTCTCAGAGGCCAGTGTGGAATTTTGCCATCACAGTAATGCTAACAACAATTAGCACGCACACCGGCGTTACTTCCTGGTTCACGGACGATAAAAAACCTTTATAATTAGATCCAGACTGAACGATACGATACTACTGCAATATATGTGACTGGAGCAAATCACATTTTGCTTTATTACATGAAAAAATTAATAAAAAACAATCAGCTGCAGCCCCGTTTAATGTTAAATTATTTGAGTGTGATTATGTTTTTTTGTGCAATTTTTTGTTTTTTTTTGTTTTTTTTTTGCAGCTAAACTCGATTGTAAAATGTGCAGCTCTGGCGTTTTCTACACCAGTCGTCTGTGGAGCAGGAAGCCCGTCCTTACAGGGGTAATTTAGTAGAGGCGCCGCAGGTGAAATGGCAGGACCTTTTGCGGCAGAGGCATCATCTGTATGCAGGTGCTGCCGGGACGCCGACGCCCTACGCGACTTGTACGGTCTATACTGTTATTAATGAAAGTGGCGGCAAGAATGGGCTTTCCTGGCCAACAGATGAGCGCTCTCAATAGCCTCATTACCACAATTACCAGCATAATTAGCTGATCGGCTGATGGACCGGCTGGCACGCACTGCGGCTTTTCCTTGTCCATTTCTTTTTCCACATGTTCCGTTGCTGAAACAGACCGGAGCTGAAATTCTTCTCTCTTTTGTTGCTTCTCTTTGTTGTCGATGTGTGTTGTGCCTGGAAGCATATGTTATTTTCCGTTGTGGATTTTTAAAAAACGAAATGGTATTTTCAAACGGCTTTGTAATTGCTTCTCATTAGCATTCCTTTGCTCAGCGTTTTTTTGTTTTTTTTTGGTCTGCCCCCAAAGCAAACCTCGTGATAACAATATTGGGAGAGAGTCGACTCCCGCTGCGAAGGATGAAAAGTCTAAAACATAAATATTGTTTACGTACGGCGCACGTTTAAGTCTTTTTTGGGTCCGAGCTGAGAGATGGTCGGGACACGTCGCAGTTTGGATCGCTCGTCTTTTGATGAATGGAGACAGAAGCTCGCTCTTGTAAATGGCCCTTCCCCTTGAGCCCATTTTTAGCGAAGGGGGGGACTTACTTTTCTTCTCCTCCTTTTTTCTGTTTGTTCTTTTCCTCTCAGTTCATTACTTTCCCTCTCCTCCTCCTCCTCCTCCTCCTCCTCTTCAATTTCCTGCTCCTGCCATCTCCCTCTCTTTCACTGTATTTCAAGAATCTTGTTACAATTCGCCAAAAGCACTCGCCGTTCTGTCACTGTCATTCACTCTCCATCGCCCCCATTACCTTACGACACAAACGCTCTTTTATTTTAACAATTAATAATTCTACTTAAGAGTCCCGTAGTGTAACGCCGCTGTCGACAGAAGCATGTTCGCTTTTTTTTACGTCGTCCGGGATCGCTTCTCCGGCCCGTGCGGCTCTGGCACTGCTCGCTTGGCAGGACGGGAGTGGAAAAGTGGTATTAAGGAAGAAAAAAAGGGAGGAGGCCATGTGAAGATAAAAACACACTGCAGAACATATGAGTCACCCAAACCCAGGCAGGGAGCTCTCGTACAGGGTCGGTTTACAGCAGCAGTGTGTGGTAGTGGCTGTGTTGCTATGTAATTAAACATACAACAGGCAAGACGTTTGATTTACATCTCCTGAATTATATGCCCCTTCAAATTTACCCACAAATTGTTCTTTTTCCTGTTTTCCGGGTTGTTTATCTAACGTTTCACCGGGTTCTTCAGTTGGGATTACATAGTATAATGTTGAGTTTGTTTCGCTTCGGTCTTTTAAGCTCTTCCGCACTTTTAAGATTGTATAAAAAAGATGGTGTTAGCAGTTTGTCGTCGTGTATCCAGGCAACTTCAGATTTTGGACCGGGCTCTGTTCTGGATGCTTGGTCGTCTCCCAACGAGGAAGTGCCCGGGAGCAAACGGCTTTCATTGGTTTTCCCGTCTTTATGAGCCAAGCCGTATTTGGTTTGAGAATGTTATATTAGCAGATTATATTTAGATGCAGAGCAGTAGCACTCGGTAATTACGCCGCGGCCTATTAGTTTGTGAAATGTGGGTCTAGTTTCATGTGTTCAGTAAGAAAATATCAGTTTATTAATGTATGCACTTTATATTTTTATATTTTTACCCTATATTTTCAAGGAAGGACAAGAAAAAGGAATAATTCAAAGAAAATAATCATGATTTGTATTTTTTGCACTATGAATTTTGAATTTTGCACCAATATTTTTTCATTTTTTTGCCTTAAATTCTAACACAATAGCACAGGAGCAGTCACTTAACAAAACTATTGATCTAACCAACAATTTTAAGCTGTGTTTGGATTTTATTTCATTATTTTACTGCTGAACTTTTCCCACCGTTCCCCGTCTCTTCATTCAGACATCAAGGCTCCCATTACCCCACAGACGTGTCCCAGCAGCTAATGGTTTGCAGCTAGCGCTAGTTAGCTCAATAATGATTCTTCATGTTTTATTCACGTGGCATCAAAGAAAGAAAAGATGGTGTAATTGCTGACCTAGCGACAAATGGGGCTCATCCCTGCTGTTCATCGGGCGTCTAATGAGTCTTTGCGGACGCGCCGTGTTACAACGACGAGGCCGGGTTGGATTTGCGTCTCGTGGACAAACTGTGCACTTCTTTTTTTGGTTCTAATTCTGAAAAACAAAAGCTAAAGTCCATTGGTGAAAGATCTTGACGTTCTTTCAGTGCTGCGTTGTGTAGTTTAGAGTCTTTGCGGTGTTACGACGACAAGCAGATTTAGATTTGCGTTTCGTGGACAAACTGCACTTCTTTTTTGGTTCTAATTCTGAAAAACAAAAGCTAAATGTCTGCAGAAGTCCACTGGTGAAAGATCTTGACGTTCTTTCAGTGCTGCGTCGTGTAGTTTAGAGTCTTTGCGGACGCACAGTGTTACGACAACGAGGAGATTTAGATTTGCATCTTGTGGACAAACTGCACTTCTTTTTTTGGTTCTAATTCTGAAAAACAAAAGCTAAACTCCACTGGTGAAAGATCTTGACGTTCTTTGAGTGCTACCAGCGTTTGAAGTGCTGCGTCGTGTAGTTTAGTCTTTGCGGTGTTACGACGACGAGGCCGGGTTGGATTTGCGTCTCGTGGACAAACTGCACTTCTTTTTGGTTCTAATTCTGAAAAACAAAAGCTAAATGTCTGCAGAAGTCCACTGATGAAAGATCTTGACGTTCTTTGAGTGCTACCAGCGTTTGAAGAGCTGCATCGCGTAGTTTAGAAGGTCAAACGTAAAGACGAGCAGAGCATAATGTCACGATACGACGCTGGGACGTTTTGTTTTTGATTGGAGCGTGGTTTAGTACAGTTGTGAGTACAGAGTGTCATCTGTATCTGAGCATGTGGTTGGTTTTCTGCAGACTTTTAGCATTAGCTCTGACTAATACTGCAGCCCTGACCAGAATTACTCTCTATCTCTGCCTTTCAAACACACTGATGTTTTTATTCATGCTCTCACCCACACTGCTGCAGGCACACAATGACCAGCTTCTGTTTGCTGCTCAGTAGTCATTTCACCACAAAAATATATATCTTGGGAGGATTTGTGCAGCAGCAGCAACAAAATATCCACCGAGGTAACATTTGGCAAATAAAACTGAACCTCCTCTGTATGAACTGGGGACGTGCAGCTCGTTTCATCAGTTTCCACATCAGGGACTCTTAAATATTTGTGTCCATCCCACAGACTTAAATGTTTTCCATATGTGATTAATGACACAGAAAGTGGGACGGTTTTACAGAGAGAGTCGACCTACAGAAGAACTTTTACCCTTTACTATTTCTGCTTTCGTGCTTCTTCTGTTTGAAATATCGACAATGACTTTCCTCGATTGACTTCAGCTTTAGAATTGATTGAAATGTGCAGCATTCTTCACTCTTCACTCGCCATTTTCCGAGACGATGGCTGATGAAAAGATGAAAATCATTGTTCGTCTTTTTTATGGAAACACATTTTGTACAATAATTGGTTTATAAAGATTCAAATTTCTTGTCAGAGGAATGAAAATGTTTTTCCCTCTAAACATTTTGCGCTGGGTTTGTTCAGAATGTCCCTGCAGGGCGACCTATAAATCCAGGAATAAACATCGGGATTACTGTGGAGTTTGTGCGTTTTAGACGTCGGACGATATTTAAATTTTGCGTTTCAGTATCATCCCATGTCCACAATATCGATTACCGTGGCCAAAGTAATTACGATTAATGATTATGTCACGATAATTATTAAAGCTGACAGTCTAAAATGACTAAGTTCCATGTTTAAACAGTTTTATCAGTGAAAAAAAACACAATTTTAACAGAAAATATTATAGATGAGCAGGGCCGTCACCTGAAATTTGGGGGCCCAGGGCGATAAACCTCACACGGGCCCCCCCTTTAAGACAAATTAACAGGAAGAGGCTCCAATTCTGGGCCCTTTTGTCAACCCCCCTGTGGATAAATTGTTTTTTCCTGCACATTCTGGTGATATAACGGTGATCATCTTTGTTGACGATTATCCTTTTACCCTTTTTATCACGATCAATGATAATATTGTGTATTTTCCCATCCCTAGAGCGTTCAGTTTTTGTTTCATTTTGTCACTTTTGGCTTTTCTGTTCTTACTCTTAGTTATTCGGGACTTGTACGTCATTTTAAAGCACAAAGCGTGATTTGTTGCTCGCTTACGCCTATAAAAGTAAAAGTTGCGCTTATATAAACGAGGGCCAACTTAAACAATCGCCCTTTGTCGTGTTTGGTTTATATGTTGATATTTGCAGAGCTGGCGTCACTCCGCGTTCGCACAGTATTTTTATCATTCCTAGATCGCACTGTTAAGAGAGTGAACGCGCCTGCTGTGGTCCCGGTGCCGCAAATGAATTTTTAACGGTAGAAAATGGGCTGTAAGATGGATTTCCCCTCGTAAACATCCGCCTGCCTCTTGGCCACCCATAAGCCCCCCACCCTGCTCGTGCGCTCGTCTAACGGCGGCATCCATCCTGCCCGTTGCTCCTTTTTTTTTCCACTACAACGATGCCAATTCCCCCGCGCTCCCTCTCATGTTCTTCCACTAAAAAAAAAAAAAAATCTCCTTGCTTCCTGCCGTAGCCCGGTTCTATTTTTTCTCATTACGTCGCTTCCTCGCTCCCTCCCAGCTGCCCTCTCCCATCGGCCCATATATCTTCACTTCCTCCACATCAAGCTTCTTATCCGCTCGCCCATATCCCAGCATGCCCCATCTCGTCCTCCTCATCCCGTCGTCTGCCAATATATGAGGCTTATCAGTGGAGCTGTCAGCCCGGTCCCTGTTAACAATAGCCACCTTTCTTCATGTCCCCCCGCGCCGCTACAATAATCGGCTTTCTTCCCACGGCCGCAGACACTCTCTCCGCCTCATCATATTGGCGTTTGGAGATTTGGTTGGCGCCCGTTCCTCTTGCTTGACCTCTCTTTCATCTCGCGCGTTCACTTCTGCGTCTTTGTCTCTGTCGCTACTCGTGTTTTTTTCTACATATTCGCTTCCCCTCGCCTCGTGTGGTTTTTTTTCGTCTGCAAAAACGGCTTTTACGTCGCGAAGCCTCCGGGGAAGAAACAAGTGCCAGTGCAAAGTGTCACGGCGGGTAAAACGGAGGCACTCAAAACGGGTTGAAAAGTGCGAGGTCAGAAGCGTTGGATGCACTGGGAGCGTGTTTGAAAGTGAGGATAAATAGATGGGTTCTGTCAAAAGTTGCGTTGCTGTGAATAAACCACAGTTGATTTCATGTCAGGCTTTTCTACAAGAGAATAAATGAAACATATTTTAGTTTTTCAGAAGGTTTTTCTTGCCTTGTTCCAGTTGTAGTGAAGGATTTTGTCTTCATTTGTCCCAACCATAAAACTTTCGGGGTGATTTCTCTTGACCTTTGGCCAAATTTTGGAAGAACTTATAGTTTTATGAGAAAACTGGACCAAAATTAGGCACATTTTTTAATAGAAAATGCTTAGAAATTGAACAAAGGAAACATATTTTAGTATTTCAGAAGGTTTTTCTTGCCTTGTTCCAGTTGTAGTGAAGGATTTTGTCTTTATTTGACCAAACCATAAACCCTTTGGAACAATTTCTTATGACCTTTTGCCAAATTTTGGAAGAACTTATAGTTTTGTGAGGAAACTGGACCAAAATTCAGCACATTTTGTAATATAAAATGCATAAAAATTGTACAAATGAAACATATTTTAATATTTCAGAGGTTTTTTCTTGCTGTACAGTAGCTTAATAACTTTTTGTTCCAGTTGTAGTGAAGGATTTTGTCTTTATTTGACCAAACCATAAACTGTCCAGGACCATTTTTCATGACCTTTTCGCCAAATTTTTGAAGAATCTTTAGTTTTATGAGAAAACTGGACCATAATTCAGCACATTTTTTAATAGAAGATGCTTAGAAATTGTACAAAGGAAACATATTTTAGTATTTCAGAAGGTTTGTCTTGTCGTACAGTAGTTTAATAAAATCCTTCACTACAACTGGAACAAAAAGTTGTCTGGGGCCATTTTTACTGACCTTTTGCCAAATTTTGGAAGAACTTATAGTTTTGTGAGGAAACTGGACCAAAATTCCGCACATTTTTGTAATAGAAAATGCTTCTGAAATACTAAAATATGTTTCCTTTGTACAATTTTTAAGGTTTTTGTTGCCGTACAGTAGCTTAATAACTTTTTGTTCCAGTTGCAGTGAAGGATTTTGTTAAATTTGACCAAACCATAAACCTTTCGGGACCATTTCTCTTGACCTTTTGCCAAATTTTTGAAGAACTTATAGTTTTGTGAGGAAACTGGACCAAAATTCAGCACATTTTTTAATAGAAAATGCTTAGAAATTGTACAAAGGAAACATATTTTAGTATTTCAGAAGGTTTTTCTTGCCTTGTTCCAGTTGTAGTGAAGGATTTTGTCTTTATTTGACCAAACCATAAACCCTTTGGAACAATTTCTTATGACCTTTTGCCAAATTTTGGAAGAACTTATAGTTTTGTGAGGAAACTGGACCAAAATTCAGCACATTTTGTAATATAAAATGCATAAAAATTGTACAAATGAAACATATTTTAATATTTCAGAGGTTTTTTCTTGCTGTACAGTAGCTTGATAACTTTTTGTTCCAGTTGTAGTGAAGGATTTTGTCTTTATTTGACCAAACCATAAACTGTCCAGGACCATTTTTCATGACCTTTTCGCCAAATTTTTGAAGAATCTTTAGTTTTATGAGAAAACTGGACCATAATTCAGCACATTTTTTAATAGAAGATGCTTAGAAATTGTACAAAGGAAACATGTTTTAGTATTTCAGAAGGTTTGTCTTGTCGTACAGTAGCTTAATAAAATCCTTCACTACAACTGGAACAAAAAGTTGTCTGGGGCCATTTTTACTGACCTTTTGCCAAATTTTGGAAGAACTTATAGTTTTGTGAGGAAACTGGACCAAAATTCAGCACATTTTGTAATAGAAAATGCTTCTGAAATACTAAAATATGTTTCCTTTGTACAATTTTTAAGGTTTTTGTTGCCGTACAGTAGCTTAATAACTTTTTGTTGCAGTTGCAGTGAAGGATTTTGTTAAATTTGACCAAACCATAAACTGTCCAGGACCATTTCTCTTGACCTTTTGCCAAATTTTTGAAGAACTTATAGTTTTGTGAGGAAACTGGACCAAAATTCAGCACATTTTTTTATAGAAATTGCTTAGAAATTGTACAAAGGAAACATATTTTAGTATTTCAGAAGGTTTTTCTTGCCTTGTTCCAGTTGTAGTGAAGGATTTTGTCTTCATTTGACCAAACCATAAACCTTTTGGGACCATTTCTCATGACCTTTTTGCGACATTTTGGAAGAACTTAGAGTTTTGTGCGGAAATTGCACCAACATTCAGCACATTTTTTAATAGAAAATGCTTAAAAATTGTGCAAAAGAACCTATTTTGTTCAGAATAAAACAAATGCAGCTGGTGGAGTCTTTCCTCAATCCGAATTTTAAACACAATCTGCAGAAATCCCTTGAAGTCGACTGTGCCAGTGCATTTTTTTTCTTGCATAACTTAAAATTGCAGATCCCCTTCCTCCTCTATCGGGGACTGTAACTCTAAAGTACAGAAAAGCTGAGGCGGCAGAGCGGCGATGCAGAGTAAAATAAGGATGAGGCCAGTGATGTGCGATAATGTCACATAATATTTCATGCCTGTCGCTCATAAAAACACGCTGGTTTGGGCCCATCACGGCGGCTCAGGACTCTGATAGTCATGGCGCTTTTGCCGTTATGTGAGCGCCGCTGTTAAAAGATGATCAAACAAGTTCTTACTTTGATGAGATTTTCGTTTCTTTGTGTTTTAATTAGCTGTCTTTGGTTGGAGGGGCAAACTGTGACAGCTTTAGCATCGACCTCTCGGGTTGTTCTTTACGTCAAACCTCATTTTCCAGCAGAGGAGTCGTATTGGCATTTATTTTACACGGCTTCTTACATAAAAAATCAAGTCATCTTTGATTTTTAAGTCACTTTCGTCTCGTTCAGAGGCGACCAGGACATGAGTTTGCTTCAGAAAGAAATCAAAAAAGCTGAAAAGTGAAAGATTTATTGTTCGGTGTGCTGCGTTTTATAATTATAGTTTTGTGCAGAGTGGCAGTAGATGTGTAAAAATGTGTCATACAATAGTAGAATGGAGATGATCGCAAAGACACGGGGGGATTTTTATTGTATTTTATTGTGTTCTTTTGGGAGAAATGCAAGATTAAGACTGAACGTGACCACTGGACTTTTGCGTTGTTGTTTTTGTGAAGCGCAAAGGAGCCACGAGACACAGCGGGAACTTTTAGAGACGGTCACAAAAGTATAAAACTGTGTAAATATGTTCTTCAATTTGTCGATCCAGCCCACGCGACACGAGAGAACGCAATGACACGACAAAGTTAGCATCTCCCCGCACTCGTTTACATGAATAAATGAAAACGACAGAACACAAAACGCAAGTAAAATATAATTACACGTGTAAATAAAAGCAAAAATAACAACGAAAGGACGCTTTAATATTGGGATTATAATAGAATACTCAACTTTTCCCCAATACTGGATTTGTAAAGTGAAAAGACGGAGGTCAAACCCTGAATTTAGGCGAAGGACACACGAAGACGAAACAAAAACACAGAAGAAGAAGTGTCTGGAGGACCAAGGCTGCACATAAAAACAAACGCCAAGCACCAACAAAACTACACGTGTATGAACCGGTTACATGAATATTTTGAAATGTTCTTTATTTCCGAGTAACGCACAAGCACCAGCCGTTTTGAACTTAGATATTCCCAGATATTGATGACGTTTCTTTGTAAAATTAGACGTTAAATCAAAGCAAAATCCATGGAGAATGTTCGCTTTTCTAATTCAGCGTTACCTCTTTGCTCTCTGTGGTTCGCAAATACTTGTAAAACGATTATTATTTTCATTCTGTTACAAGAAATGGCATGGCAGAGGACTCAGACAAATTAAAAACCATTAACACAAGACGCAACCTACCCCTGTCCCCACCCGTTAAGTCATCCTCAGATACCCTTCGGTAATTTACCAGGCAATTAGATAATTTATGATGAGATTACAGCCCGGCAACCTACGTGTCCTTTCATTGTGCCTCCTGTGATTTAATTTGTCACGTCAAGAGGCGGAGTATTCAGTGTGTGAGAGGAAAAATGCACCAGGAGGCCACATAACACAAAAAAAATCGATATTATAATTACGTACAGACAAAGAGTGTGCAATCCTGACTTTATAGTTGCACATTGTCTCATATTAAACGCCAAAATCGAACGAAATCACCACTTTGTCGAAATGCCAGAAGAGGCAGCGGTGCATGTTTTTTTGATAATTTCTTCTCACTTGCTCTTAGTTAATTGCAAATGATGCGGTAATTATTTTCAAACGTGGATTAATATTCAGAGCAAAGTGTGAGATGTCTCCCTGACGGCGCTAAAACCAGAAATGCGCTTTTTATCCGCACGTTGAAAGGCCCGTCATACTCTGATAATGACATTTCAAAGCGGTGGCAAAAGAACTAAAGCTCCGTGTGGGGAAGGAGGGCTGAGGTGACATGAGAAGAAAGAATAAAGAGAAATAAAATGTGTAGAATTAACACAGGTATTATATAACGGGGCAGAAAAACCGGGCGACTTAAAGAACCGTAATTATTCTTAAGTCACGTGTCACTTCTGTCTGAAAAGCCGTTTGTCACTGTACAGAATTAGCATGGGTAATGTGCGTCGTATTTTATTTTTTTATTATTTATTTCACTTACCGAATCCCTGACCTTCTGCACGGCTCAGATCTCATGTCTTTTTTGGTGCACTGCTTTTGGGAACAGTGTTAAATAACATTTGGACGTGTTTTCTAGTCCAAACTGTACGTCTAATTGTTATAAAAGTTTGAATTATTATATTCTGTGTTGAGCTGGAACTTCTGCAGCACTAAAACCGTGTATCTCCAGAACTCGTCTCTAATCGATGAGTGAATCTGACTGAATCTCACTCAGAAGTAACTGTTTTTTGTTTTTTTGTTTTTTTGTTTTTTTGATGGTCGTTTAGTCCTGGTTTAGTCCTGGTTTAGTCCCAGTTTTAGTCCTGGTTTATTCCTGGTTCAGTCCTGGTTCAGTCCTGGTTCAGTCCTGGTTTAGCTCTGCTTTAGCTCTGCTTTAGCTCTGCTTTAGCTCCGGTTTAGTCCTGGATTAGTCCTGGTTTAGCCCTGGTTTAGCCCTGGTTTAGTCCTGGTTTAGTCCTGGTTCAGTCCTGGTTCAGTCTTGGTTCAGTCCTGGTTTAGTCCTGGTTTAGCTCTGCTTTAGTCCTGCTTTAGCTCTGCTTTAGCTCCGGTTTAGTCCTGGATTAGCCCTGGTTTAGTCCTGGTTTAGTCCTGGTTTAGTCCTGGTTTAGCCCTGGTTTAGCCCTGGTTTAGTCCTGGTTTAGTCCTGGTTCAGTCCTGGTTCAGTCTTGGTTCAGTCTTGGTTCAGTCCTGGTTTAGTCCTGGTTTAGCTCTGCTTTAGCTCCGGTTTAGTCCTGGATTAGTCCTGGTTTAGTCCTGGTTTAGCCCATGTCTAGCCCATGTCTAGCCCTGGTTTAGTCCTGGTTTAGTCCTGGTTTAGTCCTGGTTTAGCCCTGGTTTAGCCCTGGTTTAGCCCTGGTTTAGCCCTGGTTTAGCCCTGGTTCAGTCCTGGTTCAGTCCTGGTTCAGTCCTGGTTTAGTCCTGGTTTAGTCCCGGTTCAGTCCCGGTTTAGTCCTGGTTCAGTCCCGGTTTAGTCTTGGTTCAGTCTTGGTTCAGTCCTGGTTTAGTCCTGGTTTAGTCCCGCTTTAGTCCTGACTCTGACCATCAGGAGGCCGCTCCCTGAAGTCCACAGAGTCTGAAATGATTGAAATGGCACTAAAATGTCAGAGTTTTTCTTGAATCCCTCGACGCCACACACTAAATCACCATCTCGTCTTTACATTTGTGTTGTCCATTTGTTGTAAACCGCTTGAGCACTTGTGTTTTTTGTGTTGTGTGCTTTAGTGTCAGTGTTTATGTTCCTCAGCTCTGCCTCGTGTGCTGCTCGGAGCATTAATGATGTGTCTAGTGAGAAACGCCCTCTGCATAATTCATCAACAAGGATTTATTAGTCGCAAAATGAACTGGTAGAATCTGAGGAGCAGCTTATATTGGTTCTTTATTTTGGATTTATGTGTAAACATTTGATCCATTTGTGTGTATCAGCCTCACCAGTTAAGGAAGGACAGTGATGTATATTAGGGACCAGTTTACATGTGATAATACTTTGCTAATTTTGTCTCGTTTCGTAAATAATAATCCTGTGTTTTTTCTCTGTGTTGTAGATCACGGAGATGGGTAAGGACTCCCTCCCCGAGTGGTTGCACTGGGACGCCCACAGCAGAATCCTTCAGGGTTTGCCGCTGGAGGAGGACAAAGGCGTCCATTACATCTCTGTGTCCATCGCAGACGACAAACAGTCCTCTTCTTCATCCGAGGTCTTCTCCATCGTGGTACATCCCGAGGACCATATGGATATTGAGTCAATCCAAGTAGCATCCAGCCAAACTTCCGGGCAGGAGGGAGTCCAACCGTTCTCGTGTAACAATGAGGATCCTGTTACAGTCCTGACCGTCATTCTCGACGCTGATTTGACCAAAATGAGCTCAGCAGAGAGAGTGGAGCTGCTGAATAAGATGAGGAAATTCTCAGGAGTGGAACTTGAGCACATGAAGATGCTCCCGGTCGTCAACAACAGGCTGTTTGACATGACTGCGTTTATGGCAGGTCCTGGAAACGCCAAGAAGGTCAGTAATGGTTCTATTGCGAGATTAATCTTTGGCAAGTCAGTCAGTGAAAAAACACATTTGACGGTCTACTTTTTAACTTAAAATTCTGTGGTTTTGTTTTTCTTCAGGTTGTGGAGAATGGAGCCCTGTTATCGTGGAAACTAGGCTGCTCGTTGGACCAAAGCAGCGTCCCAAACATCGACAGCGTCCAGGGCCCCGCGAAAGAGGGTACGATGTCGGCTAAACTCGGCTACCCTGTCGTCGGCTGGCACATCGCCAACAAGAAACCGCATATCCCCAAACGAGTGAGGAGGCAATTAAACAACACCCCGACACCTGTTCTTGCTGTTCTTCCCCCGACGTCAGCGGTGGAGCCTCCCCCTGTGAGGATTGTCCCGACTCTCTCCTCGCCTTCTATCGCCGGACCAACTGAAAGTGCTGCCCCTCCCGTCAGAGGCCCCGTCCCTCTCCCTGGAAAACCCACCGTCAGATTCCGTGACACCATCGCCCACACGCCTACGCAGGAACTTCCTCCTCCAACAAAGGTTATGGAGACCACCAGTTCTGTATCTATCCAGCCATCTTTCACCAGACCTCCTTTGGTGCAACCCACTGCTACTACCACAACTACACCCAAGACTAAAAAACCCGGAAAACCAAAAAAGCCCAAAACAACCCCAGTACCAAAAGAACCAAAGATTACAACTGCTAAGCCGATAAGCACACAATCACCAGGCGTCATCCCGGATCCTTTCAATGAGAAACCTGAACTGCGTAACCCGATAGACCAGGTAAATGCCCTGGTCGGTACCTATTTTGAGGTCAAGATTCCTTCAGACACTTTCTTTGATAATCAGGATGGTACAACGGACAAGTTACGCCTGTCTCTGAGGCAGAATCACAATGAGGTTGTTGGAGAAGGTTCTTGGATTCAGTTCAATACGACCAGCCAACTTCTCTATGGTATTCCGGACGTCAAACATGTCGGAAAACACGAGTACTTTATGCAGGCAACAGACAAGGGCGGTCTTAATGCTATCGATGCTTTTGAAGTACGTGTAAACCGTTGGCCTACAAATGACAAAACTCCCGTCATCTTTACTGCTCGATTTGATGGTGAACCACAGTCGATAACTAACGACATTCATAAGAAAATCCTCCTGGTGAAGAAGCTGGCGTATGCCCTGGGAGACCGCAACAGCAGTACTGTGAGCATCAGGAACATCAGCAAAGGATCTATCGTGGTCGAATGGACAAACACGAGCCTCCCGCAGCACCCATGTCCCAGGGAGCAGCTCATAACCATGAGCCGGACCCTGGCCAGTGCAGACGGGAGGCCGTCCCAGACCTTCCGTTACGCCATGGAGCCCGAGTTCAGACCTTTGGATGTGACAGTGAAGGGCCGGGCCAGCTGCAGGACACATTCCTTTATTCCCCCCGGAGAGATCGATATACCGGAGCCACCGGCCGTCACCCCCGCTTTGGGAACGGGCCGCCAAAGCACGGATGATGTGTATTTGCACACGGTCATCCCCGCAGTGGTGGTGGCAGCCATCTTGCTCATTGCGGGGATTATTGCCATGATTTGCTACAGGAAGAAACGAAAGGGAAAGCTGACGATCGAGGACCAGGCCACCTTCATCAAGAAAGGTGTGCCTATCATTTTTGCGGATGAACTGGACGATTCCAAACCTCCTCCGTCCTCGAGTATGCCCCTGATTCTCCAAGAAGAAAAGCCCCCACTCCCACCCCCGGAATACCCCAACATGGCCACCCCAGAGACAACTCCCCTAAACCAAGAACTGCTGGGGGAGTACACGGCTTTGCGGGACGAAGATCCCAACGCACCGCCCTACCAGCCTCCTCCCCCCTTCTCTACACCCATGGAAGGAAAGGGCTCCCGTCCCAAGAACATGACCCCCTACAGATCCCCGCCCCCGTACGTGCCCCCCTAAGACTTGTATATCCCTCCCCGTTGTAGGGTGGAGGGAGCGGATGCCTGAAGAACTGCGACGGTTTCCTTTCTGGTGTTGTCTGTCTGGACATTTTCTTGGAGGAATGACAAGAGGTGCTAAAGTACAAAAATATAAAACTATAGGGTCTGGAGTCAGGGAGTTGGGTGGGGATTTTCAGCCGGACGAGGGGATGTTTGCTTGAAACAGCTGGGATGGACTACTGTTTTTAGTAGTAGCCCGGCTTCTATTGTGGCCTAAGACAAACAACTGCTTGTCACGTTGGATTTCCGATTCTAGGCCAGTTTTGGTCAAAGGGGAGGTGTGCTCTCCCTTCCCAGCATTTGATTACTTTTCTGATTTGGATACAATAATTTTATCATAGCATTTCACATCTCTATTTTTTTTTTTTTTTTTTCTCAACTGAATCATTTTGCCTAACAACTGTTCTTTTGTCTTGCTTTTGATTAATCTGAGAAAACGGTGAACTGCCATCAGACTACTACAGGCGATATGTCATGTTTTTTATAAAGGAGGGATGAGGGTTTGGCTAAAAATAAAGAAAAAAAAGCTACACACTGATCTCAAATAACTCTAGAAGACAAAAGAATGGGAGCCTTGCGCGTGGGTGAATGAACGAGCTTGTGTTTTATCCGATTCATTATGGTTTGCCTTTTAACACTTGTTGTCTCTTTTGGTCTTTATTCACGATGTTTAGTATTGAAGAGAGTAACAAGGTGTAGCCTAAGATGATTTTAGAAACGAATACATAAATAATTAGTTTGTTTTATTGATGATTTTGTCTTCTGTTCACTGTATATGGATGATCTTCAGGTAGCATTATCTACATTTCGAGGGGAGGAAAGCCTGAAGGAAAGGATTGCCTCACTAAAATAACCTGCAGGAGCTTTTCCGATCATGAATTTAACTCTTAGCCTTGACAGAGCGATCCTCAAGGCTGTAAGCTAACACCATTCACTTGGGAATAATATATAAATATGGTTAAAATAAATAAATTATCTCACTAACTTATTAGTCGTGTATTTCAGTGTGATAAAGTGACGTGCATTTTAATAATCTAAACTAAATAATCGGGTCAGCACAGATCCAAACCGTAGCAAAATAACACCAAAAATGTACATATTTGGAAATGAAAGCCCTACAGTTTATTTTGGGATATTATTTTATTTTTGTACTTTGTATTTTATCGAGGTAATTCTTCTCTCCAGTTGCCCAAGTTCTATTTTGTGCCAATGTCTCAGATGGAAAACGAAGCAACAAAAATTACTGATCAGGTGGTGAGGAGGACTTTTATTAAACTCTCATCTTACATAATCACTGGAAATGATCAACAATAAATCTCCTAATTTTTTACAAAGTTTTTGATACAGCCTCAAATAGTTTGAGTATTAAAATAAACCAACAGATGATTAGTCTTTTGTGATTTGAATACCCTTAGCGTAGAAGTTTGATTCAGTTATGTACACCTTTTTGTTTTGGGTCACATATTTCAGTTGTTTTATTTTATTGCGTGTGTTTGCAAATGAAAATGTATCTTCCACTATACAACAATGAAATGACCCATATTTTATGTAACCACACAGTTTATTTTTAGCTCCATTATTTTGTTTTTGCTGATAAGTTTTAACAAAAGTGACCCTTTGCAATAATATGTAACATGCAGTCCATTCGGCGACTGGAGGACGCGGGCTCGAGCGAATGACTTGTATTGTTCAAATGTTGGTTTTTTGCAGGATGCCAAGGCTTTTTTTTTGCTTCTAAAGTGTGCATTGACATAATAAAACCAACTGGTACGAAAATAGACGGCATTTCTTCTGTTTTATAAAGATAATTTTAGTTTACAGCCACTACTCTTACTAACGCAGATATATCCAGTTTCACGCGGAAGTTTATTTAAATAATGAAGTTAAAACCGGCACGTTCCAAGCCTCCTGCAGACGTAAAAAAAGACCGTACTTTGGAGACACGGTGCTGTACGCTCTGGCTGAGTATCACAGTATCGTAGTCAACAAGTGACAGTGTTTTAAAGGTCATAAATTGTGCGTTATACTGTTTTTTTCAGTTTCAAGGGACACTGCACAACTTAAAATGATATAGGTGTCTGGAAAATGCAGCATATGTTTTTCGGTGCAACCTCGACCTCTGAAATGATGGGAATAAGTCCAGTGAAGGTAAACATTCAGCTCAGGTTTAGAGAAGGGGATGCACTAAATATAGTTTGCAGAAATGGAGGTGAAAGCTGCTCGAAAAAGCGACGTTACATGGTACAAAGTGTGTCTAAGAATACATTTGTTTACATGCAAAGAAATGGGATGTACAGTCGGCCAATTTAGCTGATTTTGCAGGTTCTTCCACTTAAAAAGATGAGAGGCTTGTCATTTTCATCGTATTTATAGTTCAAACCATGAGACAGAATGAGGAGAATCCAGGAAATCACATTGTCTTCTGATTTTTAATGAACTCACTGGTAAATTCCTCGGTAAAATAAGTATTTGGTCACCTACAAACGAGCAAGATTTGTCTCTCGTGTTGACGTTCTGTATCGAGGCTTGGAAGCGTGTGCCGAGTAGGGGAGGGAGCGTTTCCGTTACGTGCGTATCGAGGCTCGCTTCATTTAGGGGAGGAGCTGAAAATGATGACGTCCGAAGCCTCACTGCCCGGCTGCACGACGGGAAAAGATTCAGGAAGTGGTTCGGATTTTGACACGAGTTTTGACAGGGATATAAACCCCTCGGGCTCCAATCAAAACGTGGGTTTGATGGAGAGATGGGGTCAGTGAGAGTTTGGAGATAGTTTGGAGAGTTTGGAGATTTGTTTTTTAAATAAGAACCAATGATCTTTCCCCTAAATCATTATCACAGTCCATACCTCAACATTACAAAAGCACAATCATTGTCCAAACCCTCACGTCACCGTAAAGGATCATTTACATTTTCATCATTTCCAGATAATCATTTTCCGTTCTGCCATTAAATATACACACATTACACTGCCATCACTACAATATACATGTTTTACAAACTTCTTTACTTTTCTGCCAAATGCCACACACTTCAAATTCATGCCAAGTGATATTTTTGCGTCCAATGAATGTCCTACAAGAGCAAATGAAGCTTCAAGAGGCTTTGTGCTGGAGGGAACCGATTGGACGATGCTTCATGGAGCTTCATCTGCCCATCACTACCTGTAACTTCTTCTTTAAGACGCTCCTCTGTCCTCCACTCGTTACCTTTATTAATGAACTCGTTATCAGAATAAAAGACGCCTGTCCACAACCTCAAACAGTCAGACTCCAAACTCCACTATGGACAAGACCAAAGAGCAAAGGAACCACAAACAAAACTGTAGATCTGCCCCGAAAAGACTCAATCTGCAGTAGGTAAGATCTCGCTGTTACCCGCCGTTGTGACCGTCCCTTTCACGCCTCCGCACAACAGTTCCGCAGCCCTGATAAGTCGAACCGCTGTCACTTTTTCCACCGCCCTCCTTTGCAAAACATCTCTCCGTAACCGTTTATTCTTAGCCTTGTGTGCTCAAAGGTTATGTTGTATAATTCGGCGCAGCTTCATCTCTCATTACACAGTCAGCAAACAGATAATTTCCACTAATTATCTGGATATTGATTAAAAGTAAACAGTTTCCCATTATGACACAGCAGCAATAATTCATTACGGAGTTTAATTTAGAAATAAGGAGGGACCATAGCATGCGTCCCCCCGGGGTGAGATGATCTGATGGCGGAGATGGATGAGCGATTGATTGAGGTCGCTCGCGTAGGAGAATGTGGGGAAGTGATTAATATGTTTAGGATGTGTTATCAACTTTTTATCAAAGGTTGTCACGGTAAAACAACTACACAGGGACTTGGCGGGGTTTTATACCACATGTTAGCATAACGGAGTCCCTCTCTGCTGGTGTTGGCGTCGGAGTTTTAAGGTTTAAACCGATCGCAGCTGAAGGACTTTGATGCCTTTTATGCGCAGTGTTAAATCTTAACGTCTGAGACTAAATGTGGAAGGGCTCTTGATGTTCGGCGCTTCCTGTTTATCATCTGTATTTGAACAAAGTGAATATAGCTGGAGGACAACTCGATCCGCCAAATATAGAGTAGAAATCCAAGAGACATCATGTACTGCTTCTGTTCCAATAATATGTCACGTTAATATTCTCCTGAAAAGACAGAACAGTGGTCTCTCGTTTATCGTGGGGCTATGCTTTATTTTTTTTTACAGTTATTCTCTCTGTTTTTGTCTGTAAAACCCCTCACCACACACTTTATACACTTTTCTCACACAGGCGTTAACATTTTCTCACATTTCTCTCTCGTTTAAACTCTCTCAAAGTTCAAACCTTCGTAGGCGTCTTTGTCGGTGCAGAACGTTTCATCGACATTGTGGGTTTTGTCGGGGAGAAAACTAATCGCAAACGTACAGCACTTCAGAGTCACACAGAGATCCAACGTTTATGCAGAACACAGTGCACGCTCACACGCTGTAAGAAAGCATGTGAAATTTGACCAAAAAAAATCCACGAAACGGCGAGACCCAAAAGGTGAACCGCATTAAAGCGACAGACGACTGTATCTCGATAGACCTGTCGTCCAGATGCATCGGCTCAGACTTTTGTGCTTCATATCTTTGTTATTATTTACACTCCGGGGGGTTTAAATATACCGTTGACTTGTAAGACATATCAAAGATGTTACTTAAACCAGAGGGACGCATTACTCAGTGAACAGAAGCAGATGGACCGTATGGCGTTGGTGTGTGAGGTACATGAATAAGTCTGACGCTTGTGTGAGACCTGACTCATCCTGAAAAAGGCACTGGACATGATTTTCACAGACATAAAAAGGTGAAAAAAAATTATTTTCTAAGCACTTCACAGCTTCTGAAGGCTAGCGCAAACAACTAGCATGCTAAAAGTGCACTGTACATGAATTGTATTGACTTTACTGACTTAAAAACATGGAAAAAAATAAATAAATAAATACAATGATTTTATAAGTACTTCACAACTTCTAAAAGGCCAGAGCGCACAACTAGCATGCTAAAGGTGCACTGCGCATGATTTTTACTGACTTAAAATGTGAAAAAAGTACCACAGTGATTTTAAAAGCACTTCACAGCTTCCAAAGATCAACACCAATAACTAGCATGCTAAAAGTGCACTGTACATGAATTTTATTGACTTTACTGGCTTAAAAACATGGGGGAAAAAAGTACCATAATGATTTTCTAAGCACTTCAAAACTTCCAAAAGGCCAGAGCGAACAACTAGCATGCTAAAGGTGCACTGTACATAAATTTTTCTGACTTAAAAATGTGAAAAACAAGCACCACAATAATTTTCTAAGCACTTCACAGCTTCTGAAGGTCAGCGCAAACAACTAGCATGCTAAAAGTGCACTGTGCATGATTTTTACTGACTTAAAAATGTGAAAAAACACCACAATGATTTTCTAAGCACTTCACAACTTCTAAAAGGCCAGAGCGAACAGCTAGCATGCTAAAGGTGCACTGTACATGAATTTTTCTGACTTAAAATGTGAAAAAAAGTACCACAGTGATTTTAAAAGCACTCCACAGCTTCCAAAGATCAACACCAATAACTAGCATGCTAAAAGAGAACTGTACATTAATTTTACTGACTCAAAAACATGAAAAAAATGGATTTTCTAAGCACTTCACAGCTACCAAAGGCCAGAACAAACAACTAGCATGCTAAAAGTGCACTGTACATGAATTTTATTGACTTTACTGGCTTAAAAACATGGGGGAAAAAGTACCATAATGATTTTATAAGCAATTTACAACTTCTACAGGCCAGCGCAAACAACTAGCATGCTAAAAGTGCACTGTGCAGGATTTTTACTGATTTTTAAACGTGGAAAAAAGTACCACAGTGATTTTATAAGCACTTCAAAACTTCCAAAAGGCCAGAGCGAACAACTAGCATGCTAAAGGTGCACTGTACATGAATTTTTCTGACTTAAAAATGTGAAAAACAAGCACCACAATAATTTTCTAAGCACTTCACAGCTTCTGAAGGCTAGCGCAAACAACTAGCATGCTAAAAGTGCACTGTACATGATTTTTTCTGACTTAAAAACATGAAAAAAATTGATTCTCTAAGCACTTCACGGCTTCCAAAGGCCAGAACAAACAACTAGCATGCTAAAAGTGCACTGTGCATGATTTTTACTGATTTTTAAACGTGGAAAAAAGTACCACAGTGATTTTATAAGCAATTTACAACTTCCACAGGCTAGCGCAAACAACTAGCATGCTAAAGGTGCACTGTACATGAATTTTTCTGACTTAAAAATGTGAAAAACAAGCACCACAATAATTTTCTAAGCACTTCACAGCTTCTGAAGGCCAGCGCAAACAACTAGCATGCTAAAAGTGCCGCTTATATTTCTGCACTGGGGCGAGACAAACCAGGTACAGTTTTTAACAGTGGAAATTACCCAGAGCCTGAACCCTCCGCCCCTGCAGGAAAGTGATGTATGCTCTTGTAAAACCTATAAACCATTGGCCTCATATGGAGTGGCCCCGGGCGCTGGATGATGCCACACGTTGAGAGTCGACTATACCATTTTGCAACACAGTTTGGGAATCACAATGAACGGAGGAGTCTAGAATATAATCCACGGTGTTTCTAAATTACATCAGCCTATAGGAAATATACATAAACGCCTTCAGCTTCGACTCGGGCCGCGCCTAAGCCAAGTTCTGCGCGTTATCTCCTCACTCAGGTGTTTAGACAAGATCCATCCTCGCTCGTCCCATCCCCGCCGCCCAACACGCTCACTGTTGTAAGATCGCGCCGCCGTACCGCTTTTAGACGTGCACCTGAAGTACTTGAGGAGTGTTTTGTGATTGCCTCCTGCGTCACTAGAGAGCCAGACCACGGACCGCACATTACCCGCACCTACTGAAAACGCACAGAGCCGCCTGTATAAAACCAGCGCTACGAACTGCGGCGTTTGGATAGACATTCTCTGCACCAGAATAGAAGCTTCAAATTGAAAATAAATTGACTCTCCGTTCTTTGGAGAGCCATTTAGAAAACAATTGAGCCAGACCCTTGCTGCTCGGTAGAAGTGACCTGGCATCGGGAGTTTTACACTGTTTTTACAATTACATGTTCATTGGTCGCAATAAAACGCCAACAGAAATCATAGTTTAACCGGTCTGTTTGTACGGCGCATTGGAGGCTGCGGCAAATGCGGAAACGTCCAAGAAAACAGGTTTGTTATCGCCGCGATTGAGAAACAAAATGGAATTTGGTAGATGTGAAAAGAAGTGACAGCGATAATGAGACAGTGGTGCAAACCCAACAGACGACAAACGGTCGCGAAAAATGGAAAAAAAAACACGGATTCCTCTGGAGCGGGGGCGAAAATGTGTAAAGGACTTAACGTTAGCGGGAGTGACGTCGGGAAAGAAGACGCTTTATTCGTCTGTTATTAATGTTCATATTTTGATTTACAGACACAAAAGTGAAATAAAAACCCCAGGATCATGTAGAGGGTTAATACGAACATTTAAAACCAAAATATAAAGTGAATTGGAGCCAGAGTCGATGGATCCGGACGCGCACCAACGATCACTTCCTGTTTGGAACGCGGCGGTGGCTAGCAGGTTAGCGACGTCCATTTATATTTACTATATTTATTTTCCTAATGCATTACTAGAATACGAAATATTCACCGCAATGAGTTTATAAGTTTAGGGGCCAGTTTTGTGTTAAGTCAAGTGGAGTTTCTCTGTCTGACCAACAACTAGCATGCAAACGGCACACTTCAGAACACACAGGAGTCCGATTAAGGCAGCACACAGCCGACGTATTTTGACCTTAAGAGCTAATTTTACGATGTATCTGTACTGAAGCGAAAAATATTGTACTTTATTCCGTTAAAATGTGTGTAGTAAAAGAAAAATGTGAAAGAAAAAATATAAAATGGTGCAGTAAAGTGTAATAAAATAAAATATAACATCTGTGACTGGAAAAAATGTTGACAGTTGACAGATAAAATTATTATTTATTTTTTTTATTTATTTATAGATTGGATTTTGGATCATACCTGGACGACGGAGGGATTACAGAGATATTAAAACGTGGTAAAATCCCTTTACTTTCCCACTGTTGCGTTGCTCATTAACACAAAGCAGAATTATCACATTCGTACATTTTATGAAACACTTTCTCGGAGCGTTTTCCTGGGATTTCATACACGTTCCTAAACTTCCTGAGCATATTTCACCCGCTGTGATTGATAAACCCCACTGTGTCTGTGCTCTCGCTGCGAGCTGTCGGCGTGATACAGAGACGTTCACCGCGCTCCTCCTTCAGATCCAAACTCTACTGAACCGTTCATCCCGTCACCTCCAGCGATCTTGACCTTGAGTCGTCTTTTCTTAATTTATTTTTTTTACCGCACTCCCAAATGTGAAGCGAAAAAACAGTATAAAGAAGTGGACTGGTTCCATATTTGGAATTTCGACCACGAGTATCATAGCAACCAAAGAGCCAATCAGGAGCAGGAGCTTAGCAACGCTGTCAATCAAACCTGTTGCTAACGCCAGTGGGAGCAAACTCAGAGAAACAAGGCGCTTGATTTGTCTATTTTTAATGTTTATATCTTGATTTATGGATAAAATAGCAGAATAAACACACCAGGATCATGTAGAGCGGGGATAAAATAAACGTTACGGAGAAAGGGGCGGAGCCAAAAGTGCGCCTATGCTCACTTCCTGCTCACCAGCTGGAACTAGCACTTTAGCTATGTCCTTTTATATATATATATTTAGTCTCTGGTCCTATTCGTAGAGCGAGGCTTAGTGCGTTGACATATTGATGGGACATCCGCTTATGTTTCCCACAGCCTCTTCACCGCCGCATATTTTAGGGCTTATTTGGAATGCGCCGAGCAGGAAATAAATTAAATCAGAAGAGCTTCGTAAACAAATGTCATTTCTCACAAATTATTTCTCTCAGCAAATTGCACGGCTGCCTCAGGGGTGTTTAGTTTGAGTTTTTTTCAACATAATTTAGTTAAGGTGAGATGCTTTCTGTTCCCGCGTGGTTCATTAGAATATTATACAACGTACGGCCTGTGCACACGCTTAAACACGGCTAACGCGCTCAAAAGACGTGTCAACATCTTTATACTTAACACCTTATGTAATCACGGTTTCACTTAAGTAGCTGCAAAATACCCCTGGACTCAAGTGTTAACGTGATGGATTAGAGAATGTTTTATTATCTGTGTGTTTGCACCTTGTACGGAGCCCGGCGTAGGACATCTGCAAAATATTAAATTAATATCACAAGGGAACGAGATTCTTTTTTGGCTTTTAAGTTAAATATCTTGTGTGCTCATGAAAATATATGTTTAGAAATGATTATGTTCCCTCAAGATATTTATATCGTTCCCTCAAAATAATATCTCATTCCCTCAAGATAATTATGTCATTCTCTCAAAATATCTGATTCTCTCAAGATACTATTTTGAGGGAACAAAATATTATCTTGTTCCCTCTAAATAAAGTCTCGTTCCCTCAGGATAATATGTTGTTCCCTCAAAATAATATCTCATTCTTTCAAAAAAATATCTCGTTCTCTCAAAAAAATCTCGTTCCCTCAAGATAATTATGTCATTCCCTCAAAATATCTCATTTTCTCAAGATATTATTTTGAGGGAACAAAATATTACCTCATTCCCTCAACATAATATCTTGTTCCCTCAAGATATTATCTCATTCCCTCAAAATAAAGTCTCGTTCCCTCAAGATAATATATTTTTATTTTCCCTCAAGATATTTATATCGTTCCATCAAAATATCTCATTCTCTCAAGGAAATATGTTGTTCCCTCAAAATATCATCTCGTTCCCTCAAAATAAAGTCTCGTTCCCTCAAGATAATATATTTTTATTTTCCGTCATACGTGGGGCTCCGTACTTTTCTAGCTGCATAAACGCCGTGCTTTTTATCGTTCATCTGGTCGATTCACTGCAGTTTGTTTTTCCCGTCACAGACCCCCACCCTGCCCTCCACCGTGTCATTTCACATATTTGCCGTGGGTGGAGTGGAACATCACCAAGTTACATTTTAACGTCTATAAAACGTGACAACATGAGCAGCAGGATTTCTATTACGAAAAATAAATCCAGAAATGACATTTTAAACACTAAAATGTAAGACAGTGGTCCCTCGTTTATCGCTGGGGTTATGTTCTAAAAATAACCTGCAATTGTCCAAATTAATTCCATTTGAGGCGACATATAAGACTCTTTTGGCTGTTTTAATATTAGAGAATAACGTAGATCCTTATTTTACATTTTGTCCATTTTAAACCACAATACTGACCTAAAAATCGATCTTAAAACAGGAGCAGAGAAATGTGAGTTCAGTTTTCAGGGTGTTATTGTCGGACGTGCACAGGTGAAGTAACACGACCCCGGGTGTAAAAAGGTAAATAATAAGCAGCTCTTTTTATAATGAGGTAAATGGGGGTGGGGCAATAGCGACAAACTTAGAATTACAGCAAATAAAAATAAACAAAACACGGCTCGGCGAGTTCAAAACAGGTTTAAGGTAAAACACAAAAGATCAAAACTATTCGGTCTCAACGCTAATCCTTGTAAAATCGTGTAACTGACAGAACTCTCAGCAGCCAGGAGCGGCAGGGGGCGGGGCTTTTTAAGGCGTGGCTGCCACAGGTGGAAAGCCGGGAGTTGCTAAAAGCTTTATTCTTTATCTTTATTTTAATGATGTAATATGCTTTGTTGATTTGTATGAAGTTTATTGTTTTTAATCGTGTTTTTTAACGTTGTACAGCACTTTGGGCAGCCTGGGTTGTTAGAAGGTGCTATAGAATTAAAGTTTGATTGATTGATTGATTGATTGATTGAAGCTTTGGGAAGTCGCCCCCAATCACCCGCCAGGCCCAGGAGTCAATCACATGGCAGTTTGAGGACGTACGTGGCGTCAAAGTTTGCATATCGAGAGAGAGAGAGACCGCAGGGACGACACGCACGACTGTAGGAGGAGCTAGAGGCCCGCGTCCGTAACACCTGCAGCAAACGTCGACTTTAATCTACATTTATTTACTTATTTTATTTATTTATTTGATAGGGACCGCGCATCTTAATGAACATCTGCAAACACAGTGTAAATATGTCAGATTATAGCAAAAAATACTCGTTTCCATCTGTTGTCCCTTGGCAGGTCCACAGACAAATACAACAAATACAACATAGACATTACAAAAATACAATAAAAGCAGCTAAAAGTTCTCACAGACCTGGTTTTCCTTCAGCCACAGTTTAAGGTGCAGTTTGAATGTGGACAGAGATGAACGTTCTCTTATTGTCAGAGGACGACGATTCCAAATATAAATCCCTTTAACAGAGCACGGTTTGTCCACATTTAGTGCGTCTGTGTGGGACATCACAGTCTCCTCCAGATGTGGCCCTGGTTCATCCCAGTCACTGTCTTTAATTTGATAAAGTCTTTCAGCGGAGGAGGAGCAAGTCCGTATAGAACTTTAAATATAAAACAAGCATTTTTAAACTGTGTAAAATAATCAAAATTCAACCAGTTATATTTTTCTAAAACAATACAATGGTGAAAGGAGCTGGGTTTTTTGTCAAAGATTTTTATGGCTTTTTTAAAGAGGGATTCCATTGTTTTTTGTGTTGTGCCAGCAGCAAGTGACCAGGTGGTTATGGAATATTCAAAATGAGAAAAAATCATTGAATGTAAAAAAACGTTTAGCTACGTGCTGTGTCATAAAAGGCCTTACGTGTCTAAAATTTCGCACATTAACCTCCTGAGACCTGGTGTTCTCATCTGTGGACAACACATTTTGGGTTGTTTAGGCCACAGTGCAAATTTTTAGAAGAACAGCAACAAGATTATGTTTAATTTTGAATATTTCTAAGAGTTTAGAATATATATTTTTTTTTATTTATTTTGATTTGATTTGATTTGATTTTTTATTGTATTTTAATTTATTATTTTAATTTTATTTTACTTTCATTTATTTTAATTTTATTTTTGTATTTTTTAATTTAATTTTATATTTTTATTCTTTTATTTATTCTTTTATTTTTTATTGTATTGTATTTTATTTATTTATTTTTATTTTATTTTTATTTAAAGGCACAAGTCTTCCTGCTCCTGTCAGCAGCACAAATGAGACACATTGTTCCTAGAGGCAAAATTGTGTCTAATTTTGTTTTTGTTTTTTACAATGTATGTGTTCAAGCACTTAATAGTTTTTTCAAATAAAGTCCTGCAAGAGCTCGGGTCTCAGGAGGATAAAATTGATTGTGTTTGTCATTTGTTTTATGTTTCTTAAATGTCAAAGTCGGATCCAAAGTCAAACCTAAATACTTGAATTTTTTACATGTTTTTGTTTATGAAAAATGTCTATGTGGAGAAGACCCAAGACACATTTTGGAGGGACTATGTTTCTCGTCTGGCCTGGGAACGCCTTGAGGTCCCACTGGAGGAGCTGGAGGACACGTCTGGGGTGAGGGAAGTCTGGGAGTCCGTGGTTAGACCGCTGACCCCCGCGCGACCCGGCCCCGGATGAGAGAAACAACACGGATGGATGGCAACGTGGGATTTTTTTTAACCCTGCGCATGAACCACAGTCTGATTTTTGTGGAGAGGTGCAGTGGGCGGGGATTGGGGCAAGGTGGAAACTGATATTTTCTGAATAATCAAGCCTCTAATGCAGGATTATTCAAGTGCGCACGAATCAATGCAGATACAATAACCTCCCGAGACCTGGTGTCCTCATCTGTGGACAACACCTTTTGGGTTGTTTAGGCCAGAGTGCAAATTTTTAGAAGAACAGCAACAAGAACATTTTGAACAATTTTGAATATTTCTAGGAGTTTAGAATATTTATTTTTATTTTATATTTTATTTTATTTTATTTTATTTTTTTAAATTATTATTATTTATTTGATTCGATTTTTTTTGTTTTTTAATTATTTTTTTTATTATTTTTTATTTATTTATTTTTATTAGATTTTATATTTTTGTGTTTTTATTTGTTTTATTATTTTTCATTTTATTTTTTTATTGTATTTAAATTAATTTATCTTATTGTATTTATTTATTTTTATTTGATTTTATATTTTTGTATTTTTATTTGTTTTATTATTATTATTATTATTTTTTTTTTTTTTCATTGTTATTGTCATTTTGCTTTTTACAATATATGTGTTCAACCACTTAATAGTTTTTGCAAATGTCCTGCAAGAGCTCGGGTCTCAGGAGGATAATGGATTTTGAACATCGTCACAACATTAAAAGCTTCTAGAAGTTCCAGAGAGGCCAAATATTGTGTTATTTGTGCGTCCATAACCTACATCACGCAAAAAGAACGGAAGTATTAAGGAATTATCTGTGATTATGAGCATTTTAACAGTTTATTTGTGTGTGTTTGCAGCTAAAAAAACACAAATCAAACTGTCAAATTGGAAAAAACAAACCCAGAAATGAAATACGCACAGGTGATTTAAGAAAAGTCCAGTCTAATAAAGTCCAAATACAACATTAAAAGCTTATAGAAGTTCCAGAGAGGCCAAATATTGTGTTATTTGTGCGTCCATAACCTAAATCACGCAAAAAGAATGGAAGTATTAAAGAATTATCTGTGATTATGAGCATTTTAGCAGTTTATTTGTGTTTTTTTTAGCTGCAAACGCACAAATAAACTGTCAAATTGGAAAAAACAAACCCAGAAATGAAATACACACAGGTGATTTAAGAAAAGTCCAGTCTAATAAAGTCCAAATACACAGAGGGAGTGACCGCCGGGACGTGACGATTATCCTTACGCCGCTGAAGGTCACGTTCTGCTGAAGTTAATGTATTGATTTTTGTAACTACAAGAGCAGAGTCTGTAGGAAACTGCATCCTGCTTATGTCTCGGTGGAGAATTGTTGAGCGACGCCGCAAACAGATGAGATATTGATGTTACTTTACGCCCGAGCTCTTTTCACAGGTGGGGTTCTCCTCGGTCACGTCCCTCCCCCCGACGACTCCCGTTTTTTTATGCATATGACCGGATTTCTATCGGTCCATCGTATGTAAATGTGAGCGATTGAAAAGAGGTGCAGCTCACGGGAACATCTAAAAGAAAAGGAGCGTCACTTTCATCTTCAGAGTATTTATGTATGGAAATAACGAGTCGTTTCATAACCCATTCAAAGGCCTATATGAAGGACAGAGCGGCCGAGTTATCACCGCGCTACAAAAAGAGGAATTAATGAGATTGTATAGATGAAATGACCTCAGGCCCTTCCACTTGATAAATATGTATATCCTCCTGAGACCTGGTGTCCTCGTCTGTGGACAACACCTTTTGGGTTGTTTAGGCCACAGTGCAAATTTTTAGAAGAACAGCAACAAGAACATTTTGAACAATTTTGAATATTTCTAGGAGTTTAGAATATTTATTTTTATTTTTTATTTATTTTTATTTGATTTGATTTTTAAAAATTATTATTATTTATTTGATTAGATTTTTTTGTTTTTTAATTTATTTTATTTTAATTTATTTATTTTATTTTATTTATTTATTTTTATTAGATTTTATATTTTTGTGTTTTTATTTGTTTTATTATTTTTCATTTTATTTTTTATTGTATTTAAATTAATTTATCTTATTGTATTTATTTATTTTTATTTGATTTTATATTTTTGTATTTTTATTTGTTTTATTATTATTATTATTATTTTTTTTCATTGTTATTGTCATTTTGCTTTTTACAATATATGTGTTCAACCACTTAATAGTTTTTGCAAATGTCCTGCAAGAGCTCGGGTCTCAGGAGGATATAAATATGTATATAAATATGTATATAAATATGTATATAAGTCCAACTGCAGAACACACCGACGCAGATGGAGCATTGTTTTTATGAAGGTGATTGATCTTTCTACGTTATAATTTTGCCTTTTTTCAGTTGGAGATGACGGGTCAGGGACTGTTTAGGATAGAAAAGTGTCCGTCGTGCCATTTCTCGTCTATCGTTTCTATCATTTCGACCCAAATTTGATCAGTTATTACAGCAAATACATCATTAAACAGCCCGCGGTGATTGTTTTAGTGTTGTCTCGTCACAATGTATAGCTCTAAGTTTATATAAATGGAAATAAAGAAAATAAACTCATGACATGACGCTGTTTTTACGTTACTTAATCAGAAGCAGAATTTTATTTTATTGCCTTTTCAAATATCTGTGAACATAAAGCACAAACTAGGAACTTTCTTTGTTGATAAAGTGCAACATAAAACACTGAATAAATACAAATAAGGACATGCATAACGTTAAAAAAGAATAACTCATGAGCGCTGGAAGAAGAAGAAGAAGGAAGAAGAAGGAAGAAGAAGAAGAAGGAGGAGGAAGAAGAAGGAAGAAGAAGGAAGAAGAAAGAAGAAGACGAAGGAAGAAGAAGGAAAGAAGGAAGAAGAAGGAAGAAAGAAGAAGAAAGAAGAAGGAAGAAAGAAGAAGAAGGAAGAAGAAGGAAGAAGAAGAAGACAAAACACTGAATAAATACAAATAAGAACATGCATAACATTAAAAAAAAATAACTCATGAGCGCTGGAATTAGAAGAAGAAGAAGAAGAAGTTTGTGATTTGGTTTCATTTTGGGTTCAAGACGTTCGACATTGAGCAGAAGACAAACATATGCAAAGAGTTTCCCCGCACCCGACGCCAACACAACAAACCTCTTCTATCGTCTGAAAAAGGTCCATGAAAAAGAACACACTGGTCCCTGGTTTATCGCGGGGGTCACATCCCAAAAATAGGCGAAATCCATGAAGTATCAGCTTTATTTTTTAGAATTATTCTCTCTGTTTTTGTCTGTAAAACCCCTCACCACACACTTTATACACTTTTCTCACACAGGCGTTAACATTTTCTCACATTTCTCTCTCGTTTAATTGATTAATAGTGACTCAGGTGTATTTCACAGTTGCCTCTTCGTGTCAATCAAACATTTATGTAAATTTGTTGCATTTTGTTTGGGTTGAGGTCTGGTTTTGTGTCGTCCGTTGTTGTTACTGGACTCCGACGTGAAAAGAGAGTTACGAAATTTAAACTCACAGCTTTGCAAAATCCTTTTTTACAGAAATAATCAAACCAAGTCTCAAAAATAAACAAAACTACAGTAAGAAAAACCATTTGTCTCCGTCTTTACGCGCCGCCTCAGCTCGTTTCCCAGGCGTGTGCTCTTTTCCTCGTGCGTGCTGTCGCTCTTAAAGTGACGGTAACATATTTACGTGAAACTTAAATAACAACAGGTCTTAAATAAATGTATCTTATGTTTATAAATCAAATATTAAATGATTCATGTAAACGTAAAACAGGATTTATAACAAAATATCAACACTAAATTTGCAGCATTATTATATATGAATTAAACTTGTCTCCCACACATTCTGAGCTTAATTGCCGGTGGTCTGCAGTGCCTTGGCCGGTCCGGACGCACAACACAATGCACGTTCATACTCTGTAAAAAAGAGTAGAATCGCACTGGGAAAATCTGCGAAAGGCGAACCGCGATACAGTGACGGAAAACTGTACATAATAATCTAAAACATCTGCGCTAAACCAAGTTGTGGAACAGCGGGAGCAAAAACGATATCCAGCCGAAGATAAAACCATAAACGAACCACATGTGCCACCTCACGTTACATTTAAAGGCTCCCGTGTTTGCAGTTGAAGGACGGTTTTTGGGACCTCGTCAAAGTCCTTGATCCGAGGTCCGTCCCGTCCGATCGTAAACGCCTCAGCACATTTACACAACTGCACTAAGACGTCTGTTTCTCATCTGTGACAGTTCAGCTAAATGTCGCTTCAAAATAAAGTTGGAGAAAAGTAAGCGATGAAATTTTTGTCGAACTGAAAACAAACTTTATCGTGATATATATCGTTATCGTGATATATGATTTTTTTTCCGTATCATCCAGCACTACTTAGGATGATGTTTTCAGTTTTTGTGTTGATTCGCACTCAGTCTGAACTCTACAACCACAAATGTATGACCCACAAATACTAAACTTATCATTTTTCTTATGGATTGACCCTGTGATTAATCTAATATCTTGGATGTTTGAATAATGAAACCATTTTCTTGTTGCTACTGTGGAAAAATAATGTCCCTTTTGTTATTTATGTCGACAGAAAAGACACTGAACATGTTTTTGTTTCATGTGGACGGGGCCAGTAATTACAAAACACCTTCAATCTGACGGTGAAACGGCAAATTCTGTTCTCTGGGTCAGTTTTAAACGATCTATTCTTGAAGCGAACTGAAGCATCAAGGCTCCTCTGGCAGTACTTCATATACATACACATATATACGTACACATATACATATACATATACATATACATACAGTGAGCGCCCGGTGCAGTCTCAAACCACCTCATTTGTATGTTGATAAAATGTAATCTCCAAGGTGCCGGCTTGTATTTGTGAACACTATCCCAGTGACATTTGCAGAATGCCAAGCCGCACATCGCTCTCCCGGCCTCAGTGGAGACGTGGATGTGTCTGCTGAGGTGTGCGGCACTTTACACAAAAAATATCAAGTTTTAATATGTTTAAGATTATTCATGACATTCATAAATGATCAGGACACACAGGGGCTTAAACAGTTCACCTGCAGCTTCACTCTGAACAAACAAACTGACAGATCACTGAAGTACTGCAGTGATACTTCAGTACTTTGAGACTCTAGAAACAAAATGATCAAGAATCTGCCCATGACTCATTTCTGTTCAGTTCATTTGTCACATAAAACAATGAAATGCTCCATAATGTGTGTTATATAAGTGTTTGGACGTGATGGAGTCGCCTGTGCCACAAGGACAGACGTATCGCCGTGTCTGACACAAGGTCGGCGTGCGGCTGCGTCATCAGTGTAATTGTGTTATCAGAAAAACAGTGACCTTTTCAAACGTGGGCTGTTTGTAATTGAAGTGTTTCCTCACTGGACTGTGTGAGATTTCACACTGCCGCTCTCTTAATCTATGCTCAGGGTCTGAGCCGCCGCGGCGACAGGTGTGAGGACTTTTTGGAATAAACAGGAATGAATAAACACATTTTACAACTCAGCATTTTATTATGACACAGCTTTATTTTCCGTGAGTCAGACAAAGTGAGTCATGAGCCCTTCAGGTTTAAATCACGGACCAGTCGGTTAATTACACTCGATTATAACGTCGTGTCTGAACTCTGCGCCGTTCTTAAGGCTGTTATTTTATAATTACATCCTGCTGTGAATTTGCCTCAAACTGAAATTTCCACATAAAACTATGTCCCAAACTGTAAATAATAAACACCACCCCCCAAAAAAAGGTCCCACACTCTAATATTTGTCTGTTCGTCCTTTTCGCTTTGATCACGTCACAGATTTATTTCCATCCAGTTGTTGCATTAATGTTTCACCCGTTTCATTGATGATGGTCGAGTCTGACGCTGCTCAAAGCTTCTCCAGCACAAAGATTCTCACTGGGGTTAAGGTCTGGACTCTGTGGTGGACGATCCATGTGTGAAAATGACGTCTCATGCTCCTGATCCTCTGTCACAGTTTGAGCTCGATGAATCCTGACATTGTCGTCTTGGAATATGCCCAAAAATCCACTGATGGAATAACCTGGTCATTCAGTATATTCAGGTGTCAGCTGACCTCACTCTGCTGGACCTCGACCGGACCAACTGCAGGAGGAGACGACCTGTTTGCTGTTTTCCATGGTCAGAATGTCGTGTTTTCACTGGTCAGAATGTCACGTTTCCACTGCTGTCCAAACTATTCCTTTGTCAGTGATTTCCAAAAAGAATCTGTGGTAATGTCAAGTTTGTTCTTAGTGATAAAATGAATTGATTAGACAAAATGTTCCTTGTCGTTGGCACAGGACGTCGTGTAAGAGCCAATGAATCGAGGTTTTCCAATTTCCAAAGTGTTGGAGATGAGGCGTTCTTTGTACTTTAGACGGTACACATAATTCTCTGCCATTTGTGATAAATGAATTTATAATGAATTGTGCCGATTTGCTCTGCCAGGGTTGGACCAAAAACATACACTGGCATTGACGATCAAGACGACAATTACACGGCCAATTCACATGATTCATATTTTTTTAATTTGTATTTTTCATTTAAATGTCACAAACTGTGCGTGGACATGAAACATCAGCTGAAAAATACAAAACCATCCTGTTAAATGATTCTTTTAACTGTAGGACGGAGCTGCGGTGTGTTCAGAGTCGTGTCCTGCGTCGTGTTCTACAAACGACGATGTTGGAGGGCGGCCGTGTGATTTTCGCCGTCTTGTCTTTTTTAGAGTAACTTCCTTTATCCTTTCCTCCAGGTGCCAAACAGACAAACTCTTATGAAAGGTTCTTTTGCCCCTTGGCTCCTGTATCAAGAGGTTGGAGCAAAATGAAAACATAACCAGGGGAATGAAAGCGCAGGGAAGAAAAGAGGAAAAAAAAACATCCCGCAACGGAGAGAGAAAAGTGAAAAAAGACAGTTATAAAGCAGGTGACATTTATATTGATATAGAATGTGTTATTTTCCTCCTGTCGACTTGAATAGCAGCGAAGATGCATTCTTTCAAAACAAACTAACAAACACAATTACTCTGGAGCGATAACTCAAAACCACAGCAAAAACAGGACGAACGATGTAAATGTACAGATGTGCCGTCAGTCGGAGCGTTCGGATTGTTTGGATATCAAAGATGGCCACGCAACGACGGAGCCGCCGCCGACGTCTTACAGTTTTTGTGAGTTTTTTTTTTGTTTTGTTTTGCTTTCTGACTTTTTTATGATGCACTAAATAAGGTCAAGAGACACGTGGAGTTCTGCTCATTAGTCCTGACGGCTCGGCACAGGCGCACGGCGGCGTCACGAGCGAAAAGGACAACTGCTTCTGCTTCGTGTGGAGCAGCGGCTCTACTCCGAGCTCATCCGGTGCGACTGAGCTCCTGGTCAGAAACCCACCTCGGCCACCCTCTTTTAAGGAGACTGTAAATAGAAACATAGGTTCAGTGGGATTGTCACTGTCACTGGTATAAAGTAGTTTCAATATTATTGTTTATCGTTACATTCCTCTATTTCTATTTTTCATTTCTCATATTTTTTTTAAATATTTTTCTAATTTTCTCGTAACAGGCCTACATAGAACTCATCGATAACTTTATTCTTTACCAGTGCAAATGTGTATCTCAGTAAACAGGACATATGGAGAAACTAAAACAAAACTGAATGTATTTTAAAATTGGCTCTGTCCTACCTTTTTTTTTTTTTTTTTTTTTTGTAAATAAACAATTCTTAGTAAACTGCAATAAGGTACATTTTCCCACATTCACATATTTAATCACTTTTACACCATGACTTGACTCTCAAACATGTCAGCGTGGCATCAATTATAATCTAATTAGCTGCATTCTTTTTGTGAGAGAAAAGATCATGAGTTTAATTAAAATCTACATGGATTCATTTAGACATTGCAGGTCAAAAATAATTTAGGAGATATGAAATCAGATATTATGAAGATTGTAGGAGGTGAAATATGTAGATACTTCCCTTTAAGTATCATTAAAGGTCCTGTACACAATTATTTCCCACGTATTTGATCAGATGTGTCTGTGCAGTTCAGAGAATGCATGTAATTTTTTTTTTTTCATTTTATTATTATTATTGATTTTTTTATGTTTTTGTATAATATTTTTTAATTTTTTTGTAGTTTTTAATTTACTCATTTACTTACTATTTTATTTAATTTCATTTTATTTTATTATTTTATTTTATTTTATTGTATTATTTTATTTTATTATTTTATTTTATTATTTATTACTTTATTTTATTTTATTATTTTATTTTATTATTTTATTTTATTTTATTTTTTATTTTATTTTATTTTTGGGGTCTTCTGCATGGGAGGGTCAGCTTCTACGTTGTGTTAAGGTGATAACTTTTGTCATGATGCTTTTTTGTATAATATAAAAATCTTTAAAGTGTTAAAAAAGTGAGTTAATAGAGAATTTTGTAGTGTTTAAAAAAAATAAATAAATAAAAAAGGACAATTTAAGCCGCTCTTGAGGTCCAGATACATCCGCTGTCACTGTCTCCATGTTGTATAGTGTCAGATAATCAGGAAGTGCGTGGTAACATACTAGTCGTTGTTAGCTTTACTGTCACACCAAAATTCCGTGGTTTCCGAGAGTCGTGAAAAGCATTTATGAACTCATCACGGTGAATAATAATAATGATAATAATAATAATAATAGAAGAATACTTGGAATAATGTTCATGTCGAGAGCGCGGGATTCGAACCGTTAACCTTCAGATCTGTGGACAAACGTTGAGCTACTGTCGCCCAAGGACTGTCATTAGTTGTTTTCCAAGTTTTTTTTTTAGAGAACAATCCGGCACAGCGCGTTGAAGTTGGCGTTTATCCGCTTTAAATCCACGACGTATATTCAGATTTAGATCAGTAAACGTTTATTCGACCCCAGCAGCAGGCGATCGTTGGAGAATCGAATCGTTCAAACGTCGTCCAACACGGAGACTTAAACAACAAGTGTTTGGCTGAGATAGAAAGGTGATAAAGAGCCGAATCTGCAACTGAGTCTATTGGCGATTAACAATCCCATTCCCCTCTTTCTCCTTGGAGCGTCGGGCGGAGGAGTGTGTCTCGGAGCGCCATTGGTCACTGTCAGCCCACAGAGAGCGCAGGCTTCCAGCTAAAATCAGGCCGCCGCTCGATAAAATGGATTCCTATTGTTTGTGGCGGCCAGACAAACGACACAGAGGGACGGAGAAATGGCTTATCGATGCGAGACTAAAGGACGAGGCTGTGCGTGCGCGTGCGGGCGACAGGGGGCGCTCTTATCTCATCGCAGGGAACTCCCTAAAGTCGAATCCACCTGGCGACCTGGCGAAGACGATGACCAATTTAGAGCTGACATCGGAGGCCGGATTTAAACGTGCACTATGGGATTTTTTCCTGTGGACAGTTGTTTCCATGGAGATGTTGTTGGTCGCCTGGAGTTCCGTAGTGTGGCTTTAAATTTTAAGATTTTAAAAAGCTTTTTTTTTGTGTGGAAGGAAGGGAAGAATCTTGTTTTATCTTCTTGATTTTGTTATTGTGCAAATAAAATGATAATCACAAAAAGAAAACAAAAAGAACAAAAAGAACACAAGCAGGTGACGCCAAGAGGCTAAGTTGCAGTTGGTTAGATCTGTGGAGAAGCGAGCAAACTCAAAGTAAAAATGTTTGAGGTGTTTTGAGCGATAAATACACCTGCAACTGAATTAATGTGAGTTATGTTTAGTTTACAGCGTCTGAACGTGCATTGTGTCGTGCGTCCTGATTGGCTGTTGGACTGTAGACCATTGTGTCGTGCGTCCTGATTGGCTGTTGGACTGTAGACCATTGTGTCGTGCGTCCTGATTGGCTGTTGGACTGTAGACCATTGTCCATCAGTCTCCTCCGTGCCGTGTCTCCTGTACAGTACAGAATGTGTTCAGACAAATTTATGTAACCTTTGATTTATTTGACGTATTTTATTTTATGTATTAACATTTCTTTGGCTCATTAGTATTTTGTTTATTATTTTGTATTTATTTTATTAACAATGAATATTATTTATTATATTATGTTGGACACATTATTTTCTTTCTTCATAATAATATTGGTTCCTACTTATTGTTCCGGTACAGCACATTTGAGGAGCGCACACGAGCTGTAACTGTCCTGCTGTTGGTCGATTTAAGCAAAGAAGAAGCAAGAAAATACATCAAATTAAATCTAAATGTGACAAACCACAGCCTCAAGAGACAAGAACAAAATATTAGAGTCAAATTTACATAAACGTTGGATCTCAGTGTGACTCTGAAGTGCTGTACGTTTGCAATTTGTTTTCTCCCCGACAAAACCCACAATGTCGATGAAACGTTCTGCACCGACAAAGACGCCTACGAAGGTTTGAACTTTGAGAGAGTTTAAACGAGAGAGAAATGTGAGAAAATGTTAACGCCTGTGTGAGAAAAGTGTATAAAGTGTGTGGTGAGGGGTTTTACAGACAAAAACATAGAGAATAATGTAAAAAATAAAGCTGACAGTGCGATAAACGAGGGAACGCTTTACACCTTTAAAGAAGCGCAAAAAAAAGTCCATTATTTTCTCATTCTGTAAAGCACTTGTCTTGCGTTGCTTATTACTCAACGACCCAAAACTCCAACGAACCGGGACTGTTCTGTTTTATTTACGGGTTTTTCTGTTCCCTCCGAGCTCCGTTTTCATCCATTGTTCCACCGTTATCTCGTCTTATGACAAACTGTAACGTGTCTCGAGTAAACAAAGCGCAACCCTGAGGCACCACGCTGAATAAAACATGTCAACTCAAACACTTTATCATCTATTTAAGTGCGTTTGTAATTCCGCGCTAATTTGTACGTCTGATCTGCTGCGCGGCGTCGTCTTCTGTTTGTTTTCTTCTGTACGGTTTGCGAAGTGGCGTCACGAACACGCCTCAAATTCAAGGTCATATTATGCTTAATGACACGGTACGAACGGTAATATCAGTGTGTTTTTGTAAGAATATTCCAACTTTGTCGTTAATAGATGAAATTTCAAATCCTTTATGAAGTCCGCGGCTCCACGGGGCATTCTCAGCGGCGTATAAATCATTCCTCATTGTAATTAAATTTCATACAGTGTGATTAAAAAGGAGTGGGGCTAATGTTTTATCATCCATGTCATTGTTATAGTTTCCTCCCTCGGCGCCATAGGACAGCTCACATATAGCACCGCCATCGACATCTATAATTAAAACAGCCGCAGAAATACCACCCAAAGTCCAACAATCCAACAGTCGTTATGTAATTCACCAGAGCTCGAAACGTCTAAAATTATCTCAAAACTTTCATGAAGGCAGGAGTTTTTAGCAGATCTTAAAATAGGACAGATACAATAAACGAGCGAGCGCTTGTGTTTTTTAAATATATGTTTAAAGGGACGTGTTATGTAAAACCGACTTTTATGAGATTTTAACCGTGTTATAACGACGCCATCTCATCATTAATGCACTCCTGGTTTTGACTGATTCATGCATTAGCACACATCTTTTTTTTTTAAATCAAATTTTTATTCAAGTATTGTTCTGAACTGCAGCTGTACAGATTAAAATCCAATTATATTTTTCCCCCCGATGGGCATATACACAGAATAGAAAAATAAGATAGTAATATTAATAATAATAAATACACAATAAATACAAAATAAACATATAGAAATAATACAATGTAAATAATAATAATAATAATAATAATAATAATAATAATAATAATAATAATAAAATAGTACATAATATTTTAATAATATAAAAAAATAAAATAATCAAAATTGTCCCACATCTGAGGCTTGAGAGCTAAAAAAAAAAAAGAAAAAAAAGTGATGTTTTCAACTACTCCCATCTTCCCCCACTTTCTGCTTATTTGTGATTATACTGTATTTTCTGGACTATACGTCGCTCTGGAGTATCAGCCGCACCAGCCAAAAAAAATCATAATAATGAAGAAAAAAACATATAAGTCGCATTTTTGGGGGAAATTTATTTTACAAAATCCGAGACCAAGAACAGACATTTTATCTTTAAAGTCAAGTTGTAATAATAATAATAAAATGTGGACCAACAGGCTGAATATCAGTACATCACGCTAACGTAACACATTTATATTTATTCAGCTCCATGAAGCACAGACAGAACTGAACACGTGTCTGGTTTGTTAACGTAAGATATTAACAGTTAATCAGATAAATAAAGCAGAAAAAACAACAAGTTTACTCTGGATCTCACTCCAAATCAATAAATCCATTGAATTCTTCATCCTCGGTGTCGCTTCTGAACAAATCCACCAACTCCAGAGGAAGATGAAGCGTTCAGTGTTTGTCTTTGTCTTTTAAATGAGTGTAATGTTGATATTTTAAATGTTGAGTGGTTCAGGAGGAGTAGATACTGGTCCAAGTCTAGAGCCCCTCGCACGACTGTCACTGTGACAAGAACCAACATGTGACATTATAGATTTGAATCATTTCACATATAAGTCACATCTGAGTATAAGTCGCACCAACGACAAACTGTGGAAAAAGTCACACTTATCGTCCGGAAAATACAATAATTCAGATTCTGGGTCATAATTGTAGAGCTAAAAATGTCATGGATCCAGTTTTCAATGATATAAACACTGGTAAATAAAAATAAACCGCTTGTTACTGTGAAACTTCGATATAAATAAATCAGTTTTGCAGCTTTGAACAAATTGTAAATGGACTTGTTTCTCTTCTTAAACTATTTTAGATCAACATTGTGGTTTACAACAACAAAATCTAAAATAAAGATGTAGATTTATAGTTTCATACAAGTATAATATGTCATTTTTTATATATTTAATCTGTTCAGAGCTCACAGAAAAACTCCAAAAATGACATTTCTAAAAGTGAGTATTAAAAATCCTGTAGTTTTACCCTACAGTAAGTTCTCCAAATGTTCTCTTTGCTCCAGAGACATATTGAACTCACCATTAGCCTCTTCTTTCTGCGAGAAGGTCAAAGCGGCGCCTGCAGAAGCGCGAGGACAGACAGGCAGACGCTGACAGACCCGGACGGACGGCGGAGGCTCCACTGAAGGCTCGCCCATGAGGAGACGCTATAAATGGCTCTCTTAATTAAAGTCCCCCAGACCAACATATCGCCCCGAGTCTTTCCAGTGACTCTCATCCAACTAATATGGTTTTTATAAGGGTCGTCAGCGGAGATGGGAGGAGCGGGCGGAATGAAAGACAAGCACGAGAGCGAAGTGATGGCCAAGATGGGTTTAAATACAGTACATCAGCGGAGTTTAATTTTAAATATAATGGGCTAATAAACGTGATACATGGGGACTTTACTGCCGTCTTGTCACTCATGAGTTGTGAATGAGAATGAATGATGTCACCGCAGATTTATTTGACTTTTACGGTCGCGCTAAGTAAAAATGTACTGCCACAAGTTCAGCGAAATGAGTGAAGTGTCCGAGGTCTTTCTCCGACGGCTTTTTGAGCGAATCAAAACAGTTCAGTAGAAAAGACGAGAGACTTTTTACTGCGACTTTTCACTTCGACAGATCTGGGAGACGTTACACCAGCAAAAGTAGTGTGTTTTTTATGGTTTTGTTGAGTGTATTTCACAGTTTTACGTGGTCCTGAACCTTCAAGTCCGACATCGAGCAGCTGCAACAGTAAAGGTGCATTATGTAACTTTACTAGTGGAGGGGACTGTACTAGGCCTGTTCGATAATACACTTCCAACGATATACTGCTGAAGAAAAGACAGACGCAGGATTATCTCAAAAAAATATTCTAAATGTACAATATCGTTAATGAAGGAAAGGCAAGTTTATTTGTGCAGCACGATTCCTGTAATTTAAAGTGTTTTACAGAAGAACAAAGACATTAAAACCACAATATAACAAATTGAAATATAAATAAAGTGCAGAATAAACCCCTTTCAGTCATATGCAGCTAAACAGAACCGCGTGGAGAGTTTAAACATTGTCAAAGTCGAGGCCCGTCTCACATCTTCAGGGAGAATGTTCCAATAAAAATGAGCTGGAGATAATAAATGTAACACTTTACGAGTTATAGAAGTGATTTATTCAACTTTCTGGAGCTCAAATCTGTTCATAGAAGAGAAAAAATATGGTAAAAAAGAAAGTAATGACCAAAACTTCCTTTAGAGACAGGGCGAGGAGCTCAGTCACACGGGAGGAGCTCGGAGTAGAGACACTGCTCCTACACGAGGAGAGAAGCAGCTGAGGCTCAGGCGTCTGCTCAGGACGCCTCTCCAGGGACGTGTCCCATCGGGAGGAGCCCCCAGGGAAGACCAAGGACACACTGGAGGACCATGTCTCTGGTCTGGGGACACCTTGGGGTCCCAGGAGGAGCTGGAGGACGTGTCTGGGGTGAGGGAAGTCTGGGAGTCTCTGACCTAATGAAAAAGTTCACACAGATTAACACGGGCTCCCTCGTCGTGGATTGACATAAAGCCATAAAATAATTATCAGGACGTGTATAAAGTCCACCGCCTGCTGGTCTCCACTGAGTAGCTTCAGCTGGAATGTGTCCCACTATGGCATTACACGTTTCTATAGCAGCAGGTGATTCCATAACAAGCTACCAGTCAGACCCATGGAGAGGCGATCCCACTCACAGCAGGAATACATGTTTTTAAGGTGTTTTTGAGCAATAAAAACACATATGACTGGATAAAGTCATACTGTGGAACATTCCAAACATGGCAATAATCTCTATGGCGACAAGAAGGTAGAAGATCACCATCAGAAAAGTTTAGCGATGTGACGAACGAGTCGGCTCTTTTGAACGATTCTTTAACATGAACAATTGGAACCAGATTTAAGTTTTTAAAAGAACCTTTTGTATTTTTTTTTTTTTTTTTTAGTTTTGATGATTTTTTTTACACAGATTAACACAGAAACAACACAAAAGCAGAGCAGGCGACGCGCAGATTTGTGCACAAAAAAAACCCACATTTGATAACATAATAATGGTTAGTTTAAATTATTATTATTGTAGTGCAACATTTTATTTAAAATTTCTTATTTCCAAACGGTAAACTCTCTCCATTCTCAGTTTGAAACATTTTAAACACTTTGGTCGTTTCTCTCTGTGATTAGTTTGTGGATAAAATCAGTAAATAAATAGCAGAAGAGCCGGCGTTTTGTTTTGAACGGCTCTTCCAAAAGATTCAGATCCCACAAAGGAGCCGAAAGTCCCGTCACGTGAAAAGTTACGTGTCATAGTTCGTATAATAAAAGTGTTCACTGCGTCACTGGTGATAAACGTTTACCATAACAGATAAAACGCTCCATTATGAACCTGAATAAAGTCTTCCACTGGGATTTTGTCATTGGTGACGGGCGTCGATGTGAGACAGGGCTCAGAGGGAGGAGAGAGACGGCCTGTCAGACGCAGACGGGCCATTGTCACCGCTAATAAACCGTGGCAGCCTCGTGACTAATTAGCCGTCATCATTTCGCTCATCGGGGGCTTTGAGAAATGTTTGAAAATCTGGCCCCGGTCACCCTCCGCTCTGCCGGGAGGAATGTGACAGTGAAGCGAACGACTCTGGCATCTCAACGTTTTTTTTCGGAGGACGTTTGGACCGTCTTTGGCGCCGTCGTCCCTCCGCTGACCTTCGTTGGGAATGAGCTGTTTGTACTTGTGGGTATTTTTCCCAAATCACCACCCTAAAGCGGCGTGTTAGTCAGTGGGTGCGTCAGAAGGAGAAAAAAAAAACACGCCATAAATCCTGAGACGTAATGAAGTGCGTGTGTCTCACTGCCGCAAAAATCAACATATTTCCACTGATTGTTTACAGATAGTTACGCTCCATAAATTTCAGCCATTTTGCAACCGAATGTATTTGACAACTCAGCTATGAAATACAGTTTACACATGGATATAAATAATAACGGCGCGCTCTCGCTTGTTTCGATGCAAATAATAGAGCTGATGTTCTGTCTCGTAGAAAATCCACGCAAAAATTAAAGAGTTAAAATGTCTGTATGATGTGTTTGTCCTGAGTAAAAAGAAAGGGACAAGAAAGACACAGCGAAAATAACCCGCAACAGGCGAAATCTGCAACGTATCAGCTTTATTTTTACATTATTCTCTCTGTTTTTGTCTGTAAAACCCCTCACCACACACTTTATACACTTTTCTCACACAGGCGTTAACATTTTCTCACATTTCTCTCTCGTTTAAACTCTCTCAAAGTTCAAACCTTCGTAGGCGTCTTTGTCGGTGCAGAACGTTTCATCGACATTGTGGGTTTTGTCGGGGAGAAAACAAATCGCAAACTTACAGCACTTCAGAGTCACACTGAGATCCAACGTTTATGTAAATTTGTCTGAACACATTCTGTACTGGACAGGAGACACGGCACGGAGGAGACTGATGGACAATGGTCTACAGTCCAACAGCCAATCAGGACGCAGGACACGATGCAAGTTCATACACTGAAAAAAAGCATGTAAAATCGCAGTTAAAAAATCCGCAAAAAAGCGAGACCGCAGTATAGTGAGGTTCAACTGTACTCAGTGGATTCCAAAGTTTTTTTATTTATTTATTTATTTATTTTTACCTAATTTAATCCACCTATGTGCGCCGTTAGCCACACGTAGCACGTCCAGACAGCACTCGTTTCTTTCCCTGTTCGCCGCAGCAGAGCCTCATCACTGTTTGCATCTTTTACTTCGGTAATGTCCCGTATCTTTGTTTGACGCGTGATCGTTTTGTCGAGTCGTGCGTATCTGATTTGTCTCAATAAACCGTGACACTCTGTGCTTTTCTTGAGGAGGAGACATTTCGTAGAGCCTCAGTCAAAAGGACGACTCTTTAATCAACATAAAGTCTCGTTTATGATCCTGGGCACAACAGAACAAATCTCATTAATAAATCTTCAGTTGCTTTTGGAATAAAACTGTAAAACTGTAGAGATTTTATGGACAAACTGTATAAATAATATGTGAAAAATGAGATGGGTCCAAGTGTGGGTCAAAGCCAAAGGGCAAACACTGCAAATACAAAAAAACTGAAGTAAAATGAAGACCATTAGAATATAACAGAATACTTTGTTAAATCCCAAAAGCAGCCTACTGTACGTCTTTTCATTTGACACCTTTCTCTTTTGTTCCTTGAGAAACATTTCTTCCGTGACTTGGATATTACTCCCCTGGAACCCGCCCATATGACAAATTTGATTTGGAGATTCAATTTAGGATCTTGTCTTCGCATCAATCATGGTTAAAGAATAGTTTCAGTGCCGCTGATACAAGTATAAATCAGGCCAAGCCGTTGTTGAGTAAATTCTCCTGTTTACTCCGATTGTGGTTTTTCGCCGTTTCTGCAATATTTGACTCGTGCTCGGGGACTCGAACACATCTCCGCTTGTTATTATTATACCCCGGTGTTCTATATTTAAGTTAACCTGTGCCTGGAGCGAGACATCATGTAATTAAACTCGCAGGTGAGGCGCCGTTGTGCAAACCGAGCAAGTCTTGTGTCTAATTAAAATATGGAGTTTCCCAATTAAAGAGGAACAAGCTGCCAGTCTCTCCAGCTCACACCTGACACAATGCTTATCCAGATATATGGCTTCATTTGGATTATTAGATTGCGAGTAACAGTGGGTTCATCGGAAATGCATTTAGGGATCGTGTAAGTTGGCTGGAAAACATATTACATTTGAATTAATATGAATGAAAGACGTGACAAATCCCCGCAGCCGAGCTTAATCAGTGTTTATTGCAGTCCCCAGTAAAAGACTTAACATAAGGAGTGTGATAATGTACTTTGGGTATGTGCTGGAACTAATAGGATTTGTATTACACTCCAATGTCTCTGTGGTAATGTGGGTTTTGTCTATATTTAAAAAACGAGAAAGCAACATGTGACTTTAAACTTTACCTGCACCAACACGGTCCATCTGCTTTTATTTCCTCTGAAGATTTTGTCGGGTTTTTTTTTTTTACATTGACTAAGTTCTTCCCTCTATTTCCTTCTCTAATGGTCAAATTTACGTGCAGTGGCTTTATTTTCTTCTTTGTTGGTCAAACCTACATGCAGTGGGCTTCTTTTATGGTCAAACTGTTGCTCCATTTCCTTCTTTGTTGGTCAAAGTTACGTGCAGTGGCTTTATTTTCTTCTTTGTTGGTCAAACCTACCTGCAGTGGGCTTCTTTTATGGTCAAACTGTTGCTCCATTTCCTTCTTTGTTGGTCAAAGTTACGTGCAGTGGCTCTATTTCCTTCTTTGTTGGTCAAAGTTATGTGCAGTGGCTCTATTTCCTTCTTTGTTGGTCAAATTTACGTGCAGTGGCTCTATTTCCTTCTTTGTTGGTCAAACCTACCTGCAGTGGGCTTCTTTTATGGTCAAACTGTGGCTCCATTTCCTTCTTTTATAGTCAAACTTAGGTGCAATGGCTCTATTTCCTTCTCTGATGGTCAAATTTACGTGCAGTGGCTTTATTTTCTTCTTTGTTGGTCAAACCTACGTGCAGTGGGCTTCTTTTATGGTCAAACTGTGGCTCCATTTCCTTCTTTGTTGGTCAAATTTACGTGCAGTGGCTTTATTTTCTTCTTTGTTGGTCAAACCTACGTGCAGTGGGCTTCTTTTATGGTCAAACTGTGGCTCTATTTCCTTCTTTGTTGGTCAAATTTACGTGCAGTGGCTTTATTTTCTTCTTTGTTGGTCAAACCTACGTGCACTGGGCTTCTTTTATGGTCAAACTGTGGCTCTATTTCCTTCTTTGTTGGTCAAAGTTACGTGCAGTGGCTCTATTTCCTTCTTTGATGCATTTCTTCATGTGTTTTCCATGATGAGGCTGAGCGCTTGATGTGCAAAATGACTAGTGTATTCTTCAGCGCATAATCTTTCTCCCCCTAGTGGCCGTGGGGCGCTCCAGTAAAAATCTATAAATTAGCTGCTCCGTTGTTTAAGCCGCAGGGTTCAAAGCGTGGGACAAAAGTAGGGGCTTATAATCTGAAATGTATGATATAATTAGCTGCTACACTCCTGTTGTATTCTCACATGTCACCACTAGATGCTGTCGGTGTTACTGCTGTCTGAAGAAGAAGACCAGAGCGGCAGGCATCTCTGCTGGTCAAAAAATAAATCAAATACATTGGCAGATTGTAGCTTTTATTTAAAAAAAAAGTGTGAGATTTAGCAACATTTACACAACATCACACAAGTTTAAAAACACTTGTCCTGGATTTTTAAAATGTAAAAAACAGAACCTCTATCCTCTAACATCTTCTTTTCTTTTCTCCACGACGCCGTCACATCATCCGTGCAGCTTTAAAGCCAACGAGAACAAAGCTCTGGCGAAGATCACACTGACGCCTCTCAACAGATTTGACTTTTATCCTTTTCTGTTTAATGTAAATGATAAATATATAGATCCTGAAGGTGACGCGGCATTAGCTTAGCCTCGTGCTGTTTGAGGGTTTGTACTTTACTCTCCTTCTTGATCCCACGCCACCTTTTTACTCATAAAAACGCTACAGGCTCCTGGTACTCAGAGGTAGTACTCTCCGTAGTACTGTTCGCTATAAGAGCTTACCTCGTATTTGTCTCTTCCCTCATGATTATTGTTCTATTCACTGGGCCCAAATGTTCCTTATCTTCATGAGCATCTCCATCCCACTCATTTTCCCCATTAGGATCCTGAAGCCTCCTCCTGCTCCCACTTCGAGCTCGCTGGTGCGCCGCTTTTGCGTTCCCCAGACTGTGATTGGCAACAGGCAGACGCGGAGCAGCTGTTGCCGAGTGGATGGATGGCGTCTTCTTCTTTTTGCACGCTCAGCCCGGACCCCCGTGTGCGGCGCTGCCTGTCGCTACATCAGCTGCACACGTCTGCAGTCCTGTAGGAAGAACAAGCCTCAGCGGGCGGCCATCTTGAACCTCGAGGATCCAGTAACAAGACTCAGTCAACGCTCTGCCGCACGTTTTTCTTTGTGTTCGTTATTCTTTTGTTTTTATCATACAATTTCATCTGATTAAGAAAACGCCCACATACTGTCTCACTCTTGATTCACTTTTATTCTCTGACAACAGCCCCATCCCCTCCCCTTTTATAAGTTAAGGGACCGCCCCCTTAAAATTAATCAACCAATCACAACAAGGAAAAACATATATTTACAATCAGACCCCAGTACACGTGCAAAATTGTGCATAATTCACTTTACATCAGTGTTTTGTGAGTCAAAACGCACAGACGCCAACTACAAAAATCTAAATTCACACCATAAATTTGACATTTTTTAACAAAATAAGTGACGCCTCCAACAAATTCACATAAACCTCTCACTGACGTCAGAAGAAGAGCAAAGAAATGTGCGCTCTTCATCACAGCATCACATTAAACAATAGTTCGTCATTTAAACCTTTTGGGCTGAGAGTTTGTAAAGTAAAAATCCAACAGGCTTCACGTCTTTTTAACGCACGATCGTGGTACCTGGTCGATCCTGCAGAAACAAAGTGAAGACACGTCACGATTAAGATGAGCAGCAACAGAAGAGTCCGGGCCTTGGCGTCTTATTTCGCTTTTGTGTTCATTTATGCGGGTTTCGCGTTTTTGTGTAGTTTTTAATCACATTTGCAACAGCTGCACCCCCTGCTACCCTTGACTGTCGACATTCCACTTTTATGACTTTGAACCTTGAAAACTTTGTAAATTCGACTTAAATCTGAGCCTGAGAAACTTGATTTTTTGTTTTTTAGTCTTGTACTCGCAGAGCCACCTTTCGTTTGTTTTGTTTGTAGTGTCACTTTAATTTTTATGGTTATTGTTCCCTCATTTATCACATTAAAAAAGAGCGACTTATTATTTCATGTTACTTCCTTTCTCCCTTGGAAAACGGTTTGGGGAGTTTCTTTCCAGTAGAAGGAAGAACAAGTCACAGTGGGCGGCCATTTTGAACCTCGTACTGTACATTTTTCTTTGTTTTCATCATTTTTTGGGTTTTATTACACCATTTGACTCGTTTTAAGCATAAACACGTCTTATTTTGACATATTTTAACATATTTTCCCTTTGAATCACACATTTTTACTGACTAAATAGGAGTAAGCTGTAGATTTTGTCGTTGGGAGGTATGAGTGAACATCATCTGTGTTGGGTGGATCCGACTTTGGTTCTCTATATACAGCACCAAAGTAATTACACACACAAATGCACACATAATCAGCCAGGGAGTGGAACACGGATCCTCGTTAGGCTGCGGCAAATTACAAAGACACACATGTCACTGTTGGGTTTACCTCAGCGGTTTGGACAAAGCACCGACAAAAGGACGAGATACAAGAGAAATCAGAAAATGGTTTGTAAAGATGAGCTACAGGACAGTTAGGACCTAATGTTATGACAGGGTGGACTTGTCTTCTGTCCTCAAGGTGTCAAGATGTCCTCAAGATGTCCTCAAGATGTCAAGATGTCCTCAAGACGTCCTCACACTCGAGTCCTGAGTTTTTATCACGCTGCACATCCAAAAATGTCCGTTCACTGTTAAATATCTGCGTGATTTTGTGATTATGTTGAGTATTTATTCCGTGAAAAGTAATATTCCCCTTTAAAAGACTTACCCAAAGTCCAATTGCAGCCCGTGTACAAATTTCCACTGTCCCGCAGCCTCTGGAATAAAAATAACGATGTGTGGCCTGTTGCACTGTTGACCAATGAAAATACACATGTACAAGCGATATTATATTTCTCGCTGACTAGATAAAGAAAGTTTAAAGAAATCAAACATTTGCTAAGAAAACGCTGAGTTCGTTTGATTCTCGGTTATGAACTTTAATAATCAAAACCACAGATTAATTGTTCACTTTTTCATATTTATAATCTGTGTGTGATTGATTTTGTTTTTAAAAGGTGAAAGCCATTTGCAATAAAAGGTAAAACATAATTAAATAGTTCATGTGCATTTAATATTAATCAGGGCGAATGTGCAAAAAGTTTGGACACCTCTGACCTATAAAAAGTCTAGATTACTTGATAGTTTTGGTTTTGCAAGTTCGTTAATTGTCTTTTATTGAAAGACGAGCGTGGGAACACAACAGTTTTTCATTTTTTGGCTCAAGAAAAAGATGGAGTTTCAACACGGTCTCGTCAAATCTAAATGTTTTGAATTTAAAGCCACTAAAACGAAGGCGTATTTCATTTGACGTCGATGTTTTTACTGCGCTAAAAAAACTCAAAAACGACCTGGAAATCATACTGCGTCGGATAATATCTTCATTTGTTTGACATTAACGTCTAATTCTTTATGAAATACGTGACAAAAATGGTCTGACCGTTGTATTTATTTGGAGCCACGCGGGTGACGTGACCAAAAAAGTTGCCCAGTGTTGCTTTAAATAAATCCCAAAATGTTTTCAGAGGTGAAATATGGTGTTGATGTGACTTTTTCCTTCCAAAAAGTTGAGAGCAGCTCATGCAGCCTCCTGGTATTTGCTCTGGGCGTCTGTCCATCTCACCATCTGCGCTCGTTTCAACTCATCTTTTATTTGTTACAACGGAAATGTCCAAAAGGCGAGCGGAGGGTGGTCCAACAGCCACATCGACGTTACTCCAGACCTAATATCAAATCTTTAAGTATTGGATTTTTTTTTACCTAACCTCAGCCTTCTTTCTGACCGTGACCTTTGTGTTTTTGACATTTATCTAAAAAAGATCCGACTGATGTGATCCGTCTGATTGACTGAGGAGATTCTCAATTATCCAAGTCACGACGAAAAGAAGAATATGACCTTTTATAACCTTTACTTCTGTAATAAACGGTTGAATTACCCCGAAGAACACAAACGCAGAGTCATTTTATTATTGTTTACACGAAATCCGTTCATTTTGTAGAACAGTTGAAACAGGAAGTGCAGGTGTAAAGTGTGAACGGCGCCTCCCCCAGGACAAAACTGTGTCTGAGTAAAACACAATTAACAAAAGATAAAAGTAACGGCCATCAGCTCTTCAGAATCTCTCAAAAACAGTGTGAAAAGAGCAAATGAACATGTGGCACAGACTGTGGTGTTACGTAAGAACTGTCTGTGTTTGTCCCGCCGCTCGGGGAATCCTTGGACTTGTTCCGTCTCCACTGCGGCGCGGGTCACTCAAAGGTCACTCTCATCACCGCTCACAATAAAGTCTGCTTTTCATTTGCGGTGTCAGGTTCTATGGAGCACACGGCGCTCAACACTCGCAATTAGCTATTTAGGATTATTATTGTCCACACAATTAAAACAATCAGCTCAAAGCGGGACATCAGATCTAATCACTTTCTGTTTCACTCGGAACCGTTTTGTCAAATGTGTTTGTGATGCACTTCAGCCTCGAATTAAGATCAACCAGTTCAACGACTGCGAGTTCAGCATCGTCATGTGTATATCAACATAATATTAAGGGTTTTTTTTAACAATTTTACAGCAGTTTTAAAGCTTTAAGTGATAAAAACTAAACTTCCTCGAGGTCAGTAGTCTGGAGCTCGTAGAAAAGTTTGACATTGAATTCGTTGGTGAACATAATGATAGAATCTCGTTTATTGATCGTTGAATCGTTCATTTACAATTCGACACATGGAAACCAAAAGGTATTTCACTAATTCACTTCCAAACTGTCGTAGAAATCTGAATTACAAGATGCTAGACGCTCATTTGTTCATTTTCAAAGCAGAAGTTTGAGGCGTTGAGGGACTTTGAAAGACTCGGGCTGTAAAACGAGCCGCTGCGTAACAAAGCTATATCCATAGTTCTGTGTGCTGTAGATCATCAGAATTACCCACACCAGCAGATGTAGCTATAAATGTGATCGTTATCATAGTTTGACAAGATGTTCTGCCAGCTGTTGATGAAACTACATCCAATGCTTTTGTAAAAAACGCACATTTGTTGGGCGTATTCACGATAACACCAGGCAGCGACATTTCATTTATCTCCACTGATGCATTTGTGTTTGTGTCAACTCGAGCACAAATGATGTTGAATTAAAGCAACGATCAATATAACTGTGGATAACACTTTAGCATAACGACAAACACTCAATTATTGATGTAAATATGTACAGATTTAAAAATAAAGATTCAGGCTGAGGCTTAATTAATAACCTGAACTCGTAAACCCTTAATCCAGGAGCTAATAAAACTGAATCTTAATAAAACAACTGTTCATTATTACTTCAGTGTATCTTCATGCTTCATTACAGCTAGTTAAGGTGTATTTATGTGGTATTATTTGGTATTTAAATGGGGAATTTCGGGACAAACCAACCAAAGTAAATGCAGTTTGAGTTTGTTATAATTTCGTGGTGAAACTGCAGCTTTTTCTCCAGCGTTACTCAGATTTAACTGTGTTTTTTTGGTTGTTTTTGTGCTAGTGCGATAAATAATGAGGCAGAACATCTTTGTAAAGTAGCCTCCCTTTATCAAAGAAGGATGTATTAATTATTAAGAGAGTCAAGTACGAGAAAGCCCTAAAAATACACAGGTCCGCAGGGAAACGAGACAGTCTGTTCCATTAGCATTTGTTGAGTTTGGTGGCTAACGCTAACTCAGCCATGGAAAACGTACGGAGCGACATATGGAACGGTAACGGGTCTGTGCTTTTTTTCCCTGAATTCTAAAGTGTCGCGCTCTCGCCTCGCCGTCTCTCTGAACGTATACATCCAATAAAAAAACATTACCGCGTTCCATTGTGCCGCTTTAACCGTTTATCGTCTATTTGCGCACGCTGTGTAAGACTGTTTGTTTACACGGGGTTGCAATTTGGCGCTTAAGACCCCCCGACTCCGACCATCAGCTCTGCGAAGCTCGTGTTTACCCATAAATACTCTTGTGCTGTGAGGCAGAATGTACAAACAAATACACAAATGAGAAGAAACGGCTGGATGACACACTGCGAGGATGAGAAAATATCAGCCGTACGTAGAAGAAAAGAGCAAATCTACGGTTCTGCGGTTAATGCTGTACATCTGTGTGTGTGTGTGTTGATCTGCACTCATTTCTACATGTTACACTGTTATTTGTCCCGTTAAATGTCTCACACTTCTGGGAAAAACAGGTTTAGAGTTTAGACTGAAGGAGAAGGAGGCAATTAGCTCCTTTTTTACACAAACAACACGGCTATTTGTAGAGAAGTCATTATTTAGACCACTCAATGTGTGGAGTAAGCTAAATTAATTATAAAAATAACTATAGGATTCGCTTGGGTTTCAGAAAACACATTCAATACTTTACAATGATGCGACTCTGGGCCTCGATGAATCTTCCTGAATTCAGATGGGAAAGACACACACGGTCCATCCTTATCTAAACACACAGAGCTGCTTTAGGAAAAAACAATGGAAAAATGAACCGGGGCTGAAAAACACGGGCGATTTCTGCAGAATCAATGAGCGAAGAGCCAAACTCTGTTAATGTGAGAGAAGAAAGAGGCAAGTTTTGTTCAAAAATGATGCAACCAGTGAGATCTTTCATGTCACGTCCATCGCTCAGAGTCGCGTTTGAGTCTGGATCACGACGGAATACGACGTCCCGCTTTGTAAAAACGTACGGAAAAATATCAGTATGGACTTTTCTGTGGATCAACAAACCAAACTCAACAAAAAAAAAAAAACATCCAAACTCAAACGTAAAGAAAACTCTCACAGATGAGTGACGTGCGTGGAGACCTGCTCTAAACGCAAACAGGTGCACTGGAAATAAACGTCACATTTCATGGGATCAGGGGTCAAAGTTCAGCCACACAGTGAAGGTGAGAACTGCCTCTGGAGCGACAGCTGAGAGGCATAAAAGACGCGGCGCCTCGCAAATCATAATGTTATTTCACTGTAAGATTCCAAAGCTGCAATTTTACACTTATTTTCCCACAAAAAATATAAAAAATAATGTACAGTAAATGTATCCAGGACATAATAGAGTCACGTATGAACCTTTTTGCTGATGCTCAGATAAAAAGTGGGAAAATAAACTTGAATAAAAACAAATCTGAACGTCTGGTCTCTTGTTTCTGAACGGTTTCCTTTGGCCGCTCTGGTTTTACTCATCACCTCGACATTGTCCCTGCAGGTTCAGAATCGACACCAAATAGAGAACTCATTTTATAACTTCACCTTTAAGGCGCTGGACCTGATTTTTACTGTCTTAAAAATGTGAAAAAAAAAACAGAACGAGCTCAGTTTAAAAGGTTTGCCGCGGTCCAGAGTTTCATGGTCTCACTAACGCGTACTTCCTGATTATTCAATGATAAAACGCTTTATAAACGACATATTCTGACGTCGGGAACTGCTTACATGATGCAAATTTAGCTGAAATCCATGTGAAAAAACGAGTAAAGGGCCGTCAATTTACCTCAACAACGTGGTATTTGTTCACGTCGAAGGGAAGAACGAAGAACATAGACCCCCAGCAGTTTACCAAAGTAGAAACGTAACTGGACACAACTACTATCCTTATCGTTACTGGAGAGGTGAAGACTCCAACAGGCCTGTGACCAATGAAAACGGAGAGAACGAGGACACAAAAAGACCACCCTCAAATACGCAGACGTACTCACGGGCGGTATACTTCAGGACCACCAAGGACTAAGCAGCTGGACGCTACAGGGAGACGCCGGCGTTGACACCGCTCTGCTCAAAAAGACACAAAAAGACCTCACTCTTTGGTACAACCTCAGCAATAAATACAGTAAAGGTTTATACCGACGTGAAAAGTGTTCGTCTGCTGTAAAACGTCATGAAGATTCAAAAGAAAATGCAGGAAATATTACAATTAGCTGTTTTTTTAGCACACTGTCAGAAAGAGGGTCATGTTTTGCCGCACAAAGGAGTGTGGAATCATCAGCCGTGGAAGAAGAACTTTGATACTTGAGTAAAAGTAGAGATACCGGAATAGGGTGGGATAGTTTCAGCTGCTTCCAGTTTCAGTCTCGTTAGCGCCTCCTTCCTTCAGATATAAGGCAGTGTCCAGCAGGAATCTGACCAGAACTTGGACGAGCAGCCGAACGTCTTCACTGATTTACAGATTTAAACTTCGTCTTTTGCTATAGAGATACCAGAGCAAAAAATACACAAGCAAAAGGTCAAAGTATCACATGAAAATAAGTATTAAATCACCTGTTTAGAAATGTGCTTGAAGAGTAAAAAGTAAAAGTATTTCATGCAGATTTTGAGGTCTTAAAAGGCTTTAAATGTTTTGTCCATTAACCCACGAGTTGGCGCTTGTGATTTCCGCTCCCACAAATAAATACTGTGTGTTTTTGAGCAAGACACTTAACCCTAACCCCCCGTCTGTTGTGAGTTTATTACAAACAAGAGGATTTGAAGGCTGGTCAGAGGAGCGGGTCGTAGGATTGGAGGCGAAGGTGCAAGGTGGGACCAAGAAACACCAATTGAGTACGACGACCACAAAAACAGACGGAGCCGAGTAGAACTGTACCACAGAGGACACACTGATGATCTGGCGGAGTGTGAAGGATCCTCACTCCCTGCTCCCGAGGTGGAGGCTTGATTACTGATCGGCTGCAGGTGTGTAGCGGGTGGAGCCAGAATCTCCGCTCGGCTCCAGGTGCAGACACAGAACAGAGGGGATAAGACGGCGCAGAAACACAGGAACAGAGTGGGATCTTCACACGTACAACTGGGGTCTGAATGGGTGTTTCCTTAAAGGTGTAAGTAAAGGTGGAAAAGCGCGTGACCATTTATCATTTGTATGTATATTTTTGTATTTATATATTTCTGTTTGCTTAAATTACGAACTTGCTAAAACAAACTCCTCAGCCTTTTCAGCAGGTCTCAAACTTTAATAAAAAATACTTGTTAAAAATGTAGTGGTGTTGAAAGTACAGATCCTTCTCTCAAACGTAGTGAAGTAAAAGTAAAAAAAACCTCACTGGATCTACCCCAGACGCATCCTTCTCCTCTCACAATTAGACCTCACCTTGTATTTCCCACTTTGAGTCCCAGCGTCGGCCATAACGCTCAGAGTGAACCTTAAACAAAATGCGCTCTGTCGTTCTCGTTCTCCGATCCTCTTATACTGGTACATCTTTATTACTTTAACAATAGCATTACTCTAAAAGGAAAGGGGTATCTCCAGTTGTTATTGCTCAATAAATGGCAAATCAACTAGCATTCACTTTTCCATTTGCTCGGGTCCGCGCTTGTCTCAGTTAATCTGGGCGGAGATAAAAGAGGAGAAAATTGGGTTGAGGAAACGGCAAATTAAAGCTTTATGTATTGAAACTTTCAGATGTGCGAGTCACAATAGATATTTAAGGAATGTTCCAGATTGTGTTGTTGCTCTGTTGTTATAGGCTCGGGATTTACAGGGTCTTAAAAGGTTTTAGGTAAATGTAATAAAATAAATAGTCTTGACAGTGGATTTGTTGCCTGTGTAAGTGTCTATGTAAGTTTATGTCGGTGGGGGCTTCTAGTCATTTGCTTTCAGGCAGTCAGGAGCAGTAAAATAAACGCAGCATATTGCAGGGCCTTTAGCAGTAAATATGTGCGCTCTGGGCTGTGGCGTTGTAAATGTGGATGCATAGATGCCGGGCGTTCAGCCGCCAGCCCGCGTTCAAGGCCGTTCTAATAGGTCGTGGGATGACAGTCAAGTCGAGTTATTCAATATCTCATTCCTCTGTGGAAGTCGGAACTACTTGGCATTGAACAACAGCGATGTTTTGAATTTTTACAAAGTTGTAGGGTAAAAAGAGGTCAAAGACGCGGTAGATTTATCAAAGTACGCTGTAGGTTCATCCAGCTCCAGGGTCATTTCGATAAAACACAGTCGCGCAGTCGTCCCCGGTGTATCTCAGCTTAACAACGCACAATCAAAAACACCGCGGTTTTTGCTGTGAGTGCAAAGACCTTCGTGTTTTAAGTGGCATCAGCTCTCTCCGCTCTCGTTGTTAGAATCTCGTCTTAAAACCTGCGCCGGAAATCATTCAGCTCATAAATATTATCTGCTGACAGTAGCGTTGGTCGTAGGTGTCGACGGGCGTGACAGGCAGACGTCCAAAGAGAAAGAAGCTGGAGGTTCAAACTGGAAAAAGGAACAAAAATGAGACGCACGAACTTTCCTGGTGGAGGGTTCGCTGCCTACGCAACTTCACAGAGACGTTATCGCTTTGCCCGGAGCATTAAACCTGTTAAACTTCATTATTATCGCCTCTTACTCGGAGATAATCTTGGGCAGCAATCTATTATTATATTGTACAAGTGGTGCCAGGTTTATCGCGGGGGTTACGCTCTAAAAATAACCCGCAAAGTCGTCAGCAATTGTTCTAAAACCCCTCACCACACACTTTATACACTTTTCTCACACAGGCGTTAACATTTTCTCACATTTAAACACTCTCAAAGTTCAAACCTTCGTAGATTTCATAAAATAAGTACAGAATTATACATGAAACAGCGTTAATTTCCTCCTTTATGTAACAAACCGATGATTAATTTATCCCTTAATGGCGCCCCCTACAGCTGCGGAACTTCTACTTCCCTTCAGCGTGTCCAGAAGTCCAGCGTTTTCTGCGATGGTTAGCGTCTTCCTCGACATTTTGGGTGCGACCGCAGGTGCTTTTGTTGGTGCAGAACGTTTCATCGACATTGTGGCACAGAGGAGACTGATGGACAATGGTCTACAGTCCAACAGCCAATCAGGACGCACGACACAATGGTCTACAGTCCAACGGCCAATCAGGACGCACGACACAATGGTCTACAGTCCAACGGCCAATCAGGACGCACGACACAATGGTCTACAGTCCAACGGCCAATCAGGACGCACGACACAATGGTCTACAGTCCAACGGCCAATCAGGACGCACGACGCAATGGTCTACAGCCAACAGCCAATCAGGACGCACGACACAATGGTCTACAGTCCAACAGCCAATCAGGACGCAGGACACAATGGTCTACAGTCCCTTAAAATCCGCGAAACAGCGAAAGGTGAACCGCGATAAATCGAGGAACAACTGTATTTCAACATCTTTTCCATGAGAAGACCATCCAGCTCGTCTTTCCTCACGTTCCATACCATTCCCACCATCTCGTCGTCTTTCTTCTTTGTGCAAATTTAAATAAAATAAATCAACATTATACTTAACACCACCCAGAATGTGTTGACAGAGTTTTACCCCGTCTTTGGCCCGACTCCATAAAAGCTTTTAATTACTTGGTAAGGTTGACGAATGAGGCGTTTTCTCCTCACAGCAGACTTTTAGACAATGATGTTGGGCTTGTAATTAAATAAAATCACTTTTCGCTGAGAGAGATTGGCTGTGGCTTCCCTGGAGATTAGTTTGATGTTCTGATTTCATCAAGAGCATGAAGTGGGAAATATCCTTCACAAATCAGGGACATAGTGAAGCTGTCTGTAAACAAAACTGGATTTATTGCTTCACTGACTGTATTTTCCTCAACGTATTTAACAAACTCAAAGATTCTGTCTGGATTTTCTGTTGGGGTTGTGTTTCACGGCAGCATCGGGAATGAAAACTGTGACCTCTGACCCCCAAAAACAGGTCCGCACGTATTTTAAGGCGCTTCAGTCACAATGCAATTCTATTATTTTGTGCGATAAAAAGCAACAAAAAGTCTAAAGTAATTTCAAACGCCCAACATAAAAGCTTCAACGCCACGACATATCAACTTAACATCGTTTTTTTAACACGCAATCATGAAAAAAGACAATTTTTTTAGACGAACAACAGTCTTATTGTTGTTTTTTCTGGACTATAAGTTTGTCGTTGGTGCGACTTATACTCAGATGTGACTTATATGTGAAATGATTCAAATCTATAATGTCACATGTTGGTTCTTGTCACAGTGACAGTCGTGCGAGGGGCTCTAGACTTGGACCAGTATCTACTCCTCCTGAACCACTCAACATTTAAAATATCAACATTACACTCATTTAAAAGACAAAGACAAACACTGAACGCTTCATCTTCCTCTGGAGTTGGTGGATTTGTTCAGAAGCGACACCGAGGATGAAGAATTCAATGGATTTATTGATTTGGAGTGAGATCCAGAGTAAACTTGTTGTTTTTTCTGCTTTATTTATCTGATTAACTGTTAATATCTTACGTTAACAAACCAGACACGTGTTCAGTTCTGTCTGTGCTTCATGAAGCTGAATAAATATAAATGTGTTACGTTAGCGTGATGTACTGATATTCAGCCTGTTGGTCCACATTTTATTATTATTATTAGAACTTGATTTAAAGATAAAATGTCTGTTCTTGATCTTGAATTTTGTAAAATAAATTTCCCCAAAAATGCGACTTATAGTCCAGTGCGACATATATGTTTTTTTCTTCATTTTTTTTTTGCATTTTTTGGGCTGGTGTGACTTATATATGTTTTTTTTCTTCATTTCTTGCATTTTTTGGGGCTGGTGCGACTTATATATGTTTTTTTCTTCATTTTTTGTTCATTTTTTGGGCTGGTGCCACTTATATATGTTTTTTTCTTCATTTTTTGTTCATTTTTTGGGCTGGTGCCACTACTTTACACCTGCTCGTTCCTGCTCCTCTTGTTTCTGTTTCTCATTTGTTCTTTTACAAAACAGCCTTCACTTTCTCCGTCTCGATCGCCGCTCTCCATTTCCTGCTCGCTCACGGGTCACCTGCTCTTTCTCTTTACAGGTCAAGGGGCTTTAACTTTGGCCGAGGAAAAACAACAGACTGAGGATTTGGGGGACTTTTCTTAATTAGCCGGTCGCAGAGTGGAACCGGTGTGTGTGTCCGGTCGTGCGGGGGGGAGCGGCGCGTACGGATCAGGTCTGCGATTCTGTAACACGACCGTGCGGCTCCTCGGTGATTAGGTGTGATGAGCTGTGAAGACGAGGCGGAGACGCGGGGGGAAGTCGAGCCTTAGAGTTTAGGCTGATGTGGAGCCCCAACGATGAGCAAAACTGTTAAAGATTCACTGTGTAACTTTTGCGATGGAGATCTGCAATCTTAAATAGGATAACAAGGTAATACGCTCCCGAGTTAAGTCGACTTTATCTGGATTTCAGTAGATTTTGACTCACAAAAGCACAAAATACTTTTCTTTACTTCAAATAAGAAAACAACTAAATGTCCTCACTTGGAATCAGGAAACAAATAAATAAAAAATCAAATCAAATCTCGTTTTAAGACATTCAAAATACTGAAATCAAGATCATTACTATTGCATTTATTAAAAGATTATCATATTTAAGATTGTCATTTCCTCCAGTGGCATTAAAGACAAGTTTATTTCGTACACAAAGTAAATCAAAGTGTTTTACAGAATAAAAAAAGGCTTTAAAATCACAATAAAACAAATCAAAACATAAATAATCATCATAAGATTAACATTAAAGGAGAAAAGCGCAGAATAAAACCTTCCAGTCGTGCGCAGATAAACAGAAGCGTTTAAAGTCGTCCGTGTTCATAGAAATCGGCAACATCAGGCTCAGTTACAAGTCAGACCTGTGGAGAGACGTTCCACCTCACGGAATAATCTTTCAGCGATAAAAAACAAACGTATAGATTAAATAAAAGATAAGTTCAACGCCACGCTAAAACATTCCAGCTAAAACCGTGACGTCCCGTTGTAACGACTCAGAGTAAAAGTTTAACAGTTTATTACAAACAAGAAAACGCAGGTGGAGGTTGTTGGAGCTGGTTGTAGGAAGCTGGGTCGGAGGCGGAGGTGTAAGGTGGGTCAGAAAAACGGGATATGGCAAAAAACGAGAAAAAAACTAACTAAGAATCAAGGACCAAACCAAGAAACAGACTGAGCCGAGCAGAACTTTACCACGGAGGATACATAGACGATCTGGCAGCGTGTGCAGAAATCCTCTGTCTTTTTGTGCTCTACAGGTGGAGGACTGATTGCTGATTGGCTGCAGGTGAGTAGTGGGTGGTGCCAGAGACTCCGCCCAGCTCCAGGCACAGATGAGAAGAGGGAGACGGCACAGAAACACCGGGAAAAAAACTGGGAACCTGACACAGAAACGCACGAACAAACTGGAATCTTGACACATCCCCACGAAGACAAACGGCATTTTACACCTTTAACAATAAGTTATCAAAACAATTTAAAACAAAGTGACGCTGAATACACACAAATGTAAAGAAATGCTAAGCCAACAAGCAAAAAGGAGAAAACGACAAGAGGTGTTTTTATGAGAAGTGGAAATAGATTGATTGAAGTTTGGGGCAAGAAAACAAAGAATTCATCTCCACAATCTCCAGCAGTTTGAAGCCACTGCCACAGATGCAAAATTGTCCATAAACATAAATTTCCTGAAATACCTTCGAGTCACAAAGTGAATCCAAGCGTTTTCAGCTCTGGAGAGAGTAACAACTCGCAGAAAGAGACTCTTATAAAACAGCGACTCCAGAAGACAGAACGAGCCTTTTACACGAGCACAAGTGGACAAGATGTTTTATTCAAATCTCCTTTCATTGATTCCATTAATCTCCAAATGCCAGTGTATTTTCTATGCCATCATTGTTGCTCATTTGGCCGACTTGATTCAGTCGTAACCGTTGCCATTTCTCACCATGGAAACCAAATGTTAATGAGGTCCATTATAATTCTAACTTACTCTCGCATATGGTTAACCGAGGCTGTTTCTTTTGAGTGGAAGGCCACACTGGGTTTGATTGAGATTATTTCAGTCTCGAGGGTTGAACAGAGCTCTTGGATCAGTAAAATGACTGTAATAATCTTGGTTTAATGAAAAAAGGTTTCTTTTTATATTTCCGCCTGCCTGGCTCTGAGTCGACATCGATATGAACCGAACTTGTGTGGATTATTCCTCGCAGTATTCCTGTTATGAGGATATGTATGAAGAGTAAAAGTGGAGGTGTTTGGAGCTTGATGATATCTGATTACCTACACTCATTCAAAACAAGAAGCAGTTTGTGCCTTCTCAAGCTGAGCGCGGGCAAATGTGTTATCACGGCTCAATTGTGTGCCATTTAAATACTCTCGATTTTCAATTTACCGCTGAAATGTTTTTGATTGCTTATTATTAGCATAATAATACGAGATTAAGACTGAGCAAATTGGCAGACCATCAGCAGCTGCGTCTCAAGACAGAACAGAGCGGAGACGGCTTTTATTTGGGAAACCAGTGAAATGGAGATTCATGACCAACAATAGTGTTTGTGCAAGTCTCCTGCGGAAAACTACATCCTTCAAAAATAAGGTTTTCAAAGTTGGAAAACACCATTGGCATGTCATCACCGAGAACTAAAGTGTCAGAGACGACCTTTTACAATGCTCATTAAAGCGATGGAGAGTGAAGAGCCCATTAGCAGCGTGTTTACCTGTTAACACACACTCCATGTGCAGCTTTGTGCCACGTGTCATTTACCAAAACGAAAGCTCACAGCTGCTCAAAACATCATGTTTCAATTAGTGCTCTGCAGATGCTCCAGAGAGAACACCAATCTGCACCAGGCCACGAGCCCAACGCCTTCGCCGAGTCGACCACAGCCCCTGAACCCACCGTGAACATGATCTCATTAAATGCAATATTAAAATAATGACCACGTGTGTGTCCAGGTACGCTCCGTCACAAAAATCGTATTCTATCAACGGATATTTTTGCTGCTCATCCGAGAATCATGACACGACACAGTACGAACAAAACTGAAACTGACACACTCTAGTTGATTAGTGTGGGCTTAACGAGGGGAAGTCAATGGATTTAATTAATGACAGACACTTCTCACTGTAAATGTCATGGTGTGTTAGGATCACACACACACACACACACACACCCCCACACACCCACACACACACACACACTGAGACTGTCTGTGTGAGCTTTTATCGTGGATTGAAGGAGCATTTTCCCACCTGGCCAATCCTGCGTCTCACCTGCAGCCGCCTCCCTCGTTTAAAGATTCAGCTCCTGTTCAGGTCTGACATTTTGTGTGTGTCTCTCGTCTGTTACGTCACTAATGTGGAAGTGACTCTGTGTTTTTAGTCGATGTAAAACACGTCTCTCGTTTTCTCGACTGTCTTTGTGTTTGTTTGTCAAGATTTTGTCCTGTTATTGTAAAATTCGTTGCGTAGTTAAACTTGACCTTTGTCACTCTTTTGTTTAAACCTCGTATCTTTTAGAAAACACCCTCCGGTCGATCTTCTCATACACAGGGACCACCTCGGTCTGCGAGTCCAGCGGCACTGTCCCCGAACGCCACGCAATGGGTTAGGGTTAGAGACTTTGCCCCGCGATGTCCACCCCTGGAGCCCTTGAAGTCTGGGACTCCCTGCTGAGACTGCTGCCCCCATGACCTGGGCCTGAATAAGAGGAAGAAAATGGATGGACATTATCTTTACTTTGAATATTTTAGACTCCCTTAGTTAAGTTGACCTTTTATGACCTTGAACATTAATTTACTTCTTTATTTTACCATTTTTCCATCCTGGTTTTTGTTACTTCCCTGACCCTAAAGGAGCTGAATCGTAACAGACAGAATTCACTTTTCTTTTGCAATAATGTTGTTCGAGTTGGGAAACGTGGAGTACTTTCAGGAGTACTTTCAGAGGTACTATCAGAGGTACTTTCAGGAGTACTTTCAGGAGTACTTTCAGGAGTACTGTCAGGAGTACTTTCAGAGGTACTTTCAGGAGTACTTTCAGAGGTACTATCAGGAGTACTTTCAGGAGTACTTTCAGAGGTACTTTCAGGAGTACTTTCAGGAGTACTTTCAGAGGTACTTTCAGAGGTACTTTTAGAGGTACTTTTAGAGGTACTTTCAGAGGTACTTTTAGAGGTACTTTCAGGAGTACTTTCAGGGGTACTTTCAGAGGTACTTTCAGGAGTACTTTCAGGAGTACTTTCAGAGGTACTTTCAGGAGTACTTTCAGAGGTACTTTCAGAGGTACTTTCAGGAGTACTTTCAGAGGTACTATCAGGAGTACTTTCAGGAGTACTTTCAGAGGTACTTTCAGGAGTACTTTCAGAGGTACTTTCAGAGGTACTTTTAGAGGTACTTTTAGAGGTACTTTCAGAGGTACTTTTAGAGGTACTTTTAGAGGTACTTTCAGGAGTACTTTCAGGAGTACTTTCAGAGGTACTTTCAGGAGTACTTTCAGAGGTACTTTCAGAGGTACTTTCAGGAGTACTTTCAGGAGTACTTTCAGAGGTACTTTCAGGAGTACTTTCAGGAGTACTTTCAGAGGTACTTTCAGGAGTACTTTCAGAGGTACTTTCAGAGGTACTTTCAGGAGTACTTTCAGGAGTACTTTCAGAGGTACTTTCAGGAGTACTTTCAGAGGTACTTTCAGGAGTACTTTCAGGAGTACTTTCAGGAGTACTTTCAGGAGTACTTTCAGGAGTACTTTCAGAGGTACTTTCAGGAGTACTTTCAGGAGTACTTTCAGAGGTACTTTCAGGAGTACTTTCAGGAGTACTTTCAGAGGTACTTTCAGGAGTACTTTCAGAGGTACTTTCAGGAGTACTTTCAGGAGTACTTTCAGAGGTACTTTCAGGAGTACTTTCAGAGGTACTTTCAGGAGTACTTTCAGGAGTACTTTCAGGAGTACTTTCAGAGGTACTTTCAGGAGTACTTTCAGGAGTACTTTCAGAGGTACTTTCAGGAGTACTTTCAGAGGTACTTTCAGAGGTACTTTCAGGAGTACTTTCAGGAGTACTTTCAGGAGTACTTTCAGAGGTACTTTCAGGAGTACTTTCAGAGGTACTTTCAGGAGTACTTTCAGGAGTACTTTCAGAGGTACTTTCAGGAGTACTTTCAGAGGTACTTTCAGGAGTACTTTCAGAGGTACTTTCAGAGGTACTTTCAGAGGTACTTTCAGGAGTACTTTCAGGAGTACTTTCAGGAGTACTTTCAGAGGTACTTTCAGGAGTACTTTCAGGAGTACTTTCAGAGGTACTTTCAGGAGTACTTTCAGGAGTACTTTCAGGAGTACTTTCAGAGGTACTTTCAGGAGTACTTTCAGAGGTACTTTCAGGAGTACTTTCAGAGGTACTTTCAGAGGTACTTTCAGAGGTACTTTCAGAGGTACTTTCAGGAGTACTTTCAGGAGTACTTTCAGAGGTACTTTCAGGAGTACTTTCAGGAGTACTTTCAGGAGTACTTTCAGAGGTACTTTCAGGAGTACTTTCAGGAGTACTTTCAGAGGTACTTTCAGGAGTACTTTCAGAGGTACTTTCAGGAGTACTTTCAGGAGTACTTTCAGAGGTACTTTCAGGAGTACTTTCAGGAGTACTTTCAGAGGTTTTCTTCTCTCTTTGCTTTGACAGATCAGTTGACTTGAAGACTAAAGATTCCATCCCCCAACTCGACTGTCGATGTTTCAGTCCCACCGTAGGTGTGTCATTGAGCAAGACACTTCCACCTGGATTATGTATGAATGTGGTTTGTGAGTGACGGGCGGGGGTCAGAGAGGGTGACGGTGCAGCCTCACTTTCATCCGTCTGCCCCTGGGCACCTGTAGCTACAAAAAGTACCACGACTAAGAGATTACACTCGTTTTTGTCAAGACGTTTTTACGCAGGGACCAATTTCAGAGTAATGTTTGCACACTGCTCGTCCTAAAACCTGCTCATGCATTTTTTTTTTTTTTTACAGATTCAAATAAGACAAATATTGAGAAATGTCAGAGAAAGTAGAAGCGGAGGTGAGCGTGTCGTCTCGGAGTGGACAGGGTCAGATGATTCGTATTGTACGCACAAATAGAAAAGGGCGAGCGCCGACACGTTTAACTGTCCGTGGGTTTTCACTGATTTTCTGTGCACTTGGGTTGAAATTGCAGTGGAGAGGTGGAGAAACAGGAGGCTGAATAGCGAGGGTAAATCATATGCACACCTCCACACGCCTGGCGAATTGAAGCGAAAAGAGGGTGAACGTGTCAGACTGACGCTTTGAGGAAAAAATATAAATAAATGGGGCTTCCCTCCTTTTTAACGCACGAATATGGAAGCGTTTCACGACATCAGGAATCCTTCATGAGGCTAACGGCAACACAGGACGCACATCTGTTGGGTTTTCATCATTTGTAAAGACATTAACCATAACCACTGTAACCGATTAACCTTAACCTCCTGACACCCGAGCTCTTGTATGATTTTATTTGCAAAAACTCTTAAGTGCCTGAACACACACATTATTTCACATCAGTGTAAAAAAACAAAATAAGAAACAACAATTTTGCCTCTGGAACAATGTGTCTCATTTGTGCTGTTGACAGGTGCAGGAAGACATGTGCCTTTAAATAAATAAAAAAGAAAAATTAATTAATTAATAATAAAAAATTATAATAAAAAATAAAAATAAAAAACATAAATAAATACATTAAATAAATAATAACATAAATAATAAAATAAATAAAAATAAAGAAATAAATAAAATAAATAAAAAACATAAATAAAATAAATAATAAAATAAATACAAATAAAAAAATAAATAAATAAATAATAACATAAATAATAAAATAAATAAAAATAAAGAAATAAATAAAATAAATAAATACAATAAATAAAAAACATAAATAAAATAAATAATAAAATAAATAAGAATAAATAAATAAATAAATATTCTAAACTCTTAGAAATATTCAAAATTGAACATGTTCTGTTATTTGCTTAAAAATTTGCACTGTGGCCTAGACAACCCAAAACATGTCGTCCACAGATGAGGACACCAGGTCTCAGGAGGTTAAACTAAATATCTGTCCATAAAAAATCTTCTTATGTTGTTTTAGTTTCATAAAAGAAATCCGTGCACCAAAAACTCCCAGCTAAGGTATCCGTTAACATCAGAACGTTTACAGTCTGGGGACGTTCCTGCACATATCACGTGTTAATTCCATCATTTCAATCATAATTCTACTGTAAAACCCGTTTAGCCTCTGGTTCAAAGCAGTAATGTCACCTGAGCCTGTGGGCAGCGCGGTACGAACGCCACAATCCTCTCTCGCTAATAAGACACGATCAGAAGTGACAGAGCGAGCACATTCAGACCGACCCGCTGCGCACAGACCCACACGGCGAGCCGCCTCCTGAGGGAGCGGGGAGGAGCCGTCATCTACAACCAGATCAGCGACGCACCTCTGCAGCTCTCTGGGGTTTCAATCGGTGTTAGAAGTCGAGGTATAAGACGCACAGGTGAGCTCAGAATGAAAGAGCCAGGTTCCACCTCATTTACATCATGTTTATTTTACATATTAAACTGTTTTAATTTCACTGACAATAACTACAATATATAAAATCTGAGTGCACCTGTTCACACTCACTCAGTTAAGCCCACCGCCCGTCAGACCACAGGGCAAAAAACAGCTTGATGCACAGAGCTCAGGTGCATCAGTCCAAGCTCCGCCCAGAACAGCACCACTAAGAGGTGAGCTCTAGTAAAAGCAAAACAAGAAGAAACAAATCAAGAGGTGAAGCAACACAAAACAAGGAAAACTAAGTGTGAAACCAAACAGCAAAACAAGACAAAACAAAACAAGACAAAACAGCAGAGGTGAGCATTTATACAGGCCACGCCGCAGGAAACCAGGTAAACACACCTGAGCACAGGCACAGTCTTACCACGCTACTGTTTAGTGACGTATAATGAGGTAGACCAGAGGGGTCAAACACATTTTCACCAAAGGCCATATCAGCAAAATGGCTGCTCTTGAAGGCCAGATCTAAAATAACTCAATAACTTTTTAACTTGTTAATTAACTGTTTCTGTATTTATTACTTATTCAAGTTACAAATATAACATATGCTCATTTGCTTAGATGTAAAAATATGTCTGTGTAACTGTGTATCTCTTGATAAAATGACATTTTAAGACCATCATACCTTTTAATTCACCCTGTCGAGGGCCACATAAAATGATGTGGAGGGCCACATTTGGCCCATGGGCCTTGAGTTTGACACATGGTAGACCATGTAGGGTGAATCCAGGCAAATCTCTGTGGTTTGTAGATCCAAATACTGCGACAGCAAAATGCCAAAGTTCACTGTATCAGTTGGACGATATATCGGCCGATGTTTGGCTCAGTCTTAAATCTCCAGCACAGGCTGATATTTAGTTTTAACCGATCTGCTGTCTAGAAAATACACACAAAGCTTTATATTAAAACTTGAATTCGAAGAGATGGCTGCACAAAACATGACTGCACTGCTCTTTTATGGCTTTGTGGTAAAAAAGAGGGAGTTAAGGGGAGTTTATAGTGAATTTAAATAATATAACTTGGGGAAAATAATCAAAATGGGCTTTATATTGTCAGAGCTTATCGTCCTTCGGTTGCTTTGTGCGCTAAAACAATCGATATCGGCAACGCCCATGAATTAAATGAATATATACACACATGTTTAAATGACCCACTGCTGCCTTTTTATTCCCAATTATTCATTTTGCAGTTTCCTAATGATACAAGTGCAGGAGATAAAAATCATCATTCTGTATCTTTAAATGACAGCTCTGCCAGAAATTAGACACATTGGAAAATTGATGTCCATGCAAATTACATAGTCTATTTCAAGTGATTTCACTGGTCCCTGAAGCAACAGAATTTAATCAGCGCCAACATGATGAGCTCTGGACAAAAAAGTTGCTATAACGCGATATGAATTGCTGTAGTTCTTGAGAATCAGCTCGGCGTTAGACTGAGGATCTCACGGTCGACTCTTTTACAGCAGTTAGAAGCAGTGTGACCCACGCAAGGACATTCTGAAACGGACGTAATGCGACACAAGTGAAAGCTCCTGGCTACTATGTGATCCTCTTTAAGAACGCGACCGCCCGGCTGAAAATAGTCCACCCCCAGAGGTTAGACGCGGCGAGCAGGTATATGCGACACAAAACACTCCCCGCTACTCCACAGATAGCCCCGAGAATTAATAAAGCGCCGCGCATTCCCATCACACGCCGTAGAGCTGCTCCCGTTTCAAAGAGGAGCCCAGTGTGTAATGTATATTGTGGAGTGTCTCGGGGCTATTTTTCAGAGCGCCGCTTCGTAATATTCAAAGCTGAGAGACACCTGTGAAGCCGATACCTGGATGCTACGACAGACGCGTAGATGTACAGCGGGTGCAATTACTTTGGCGCCGTTTCTCAACCGCTGGTGTGAGGAGCGCGGACGGTACGGGACAATTGATGATAGTAAAGTAAAGTAACTGGTACCTTTGAGTTTACTCCCAGTACAAACGACATCCTGGGTCTAATACTTTCATGCACTTTTAATAATAATAATACATTTTATTTATAACGCACTTTACATTTGAACAACAAATCTCAAAGTGCTACAGTGCAAAAAAAGACATTAAAAACTGAAGACAATTAGTGTAAAAGCAATAAAACAATAGCCGGTGTTTATCTGTAGGCCAAGGTAAAAAGGTAAGTCTTTAGTCGTCTTTTAAAGGCCCTCCCAGACCATCTCAGGGCTCCACAGACGAGGAGCAGCCACTGAAAAGGCTCCGTCGCCCGTGGTCTTGAGCCGTGTCCTGGGCATGACCAGACGGAGCTGTTGGCCTGACCGAGTCTTAGTGGAGGTGTGTGGTGTGAGCAGTTCAGTGAGGTAAGTGGAGACAGTGATGGGTGTGCAAGACGACTTTGCACACCCTTGTAGAAATAGCCTTTGTCTCTTAGTCTTGTTTTCACATTTGTCGTTAGACTGAAGCAAACTGTCGACCGTCAATCCGAGGGGAAAGTTCTCTCTGAAAAAGTAATAGGTGATATTTGATATTTCTTGAACGGTACACTAGTCTAACCGGCAGCGATGATATTTTATACTTACACCGCACTAGTCTATCCTACGGTGTTTATAAGGACATCCAGAAAGTTGAATCTCTCTCCAGCTCTGATTTGAGTCCAGCAGAGTCAGATCCAGTGTGTAATCGTGAAGGAAGAGACTGTAGACCAGGTAGAGAGTTGAAAGAAGTTTATCTGATCAGATGAATGAAGTTACAGACAGCAGGCACATGCGTTGCGTTTCAGAGGAGTTTTCCAGTACTTCTATAGGAGGCAGGTCTTATAAGGACTTAACTCATTTTACATACTGTCCGTACAAGGTCACAAAGAAATGTATGGTTAGCTGTTTACAGAGAGGGAGAATACGTCACTAAGAGATGCTGCAGTCACTAAAAAGATGGATTACTAGGCCTCTTGTCAACATAAAGAGGAAAACCAGTATCGTGTGACCGAAGCGACTGGTTCTAGTGGAGACATCCTGAAATAAATTTGTGTCCCATTCTTACACAGAAAAGAAGTTCACCTCCATGTTTAAGACACAAAATAATCAACACAAGGTTTAAAAGTAAAAATCATGCTTTCTCAGTGGCTTCAGGACCCGGGCCAGCTGCAGATATTTACAGACGTAACTATCCGTGGACCTATAGATGCTGAAGTGACCACAGCGTCTCAGCCCGTGTGCTCACCTGTGGAGGTCAATCCGGTTTAACGCAGGTAGAACATGCACAGAGCTGATACTGCACAATATTTCGTGCTTCTGTTGACTACACCGACTACCTCACTGCGTTTAACACTCAGCCCTGTGACACTTTTATTTTAATGGTGTAATGTGCTCTGTTGATTTGTATGATGTTTATTGTTTTTAGTCGTGTTTTTAATGTTTTTGGTCGGCTTTGGTTGTTGGAAGGTGCTATAGAAAGAAAGTTTATTTGATTTATTGATTAAATGCATAAAATACTTATCACGACACATTAGCTGATTGATACACATGAACGCACACGCACATCACAACTGGACACAACTGGAATGTTTTAACTTTGTTTTCTCATTAGTCTGTAAGTCAAGTTACTGCCCACAGAGAGAGTGAAAACACCAGCGCCTCACACATCGATGCTCCACAGATCAGGACTTTCACATGTGTTGGCCTTATGTCTGATGTGATCCACCCACAGAAGTATAAATGAATCCATCAGTTCATTCTGTGAGCTCTGAGTGGCAGTAAATCCTTCACCAGGAGCCTGGATGTTGCTCTTTTGAACGTTTCATTACAAAGAACTTAGAATAAACTTAGATTTGAACTTTCTTTGTGGAGAAATAATGGGATTATTTTTGTTTATGTTTGTTACTTATCTTTTTCTTTAAAACTCAGCTAAAAGTGACCCAGACTAAGCTAGTGCTAGTCACTCAAACAAACAATCTAGCGCCAACTGGTGGCCTGTGCAGTCATGACAGGACAGGGCCTGGTCCAGCGCTGAGCAAACCGCTGACCTGGGTGGGACTAAGCCAATGCATCAGTGCTGGTGTCTGCCTGTCAATCAACTGTAAGGGACAATCTGATTGGTCAGTTTTATCACTAGGGCAGAGGTCTGCAGACACAAGACACAAGGAAAGACGTTTATGAACATGTGACCTCCAAAATAACACTAAATCTGATGCATACTTGTATGTTTGTAATGTTTGGGAGAATTTCAAAATTGCGATTTAATTCATGTAATAAAATCATTTGTTTTTTTTTTATATTTTTGCTGAAATGTCAGGGCAGAGAAGGCCCTGACAGCACAGCACTGTCCAGACCAGAGGTCAGCCTTTAACACGCAAAGAGCCATTTGGACCCACTTTCCACATAAAATAAAACACTGGGAGCCACAAATACTTTTGACATCTAAAATGAAGATAACACTGTGTATAATAATAATAATGTAATGGAATAATGTAGGTTTTATTTTCACAGACAAGCCTTCTACACGTGGCAGATAAATATGGCAAAAATAAGTTAAGTGCATAAAAAAATACAACTCACCACACGCTGCATCAGTGTGAGCTCTGCACTGATTATGTGATTATGTCTACTCTGCTCCGCAGTTTCAAAAAACTCTAAAGGCGTATCGTTTAATCCCAGGTGCTTATTCTCCATGTGCCAGAGCAGTTTTGAAGGTTTCATTGCCTCATTTGCTTTTCCCGCATATTACACAGAGCGGACTGTGCGTGAGACTCACCTGTAGAGACAAACCCAGATTTTAAGTAGGCATTGTCTGTTAAATTTATCTTTCTTTTTCTTGTAGGTCGTAGTCTCCTCTTCTGGCTCCTCAGTTGTCCTTTTCCCCTTTGTTAAAAGCTCTCCAAAGACTTTTGTTTTGGCTCATTTTCACTCTCTTGTGGCTCTACTTTTGTGCGTCGTGTCTGATGTGTTTAACGTGAAACGTCATCACGGAGACAAGAGCAGATGATAAACTTGCCACTACATCAAATAGATTTCTGTGGTGATTTCCAGCAGGATTTTCATGATACATCGGTGGACGAGCTTATTAGTGTGTCATTAGGGACGGGCGGAAGTTACGCCGGAGAAGATCCTCTTGCTCCTGACCCCTGTCCGCACAGCGTCTGAAATACCAGTGCTTAGATGCAAAATATAGTCACAAAGTTTCAGTGCTAATGCAAAACTACTGAATGCTCTTAAATATCTCTTAGCCCCCGGTTACATCTGTTTGGTTCTGTTTGGTTCTGTTTGGTTCTGTTTGGTTCTGTTTGGTTCTGTTTGGTTCTCTGCACAGACAGTGATCTCTGGAGAAACATGAAACGGGATCAGGAGCTTCCTCAGAGTAACCTGCACGTGTAAACGTACGGTACAAATGAGCGGCTGAGGAGGACTTGTGGAAAAATATTCTTGGGACACAATTGCCTTTTCAAGGGATTGGCTGGTCCGTGAAATTAACATTTTCCAATTAAAGACAACTGTCTCATTAAGGAATGAACAGAACGAAAAAAAACAAAACCTGTTTCATCAGATGTTTCAGCCGTACACTTTAGTCTCAGCATTATTGTTTGTATTAAACATTTAAAGGCTATTATCAGTGTCCTGTGGCATAAAGTTTAATTACTTTTAAATGAATATATTTCCAGTTTGGGTTGGTGCAATAAAATAGTACAATGGTCTTTATAATTAAGTAACAGCATGCAGGCAAATTGCTTGTGCAAATTAACATAAGTCGTATAGGAAGTCCATTTTAAGTGTCTCCACTTTATAAAAGACGCCTCTGCTGTTGTTCAAGGTCAGGTCATGGTCATCTATAAACACAATGATGTTACAGATGAATAAAAACAACCAATCATTATTTCTGTGGAATAGCATACGTTGGCTGCCCATACAAATGAGGGAAAAGTCGACCAAGGACGTTACAAATAAAAAGGAACTAAGCCGCTATGCTTCTTTACACATCTAACTGACGTTTACATAATATTTTTTTCTTGCTTTTGTTTCGTTGGAGGAGCACAAGCAGTGTGTAATGGAGGTAGGATTAACCAAATGCTGGCTCTGTCGTGGGCTCAGAGGAACAGCCTGGAGGCAGTGGAGCTGAATGAGGCCTAATCCCAACTCTATCAACCATTCATCCGCTCCACGCTGACCCGATTCAGCAGCACCAGCCAGGACCTTAACCACTGCTATTCACTGGAGAACAAACTGGAGCCAGCTTTAAGAAAACACTAGTCACAAGCCCCATCTCTGGATTAGAGTCTCTACTTTCTTTAAGACTGTTGCTGTTATTGCAGAACAGGGAGGGAAAGTTAGAATTCCAAGAATATGAACATGCATCACGGCATAATGTGCAGCTCAGAGAAATACATTATAGTAGAAGAAAATGTGCACGTGTTTGTGAGACGGTGACAGAAGGTAAAACAGTTTAAATCAGGTTCAGGTTTAGTGTGACTGAAATACAGGATTTTCCCGGGAAAGTGTCTTGAGCTAAACACACAGCACAAATAATCTATGTACAACTGCACAATGGAAACTATGGAAGCCCGTTTCCGCCATGAAAAAAAAAATAAAAGCCCCACAGAAAGTCGAAATTACGAGTTTTAAACTCGTAATTATGAGTTTAAAACTCGTAATTACGAGTTTAAAACTCGTAATTTCGACTTTTAAAACTACTAATTATGAGTTTAAAACTCGTAATTATGAGTTTTAAAACTACTAATTATGAGTTTAAAACTCGTAATTAGAACTTTTAAAGTCTTAATTGAGCTTGTAGCACACTGCAACTGAGTGTACAGAGCAGAGGAGACAGGAGGAGGACTGTTATGTTTATCACCTACATACTTTTAAAAAATGAATAAATTAAGCTCCAGTAAAGTTTCTGGCGTCTTGAACAAATCAGTGGGCCCTGAGTGCTGTTCTGACCACTCATGAGCTGTGCTCTGTGTCTGTGAGCGCTCGTTTTCCTGGTCTGAGCAGAGTGCCAGCTGGTCACAACCCCGCTGGTTTATTGAGGAAATTATTAAAATACCAAATTCATTTAATCAAAATTGATGAGGTTCACTTTTTGTAAATGTTACATTCCCAAAATTACGAGTTATAAACTCATAATTCATACTTTTAAAAGTCCTAATTACGAGTTTTAAACTCATAATTACGAGTTTTAAACTCATAATTACGAGTTTTAAACTCATAATTACGAGTTTAAAACTCGTAATTTCGACTTTCTGTGGGGCTTTTTTTTTTTTTTTCATGGCGGAAACGGGCTTCCATAGGAAACTGAAAGGCTGGAATTTCAGTCATAATAAGATGAACCGGTTCAACTTTCAGGTTTGTTTTTAGCTGCTGCTCTTTTGTTTTTTTTCAAATATGAAGTACTTATTTTCTTGTTTCCCTCAAATGACTCTTGTGGACCTTAGAAATTGCACAATAGAACAGCAAAATGACCTTTGGCCAAACAAAGCTTGTCTTGTTCTGGCAACAAATAGTCATGTATCATGAACAAAGCGTGGTGATTACGCTCAGACTCACGGCTTCTGCAGTTCTGCTCCAGCTCCATACTTTTGCATTTAAGATAAAACTGAAAACTACTGCTCCTGAGTCTGCCGCAGTAACTTTAAAGGTAAGGTCAAATGCAGCAAGGAAAATTCTTTACATAAACATTAATGTATGCAAAAAAAACTAAGCGCGTATGTTTAGAATACTTATTTAGCATTTGGTTTCTAAATGATTGAGCGATGAGGAGGAACAGTCAGAGATGCAGCGGCTGAGATATGCCCGCCGCGGGTTGCTGGGAGCTTGCCAGTGTGATTCTTATCGTCTGTTAGTTATGGAGTCTTTTACACTGTGTCAGGTGTGAAATGATTGTGTAGAGATATTCCATTCAGCACAGTAGCATCAGCATTTGAGTAAACCAGTACATCTCGCCGCAGCAGGACACACAACCCCCAGTGTTATACAGGCGTCTTTTCTTCCACGTTTTTATGCGCAGATTCGGCGAACGAATTGGATATGATAATAAATTCAGCGTGACCACACAAAAACAATCTTATAATCCTGTAAATGTTGTCTTTCCCACAAGCTTTGAAATCTACCCCCTGTGATCAATCCAGGGATGCAGTTTGTTGAAGCATGGCACGCTTAAAAGAGTGTTATTGTTTGGTTTCACTGCTGGAGGAAAACTGCGGCTGCACTCGGAAAAGGGATTCTGCTGTGTCGCTGCTCTGTAATGATTTAAAATGTATATTACAACCTGCTTTTCTTCATTAGTAGTAGTTTTAAATGTGGTAATAGAGCAGACAAACCCTCGTACGACCTCTTCAAATGCAGCTGGATCATAAAGGCCGTCAAACAATCGTCTTAACTTGGGACGGTCCGACCACAACCGCTAATTTGCAGCATGTGACGTCGCCTCTCGTCAATCATTCAGAACAAAATATAAAGCGTCTTTAACCCAAGATGAGTAAGAGTTTGGTACTTCCCTTGATGATCAGCCACGGCCCTTGGAAATCGCACAGAAAACGATTCCAGACCCACTTATCTTTATAAAATATTGTCAAAGCGTGTGGTTTTGGCCGGCCGAGAACAACAGTAGTAGTAGCGGTTGTTTTCCAAAAAGCTGAAAAATGAAGTAATGAAAACAAAACAAAAACGCAGACGAGCATAAAGTCGACCCTCAAAGCCTTTTCCAGAAGTGCAGCGAGGAGTGACCTACATAAATATGCTGCATAACCCCAGCACCTCGCGCACACGCCCCTCGTGCGACCCAAAGCGCCACGGTCCATCTATTACTTATCCACTCGGCTTCATGTGAAGGCCGCAGACCCTCAGGTGTGGCCCACGTCACCCGGCAAGGACAGGGGCGATATAAAGCGATGCCCCGGCTGATCGATGGGTCATTGGGCCAGAGGCAGACACTTAAAAACACATCTCCACGTTAAGATATCGTCGCTGGTTATGTTCTGAATACTCTACTTTTTAGACGATCTTGTACAGGTTGTTCTTTTTAACGACATCCATATTGAACCTGCCCATTGTTCACATTGACTGCAGACATAAACAATGGCAGGGCGTTCGGTCTGAGGAGTATAATCGAGCTCAGAATTGATCAAACCTCTTGGATGAGAAGCAAAATGTCTTTGACCTCCTCGGGTTGGCGTCTGAATAACCTTTTGTTTCTATAGAACTCGGCTGGATCGCTGGAGGTTTGCCATACTCCTTCATATACATTGTTTAGAAGTTTTCAGTGACTTTGCTTTCATAAGTAAGGGTGGAGGGGGTGGGGGGGGATTTCTTTGCCTTGTTTAAGGGCACCAGCCAAACAAATGGTCTCTTAGGAGTTTCCTCGTTACGTCTCAAAGCTCTGACCTTGCGCCTGTGGAAGTCTGCATCTATCTAAAAGTTTAAACTCTCACCTCGCGCTTTCTGCACGGCTGGACGGACCCACGGAAACCGCCACGTGCTTTTTTTTTTTGCCTTTGAAAAGAAATAAATCTCATTAAAACCGGTGCTTTCTTTTCCATATCTGCATTTCTTTCATAATAAAACTGCTGCCTATTGATTTTGTCTGCTGTAGTCCTCACTGATAAATGTAATGAGAATACACAAGGTTGGCTTTAGCACAAGGAAACAAACAGCTTTGATCTAATCTATTTACTTGACAACAATGGTAGCCAAAGACAGACGGTGCCGCTGTGGATTAACTTATAACATGGCAGCTTGTGTTTGGCATGCTAATTTTGGTTTATACTGGGTGTTCAAAGGCACCAGTATCAGCGCACCGCAGTAAACTCGAGCTCGTTTGACCCGCACACACCGAACAGGCGAAAGGCAAGCTGTGCATTAGCCGCACACGCCACTCCCCGACACACGGCCAACCGGGGCGAGATTTATTTGTAGCTTTTTCGTCCGAAAGCCCACCCACTGAGGATTTGGCAACGCGATACGCATCATGCTGTGACCTCATATCCTGTTTGTTATTCTGTATCACCGCATGAATCGGGAAAAGGACATGTCACAAACAAGGAAGTAACTTTTGCAAAGTCTTTGAAAATCATCGTGGCGCCTGGCAACACTGAAGGTTATGACATTGCGTGGAAAATGAAGAGGAAGATATGTTATTCTTGCGAACCTTGAAATGTTAAAGAGAATTTTACTGTCAGAATTTTGCACCGCTAACATATTCAGTAAGTCTGTTAAGCTATGCTACTTGTTCTTAGCTTTATTTGGTCACATAGGTTGACCAAGAAGTTCATTTATTTATTTATTTCGAGCAGAGGTGCACCTAAACATCTCAAAAACTTCATATACAAGCTCGAAAAGGAGTGCGAGGAAGAAAACTTGTCAAGAACTCAAATCAAACGCTGCGGTTATGCTTCCTATTCCTTTAAATCGACTATTTACAACAACGACCAGGGTAAGAGGCAGCAGGTCAAAGAGTTGAGTGATACAGTACATATTGGTACTTTGACATGACGCTGGGGGGTTTTACTGCACAGTGACACATGAGCAAATACAGGGAAAAAAGTTTTATAATCGTCTGAAATCTCATGACACAAAGACAGAATGGATTTAAACAGCACATTTTCACGAGGCTGCGATCGATCCGAGCGTTCGTGGTCCAGTTTTACGTGATTTTCAACAAAAACGGTGAGAGCGACCGGCTGAAAAACTGCGGCTAATGCGACCTAGCTTGTGACTGTCATTTTATTAAATCATCTCTCCTTTGTAGGTCAGTTCTTTCTGGCCAGATGTTACATGACACTTGGTCCAGGGCACGCGGCGAAATGACGTTAAAACCGAGTGTAGAACAAAACAGATTTGTTGTTACAGAAAATTATACGCAAAAAGGGTGTGCATATTAAATAACTGGTTAATAGAAAAATAAAATACAAATAATTAAAAGATGCTGCAGCGGAGGACTCACTGGTCGCTGATGTGGTGCTGCTCCGGAGTTTTATTTCCCAGTTGATTGTCGGACCTCAATCGGTGGGTGGAGCAAGGCCAAAACAGGACTGGTCCGTAACACTAGATTGTGTAAAAAAATAAAGCTAGAATTCACGTCTAACTTGAGTAACAGCTTCAGACGGAGGAGAGCCTACAGTTAGCATCACAACCCCAGGGAAAGGTTGATGTCGTCGGCTGAAAACGATCAATGATACACGATGAACATAGGTGAAAATGTGACACCCCTGGTCTAATGTGTGAAAGTTTAGACACATTTTCAGCGAGGGCCACATTAGCAAAAGGGCGGCTCTCAAAAAGGCCAGATGTAAAATAAATCTAACACATTTTTTTACTTGTTCATTTGCCTAGATGTAAAAAATATGGCTGTGTAACTGCATCTTCTCATAAACTGAGATTTTAAGACGTCATACCTTTTAATTTACCCTGTCGAGGGCCACATAAAATGATTCGGAGGGCCACATTTGGCTCGCGGGCCTTTAGTTTGACACGTGCATTAGACAATCGAAGCAGAAGCAGAAGACACAGGGAGCGCGAACACGGAATACTAACTTCAAAAACAACTTCCAATCCTTCACTCGACATTCCTGCGCTCGCCGTTAGGGGCTGACGTGAACTTTGAGTGACGGTGGCGAGCCCGGCTGTCTGTGTGGTCTCCTGCGGACGCACATATATAGCATCAGCGGCGGCAGAAATAGGTTAAGAGGCTGGGCTGTCACCTTTCTCGTGTAAACTGTAATCTAAATGGTGCGCCGTTAATTAAGGAGCTGTCAGCGAAGCTCGAGCTGCCACCTGCGCTCGTCTTTACCTCAGAGACGGGGCTCCGCAAGGACACGCCGGACAGCCCACGGTCTCCTGAGTTTTACGAGGGCTCCGTCCGTGAGTTAGGGTCTGTTTGGTTTCACTATGTCCACGGTAACAAGGACCAATGGACTACGACGGCAGACCAGATTTTACACGTGTTCACAGTCAATCGTTTCACCGGTCCTGCTTATTATTTTTTAATTGCCTTGTTATTGTAAGTGTGTCTTGAATTTCATCCCCGTGCGCGTTGGTGTAGTTTATTTATAGTTGAGGTATTTTTAATGGCCGAGGTGTGCAGTATTCTGCCTCCAGTGGGCGCTTAGCAAAGACAATTTCAGAAGATCATAATGCGATAGATAGTAATTAAATGGTACACAACAGAATGGAAACAGTATGGGAATTGGAAAAGATTAACAATATTTTTGGCGGGTTTCTACAGGTTTTTTCTGCGTTTTTTAATTCATTTATTAATTTATACAGTACAGTTGACTATTGCCATCAATTAGGTAACCAAAGCGTATACTTAAAGTGAACTTTTATGGGCTTCTAACCTTATTTAAACAGTTTTTTTTTTTCATCATTCGCTTACTCAGAGTTGCATTGTGACTGATTCATGCACATTTGAGTACTTTGCCTGTCGGTTTACACTTGTTTTTATGTTTTTTATCACCTCATCATGCATCGTTTTTTTTGAATGAATTGATTTAATGATAATAACAATAATAATAAAACATTTAATTTATAATGCACTCTTCCTTCAACAGAATCCTAGAGTGCTACAACAAAAAAGAACTTTAAAATACTATTTGCTAAAAGCTAAAAACATCAACAATAGGCTTTTCTAAACCAAAAGGTCTTTACGTTAGCTTAAATAAAAAGTCCAGGCTCTGTGTGGCTCTCAGCTGGACACGGAGGCAGCTCCAGAGTCGTGGTGCAGCTGAACAGAAGACTCGTCCCACATCGTACGGAGCCTCGTGGACCTGAAGGAGCCATCTGAAGATCTGAAGGAGCCACCTGAAGATCTGAAGGAGCCACGTGAAGATCTGAAGGAGCCACGTGAAGATCTGAAGGAGCCACGTGAAGATCTGAAGGAGCCACCTGAAGATCTGAAGGAGCCACCTGAAGATCTGAAGGAGCCACGTGAAGATCTGAAGGAGCCACGTGAAGATCTGAGGGTGCGGTTTGAAGGATTTTGTATTCGATCTGGGATGAAACAGGGAGCCAGTGCAGTAATTTAAGAATGGGAGTGATATGTTCAAATTCCCTGATCTTCATTAGGATTTTGACGGCGCTGTTTTGAATGTACTGCAGTTTTTGAATGTCCTCGGCAGGTTTCCCAATGAAAACTCCATTGCAGTCGCACAACGTTGAGGAGATAAAGGCGTGGACGAGTTTCTCTGCATCTGGAAAGTTTGGGAAACGGGCAGAGTTTTTGGAGACGTTTTCGTAGACGGTGAAACGACGTCTTGCTCGGGTGTTTTATGTGGTTACTGAAAGTCAACTGTGGATCCAAGTCATCAGGAGGAGTGACGACCTGTCCATCAAAGGTGAAACGTGATCTAGAAAAGGAGCAAACGTGCCTCGGTTTTACTCCTACTATTTAACTCTTTTCTCAGTGCTTCAGTCTCTCAGCCCAATGAAAATAATTGCTGATGCGTCTGGGCGGGCTAATTATCCCGACATATGCCGTTTGAAGTGTCACTGGTTGATTTATGTCGTTCTTGTGCCTCTTTGCTTGTATACAGGACTGTGGAGCTGCTGTGCTTTATCACCAGAGCCTCTCCTCCTCTTTGACAGCTGTAATGATGGCTCATAATGGCGCTTCGTGGCTGACAGCTGACGGACCACACCAAACAGCTGTGTTCTCTGCGTAATTAGACGCTCGTAAGTTTAGCCGAATGAGCGCCGCACTTGTGTCGACTGGCTAGCTTTCACTCACGCTCTTTCAGTTTCACGCCGTTTTAAAACTAAAGCACGGGTGGTATTGAATGCGTAACAAATGGACTACGTAACTTTTCTGAAGGGTTTGGCGCTCGCTCGTCTCCATAAACATGTTATTTCTTTGCTAGAACGGTTCTATACGGCAGTGTTTTCCAACCTTTTTTTGAGTCACGTCCCACTTTTATTGGGATAAAGTTGCTTCAGTAAAAACTTTATGAACCGACACCAATTTGAGCATTTAGTTTTTGTGGTTTTTTTTTGTTGAAGTTTGCTCAGCGCACCTGGCAATCCCCCTGAAAATTGATGCTTTACAGTAAACCATAAAATGTGTCGATCTACAATTTATTCAATTTAAAAGAGCTCAGGATGGATTGTCAAGAAATGGCCGTTACCATAGAGATACATCGTGTTTGTGACAGTAGTGCAAAACTCAGAGGTAAATTAGGCAAAATATTGTTAAAACGTAAACTGAAGTGTGATGGAACAAACCAATAAATACATCTGTCACTCTATGGTGTTAAAAACATTTGAACGAACGCTAAACCTTGTATTTAGCATCTAAAATCTCCATCGGTTTAACTTAGACTCACTGAAAATTCGTTTATTGTGGGGGTCACGTTCCAAAAATAACCCGCAACAGGCGAAATCCGAGTATCAGCTTTATTTTTAACAATTATTCTCTCTGTTTTTGTCTGTAAAACCCCTCACCACACACTTTATACACTTTTCTCACACAGGCGTTAACATTTTCTCACATTTCTCTCTCGTTTAAACTCTCTCAAAGTTCAAACCTTCGTAGGCGTCTTTGTCGGTGCAGAACGTTTCATCGACATTGTGGGTTTTGTCGGGGAGAAAACAAATTGCAAACGTACAGCACTTCAGAGTCACACTGAGATCCAACGTTTATGTAAATTTGTTTGAACACATTCTGTACTGGACAGGAGACACGGCACGGAGGAGACTGATGGACAATGGTCTACAGTCCAACAGCCAATCAGGACGCACGACACAATGGTCTACAGTCCAACAGCCAATCAGGACGCACGACACAATGGTCTACAGTCCAACAGCCAATCAGGACGCACAACACGACTCATACTCTGTAAAAAAAACATGTAAAAAACTCCACGAAACAGCGAGGCCATGAAAGATAACACATGATATAGCGAGGGAAAAACTGTATCTGGAAAAACATGCATTCTTACTGTAAGCTGGGCTGCCTCTCCGTAGATCTGACCTCTAACTTGGCCTGGCATTGTCACCTCCTTGTCTCCATGGAGATAAAAGTTTAGTGGCATACTGTGGAACATTCAAGGTTAAGCAACAACGCCTCCCTGGAGACGAGCAGGTGGCAGGTGAGGTACAGAACTCACAGGGCAGAGCCTCCAGTAGAAAATGTTCCTTTTCTCGACTGTTTCCTCGTCAAACACTTGGCGCTGTGTTAACGTTCAGTCTAAAGCTCGTTTCTTTTCTCCCTCACAGCTCGTACAACATTGGCGTTTGCACATACACACATCAGGCCTGACTTACTCCCCCCAAGTTCAAGTTATAAATGATAAAATGTGAAAGGAACAGAACATATAGGACCTTATCAGGAACTGATAAAGGAAAAATGCTGAAAGGAGACTTTAGATTATTTGGACGTGAAGTCTCTGTGATTATTCCATGTTTATTGTGCGTATTATGTCCTCCAACGCCGGATACGCAGTGGGCAGTATCGTTATTATTTCATCTAGAGAACAGACGTAAGACCTTTTATTTCAACCTCGAGAGACAACCGTAAATGATCAGAAAGCACCTGCGATCAATACAACGATGTGTGGAAGAAAAGTAACACTCCGGTTAAGTTGATATGGCTTTGGTGGAGGTAAAGTGACGGTCTATGAGGTTTGGTGGGGCTAGAGCAGGGGCGTCAAACACATTTTCACCGGGGGCCACCTCAGCAAAATGGCTACCCTCAAAGGGCCAGATGTAAAATAAATCTAATTACTTTTTAAACGTGTTAATTAAGTGTTTCTGTATTTATTACTTATTCAAGTTACAAATATTACATTTGCATTTTTCTAGCTGTAAAAATATGGCTGTGTAACTGCATATCTCCTGACAAAATGACATTTTAAGACCATCGTACCTTTCAACTTACCCTATCGAGGGCCGCATAAAATGATGTGGAGGGCCACATTTGGTCCGCGGGCCTTGAGTTTGACATATGTGGGCTAGATTGAAGGTCTATGAGATTTGGTGGGGCAAAAATAAATGTCTTTGAGCTTTGGTGGGGGTAAAGTGAAGGTCTTTGAGGTTTGGAGGTTCTAGAGTGAAGGTCTATAGGGTTTGGAGGTTCTAGAGTGAAGGTCTATAAGGTTTGGAGGTTCTAGAGTGAAGGTCTATAAGGTTTGGAGGTTCTAGAGTGAAGGTCTATGAGTTTTGGGGGTTCTAGAGTGAAGGTCTATGAGTTTTGGGGGTTCTAGAGTGAAGGTCTGAGTTTTGGTTGGGCTAAAGTAAAGATCTATAGGGTTTGGGGTTCTAGAGTGACGGTCTATAAGGTTTGGTGGGGCTAGATTAAAGGTTTACGGGGTTTGGTGGTGCTAGGGTAAGGTTCTATCAGCTTAAGCTCGGTGAAAATGGACTGAGGTGTGATTACCTCCAGTAGAGCTTTAATTTAGATAGCAGCCAAGTGATCTCCTCCGCCTGCTGTGGGCCTGTTATTAAATCTATGCAGAAATCAATGTCCAGGAGTCCATTGCTCAGACAAAGCTACATGATTTATAACGTGTTTGGCTAATCCATTGATTTATAATGCTGTGGAAGCCGTTGATATTGTTTTTCCTATTAGATGAGAGTAAACACAGCTAGTGAGTGAGTAATGGGTTGTAAGCTTCTTTTCCTGGTCCATGTAGCCCCAGAGTGGACAAGGCAAACACTCAGAGAGCAGTTTTGTCAGTAGTCACACGTGGATGCATCGACATTGTTCTACTTTAATGGAACACACATAAAAGGAACAGACAAAGGTTTCCATTATAAAACCGTTAGCATTACAAACTTAGAGCGTACGCCTGGACAAAACACAAACTCCATCAGAATCGCTCATGTCTTATCGATGTATTCTTGTGTCTGGCATCTAAAGTCATTGAGCTGCTTCACTCTTTTGCACTTTTTTTACACTCTCTGCCACACACACGCACAATATTTTAAGCTACACAATGTGGAATTTGAGAGCTAAGGTGTTCAAGGACTTTTCATCGGCAAAAATGGGAAGCTCTAGCTAAGTTTAAGTCAGAGATAGTCAGATATAACCATGGATATTTAAGGACCTGATTTTAGGTTTATGACATGCACACAGGTCAGTTTGTAACACAACACAACAAAAAAACTAAGCTATAAATACGTAGATGGAGAGAGAGTAAGGAGGAGGGAGTCTGGTTGAACAGTTTAAGGGTCTTGGTGTAGAAGCTCCTCCTCATTTTCTAAGACGTTTCGAGAAAGTGCGCAATCCTCTGGGCTCTGCGTCGGCGTCTTTGTGTGTAGATGTAGTTTTGGTTCGTTAATCGTCAAAGTTCAAACGGATATCACACGAATATCCCTCACAGCTAAAGAAGAGAGCTTAACGTGTGTAGAATCCCACCGTTTCATTCTGTAGAAACTTCGTCCCCGCTTTAGAGACCTTCCGTCGATTTAAAATAAAATATGCTCGTTACATAAAAACGTTCACACACAATAAGCACTTTGTCCCGTTGAGTCGCTCTCACCACATGCAGCTACTCAAACACTTTCATATTTTTGTCAAACTCTTTACAAACACAGGGGCACGGCGCTGGCGATGGAGCCGTTTCTGTCCTTCCACTCTCATTTTTCATCATTCCGCTCTGTCCTTTAGGCTTCATTTCTCATCCTTCCTATATTTTGCTTTAACACACTCCGTTTCTGTCTCTCCGAGGATTCAGTGTTTGCACTAGGCCTTATTTTTCTTATACACTCCGGTCCGGTGTGGCGCGGGGGGCGGAGAGGGACGGCTGAATTGACCGAAGCCGGAGTTCTCCCTTGTCCTTGGATGACTGCGGTCACATTTACCCCGGGTTTAAAAACAAACGGTACTTTATATCACAAACTCAGATGAAGAATGAGCCGAAGCCAGTTTTGACACATATAATTAATGACGTTTTTTTGTTCAAAGTTTGATGTTCTTGTGTTTACTGCAACAAATATGTCGTCTCTGTTCATCGTGGAGCTTTACCTACAGTTGTGATCGTCCTGTGTTTGTATTTACACGTGTGTTTCGTGCTGGTTCATCGTTTTTAATCGAAATTCAAAGGCTCGAATGTCGATCTAACCATAATGTTACAAATGGTGGTTTTAACTGTACAAACATATGACGGTTAAAAGAAAAGTACAGTATTTCCCGGACGATAAGTGTGACTTTTGTTCATAGTTTGTCGTTGGTGCGACTTATACTCAGATGTGACTTATATGTGAAATGATTCAAATCTATAATGTCACATGTTGGTTCTTGTCTATTTTCTATGTTTTAATGTAGTTTCTTGTAGTTTTAATGTAGTTTCTTGTAGTTTTAATGTAGTTTCTTCATCACAATCAGACCTGGAGTTGTGTTTTGTTTCATTCACACACGTTTAACACACAAACCTGCACATTTAGGCTGAAAACACTCTGTTCCACCTTGTGATGTCATCATGTGGTGATACAGGAAGTGCTTTATTGTGTTTTTAAATGCCATACAGCTTCACCAGAATCATTTTGATAACTGGCAATTTTCAGGAATTGTCAATCTCTACGAGCAAAAAAGTAAAAGGAGCTGTTAAAGTTCTGCTTCATGACATCACAAGGTGGAACGGAGCATTCTGAGCTTTAGAGATTTAGACAGAATACTCTATTTTCTGGACGATAAGTGTGACTTTTTCCACAGTTTGTCGTTGGTGCGACTTATACTCAGATGTGACTTATATGTGAAATGATTCAAATCTATAATGTCACATGTTGGTTCTTGTCACAGTGACAGTCGTGCGAGGGGCTCTAGACTTGGACCAGTATCTACTCCTCCTGAACCACTCAACATTTAAAATATCAACATTACACTCATTTAAAAGACAAAGACAAACACTGAACGCTTCATCTTCCTCTGGAGTTGGTGGATTTGTTCAGAAGCGACACCGAGGATGAAGAATTCAATGGATTTATTGATTTGGAGTGAGATCCAGAGTAAACTTGTTGTTTTTTCTGCTTTATTTATCTGATTAACTGTTAATATCTTACGTTAACAAACCAGACACGTGTTCAGTTCTGTCTGTGCTTCATGGAGCTGAATAAATATAAATGTGTTACGTTAGCGTGATGTACTGATATTCAGCCTGTTGGTCCACATTTTATTATTATTATTAGAACTTGACTTTAAAGATAAAATGTCTGTTCTTGGTCTCAGATTTTGTAAAATAAATTTCCCCAAAAATGCGACTTATATATGTTTTTTTCTTCATTTTTCTTCATTTTTTTGGCTGGTGCGACTTATTCTCCAGAAAATATGGTATGTTTCATTTTTTTATAGATCTGTTCTCTCTTCAAACACACATCAATCATACAACACACAGTTTGTATGTTTTTATTCAGCCTGTTGTTCTCTTTTTTATTCTTATTATTATAACTTGACTTTAAAAAATGTCTGTTCTCGGATTTTGTAAAATAAATTTCCCCCAAAAATGCGACTTATACTCCAGAGCGACGTATAGTCCAGAAAATACGGTACTGTTTTTGTGCGATAAAAACAACAGGTCATATCTAAACAATCAGACAAAATGGACTTGACAAATCTCTCACAGATCAGATTCAGTTCTCCATAAAATACGTAATATTTGCGTCACTGATTTATACATTCGAGACCGCAGCCTTGCACCTCGCACTTGTTGGTACGAGGGTGCGCTTGTTCCAACAGTCTGTTCTGATTTGCCTCTATTTCAGTGTTTTATTAGTTTTCCCTGATTCTGTAGGAGCCTTGTCTCTCTGTAATAACTCCACACTATTGTCTCACGCCCGCTGGTCCTACGGGGATTTTACCACTATGCAGAAAAGTGAAATGAAATGACACTTAAATTACGCTTACTGCCACAATGAGAGAAAAGAGCGGGCTGCGACGTGGCTTTGGTCGGCATCTGGAAAAAGCTTTTTGACTGTGTTGGCTTGTTTGTTTATCTGCACGCCTCTTTACTTTCACACGCTGTCACTTGTGCCATGATTGCCATTTTGATCGTGTCTTATTCCCCAGACAGTGCAGTGTCTGTCAAGTCTCCAAACAAACTGAGTGTGTATCTTTTGAGTGAGCAGATTCTCTAAGGTCCATGTCCCACGGGGTTCTCTCTCTTCTGCCACGTCTTACGCTGCTATACGAGCGCTACAGAAATACATATTTGTTCAATTAATTTGTTTTGCAGTTAAAAAAAAAAGAGACGAGAGAGAGAAACTGCATCACAGATTCTCAATACTCACTTTAGCCTCAAATTACTTTAAAAAAAAAACATAAGTGAGACCAGTTTTGCAATTTCTGACGCAGTGATCTATTAACCAAAGGATCAAAACAGCTAATAAGCTACTTTTTGAATTATATTACGTAAAATTCTAATGCCAAGCTCAACAAAATGCGTTTTCTGTGTATTTATCTGTTTATAAAGCACGCAATAAAACAAAAAAACAACAACCAGTGCCATGTAGGTGCGAGTAGCAGTGAGAAATGATCATGAAGATGTGTAAAAAAAAGGAAAGAAATAAGCTGCTGGGTCACAAATGGTCAATTCATACCATTAGCGTCCAAAATATACTTAATTTTCCATTAATTTCCAGTTAAGAATGGAAATGCTCATTGTAATCCTACCCGAGACGGTCCAGACAGGTGAAATGGTCTCGACCTTCTTTAAATTCACGCCTAGGCTACACGGAGTTTAAAATTTATCCACAAGAACCATGTAAATTGCCAAAAACGTGCCAAATATCGATATCGTTTTCGCTCGCAGCTGCAGAAAAGATGATTGGTGAACAGAAAACCCAGAAAAATTCAACTGTTCATGGCTTTACTACGGCCTAAACATGAAGAATATAAACGTAAATAGTGTTTTTTGGTATTTAATAATGTCATTTTGCAGTTTTAGCACATTATTAATCATCTTCAAGCTTTTTTTTTGAAGGAAAGTCATCGTTGTTCGTTGTCAGACTGTGTTTTTTTTAAGTTGCACAATGAAATAAAGGAATCCCGCTTTGTAAACAGACCGTCACTGTACTTTTGAACGCTTAAACTCCCCATTGGTTTACACATTAAGCTAACGGAAAATTCTCTGACATGTGACAACACAATCCCGAGCTCTAAACCCGTGACGTTCATACGAGAGGTCTAAATGAAATCTCTCTATAAAAATGTCAACCACAATCCCCCGCTCCGTCAGTGTGTACTTCCTTTATACTTTTGTTTACGCCGTTTTATCAGCCGCTTGTCACTTGCCGTCTGCCGTTTGGCTCGTGTCACATAGTTGACGCGTGGCATCGCTTGGCAGCCGCTGAAAATAGCCCCTTCCCCTCCTCGCGTTATCGACCCATGTTCCCAGGAATGTGTATTTTGCCGCGGCGTTTTCCCGGCCCACGTCCCCCTCCCGCTACACAACTTCACACGCTCTATATTTGATACGGCGACGTCGAAAACTCATTTACTCGGGACATGTTGTATCATTTTGCGCGTGGAATGAGTCGTGACAAACATGGCCGAACATACACAGTTAGTTTAAAATGGCAGGTCCCAAACTATAAGAGGCGTGGGGGCCATTACATTACGGAGACAATTTCCCAGCTGTCGGTTTGCTGTATTGGCCCACGTACGAGCGCCTGTCAGCTGCTCTCTTCCAACGCGCCGGCGACGTTGAGGCGCTATATGGGAGTACGACAACATTTCTGGACATTTTCCAAGAGCGACTTTCAATTCCCCAATCTACCTGCTGCTATTTAAGCCGAGGTGTACGCCTTTGTGCAGAACGAGAGGAGGCAGCTGCGTATAAGTTAGACTGGGTGAGTAGTTAGATGTCTGATTTGGATGTGCGTCTCCCGCTGTGCGCTCTGTGTCTTTCCTGCAGCCTGTCTTCCCGTTAGTGCTTCTGATTGGCTGTCTGTCACCCTGTGTGAGATCATTGGACTGGCTTTTTGAATAAAGATTTTGAATTCTTTCTCGCTGCGTCGGAAATGTTTAAAAGTTGGAAGAGAAACGAAAAGCTATATGTAACTTTTCGACTTGTTCTATCAGAGGTCGTGGTGATATCGAACCCAAAAACATACATATTTTACCAGTAAAAACGCTCTGTAAAAAGACGGAACGTAAAGTACAGGGGAAGCGGCGCACATTCCAATATATTTTGTCAAAATGATGGAATTTATCTGTCACTAAAATAAATTATGATGATACTTTCCATTTGTCACTGTCACCGTGGTTAGTGACCTTGCAGGAGAAGAACACTTTCTTGGGTCTCTCTGTACTTCACACCATTTATCAACAATCATCCCAAAGTCCGACCAAGAGGAGAAACCATGGACTGATTTCTAATCCAGGTTCCAGGACTTAACACCGGAGAACAACGCGATCAAAGTCTCCAGACGCAACACAATTCGGGCCAAACGTCACTAGAAATCCTGATGAGCGGTCAGGTTACTACTTGTAAATACTGTCAATTTCAGACTATAACCTGCTGCTTTTCTCTCCACGCTTTGAACCCTTCGGCCTGTACAACGGTGAGGCTAATTTTTACTGACTCACGACCACCGGGGGGCGCTCCCTAGCAGTAAACGCCAAAGTGAGACAGACGTGGGAAAAGATTACGCGCTGAAGAATACACGAGTTTTGATGTTGAACTGTCATTTTGCGCATCGTGACACAGCCTCATCATGGAAAACACACAAAGAAATGAGTCAGGGAAGGAAATAGAGCCACTGCACGTACGTTTGATCATCACAGAAGGAAATAGAGCCACTGCATATACGTTTGATCATCACAGAAGGAAATAGAGCCACTGCACGTACATTTGATGATTAAAGAAGGAAATAGAGCCACTGCACGTAGGTTTGGCATCATTATAAAGATGGTGCGGCGTTGGAGGCGGCAGCGGGAAGAACTTGGTCAATGTAAAAAGACGACAGAAGCTTCAGAGGAAATAAAAGCAGACGGCTCGTGTTGGTGCGTTTTGTTTTCTAAACCTGCAGGTGTGTTCATGCTGCGCTGATGTTAATGTTGATACCGATTTTCAAGCACAGTTTTTAAAAAAGCATTTCTTAAATTAAATCTAAAAAAAAACCCTTCCATGTACCCTCTTTCTGTGTAAATATCTCACGTTACAAGATGAAAACCTGCGCCCTATAGATGTACAGAACTGATTTTCTTTTCAAATTTAGCTGGTGCGACTTATATTCAGGTTCGCTCTATAGTCTGAAATGTACGGCACATTTATCACAGAATACTTTTCACTGAACGCTAAATTTAGAATAATTCCAGTGACTTAGGGGAGTTCAATGGACTTACACAGATATTCCTCACTATAAACAACTTCAGTCTGTTAGCTTCTCCGTTCAGACAGATATTTAAGGCAGACTCAACAAAACTGAGGAAACTACTTGGATGAGTGTGGAAACTATTGCCCTATTGACAGAATTCACATTTGTTTGCAATGATTTCTATGTGGATGACAGATTACACAGACATCTTGTAAAGTTTATAATTTAGCATCTTGAACATGTTTGACAGCACAATCCCACATCTGTACGACTCTAATCCTTATAGTTCAAGTTTAATTCAGGTGCAAAATCTTAATTGTAGACGCCAGATAGAACTTTAGTTATATCCATCCCTGTTATATGAAAATAGTGCACCTGTCCCTCATTATTCTTTATCAGAAAAAGGAAAAATATTCATTGCAGCAGTTCCCTTATGGGCCATCATGTACTGACAAATGCCAGTGGAACAGATATCTGCAGAGCTTCATCCTGTCACGGAGCAACTATTTTAAAATATCACAGAAGTAAAGTCTTTCCTCACGAACTGGAGACAAACAGCACGTCTTTTTCACACAGAAATCGACCGATACACAACCTCAGCCGGACCATTTTCATAAAAACTGATAGGTTCACCCTTTTTAACCTTTAACCTCCTGAGACCCGAGCTTTAATTAAATAAAATAATAAAAAAATAATTAAATAAAATTAAAAAACTAATAAAAATACAAAAAATAATAATAAAAACAAATAAAAATAAAATAATTAAATACAAAAATAAAATAAACAAAATAAATAAATATTCTAAACTCTTAGAAATATTCAAAATTGAACATGTTCTTGTTGCTGTTCTTGTAAAAATTTGCACTGTGGCCTAAACAATCCAAAATGTGTTGTCCACAGATGAGGACACCAGGTCTCAGGAGGATATTACAGTTCAAAAGAGAAGAGAAGACAAGAGAGATTATTTTGTATCAATATTGAGGAGAAAGAGCGGGGAGGCAGAACCTTGAGATACAACCTCACTCCTTTCTGAAGTCTCCACCCTCTTTCTCCTCCTTTTATTTACTTAGGAACCCTATTTACAAATGCGTTCTCAAGGGATGGGGGACATACTTTACATACTTTACAAACAGTGTAAAAACATATGACGAAATTTACAGAGAAATATATTTGGTTTTTGCATTTCTAAAGGTCATTCCCAAGATGTTTCTGTTTCAGGGTTTCACAAGTTCACAGTGACCTTCTTCCCGTGGGATCCTGCAACTTTCAAAAGACATTTTCTGCAAGACTCAAGAACAAACATTAGTGCAGATTACATAGTTTACATAGTTGAATATAATGATTATAATAAAGAGTGAACATTACATTACAGTACCTTTAAAATGAACAGTGAGATAACATAATATAACTTGAATATATATTTGGAATCCATCAAAAACCTCTGGAGTTCTTTGAGAAGAAGAAGAAGAAAGGGATGGGTCTATACAAAAACATCCAGGGTTTCCGCGTAAAGTCAGGAGACCTCCAGAGACAAAGGTGACGAACTGGACGTCGACTTGGATCTCGCATCTTCATAAAGCTCCAGGTTGTGTCGTCAAACCTCGTAGATTTTTTCCCCCGCTATCCTAATGTTAATAAACGTCTCTTAGCATCTAACAGGACGGATGCTTTAGTCCTGAAGGGGCTCTTCTCGCTGATTAAACATTCTCCACTTCCTCAAAAAGTGTGTTTGGATAGTGATTACTGAAGTCAGACCTCGATGTTGTTTTAAATAAAGAAATACCAGGTCTTTGCTGCTTCATGGACAATCAAAGGGCCTCTCAGGACACGGAGGACTTGCCAGGGCTTTACTTAAAAGTGATTGTGGAGTGGAGGCGCCATTAGACGTGACATAGAGATAAGTGGGGCAAAGTTTAAGGACTCATCCACAGCGGGAGGATTTGTGGTCGAGAAAATAACTAAAGGAGAACATCTTGATCAAAAAGAAAACGGATGGAGTTTAGCGCGATCTATAGTTTCCCATTTTTAAACTTTCTAAACTAAAAACAAAACGAAATTAAATAAGAATAACACGTCATTACGCTGGTTTCACAGTCGCGTTCATTCACGTTCACCGTTCGTTTCGTCGCAGTTACTCGAACGCGACTCGTTTTATTCAAAATTTGTCCATCGCTTTTGATCTTCGTGCGGTTTCAAAACAGTTACAGCGAGTCTGACGAGCGAATAAACGCAATTTTCACGCTTTTCGCTCCAGTTTGTGTGACAGAAGGACAATAGTTAGTGCTCTGGGACTTTTCACGAAGCCGTCGGCCAATTTGTGACAGTATTTGTTGTTTTTTTCACTCACAAAACTCGAAAATAATGTTGAAGAACTAAATGTCAGAAGAGGACAAAGGATCTGATCGCTGTGTTTTTCCGCTTTTGTTTTTTCAGGGTGTGATGTGGCGTATTCCCGTGCGAATTATCCCCCTTCAGTGAGACCTAAAGGTGAAAATTAAGAGTGAAGTGTGGAGTAAAAAACACTTTTCTTACAGCTGTGGGAGGAGTTTCGCTGTCGCAGGTAACGACACGTTTATTCTAACTTTGTGATATTCAAAAACCTTACATAAAACGGAAACCACAGCCGCGTTTTGATCCTTTTTTCCTTCCAGTTGCGTGGCGATCTTGCCGTCTAAACAAAACTTACAAACATCAGACGTCCGAATTACGTGTAGATCACAAAACATCGTCACGCTACAACAAAGTAATCGCACGCACTCTTTTTTTTTTTTTCCACGAGTTGTTCCGATCATTCCTTTTAGTGCCGCTGAACTTTTGAGTGGCGCCGCAGTATCCGAATCAGCGCCGCAGCAGCGTGAGCGGCACAGGCCATTAGGAAAAGGTCAGCCATGCGGGCACGTATCGAACGCACGCACCCAGCCGATGTCTCAAGCTGCTCCTTTCAAAAGCCGCCGTCACGCCGCTCAATGGCTCGCCCAGCGCCCGTATTAATGTGGAAATCCAGTTAAAAGGTCAACAATTTTGCAGACATCTTTTGTTTTCTAAGTGCAACTGGATGTGAGGGGCTGTGATGTGTGTGTTAGCGTGTGTGTCCATGTGTGTGTGTGTGTGTGTGTGTGTGTGTATGCAGAGAACCCTGGCACAGTATTATCCCGGAGTGTCCTTGTCCTACCTGTCCCCCCCTTGTCCCCCTCACCTCACATTTCCATTAATCCATCACGCCATGTCACGCTCATTCATCTTTTTGTCGTTTTTTTTTTTCCTTTCTTTTTTTCCATGTGTCTGTCCTCCCCGTATTCGCTCATTTTACAATTCATCTGTCATCGCCCCGTCGTCACCGCCACTTTCATTTGCAGCGATATCAAGTTTTAACGGCGCTATACTTTCCTGAGACGATTTAAATTCCGTGTCCATTTTTCTACGAACCTTAAAGTAGCACTTCACTCTGCACATTATAACACCAATAATACTACTAATACTACTAATAATACTACTAATAATACTACTACTAATACTACTAATAATACTATTAATAATACTTTGGATCATACAGAGCCTTTCATGACACCCAAAGCACCAGGGCCGGCTCATTAACAACATTCAGACATCGTCACAACCTTTTATAAAACGACTCACAACAGCAACAAACACAAGTCCAACAGATAAAACACGAGGAGGGGGGTCTGCCTGAGGACATTTAAACATTCTGGACATGTTTCTCTTGGTTTCTGGTGCATTTTAATGTGCTCCAGTCGACTGAAGTGGGCTCATATTTATCATTTCTTTATGTCATAAAATGCACAGAGCAGCCAAATAATGAACTTAAACAAGAGAGTACAAGTACTTCAAAATCACATCACTCAAGAAGTACAAAGTAGTGATCCAAGAGTCACATAAGAGAAACAGCCTGGACAGAACATCACATTTATAATCATCACATTTATAATCATCACATTTATAATCATCAGATCATTTGGACTGAACATTAAATAAAAGGATTTTAGAATCACATTATTTTTATGTTTATTGTCTGAATTTTGATGCTGGGATTTCACATAAATGCACATTTTAATGAGTAGGATGCACAGATACGATACCAGTATCGGGTGCCAGTACTCGTATAGCCGATACCGAGAACTGATACCACTGTATCTGTTCTGCCTCTTGTTTGACTCACAGCTCGCCTCTCCACAGAGCAGCTCTGGACATAGAACTGCACATTAAGAGCAGCTTTAATCACATGTGACTCCACAGAGACATCAGCTCAGTGCAGTGTTTACAATAGCAGCATGCTAACGATGCTAATGATGCTAACGATGCTAATGATGCTAATGATGCTAACGTTGCTAAGTTGATGGTGATTCTTTGTTTTTGCTGCAGTGAAACTTATTCTAACAAAAACATTTAGACTGAACAGATCAGAGATTTAAAAAGACAAACAACAGAAACAAACACATGTGAAAGTAACACAACACGTGTGTGAAAGTAACACAACACGTGTGTGAAAGTAACACAACACTCATGATATGAGAACAGGGGAGAGTTAGCATGTTAGCAAAGCGAGCTAGCTGCTTAGCGTGTTAGCAGTTAGCTCTTTAGCAGGACGTGGTAAATATTAAAGGAGCTTTTCTAAATAAATCAACACAAAAAGACGAGACACAAACACAAACAGTTTAATAAACAGACTCACCTGTGTCCTCTGTCCCTCTGAGGTGTGTCCTCTGTCCCTCTGAGGTGTGTCCTCTGTCCCTCTGAGGTGTGTCCTCTGTCCCTCTGAGTCTCTGTCTTCTCTGCAGATCCTCTGGGGTACAGTGGGACATATTTGGAGTCTCTGTAAAGTTCCTCTTTCCTCAGATCGTCCTCTTCTTCTTCAAACATTGTCCTGAACTTTAGATAAACTGAACTTCACTCACTTTTAGTCTTTTAGTTTAGAGACACTCTTTCAAATGTCCCTGTGCCTCAGTCTCCCAGAGTGCACCTGGAGGGAGGGGTCCTTCACATGTAGCTGTCCACACCACTGCCCGACTCAAAACAGCAGCTCATATTTAGACACTGGAAATAAAACACATCGAATCGTTTAATAGAGATGTACAGACGAGTATAAACCCTCGAGTGACATTTAGTTAAAAAAAAAAAAACATTTCCAGTCTGGCCCCGGAACCTTTTTAAGGGAGCTCGTTTCCCTGGGGACCTGTTTGACACCTGGACACAAGGACACAGGAGGTAAGTTAAGCATTTTTAAAAACTATTGACTAAAAACACAACACACAAACACTTAAAAACACTCCTAAACAACAATTACACTAATATTACTGTGCCTCCAGATCTAAAATTGGGTAAAAGAACAGACAAGCTGAATATTTTAAAATCCTTTGTGTGCAATTGTCTTTTTTAAAGTGCAAATAATGTCCAAAGTGCTTCTTGTTACACCACCAAGCAAAGTTACAGGTCAAATCTGTGGAGAGGGGACCCTGCTCACAGTACGAAAGCATGTTTTCAAATGTTTTATTATTATTATTTATTTGTTTTTTTGCAATAACACCTGAAATGTAATGCCATACCACAGAATTTGTATCGCACAATTCGTACACGAGGTAAATCAAAGTGTTTTACAGAATAAGAAAGACGTTAAAATCACAAAACAACAAATCAAAAACATAAATAATCATCATAAAATTAACATTAAAAGCAGAAAAGTGCAGAATAAACCCCTTTTGGTGAAATACAGAGCTAAACAGAACCGTTTGAGTCTGGATTTAAACACCGTCAAAGTCGAGGCTCGTCTCACATCTTCCAGAAAAGTTACAGAGTGAGCCTTTAACTACACACCTCATCCGTCATCCGTCTTTCACCTAACATAACCTCCCCATTGTCGCCCCCGTCCCGCTCGCACACATTCATTTGCTCCCCAATTCGTCTATCCATCAACTTGTCCCCGGCTCTGCGTCTCGTCTCCTTTCTGCGTCTAAAGGCGAGCTCGTGTTTTAATGGCCGCCCTCTCCCGTCTCGCCGCGCTCTCTCCTTAACCGTCTTTATATATGGCCTCCGTCCTCCCTCCGCTGCGATAACATTTGCCTTAGGTGGTGCTCTCTTTGCGCTCCATCTTCTGCCTCGTTCTGCCGGAGTTTTGACAGTCACGGTTACAGACGGACCGTCCATCAGTTTTGTCGGGATTATAATCGCACGCTCGTTAGTGTTATAGTCCGAGTCCAAATTAAGCGCCCTCTTTACTTTGCATTAACCGCGAGATCGTTTTTGCTTCGAGCAGCAGATCCAGACGCCGCTTTACATTTACTCGGCCTCGCTCTGAAAAGTCAAAAATGTAATGTGCTGAATAGTGTACAGTCTGTCGTCTTTTATTGATTTGCTCCTGTTGATTTTATTTGATTTTATTGTCTTATTGGTAATTGTTTTATTGCTTTTATATACAGATTTATTATTTTAATTTTGCTGTTTGTTTCTAGTCTAAATGTTGATTTAGCTCCGGGGGGACAGAGCCGTCTCCATCGCTGCCCCCACCCTCCGTGACCCCTGACCTCTGACCTCTCCACCTTCAAAAAACAACTCAAAACTCACCTGTTTAAAATTGCTTTTAATGTTCGATTTTATGTTGTAAATTTTGTGATATTTTATTCTTTTATATATTGTGAAGTGTCTTTGAGCATCTCGAAAAGCGCTATATAAAAAAAATGTATTATTATTTACTTAATTAGTTGTTTTTATTTATAATGTATTTGTGCGTCACTTTGGAAACTGCATTTATTTGTGAAATGTGCTGTATAAATAAAGTGGATTTGATCGTATAATCTGTAAAATCTACCACACGACGCAGAAAAGCCTGAGGAATATTTTACATCTGTTTATTTTTATGTGAAAGAAACACAAGTTCTGCTGTGGAGTTATTCTGGAGGCGTGTCTCTGTGAACTATAGACTGTTTATATAAATGGACGTAGCTAACCTGCTAGCTAAAGCGCTACAAACAGGAAGTGAGCGTAGGCGCGCGTCCGGCTTCATCAACTCTGGCTCCAATTCACTTTTTATTGAAAAACATTGCTCCTCTCTGTAACTTCTGCTGTCAGACTTAAACATTCATATTAACCTGCTCCACATTCTCCCAGTTTTTTTTTATTTTGCCATTTTCTCCGTGAATCTAGATATTGATCGTTTGTCGTCTTGTTTTTCATAATCTGTTTGTCTTTTCCTGTTATCTCGTCTCTTTGTAATTATGTAACTGTATTTTTTATTTGCTGCTGCTGCTTTTTTTAATCCTAATGGGACTTTCCTGGTTAAATAAAGGTTGAATAAATAAATAAATAAATAAAAACGAGTAGCAGGTTTGATTGACAGCGGTGCAGACGGGGCGTTACCTTGAACAGCCTCGCTCCAGACTGGCTGCTCAGAGACTCGCGTCACACAATTCCAAATATGGATCTTGGCTCCAGACTCGCGGCTGTAATTGCTCGGCTCGATTGGCTTCATTTGGCTGGAGCTGAACTCTGGAGCTGAACTCTGGAGCTGAACTCTGAGCGACTCGTTCACTGAGTCACTTCTTTAAACAGACTCTGCTCTGAACATGAGCTTTGATTACACAGTTTGCTCTGCTAATTATAGAAGCTTTTATAGATTTAAAAAAAAGAAAGAAAGAAAATCCTGCAATCTAACTGAGAGCAGGATCACCTCTCCACAGATCTGAACTACGACTTCACCTGGTGGCATGGAGATAGATGCGCTTAATGCCATACTGTGGAACATTAGAGGCAATGTTATAACATCTGCATAGGAAAAGGCCAATCAGGACACTACACTGTATTTTCTCTGTTTTAATGTAGTTTCTTGTAGTTTTAATGTAGTTTCTTCATCACAATCAGACCTGGAGTTGTGCTTTGTTTCATTCACACATGTTTAACACACAAACCTGCACATTTAGACTGAAAACACTCTGTTCCACCTCGTGATGTCATCATGTGGTGATACAGGAAGTGCTTTGTTGTGTTTTTAAATGCCATACAGCTTCACGAGAATCATTTTAATAACTGGCAATTTTCAGGAATTGTCAATCTCCACGAGCAAAAAAAGTAAAAGGAGCTGTTAAAGTTCTGCTTCATGACATCACAAGGTGGAACGGAGCATTCTGAGCTTTAGAGATTTAGACAGAATACTCTATTTTCTGGACGATAAGTGTGACTTTTTCCACAGTTTGTCGTTGGTGCGACTTATACTCAGATGTGACTTATATGTGAAATGATTCAAATCTATAATGTCACATGTTGGTTCTTGTCACAGTGACAGTCGTGCGAGGGGCTCTAGACTTGGACCAGTATCTACTCCTCCTGAACCACTCAACATTTAAAATATCAACATTACACTCATTTAAAAGACAAAGACAAACACTGAACGCTTCATCTTCCTCTGGAGTTGGTGGATTTGTTCAGAAGCGACACCGAGGATGAAGAATTCAATGGATTTATTGATTTGGAGTGAGATCCAGAGTAAACTTGTTGTTTTTATTCTTTATTTATCTGATTAACTGTTAATATCTTACGTTAACAAACCAGACACGTGTTCAGTTCTGTCTGTGCTTCATGGAGCTGAATAAATATAAATGTGTTACGTTAGCGTGATGTACTGATATTCAGCCTGTTGGTCCACATTTTATTATTATTATTAGAACTTGACTTTAAAGATAAAATGTCTGTTCTTGGTCTTGATTTTGTCAAATAAATTTCCCTAGTGATGCGACTTATGTTTTTTTTTTTCATTGTTATGCACGTTTCGCTGGTGAGACTTATACTCCAGAGCGACTTATAGTCCAGAAAATACAGTATATTTCATTTTTCATAGCTCTGTTCTCTCTTCAAACACACATCAATCATACAACACACAGTTCGAGTGTTTTCTTTCGCTAAAACACGGCACATCTGAATCTCTAAATCACACTTGTCGTGAGATTGGGTGGCCTGGGGTTAGGGGGAAGTTTGTTGAAGAATATAGTCTCTCCTAGACTTTTTCCAATTATGCCGTCAAAAAATGACAGCGTGGCTGACACATTGCCAACATCCCTCACACCCAAATATAACAGAGCATGTGCATCAGGCGAAACAGAATCAGATGCTGCGAGGGATCACATCCGAGCACTGATGCATCTGACACCGACTCAGTCCATGTCAATTTGAAAGAACCGACACAGGCTTTTCAAAACATCTTAATTCAAACATTAATTGTCGCATATATAATGAGAAATACTCTTTTGATAACCGTCTTTGTTGGATATTTCACTGATTACTCGCCGTGACATATGAACATTAAAAGAACGCACACAACGCAACCGAACTTTAACACCGCGCAATAACATAATACAGCGCGCAAATTAAACTTTCTTTTCAATGTTCTCTTTTTATCACAGTAAAATATAAACCCGAGCAATTACTTCAACGCCATTTCACCTCAGATATCACTTTGAGAGTCATTGACAGTCCACCGTGATACGAGAACGTGACTTTACTGCGCTCAGACAAACCCATCTTTGCATTTCCAGCGTTACAGGAGGATTATAATTGCTTTCTCATTATCTCTTCTTTGTATTATTTGCATATGATTAGCATGTGACACCGGACCACGGGGCGGCCGGCGGAGGAGACTTGGGCTATTGATTGTAATGCGGCTCAAATGAGACTGGAGCTGTGAAACGAATATTAGATTTGTTGCCGTTTGCTGTAATTTTCCACGGTGAAGTGTTCCGTCTTATTTGCCCGTCCAGCACCTTGTTAAAGCCAATTCAAAGAGACAAGGAGGGAAATTGACTCCAGGCATCGCAGCTTTGAGATCTGCATTCCGCCGGCGAGCCAATCCTCTTGATGGTTACCTGTTCCCCTTTCGCTCCCCTTCATTGTCGAGCCTCGCGCCGCTCCGTAGACGCTTCTCGTGCTCTTAAATCTCGTCCATTTCTGCTCAACCTCTTTTCCCTCACTTCTCATTTGTACCAATCACCGAAAGCCATCCAAAAATCCTTGTTCTCTCAAACCAATTTTACGCTTTTGATGTATGATTTATTTGAAATCGACTGGCTGGCGCGGTCATGTTTTGTTGATGAATCCGGCTGTGATCTGTCTGTTTCGAGGCTGTACGTGATATAAGGAGGTCTGGCGTTCGCTCAGCCCGGGGCCCACCTGTGATAGGCAGAGATCAATACAATTCTGTCTTCATCACAAAGATTCTCTCGTACTGTATTTGTGCAAACGTCTATGTATAGATTTATTCTCACAAAGCTTTGATACTCCACCCGAGCGTCTTATTAGCTCTCAGACGCAGAGGCAAAGTCAACCAGGACGTGTGTTTTATTTACATATGGAAATAGCTGTTGATTTTTTTAAATTAATGCTCAGAAAGAAGTTAGAAATGACAGGCTGATTATAGAAGCAGAAGAAAAAAAGAAAAACGTGTCAGTGATTTTATGTCATATTTGGCTTTTCACAAATAAAAATAGTTAATTTATAGATTTTTACTGGTTAATGGCCACCGGGGGGCGCTCTCTAGCAGGAAACGCCAAAGTGAGATGGACGTGGGAAAAGATGCGCTGAAGAATACACGAGTTTTGATTTTGAACTGTCATTTTGCGCATCGTGAGCACAGCCTCATCGTGGAAAACACAGGAAGAAATGAGTCAGGGAAGGAAATAGAGCCACTGCACGTAAGTTTGACCAAAGGAAATAGAGCCACTGCACGTAAGTTTGACCATTAAAGAAGGAAATATCTGTATGACGTTTATCTATAAAGGCCAGAAAACCTCACCTTGTTGTTTGTTTGTTAATCATTGACACCGGAACATTTAATCCCAGATCACATGATGCATAAGACAAAGGACGAGCCGCAACAGAACTGAGACGAGAAAGAGGCTTTTAGCTGTTTTACTTCAGAAAAATGGAAAACACTCAGAGGAAAAGCAAAACTGGACTAGTTGGTGACACAATCGTAATTTAATAATCAGTTAACAAACTTTTATACACACTGTGACAAAGTGGGGCCTTTGTCCCTTTTAATAGTATTATAATTTGGTTTGTGCACATGTCTGTTCATTTTCAATAACTTTTAATACTAAACTAAATAGAAATATCCCGGGTTTGTTTTGTTTAGTTTTCAATCAGTTAAATCACCACACATTAGTTAAAATATATTCTATTTAGTTATTCAGTTCAATACATTAATCCTCTTACCTGCATCTCCACATGGTCCAAACAAAGAGGGGGCGTGGCCTATGTCGGCCATTTTATAGACTTGAGAGGGTCGTGGGCCGGACCATGTGGAGGGAAAACTGGTTTAAGTTTGTTTATTTCTTTGTGTTAATGTCTTGTGTATTTTGTTTCATTGATATAAGTGTTTATAGTTTCTTTAGTTAAACACTTTTAGTAAAGAGACTTGGGCCTGAGAGATGGTTTTATATGGAAAATACTGCTCATGTTACACCCACAGCCCCTGGAGAAGAGATGGAGTAAACTGGGGGAGGAGCTTCTGTACAGGAGAGTATTTTAGCCGGGGTAATTAGAGAGAGGAGAACATCAGTGTATCCAGGGCACACGTGGCCTTTTTCTCTTAGTTGTTTAAGTTTTGGTTGTTTAGTTTTCATTGAGCACTGTCCACTTTTGTAAATATGTATTATTTTTGGGTTCATGGACGACTACATGGGAATAAATATTGTCTAATGGTACTTCTTTTGAGTCTGCCTCCTATTTTGATCACTCGGGCCAGCTTCCCCACACACACCTGCTCCTGTTTTTGATGTTTTATATGGATTAATTTGTTTTTGATTGTTTTTTTTTCAGTTTGTATTATATTTTAAACAGGGCGCTCATGAAAAAGAGAACCCAAGTGTCTCATTGGGTTCCCCTGTGTAAAGATAAATAAATAAATAATATAAAAAGAAGAAGAAGAAGAGGAAATAAAAGCAGATGGATTGTGTTGGTGCTGTTTTCTTTTCTAAACTTGCAGGTGTGTTCATTCTGTGTTGATGTCGTGTTGGTGTCGATTTTCAGGTACAGTAAAAAAAACAAAAGCGTCTTAAATTAAAACAAACAAAACCCTCTGTGTACCGTCTTTCTGTGTAAATGTCTTGTGTTATAACATGAAAACCTGCGCCTGCCGCTTATATTCAGATGCACTTTATTGTCCAAAATTTACTTTATTCCCAACCAAACTGAAGCACCATTTCATATAAACAGAAGCATAACTGTGCGTCGGTAACATTAAACCAAAATAATATATATTTATAGTTTCGCCTTATAAATAAACACATGAACAAACTTAAGCTGACCTCACCGTAAACACATATTTGTTTCGATTGCGTTAACTATTGCTGCTCTGATGGTAAATCCTCTTTGAAGTTTGTTAGAAATCGTTTTACATCTTAAAAAATATTATTAAATAAAATAAACTAGCGACAGCACGAACGATCCCTCCAAAGGTTGTAAAGATTTAATGTGATTTTCATTGCTCCAAACATAAAACATACACATAACTCTGGGCCAATTGAGTCGTGTTTTAGCGCCGTGTTGTTTCCAGCGCAGCCCTGGATACCTCTTTGAAATCTACTTTGAGAAGAGAATGAATAACAGTTTGCTTTGGAGACGGTTTAATTATCACTAATCTTTGATGTGCAGCACAGAACAGCCCATCTGGGGTCACTTTCCGAGCGCTTTGATGTTAAATGAATTTGTAAGGATTTACGAAATTCAGGACAAGCTGAAATAATGTTTAGCTCTCGAACGTTAACATCTGAGGGTTGTTAGAGAAGTTTCCCGGTCAACGCTCCGAAGGGTGAAAAGGCGCTTGTCATTTAAGATTATTATTATTTTTCACTCAGTATGATCCTTTCCACGATGGTGTGCGCTAAACTGAACGACATTCCCGTTTGTCGTTCCATGAAACATTTATTTATCGATGTGTTTCCGCCAGGTTTTCGATCACACGTGTACAGAACATTTCCGTGCACCTGCGTTCGTTTGATTCCTGGAACAATCCCAGCGTTATCCAGAATTCCCACACGGTTCAAAAGCCACGCGATACTCGGAAAAACACGGCGCGTCTCAAAGGCCACATCTGGAGCGCGTTTCTTTGTCGGAAATGTAAAACTCTGACCGCGGGAGGTAACGACGGTGGCCGCATTTCCATGATAATGTGACGGACTCGCGCGGCCTTGTAGTGTGAATTATAATGCATAGGAAGTATTAAATAGCATCCACGGGATTTTCATTTAATAAACTGGGTGCGATTTATCATCTCACGTGTTGGACCTGAGTGTGTTTCTAATTCATTTTCCAGCACGTTCACATCCATCACATCCCCGTATGTACAGAGACCCGCAGCACACTTTATTAAAACATTTCTCGGAAGAATGGATTGGATGAAAATAAATGATGGACTGGATGGCGTTGAGTAAAAACTGCAAAATCAGGACTAATTAGGTGTAGGCAGAACTTAAACAAATATTAAAGTGCGTTGTTGTTGTTTTACAGAGGTTTACAGCGGGAGCTCGTTTTAGAGGAAAGGTGAGGAGCTCGGAGTAGAGTCGCTGCTCCTGAAGGTCGAGCGGAGCAGCTGAGGAGGCTCGAGGATCTGTCCGGACGCCTCCCAGACGTCTCCCTGGGGACATGTTCCAGGCGTGTCCCACCGGGAAGAGTCTGGGAGCCGTCGTTTAGACTGCTACCCCACAACTCGGCCCTGGATAAATGTGAGAAAATGGATGGATTTTGTTTTATTTCCTGTAGAACGTTACTCAGATGAAGGTCCCGCGCGTCTTTGCTCTTCTGGACATTTAATCTGTTTTTTTTTGTTTTTTTAAATATTTTTTTTTTATACATTTTAACAGATCAAAACGCCTCAATCATCTGCCCTCCTCCCCTACAGGTGGCGCCAGGTGAGCACAGGAACAGAACACAACTGTTACACACAAATACATTAGGATTAACACAGTCTTATACATTTATACATCCTCACACACACACACACACACACACACACATAAGCAAATACAAACCAATACACAATATGAAAAATAACTGCAGTAAAATAAACAGAAATGGATGAATAAATAATATTTTTTCCATCTTTTTAGTATCTCTATTGAGCCCCAGCTGCTCATCTCCACAGAACAATCGGCACTAAAAAATATTTAATGACTCCACGCTCCAGATCAGACATTATTTATGCTCTTTACTTTAATATAAACTTCTGTTATAGTAAGTTATTAATAATTCTCTAGTTTATCTGTTATACTTTGTACTATACTAATAATCTTTATGATCTTTGCCATTTTTACTTTATTATTATTTAGATTTCTGGTTTGGAGTTTGATTTACTTCCTCGTTTGAAAGGTCAGAGGTCAAAAAGACACCTCCATACATCATTATACAGGTCTGTTCTATGTTTTAGAGCGTACGTTTGATTCTATAAATGAAAAATATCTCGTAGCAGCTGCTTAAACCTGCGAAACGTCGGAGGATTATCTTTGTTCTAATTAAATAATCTAAATCATATTCAACAGTTCGGCTCATTCTGTCGTTTTCTTTTGGTGAATCTCCAAATGTAGAGCAGTGACATTTCACTCTTGAGAGACGCAAAACACGTCCGTAAAAACATTCTCACGTTAATGTTTTCAGTTTATTAATATGACGCAAAAAGGGGAAAACCTGGGGAACCTGAAGTTTATGAAATCTGACCACAAACACCAGAAGTATTACAATCTGAACGCTCCTGAATTCTGACAGGATTCCAATTAAATAAATACATTTTTTGGATAAATATGAAATGATACCCCATAGTTTCTGTCACAACTGATTCATTTCTGTCAAATTCAACGCCAAACAGACTCTTCAGGACCTTTTTTTAGCGATTTTGACGGTAAAGTCGTGTATTAAACTCCAGATGTTGAAGTTAGAAAACATTTTGCTCAAGTTACAGTTCAAAAAAGAAGAGAAGACAAGAACCTCCTCACTCCTTCTGAAGTCTCCACCGCCTTTCACCTCCTTTTATTAGAATTAGGAACCCTGGTTACAAATGCACTGCCCACTCTCAAGGGGAAGGGGGAATATATTTAGCGAGCAGTGTGTAAAACAGATTACGACATACAAATAAAAATACATTCTGTTCCTGCATTTCTCGAGGTTATTTCCTTTTGCATAAACACCCTCCCAAGATGTTTCAAGAAAAGGTTTTGCAAGTTCGCAGTGACCTCGACCTCCTGTGTGGTCCTGCAAACTTCACAAGACATTTTCTGCAAGACTCAAGAACAGACATGAGTGCAGATTACAGAGTTAATATAATGAATATACTGAATATAATAAGAGTGAACATTACATCACCTTTAAGATGCACAGTGAGATTAATAAACATAACTTGAATATCCTCCTGAGACCTGAGCTTTTACAAGACTTTATTTGCAAAAACTACATTTTTTCACATACAGTTTGTGTAAAAAAAACCAAAATGAGAAACAAATGTGTCTGGAACAATGTGTCTCATTTGTGCTGCTGACAGGTGCAGGAAGACATGTGCCTTTAAATAAAAAATAAATAAATAAATAAAAATGTATTAAAATAAAATAAAATAAAAAAATATATAAATACAAAATAAAATAAAAAGATTAAATAAAAAAATAAATACAAAAAATAATAAAAATAATAATACAAATTCAATAAAAAATAATTTAAAAAAAGATAAATACAAAAAATTAATTAATTAATAAATTGATTAAAAGACAATAAAATAAAAAATATATATATACAAAATAAAATAAAGATTAAATAAAAAAAATAAAAAATAAAAAAATAATTAAAATTTGATAGGTATAATAAATATAATAAATAAAAAGGTATAATAAATAAAAAAAATAAAAATAATAATAAATAAATAAATAAAAATTAAAATAAAATTTAAAAAATCTGATAAAAAATACACATAAATAAATATAAAAAAAAAAAAAAATAAATATTCTAAACTCTTATTAAAAATTGAACATGTTCTTCTAAAAATTTTCACTGTGGCCTAAACAACCCAAAATGTGTTGTCCACAGATGAGGACACCAGGTCTCAGGAGGTTAGATATCTTGAATCCATCATCAACTACACTCAAAATGCAAAAATGTGTAATTTTGTTCTACTATTCTATTGCTTGACATTTTTAAAAAAGACACTACTCGTAATTTGACTCCACTGCTCGTCTTTAAATTCAACACCCGAGTCTTTTTGCCTGTATGTCTTTAAAACCTGTGGTGTAGAACATCCTCAGACCTTCTCCTCACTTCAGACTCATCGGATTTAGATTGAAATTACACACTGCCCTTTATCCACTCGGGATCCTCCAGAAGCAAATGGAGTTTTTAAGCTCGAGCGCTTCACTAACTGAAAAGCTATTAGTTGAGTAAACAGATTGTAATACTTCTGGTGTTTGTGGTCAGATTTCAGAAAGATCAGGTTCCCCCCAGATTTTTTCCCCTCTTTGTGTAATATTAATAAATTGAAAATATTAACTTACTTTCTCGAAATCTCCCAGAATACTGTTATTATAATACTGTTATTATGTAGAGAGAGCGAGGACGCGTCTAGTGAACCCGAGAGCTTAAAGAAGAAGCCCCCTGTCTATCGTTTTGTCCTCCACAGCAAAACCGATTACGTTTAATGACAGACTCCAAAGAATGAGGGAAAGTGGGGGGTTCAAAAAGAAAAGTGGACAGAGAACAGAGACATCGAGTAAAAGAAAATACAGGAGGAAACAGTCGTAAAAACAAACAAAACCCAAACCTCATGTCACGCCGAGTGCAGACGAGTGGAAGATTCTCGTAGAGGTTAACGTGACGCGTAATAAAAACGAATATATTCATTAAAATCGCATGTTTTTGTGCGAAATTCATTAAAATATGTGTTTGTTTGTGTCTTCAAACTAAAAACAATATAATTTATGTATTACTAAAGAAATGGAGGACAGAAATGATAAGGATATATGTGCTTAAAAGTTTTGTACTAATGTATTTGAGTAACATTTGTCAGATATTTTGCACGAGCGGCTCAAAATATGTCCGCTGTGTGTCGTCTGCATCTAATTATACAGCTTTTTATGGTCAGTAAGAGTGCGTTAGCATGCTAGTCATTGTTAGGAGGATTGGAACGCAAAAAAAAAACTGGAAAAATAATAATAAACTCACCACAGAGAATTGTTAGGATCACTGAAAATCGCTTAAAACTCAGGCTCGGGGGCCCTCAGACAATTTTTTCTTCCATGTGAATTGGCCCATATTTCCTTTAAACCAGGGGCCTCAAACTCAAATTTTGTGGGGGCCGCAGGAGGCAGAGTCTGGGTGAGGCTGGGTATTCCACATAAAAAAAAGCTTTAAAATTAATTAAAATCTTCTCAAACGTCATCGCCGCTTTAAACATACACGAGGAAATACGCCAATTCTTGTGGATTTTATAGATGTACGTTGTTATTTGTTGAGTCTTTTGAGGTTTATCGATTTGGTGGAACCTTCTACACACAACATGGACCACGAGTTTGAGACCCGCGCCTTAAACAATATGTAGCTGCAATATGATAATCGTATAATAACTACCAATGATAATAATAGTACAATAAAACAGGCCAGCATCAGAAGATACAGGTCGGCTCGGAGGAAAATGGGGAGCTCAGTGAAAACCAGACTCGGATATTAGAGTTGAGCTCAGTTGTGATGTTATTTACAAAAGTGCCATAGACAAATACACATTATATACAATAATTTACAAGGCGTGTGTGATGTGGAGCAAAAATGGATCCAACGCATTTAAGGAGTTACTTAGGTCGAGTGCGCAAGCCGAGGTTTTTTTTCCGCTGTGCATAAAAAAGAGTTCATAATCCACTTAAGCGCAAAAAGGTTCCATAAATCCACAAAGGCGCAAAAAGAGTTCAGATTTTGAGGGTACATCTAGAAAAGGTCGGCAGCATAACAGATACTTAGAGATCGTTTTAAGCCCAGATCAGTGAGTTTTAGAGGGTTAAATGCTAAATGCTACATGCTAAATGCAGCAGCTCGACCACCCCCGAGACCCACAACACTCGCGAGCCACGGCGCCATATTTAAGAAGACAGTGCGCTCCAAATCTCGCGGTACGTACACAAAGTCTCGCGATACTTGCGACTTAATCTCGGGGCAAAAACCAAGGCAGAGACGAACCGGGAGCAGAAAAATACCCGGGTTACAAGTACTTTTTAACTGTATATTTCAGAAAATCTACTTTAACAAGCCCATCTCAAATATTTAACATGTCCCACTGAGGATGTGAGTGTGAATAAAGATCTAGTGGTTCAGTTGAACTTGTAATAAACACAGATTTTAAGTATTCACTGTATTAGCGACGAGTCTACGGCCCACAATCAACCCTCAGCTCTGTGTGTCTTTAATGAGAAACGTTTGGACACATCTGGTTTAAAAATGATCTGTTCTGATTTTTATGGTTTTTTTTTCACGATCGCGCTGCACCTTTAATTTCAACGTTCATTACGAAATGTTTTGCAGAATCTGGACAGAAAAGCTTTGATCCTTAATGAGATCTCCCAAAACTTTCAGCAAACGTTTCGTCCGTTTACTTGCAGCGTAGAAAAATAGAAATATAAAATTGATTGATTCAGCACCTGGTTATTTTTGACATTTACAATAATTTGTGGATGTACAGCAGAACAGACCTGCTGCTGTAAAGAACGTCTTCGACTAATGTCACATCCTGGGGAGCGGAAGATGAAAATGAATGGGAAATGACGAGAGGCAGATGCAGCAAACAGCGGGGCCATTTCTTCTATTAACATCTTGTAGAATTTTAAAAGAGCCGGAGACTTCTGTGTCTCACTGCGCACGAGGTTTGCGTTCCTGAGTGTTTAACCAAATAGTTCTGATCCATTTCTCCACATGGATATCGCTGAAATATGTTTTAATATAACGTCAGATCGGGCTGAGAAAGACACAATTTCCAGGAGACGAAACAAGACGTGAGATTGGTTCTACGAAAACGACAAGACACGAGTTTATAATAGCTACATTGTGCATTCCTGTTCGCATTTTAGCCTCTCCACGTTTGATTTATTTTGTTTTATTCATTTTCCAGCCATTACACCACTGTTTTTTGAAAGTACTTCAGCTTCTCAAGAGCTCAAACTCCCCACCACTTAACCCTTTAACCCTTAATTTGTCCAATTGTAAAAAAAAAAAAATGCAGAAAAAAATCCTCAGCCTAACTTAACTTTCCTCTCGTGCACTTGCAATCTTGCAGTTTTGTCTTGTGAGATTTTGAGGCAAGTGTTGAACTGGACCACCCTTTTTTCATCATCGATTTACCCCGACCTCTGCAGCCCGAGAACACTCCACTAGAAATGCAGTTTTAAAAATACTCTGGCTCAGCTGTCCTTCAAATTCACCCAAATATACACTGTGTACCGCGCTAATGTTACTGTCAGGATTTGGGTTTTTTTTATGTTTGTGCACTGTCAAAATCCAGAGCTGTCCCTGTGTTTCTGTGTTGTCTTATCCCTTCCCTTCTGTGTCCTTGTCTGGAGCTGGGCGGAGACTCTGGCACCGCCCACTTATTCATCAGTGCATCCTCCGTGGTACAGTTTTACTCGGTTCACTCTAGTTTTTGTGATTATGGTCAAAGTTGTGGAAATAAAACTCCTTTTGCAGGTTCTGATGAACGTTGAAGCAAAGACAAGAGTTTATTTCTTGCGAGAAATGAGTCCGACAGCATCCCCCCCCTAATGTCAGACCCCGAATCATGGAAATCACCGGGTTTATTTAGTTTGAGATGAACCAGAGGACAAACATCAGACGAGCTCCTGGAGGCTTCAGGACCTGGATCACCTCAGGATGGAACAGTTAAAACAATACAAGGTGTGATGGATTTCAAAGGAGAGGGATCTGAAAGTCAACAGTTTGGTCTGATTACATCTATCTTAAGATTAGCAACCAAAAGGAAACAAAAACGTTTACGTGAAAGGTTTTCTAACACTGTCTTTGACGACCAAACCAAATGAGATTTAGTTACAAGACCACGTGATTTCTAAAAGGTAAATAAATCACACAGTATTTTAATTTCCTTTACAGTACTCAGGTGTTTTTTCTCATTTTTTGGGTTGTTTTTTTTTTTGTTTTTTTTTTGCCAGATGCTGTTTCTTGGACCCACCCTGCACCTCCGCCTCCGACTCAGCTCTCCTCGACCAGTATGAACACCTCAGCATCCGAGAAGTTTCCTACGACCGGTTTGAAGACATTAACCTTCGACCCAGCTATCCACGACCGTTATGAACACCTCAGCCTCCGACCCAGTTTCCTACGACATCAGCCTCCGCCCCAGCTCTCCACGATGGATACGAACGCCTCAGCCTCCGACTCAGCTCTCCACAACCGGTACAAACACCTCAGCCTCCACCCCAGCTCTCCACAACTGGTATGAACACCTCAGCCTCTGACCCAGCTCTCCACGATGGATACGAACGCCTCAACCTCAGCCTGCGACCCAGTTTTTTACAACATTAACCTTCGCCCCAGCTCTCCACGACCATTATGAACACCTCAGCCTCCGACCCAGCTCTCCACAACCGTTACAAACACCTCAGCCTCCGACCCAGTTTCCTACGACCAGTTCAGAACACCTCAGCCTCCGACCCAGCTCTCTACCACCCGCTCCGTCAACCAACATCCACCTTTCCTCGTTTGTAATAAACTGTCCAACTTCCCCCTGGAGTCTGCATCTTTAATCCCCCAGACGCTACGACGGTTCCGCGCCATTGTTCACGAACCATCTGTGTTTACCGTTCTCTCTGTGCAACGTCAAAATTCTCAACTGAATCGACTGAAATAAAGTGTTTCCCTTCTCCTCCCGCTGCTGCTCGGTTCCACTTTTACGTCTATGTGGGCAGGAGCGTCTCTATCTTTGAAGGTAACGGGCCTTGTGCCGTGGTTTACGAGCTTTATTTGGAGGTTTATGTGGCGGCGACGGGTCTGCATATATTTCAGACGGAAATGGGGTCATGATTGGTTCCCTTGATGATGCGCACGCACACACAGCTTTTCTTAGAGAGGCGTGAGGTTGCATACTTAAACGCCGACACCTCCAAACAGATGCCGGTAATTTATATGGATAATCATTAATCCCAAAACAAACAGCACCCACACACCTCCGGCACGTCGCTGCTTCTCCCTCTCGGCACATGGACGCGCGGTGATTTAAGAGCGGCCTCTTTAGAGCAGACGTACCAATACTGTACCCAAAGGCGGCCATATGTCGACTCAGGATGGACGAGCTAAAACAGTAGTTAGCCTTCTGCGCAGATGAGGAGCTCTGGACACGCGCAGATCTTTAATATTCCTCTGTAAAAGCGACTACTGCGACGTGCTGCTCCTCGTTTACCGTTTGCTGTCAGAAATGTTTACGTCCGGTGATGATTTATGGACTCTGGATTTCTACCTGTGACATAAAAATCAGTGGAAAATGGAAATGGGGTGAATTATAAAGCCCGGAGTGTGGCGACCTTCAAAACGGGATCAGCGAAACGTGCGTGAATGAAGATCAATACAACTCCACGTGTGTTTTTGAAAGGAAAACAACGCCACGCCCCCCGTTAAAAGCTCAATAATGTAAATGTTGCGTGTGTCTTTAAATAGAAAAGAACATCTGAGCGAGGACGTTGCGCATTTGCCTTGAGAAGCTCCATAATGGCTCGGGATCTGTTTTCCCCACTCGTCTTGTATTTCCATCTGACTTCAGGAGTGTGGAGAGCCCCTGTAAACTTCAACAATGCTCACTGCTGTTCGAGTGGCCTTTTTCAACAGCGAGGCTTTTGTCGCCGCTGCTGCTGGGGATGGAATGTCCCCCTTCACTGGAATGAAGGAGACCGGGACAAAGACAAAGATGATGCTGATGATAGAGAGGAAAGAATCCTATCAAAGAGCGGAGGGAACAGACAGATGGAGGCAGGATGTGGAGTGGGCTCTGGCGCTTTGCGGAGCGGTGCCAGGACTCTACAAAACTGGCCTTTTCTGACACGTGAAGTCCCACAGCAGAATGAATGATGAAATGTGTTTGTAGCTGTGGGGATTTACTTACATAAACATATACACATCATTATGGGATTCCCTTTAGAGCGAAGGCACGTAGGAATGTCTAACAGCACTTTGGTAAAATGAGCATGACGCTAACAGAGATACTGTTTATCAAAGAGGCAGTTTAAGCTCTGGATTTGTCTGGTGAAAGTAAAAAAAAACATATATTCAACATAAAACAGATGGACATTACGCTCTGCCATCACAAAACTGCAGCTTCTTTCTGTCCCGAGTGTCGCACAGAGACGGGTAAAGTGGCATTTCAATATTCTGCACCTTCAACGAGGAATTATTTACAAAAACTGATTCAATAGTTCAGTTTTATTTTATGATGTGTTGAAACGTGTGATGTAACTGTAACTGTGCTGCTGTCTTGGCCCGGACTCACTTGAAAAAGAGTTAAATAAAGGTTAAAAAAAAGCAAAAACATCGGCTCATACTGCGTTTTCCCTTCACACATAAAGAACCTGTAACACATTTGACTGTTTCCAGAAAGTGATATGTCCAAAACAACACAAAAATAAAGTGTAATTTAAGTAAAACTGAAATAATCCAAACACATCCTGATGGTTTTGTCCTGTTCTTTCACGTATAAGATGAGCCGCTCTGCAGAAACGCCGAGGTGAAGAGCGTGACATAGAGTGATCCACACACTCGCACTTGAGGACAGTCGGTTATTCCACCGCGGCGCCTTTAAGACATAAAATCTGAGATGACTTATGATAGACAGAGTTTAAAGAAGGATGGAGAAGGAGCGCAGAAAGAAGCACTAGGATGGATCAGTGTGGGCGATGAACCTGCTGGACCATTAAACCGGTTGTCGAAGACGGGCTTTCTGCCAGCCTCAGTCCCCCCCAGTGCCTGAATTTACCGCCGACCAGAGCGCCACGCAACGCCATAAAACAAGTGGACCTCTGCTGAGGTCCCGGGGAACCCTGAGGCCCAACACTGTTACTATGGAGACGAATAAAACAGAGAGAGAAACAACATGAACACGGATATTATGATATTATTGGTGGTAGTCGTAGTAGTAGTCCCAAGTTAGAATGATGAAAGAGCTTGTGTTTTTATGTTTCTGATGTAATATTCTTATTTTAAATCAACCAAAAAGCGTTCGCTGTTTTATTGTCTTAAAAACAGAAGTCGTCTAGTCTAAGGTTTTCAGTGATCCAAAGTTATTCCTCACTTATCGCTCATGCATTTTCAGAGTTTATATGAGCTTTTTACCGCTCTCACAAACCACTTTTGCCGTGACAGTGAAGCTAACCACAACTAGCATGCTAATTTACACCTCCTGATCCTTGGATAAACAGACGACACGTGGGAAGCGACATGTTCTGACGTCTGGAGCCGCTGGATTTGCTCTGGGTTAAAAAAAACAGGTGCAGAGATTTTAAAGCTTTTGGAAACTTTTGTAATAGATATGTGTTATTTTGTGTTTTTTATGCAAATTCCATTTTTTGTTCCCGCTCAATAGCAGCGCGGGGCTTTTGCGCGGTGCGTCTGCTGCCTGTCTCTTGTTGACTTTGGTGTCAGATAAATTGATAAACTGTATTATGGCGTAAGGCGTCTCAAGGATGATAATCTGCTGGGACCTGGCACACTTGTAATGGAAGATGTGAGCTGTTCTGTCTGTCACGATACAATCCTCACGCTCAAAGCAGAATAAAAACATGTCAGCTCTGAACACGGGTCACATAGTTTAACACGCACAGCTCTGAAACCGTATCTGTCAGAATATGTCAATTAAGTGAAGCTTTTATTCAGTTTTCTTCCACGTTTCAAGACAAAGCAGCGGTTTGTTTTAATCTTTCTTAAACCTTTGACCTGAGACATAATACTTTTATCCTCAGACACAGATCCTTCCTTTCCTCTAGAAAACAACACCGCCCTGTGGAAAAGTACGGCGTATTCTCTGTTTTCCTGCTACGTTTATTAATAAATCGGCAGGTCGACCAACTTGAGTCATTTTATATTCGATTTCAAGACCATAACACTGGACGTTCTATGGCAGAGTGGTCAGTGTTGTGTTCTAGCCCAGAAACAAGTAGGTTTTGGGTTCAGATTCTGGAGCGTGCAGAGATTATCCGTGTGGTCGAGGTCGTGTACAAGCACAAAACTGACAGCGATGTTCATTTACGATACAGTACAGTCATGATCCAACTCTGTGTACTTATTACTGCATTTTCTGGACTATACGTCGCTCTGGAGTATAAGTCGCACCAGCCAAAAATGGATAATAATGAAGAAAAAAAACATATATAAGTCGCACTGGACTATAAGTCGCATTTTTGGGGAAATTAATTTAGCAAAATCCGAGACTAAGAACAGACATTTTATCTTTATCTGTCATTTTTTTACTTTTATAATTGGAAAGACTATTCTTCAACAAACTTCCCCCCCCTCTAGAGTGTGATTTAGAGATTCAGATGTGCCGTGTTTTAGCGAGAGAAAACACTCAAACTGTGTGTTGTATGACTGATGTGTGTTTGAAGAGAGAACAGAGCTATGAAAAATGAAATATATCGTATTTTCTGGACTATAATTTGCTCTGTCACCAGCCACAAAATGCAAAATAAAGAAGAAAAAAACACATATAAGTCGCACTGGACTATAGGTCGCATCTTTGGGAAAACTTATTTAGCAAAATCCGAGACCAAGAACAGACATTTTTTCTTTAAAGTCAAATAAAGCAGAAAAAACAAGAAACAAGTTTACTCTGGATCTCACTCCAAATAAATAAATCCATCCAATTCTTCTGAACAACTCTGCCCACTCCGTCGTTCCTGTGTTCGTTTTAATCTTACACTTGTTCTTACACTTGTTTTCTCTTCTTGCTCTGTTTTGTCTTCAGTTTGGAGACAATTCTCTTCATCAAATCTGATATTTTCCTATTTTCATATAAGTCACATCTCAGTTTAAGTCGCACCTTTGACAAACTATGAAAAAAGTGACACTTATCATCCAGAAAATACAGTATCATTTCATTAAACCAGACATTTCCTCTACGCTAAGGTTCCTTTTGCCCAGTGAGGACGTGAGTGTTACCTCGCCTTTGCGTCGGACGTGTTTTTTTAAATAGATTCACTTCTATTATCACCTGTCAGCTGGACCGTCCTGCAGATGAAGTGCAGGGGAGTGTTGGCGTTCACGCTCCCAAAAGACGAGCCCCACACTGAAACGGGCCACTTTCTTTCTGCAGTTGCTTTGTCACGACTCCACCTACTTCCAAATCAATAATATCTTTTTCCGTCTCCGTTGGAATCGTATAGAAGCCCACTCCACTCCTGACGTGTGCGATGCAGATATTTGTCCGTGTATTGTGCAGCTTCCTTCCTTCACTTTCATCTCTAAGTGTAATTCTCCTCTTAACCTCCTGAGACCTGAGCTTTTACAAGACTTTATTTGCAAAAACTACATTTTTTCACATACAGTTTGTGTAAAAAAAACAAAATGAGAAACAAATGTGTCTGGAACAATGTGTCTCATTTGTGCTGCTGACAGGTGCAGGAAGACATGTGCCTTTAAAAAAAAAATAATAATAATAAAAATAAAATTAATTAATGAATTAAAATACAATAAAAAAGAATAATAAATACAAAATAAAATACTAAATAAATAAAAATAATTAATTAATTAATTAATTAAAATACAATAAAATGAAAAATATATAAATACAAAATAAAATAAAAAGATTAAATAAAAAAAAAATAATAAAAAATTAAAATTCAATAAAAAATAAAAATAATAAATAAATAAATAAAAAATCAATTTAAAAAATCTGATAAAAAAATAAATATAAAAAATAAATAAATAAATATTCTAAACTCTTATTAAAAATTGAACATGTTCTTCTAAAAATTTGCACTGTGGCCTAAACAATCCAAAATGTGTTGTCCACAGATGAGGACACCAGGTCTCAGGAGGTTAAACTAAAAACGCCCGATGCTGCTTGTGTTTTCCAGTCTCCGTGTGCGACTGTAGCCTTGGGAAGATCTGGGAGCATTACATGTAGAGTGTGTGATTCGGCGGTAAGTAGGCCACCTGATCCCTGGTGAAAATTTAATGTCAAGCTTCAGCAGGAGCGGAACTCGAAAATGAAAACTCCTACATTTTAACGAACCCGGCGTGGAGCGTCATGTGTAATGTGATCATGTAATAAATGATACATGGAGACACTTTTTCTGACGTGTCCTCGGTGAAGTTGGGTGTTGTGTGGTCAGCGAACCTGCCTCTCAGAAAATAGATGGTTTCAGCCCTGCGTTTTGCTTCTCTTACCTCTTTTTCACCTCTTTTCATTTGTCGGAGTGCCTGTTTTACTTGGTCAGCTGCTGTTCTCAAACACTTTGTCTAAAGGCTAAGCGAGACCTTGTTGAGGATAAATGATAGTACGCTCCTCTTTTACTTTATTTTTAACATTTTGTTTTAATTCAGATGTCATAAATCACGTGAAGCAGCAGCTGTCTCATTTTATAATCACGTTTGACCCATTTTTTTTACATTTACTTATTTGTTTTACCATTTATTTGCTGTTGGTTCTTTCCAGAAGTGGAATGTAACAAAGTAAAAGCAGTAAAATATTCTAGTTTACTATAAATTATACATTTTAAAGTGGATATGTTTTACTTTTACTTGAGTACATTTGAGAGCAGTATCTGTACTTTCTACTTCACTACATTTATGAAGTGAACTGAAAAGTAAAAGTATTTTTTATAATTGTTTGAAAAGTCTGAGTGTTTATTTTTAACACGTTCATAATTTGCACAAAAATGTACAAATAAAAGTTTAGTTTTCTTCTTCTTCCCGTGACTTTTCGAGCTGATATAGGAACAAATTTGTGAAAAGTGCATTAAGTTTTGCTCAATGTGCTCAGAATAAATAAATAAATAAATGAAATAAATTTAAATGGAAAAACAGCAACAAAAAGCAGCAAATTCAGTTGTTTCTGTTGAACAAAATTCAGCACAAATCTGCATCAAAATCATCACATTTGAAGCTTTTTAGATCTGAAAATATGTGCAAAATACTTTAATTGGAGTATTTTTTTGCTCCAGTATCTGTACTTTTACTTGACTACAAATCTGCGTACTTCTTCCAGCCCTGGTTATTTCAGCCCTTCTTATTTTTTTATTTGTGAACTACAGTCTCCAAACAGATGCAGTATCTGTGTGTCGCTTTGTGTATTTGTTTAGTTATGTTTTTTTCATCAAATTTAAAATATACTTTCACATAATATAATTTCACAGTATTTCAATATCAGCACTGGATATTTTCATAGTAAATTTGTCCATTCTCCACATTTGCTCATCCTGATCTTGGACTGAAGCCGTTTTTCATGATTTGATATAAATGTTTTAAATCGGGGCATGTCCAAACTACGGCCCCGGGGCCAAATGCGGCCCTCAGATCAATTTTTGTCGGCCCTCATGCCTCTTTCTAAACTGGCCCAATTGATCAGGAAGTTGTTTTTTTTACTACAAATTGAAGATATTCTACTTCTATAACCTGAATCACATCACTTTGCATTTTGACACAGACCTAAAAATAATAAAAATAATCTTCCACGTCTGATTAAATGTTTCAGTATGTGGCACCCCTGTTCCAATCCCGTCTTTTTCCGCACACAAAGCTGCAAACTATGTAAAATTCTGATTGTTCTGTGTCCAAAGTCCCGTCCCTGTCCTCCGTGAGCGTCCGTAAAGTCCTCGTTCTGTCCCTTCTCCTCATAATAAACTCGTAATAGTGCGTATCCAAAAGCCTTTTTCATACGATCTCATCCGACTTCACATAAAACCTTTTCCCCGCAGTAGCTCCACATTCATCTCAGTTTGATGAAAGTCTCTGTTTGGTCTGTACTTTTGTTTCCGAGGTGAACACGGCTGCGCAGAATAACTGTATGTGCAGCTCACGTGACAAGAGCGAGGCTAAAGAAAAGCCGACGCAAAATTGGTTTCAAATTTCTTTCAGAGAGAACGTCCTGAGGTTTTAATGTAACAGAGTGAAATATATGAAAATGTCTGTGTTAAATAATGACATAAAACACATTTCTTTCTGCGTCGCTGCGTAAACTTCTGTACGTTCTCCGGAGGTTTGTCAGACGCACCTCGCAGCCTCGGTTTGGGTTTGAATCGCAGACGTACTCTCGCTTAATGACTTCAGTTTACTCCATACGTCGCCAAACGTTTCATGCGATTCGAGGGTTTTAGCGTCTGTTCTCTCTGAAGTGGGATTTGTCCACGTGCATTAAAATACCATGACACCGCGTTCCAATTTTAATGAGAAACATCGCCACTTTATCCACAACGGTGTCGCTTAAATGTTTAAAGATGAAAACGCGCAGAGGGCTTGAATTTTAGATGGCGGCGCTGCAGTCCAGACCGGAGCTGAGTGAGCTGCAGATTACATTGTACAGCAGATTTTGTTCTGCTGTGATGTCGACACCAGCCAAACATGCCCTGGATAATTGCTTGTTATTTTGACAAGGAGACAGAGGGGAGAGCTCCATACCCTGACACGCTCACAGATGAAAAGAAACATCACTCTATCCCAAAAATAAAAACACAATGTATTGTTATTATCTTAAATTGTCAGACGTCTTGCATGAAAATATATTTTCTGCTTGTTTTAAATCCCCGACAATTACATCCAGCATTTTGTTCTAAGTATGATTGTCACATAATAACACTGTTTGGGCAATTAGCACAGCCTTCCAAGGGAATTACTTTTGCACTTCATTAAAATGAGCCGCAGAATATAATTGTGTCTTTTTCCATTTTCCTCTCCTCGCTGGTCCCCCGCCGCCGCTCTTTTCCTCAAGAATCCGCCACTCACATCCATATTTAAAGCAGCTGCATCCACACATCGCAATACAAACGCACGAGGAATCGCAAATAGCTCAAAAGAGAAGTGTCTCTGAGGAGATGTAAAGAGGATTTTAAGTTTCCCCTTTGAAAAAGAATACAATTAGTATGTGTTTTGCCTCTAAAACGGTTTCCTGGTTGTTGGATCTTCTCCCTCCGTTTGGCTCTATTGATTTAAAGCTCGTTTCAGTCTCATGGTGTTTCTCACCTTCACAGCTGCAGACTCAAAGTGCATGTGTCTGGTGTCTCCTCTGACCTTTACCCACCATGCAACAGTGTTACTGCCTGTATGCACCATGGGCTGGTGTTTACAGCAAAATACTAAGTAATAAATCAAATGTGTGGAGTTTTGTTCTTCTTCTTACACAGTCACAACAATAGTAAAACATTTGCTCAAATATACAAATCAAACTGAACTAAACTGAACGTAAACTCATAGAAACGACCAAAAAGAAAGACAACTGTTTCAATTTAACTTTGAAATCAGCCCCGTCAGATCATCAGATTAATGTTAAATGTTCGTTTTGCTTTAGAGAAACAGCAGCTCTGAAACATTTGGACCAGATTCAGCCTGAATAAAAACAAAGTACGTACATGGTGTTTCTCATGTAGCCCAAAAGTAAAATACAATAACCTGCAGGCAAATATTTAAATTCCCATTTTCTACGTGTCCGTTAAAAGTTCCACATGACTTTGTTTCACTCATGTGACCAGTTCGGCCAATCACAGTAGAGCTCGTGTCCCGACAGAAGTGGGAGGAGCCGCAGCTGCACAGGAGTCGAGTCTTTGCTCTTTTCACCATAAATCATGTCATCTGTGCTTCTAAAACCTTCTCTACATTTTGTAAACTTGTAGGAGCCTTAATCATCATCACTGACGCCGCAGTGGCTGATGTAAACAGTTTGATGAGTCTGTTTGTTTGTTTGTTTGTTTGTTTGTTTGTTTGTTTGTTTGTTTGTTACACAGTATTATTATCACAGTACATCATCCTGCACCTTGTTTCATCTTTTAATATAAGGTTCATGGTGCATTGTTGTGCTAATGTAGTGAATTTAAGTTAATTTGATCATTTTTTGTCGCCTTTTGTTCCTTGGCTTTTGTTTATTCACTGCATTTAGTTGAACCGACTGTAAACTGTCTACTGTTGTATTTATACAAACATTTATACAAACGGTATTTTTACTTTGTGTTCACAGACTGCTCACCTAAACTAACCTAAACTAACCTAAACTAACCTAAACTAAGCTAAACTAAGCTAATCATTTTCATTTATTGAGTCTTTTCTGTTGTGTGTTTCCTGTTTTGGGGAGTTGAGCTCCAACTCCAGAAGTTCATTTAATTTAATTTAAAGGTTAAATATTAAGACAAAATCCTTTTCAAGCTTGATGTTTTATTTATTCTGCAGATGTATAAATACTGTGTGTTTGTGTTTTCACTTTCAAACAGTAAATCTGTGTCTGTCTGTGTTATTATATATTATATATTATATATTATATGTTATATATTATATATTATATATTTTATGTTATAAATTATATGTTATATATAATATTATATTATTCCATTGCTCTCACACCTCAGAGACAAAACCTCGTTCTACTGGTCCAACTCAACATCCAAAACATCAGTCTCTTCTTCCTGCGTCACACGAGCTCCACTGGTTTATTTTATATTTAGTCCTGGATTTTAATGACAGTCAAATAAAAACGTGTAAAGTTCTGCAGTTTAGTGATACTTCATGAAGCAGAACAGAGGACACACACATGACCTTTGGTTTTCTCTGCTGACCCAGACTCTTTTAACTGTGTTTGTTTTTACTTCAGGGTTGACAAAGTCGCACAGACTCAGCACTGACGACACAAGAACTAAACACATTTACGCTCTGACATTTGTCTCAGAACAAATTTCCCTACGGGGACAATAAACTGCACCTTCACCTTAACATATCACAAAAGTCTTCCTTCAACAAAAGTAGGGTTTGTTTTTGTTGCGTCTGACCCTGCGCGGCGGGTTATTCAGACGCCTGTACTGAGTGAATCTTTGTCATTCATCAGAGCGGAGCGCGTCTGCTGGAAAAACGTTCTTGTGGGTTATGCATCTTGTCTCTGAGAGTGAAGGATGTGGAGTAAAGACGAGGATTCGACTTTTATTTCGCGTGTGAACATCTTAATGTCAGGCTTGTTCTTACACGAGCTTTTTAACGAGGTTCGGGCAGCTAATTAGTCTTTAAAATGTACAGTAAATAAATTAACTAAATGCCAACATCTCCACTCGTAGCTCGGAATATAAAATTAAAAGCTTAACTAAAGGAAAGGACGCGGCTCCATTACGTGACTGGACAGAGACAGTTCATTATCGTGTTAATGTGTGGACACTTTATTATTAAAATTAAGTCAAGGAAACAAAGGAAATAAAAAAAAAAACAAAGCAGCAGTGGGTGTTCCAGCCGCACGTTGCTCCAAATCAGCTCAAAAATAACAATAATAGTGTTTGTTGCTGTAAAGGTGCACGGACACCGAGCCTAATCTGGACACACGATTAGCCTGTTAGCTTATCTGGACACTTAGCGTAAACAAAGTCGCGCTGTCTACGTCCCGACTGGTCCAGATTTGGAAAGAAGTGATAATCTACAGCGCTAAAAGATGAAATGGAATAAACGCTTGGGTATTTTTAGGTGTTTTAGGAGTTTTCCCACTTGCGAACGGAGAGTATCTGCACTCGGCGTGACCCTGAAGTGTGTTGTTTTTTTGTTTTTTTTATGTGTGTGCGCTGGTGGCAGAACGCAGCAGGCGCACACTGATACACATGCACATTAAAGCAGCAGGAAAGTAGTAGAGGAGTAGTTTTCACGCTCAAACTAGGCTCTGTCAGACTCTACAGCCATCGCAAAGTCTGTCACGATATGTGGAAACAGACAGAGGAGGAATAGGACGTGGACGGGAGAAGAGCTGGAGGACAGGACGTGGACGGGAGGAGAGTTTGGGGGAGACGCTGGAGCCTGGAGCAGCAGCAGTACAAGCCTCAGGTCATTCAACACGGATGGACCTGGATTTCAGTGTGGATCGTCTGAATTTACAAGCAAAAATAGACGACTTTTTCTCCATTCTTAACCCTCTGGTGCACAGCGGTCAGTGCAGTGGACAGCGACAAAAACATAACTTTCTTTTAAATGCATTGGTTTATGTGGTGGAGCCTCTGGGGTGCTCTCTGCTGCCACTTTCCATTGAGGTCAATTCAGTGGTCAGTCGGTGTAACTGCAAGTAAATTTCCTCTGATTGTTTTTCTTATTCAGACCTAAACATCGCTCCTATACGGTGTTGACATTCCCCAAAAATTGTTGAAATGTTGAAAATCTTGACCAAGGCTTTCATAATTCACGCATCAGTGGGTTAAGTTCATCAGAGTGAGCGCTCAGGCTGCTCTTTTTTGCGTGTTTATCTCTGTGTCTGGATGAGTTTTACTTCAGTTTCCATCCTTAAATCTTAAATCTAAATTGAGTCGTGCACATTGTCAGTCTGGGACGGCTGAAAGTGAAAGTGAAAGTGTCCAGGGCCTGTTCTCCTCAGCTCAGGCGGGGACGGGGAAGTAACAAAAGAAAAAACAAGATGGAAAATGGTAAAGTAAAGGGATGGTAAGGGTAAACTGAACAAAAGGGACACATAACGTAACAAAATCATAACAAACAGAGTCAGTACTGAGGACAAAGTGTCTCACAACATAAAGTCACAATCCCTGAAGTGATTTGTCCACAAAAAAGACACAAAGCTCTGAACACGTGTCCCCGGTCTTCTCAAGTCGCGGCTGAAGGTGGATGTGATTGGCCAGGCTGGAAAACTCGTCTTCCAATCACATCCAAGGATCCAGCAAGTATGATACAGGGACGCACCCAAGAAACTGGGACTAAACCAGGGCTAAACCAGGACTAAACTGGGACTAAACCAGGACTAAACTGGGACTAAACTGAGACTAAACCAGGACTAAACCAGGACTAAAACCGGGACTAAAACAGGACTGAATCGGGACTAATCTAGGACTAAACTGGGACTAAACCAGGACTAAATGAGGGCTAAAACCGGGATTAAAACAGGACTGAATCGGGACTAATCTAGGACTAAAACAGGACTAAACCTGGACTAAACCTGGACTAAAACAGGAGTAAACTGAGACTAAACCAGGGCTAAACCAGGACTAAAACAGGACTAAACCAACTCCAACTTCATGTATAAATACAAACAACAAAAAGAACTCAAGGCTGTGACAGACGCAGCAGCAGAACGAGCCGAAAAATCTAACTTTTGCTAAATGGAGAGAAAAGCAGCGTCTGTCTCAGCCTCAGATGGTCAAAGTCCTGCCCTCGGTGTTTTACAAATATAAAGTCTGTGTCCTGCTCTGTCCGTGTAGACACTTTTGTTTTGATTCACTTGACGACTTCACTTTTGGACAAATCTGAGAGACGCTCCATTCCACTAAAAACAAACATGTCCGCCCCTTTAGGACGCAGGTTTTTCGTGCTCCGTGGTCCGATTCCAGACCATTTTTTGAGACCGTTCTGGATCCAAACTGAACGTAGAAGAGTCTGGCCGGTCAGGAAACAAAACGTGGAAGTTTAATCTCAACACAAATGAGCTGCATTAATCACGCTCCTGGAGAAATATGAAACGCAGGAACACCAGACTCGAGAACTTTTTGTTTCCAACGACCATCAGACTCTTGACTCTGGACATCAACTAAAACCTTGCAGATGATATTTTACACTGTTATTTATTTGGTTTATTTGTTTTTTTATGCTCTCTTTGTCTTATTATTCATCTCTTGTACTTTATACCTAATTATCTCTGTACTTTTTGCGTTTACAGACAATAAAAAGCTTTGAATCTTGATGCACAGTTGGTAAAAGTCTCCAGGAGCCACGTCCAACATCTAAACATGGTTCCCTGGAGTTCCCTGACGGTTTTTCCCCCGTGACATTGAACGATTGGACAAATAATAGATGAATAAAGTATTTCTCAGTTTACCTTACACTTAACTCGAGCTCTGGGTCTTTGGTAAATGTCAGACGCTTCAATAACGACGGCACTTCCTGTTTGCTGGGTCATTTTCAGCCCGGGTCAGTGTGTCTCCCAACAAGGCCTGTTACTATTTAAAGTCCCACGTCACTGTCTGACATCATCACATGTCACTCAAGGTGGCGTGACTTTCTGTGGTCGACTGTGGCTGCGCTCGGGCTTACTTCCAGCTCGCCGCTCGCTCGCCGCCCCAGACGGAGCTATATTTAACATAAACAGGCAAAACATTTCAGCATCGATAGGACTCCATGATCAAATGTTACGCCTCGGGCTGCGTCTTCAACTATCACTGTTTTCAAACCAGGCCTGAACCAGGACTGAACCAGGACTAAACCAGGACTGAACCAGGATTAAACCAGGACTGAACCAGGTCTGAACCAGGACTAAACCAGGACTAAACCAGGACTAAAGCAGGACTAAACCAGGACTAAACCAGGACTGAACCAGGACTGAACCAGGACTAAACCAGGACTAAACCAGGATTAAACCAGGACTAAACCAGGACTGAACCAGGACTGAACCAGGACTAAACCAGGACTAAATCAGGACTAAACCAGGACTAAACCAAGGCTAAACCGGGACTAAACCAGGACTGAACCAGGAATAAACCAGGTCTAAAACCGGGACTAAACCAGGATTAAACCAGGACTAAACCAGGACAAAACCAGGACTAAACCAGGACTAAACCAGGATTAAACCAGGACTAAACCAGGATTAAACCAGGACTAAACCAGGACTGAACCAGGACTAAACCAGGACTAAATCAGGACTAAACCAGGACTAAACCAAGGCTAAACCGGGACTAAACCAGGACTAAATCAGGTCTAAAACCGGGAATAAACCAGGACTTAACCAGGACTAAATCGGAGCTAAACCAGGACTAAACCAGGATTAAACCAGGACTAAACCAGGACTGAACCAGGGCTAAAACCGGGACTAAACTAGGGCTAAATCAGGACTAAATCAGGACTAAACCAGGACTAAACCAGGGCTAAAACCTGGACTGAACCAGGAATAAACCAGGACTGAACCAGGTCTAAAACCGTGACTAAACCAGGATTAAACCAGGACTAAACCAGGATTAAACCAGGACTAAACCAGGATTAAACCAGGACTAAACCAGGACTAAACCAGGACAAAACCAGGACTAAACCAGGACTAAACCAGGATTAAACCAGGACTAAACCAGGATTAAACCAGGACTAAACCAGGACTGAACCAGGACTGAACCAGGACTAAACCAGGACTAAATCAGGACTAAACCAGGACTAAACCAAGGCTAAACCGGGACTAAACCAGGACTAAATCAGGTCTAAAACCGGGAATAAACCAGGATTTAACCAGGACTAAATCGGAGCTAAACCAGGACTAAACCAGGATTAAACCAGGACTAAACCAGGATTAAACCAGGACTAAACCAGGACTAAACCAGGACAAAACCAGGACTAAACCAGGACTAAACCAGGATTAAACCAGGACTAAACCAGGATTAAACCAGGACTAAACCAGGACTGAACCAGGACTGAACCAGGACTAAACCAGGACTAAATCAGGACTAAACCAGGACTAAACCAGGACTAAATCAGGTCTAAAACCGGGAATAAACCAGGATTTAACCAGGACTAAATCGGAGCTAAACCAGGACTAAACCAGGATTAAACCAGGACTAAACCAGGACTGAACCAGGACTAAACCAGGACTAAACCAGGACTAAACCAGGACTAAACCAGGGCTAAACCAGGACTAAACCAGGACTAAATGGGAGCCATATTTAACATAAAGAGAGTTACATTTGGCGTGGCGCCGTATCGATGCTTTATGTTGCGCCCGGGGCTGCGTCTTTAACTGTCACTATTTTCAAAAGCCAAAACAAGACACTGCATGAAATTCAGCTCATTTAGTGAAAGACTCTTTATGGCCAATGGTTTTTAAAACATAACATTTCCTCATTTCCCTAAATAAGCTCTTCAAACCCTCCACACATTTGTGAAGTAGTATCTTCTGGCGCCGGATGAACTCCCGAGCTGTTCATTCATCTCTCGTCTGCCGTCGTTTCCATGGCAGCCCGTCCTTTATCAAACAGTCAAATTGCCTGTGTACAGTCATCTTAGATTTAACTAGTAAATAGGCGGTAAAACATTTGCTTGAGATTATCCTGAATAAATCACGACAAAATGAAACCAATTACCATAAAGTACAGTCTGGAGAGACGCGGAACGAGACGCCGCCGCATTAACAAACACGTTAAACACTTTTATGTGACTTTGAGTTTGTTTAATCACGACGTCGGCCCCTGTCGCCGCTCGCCAGGGCCAGAACTGACTCTGCTCTCAGCTACGGTCGTGTCGTTCCACCTGGTGATGTCATGAGGTGATACAGGAAGTGCTCCACTGTGTTTTTAAACGTCACACACCTTCACTAGAATCATCATCATTTCAGCTCCTGCAAGTGTCAGAGATAGAACTAAACCAGGACTAAAACAGGACTAAACCAGGACTAAACCAGGACTAAACCAGGACTAAACCAGGACTAAACTAGGACTAAAACAGACTTAAACTAGGACTAAAACAGGACTAAACCAGGACTAAAACAGACCTAAACTAGGACAAAAACAGGACTAAACCTGGACTAAAACAGACCTAAACTAGGACTAAAACAGGACTAAACCTGGACTAAAACAGACCTAAACTAGGACTAAAACAGGACTAAACCTGGACTAAAACAGACCTAAACTAGGACTAAAACAGGACTAAAACACACTTAAACTAGGACTAAAACAGGACTAAAACATACCTAAACTAGGACTAAAACAGGACTAAACCTGGACTAAAACAAACTTAAACTAGGACTAAATCAGGACTAAACTAGGACTAAAACAGGACTAAACCTGGACTAAAACAGACTTAAACTAGGACTAAAACAGGACTAAAACTGGACTAAAGCAGGACTAAACCTGGACCAAAACAGACCTAAACTAGGACTAAAACAGGACTAAACCTGGACTAAAACAGGACTAAACCAGGACTAAAGCAGATTTAAACTAGGACTAAAACAGGACTAAACCTGGACTAAAGCAGACCTAAACTAAGAAGTGAAGATTCAACAACATTCAGGCACTGACAGAGAAAAAATCCAGTCATTTCACTTTTACAAGGTCACGATACGCCACGATAATTATGGTATCGACTCATCTTCAGGACATGGACCTGGAACGATGTTTTTTTGGGGTCAGAATTTATCGTGTGTCCTTTTTCTTTGCACTACTGGAACATTTTTGGTTATTTTTTTTATCTATATTATAAGATTTAAGCCATAAAATGTTGAATTTATATTGTGTCAGTGTCATAAATTTGGTTCAATATTATCGTTTATCGTCTATATTTATATAGCGATATATCGGACTTCAAAATGTTATCGTGACTTAACAACAGCCCAGATACATGTTTATGAAAAATAAAATAAAAAAGGATCGTCACAGGTTTAGTCATTTACACAGAAAGAGAAATATTTATTACACTTTTTTTGTGCAGTCGACAAAAGTGAATTTAATTTTACAATTTCTTAAAACGATAATGATAAAAACGATAACGATAAAAACGATAAAAACGATAACGATAACTGATTTAGCACATGTGATATTTCCATTTATACTGGTTTTGTTTCTCATTGTGCGTTTGTATAAACAACATTTAAAAAGCACAGATGCAGCTGACACGATGGAGTTGGTTTGGTCCTGGTTTGGTTCTGGTTCAGTCCTGGTCCTGTTCTGGTTTGGTCCTGGTTCAGTTCTGGTTTGGTCCTGGTTCAGTTCTGGTTTGGTCCTGGTTTGGTCCTGGTTCAGTTCTGGTTTGGTCCTGGTTCGGTTCTGGTTTGGTCCTGGTTTGGTCCTGGTTCGGTTCTGGTTTGGTCCTGGTTTGGTCCTGGTTCAGTTCTGGTTTGGTCCTGGTTCGGTTCTGGTTTTGTCCTGGTTCAGTCCTGGTCCAGTCCTGGTTTGATCCTGGTTCAGTCCTGGTCCAGTTCTGGTTTGGTCCTGGTTCAGTTCTGGTTTGGTCCTGGTTTGGTCCTGGTTCAGTTCTGGTTTGGTCCTGGTTCAGTTCTGGTTTGGTCCTGGTTTAGTCCTGGTTCAGTCCTGGTTCAGTCCTGATCCAGTCCTAGTTTGGTCCTGGTTCAGTTCTGGTTTGGTCCTGGTTCAGTTGTGGTTTGGTCCTGGTCCAGTCCTGGTCCAGTCCTGGTTTGGTCCTGGTTCAGTTCTGGTCCAGTTCTGGTTTGGTCCTGGTTTGATCCTGGTCCAGTTCTGGTTTGGTCCTGGTTCAGTCCTGGTTTGGTCCTGGTTCAGTCCTGGTTTGGTCCTGGTTTGGTCCTGGTTCAGTTCTGGTTTGGTCCTGGTTCAGTTCTGGTTTGGTCCTGGTTTAGTCCTGGTTCAGTCCTGGTTCAGTCCTGATCCAGTCCTAGTTTGGTCCTGGTTCAGTCCTGGTTCAGTTCTGGTTTGGTCCTGGTTCAGTTCTGGTTTGGTCCTGGTCCAGTCCTGGTCCAGTCCTGGTTTGGTCCTGGTTCAGTTCTGGTTCAGTTCTGGTTTGGTCCTTGTTCAGTCCTGATCCAGTCCTGGTTTGGTCCTGGTTTGATCCTGGTCCAGTTCTGGTTTGGTCCTGGTTCAGTCCTGGTTTGGTCCTGGTTCAGTCCTGGTCCAGTTCTGGTTTGGTCCTGGTTCAGTCCTGGTTTGGTCCTGGTTCAGTTCTGGTTTGGTCCTGGTTCAGTCCTGGTCCAGTTCTGGTTTGGTCCTGGTTCAGTCCTGGTTTGGTCCTGATTCAGTTCTGGTTTGGTCCTGGTTCAGTCCTGGTTTGGTCCTGGTTCAGTCCTGGTCCAGTTCTGGTTTGGTCCTGGTTCAGTTCTGGTTTGGTCCTGGTCCAGTTCTGGTTTGGTCCTGGTTCAGTCCTGGTTTGGTCCTGGTTCAGTCCTGGTCCAGTTCTGGTTTGGTCCTGGTTCAGTCCTGGTCCAGTTCTGGTTTGGTCCTGGTCCAGTTCTGGTTTGGTCCTGGTTCAGTTCTGGTTCAGTTCTGGTTCAGTCCTGGTCCAGTTCTGGTTTGGTCCTGGTTCAGTTCTGGATGATCTGCAGAAAAAGCCTCAGTTCAGATTGTGAAGGTTTTTACAGTGAGTTTCACAACAACACACCGCCCCCTGAAGGTCATGTGCAGAACTACAGGACCAGGCAGGGAATAACAACAGATGGATATAGGTTATATAATAATAATAAATAAATAAATAAAAGTTAAAGTAAAGAATAATAAAAAATGCAAATAATGAAAAATACAAATAATAATAATAATAATAATAATAATAATAATAATAATAAATAAATAAAAATTAAAGTAAAAAATAATGAAAATAAAAATAATGAAAAAAGAAAAATACAAATAATAATAATAATAATAAATAAACATTAAAGTAAAAAATTATTAAAAAAATAAAAATAATGAAAAAATACAAATAATAATAATAATAATAATAACAATAATAACAATAATAATAATAATAATAATAATAATAATAATAATAATAATAATAATAATAATAATAATAATAATAATAATAATAATAATAATAATAAATAAATAAATAAAAAGCTGAAAAAAACAAAATGTCCCCTGCTTTATAAGAACATTGTTGTTTTAACTTTTTTACCTGGAACCTCCATGAACCACAACATTCAAGAGAAGTTTGATATCAATCAATCAATCAACATTTATTTATAGAGCACTTTACAACACTCAAGGTGACCAAAGTGCTTTCCAGTAAAATCAAATTATGATATCCATATGACATCCATATATATGAATAATATGACTCAGAATGACATGGTTTGATGTATAAATTTAGTTTATTTAAGTATTTTATATAATGCTATTGTTTATTTTCACTTTACAAACTTATTAGTGTTTTCTTTGTTTCAGGAGTTTTTATAAAGTTGCATTAGGTCCTGGAGAGAAGCTGAAAAACACAGAGAACAGTCTGTGAGTTTCCCAAATGAGAAACATGACGCAAAACAACGAGGTTCACAAACATTTTAATGTTTAATTAAAGCTCTGGACATTTAGAGATCTTCACTTTATTCTGATTGAGCCGGTGCTGTTTCATATTTCACCAGGAGAGAGACATAAATATTTATAATTCTTCTTATTTAAAATGATAACCTCACTATGTAAAGGAAATGTGTTATTCTCTCAAACCTATGGCCTTAAAGACTCCACTTCTCCTTTTGGACTCAATCATTCAAGTGGTCAATGTATTTTTATTTTTATTTATTTATTATTTATTTCCTCCCCCCCCCCCCCCTCCTCCCCTCTCTCCCTCACCCTCTCTCACTCTCCCCTCCCTCATCCTCTCTCTCCTCCTGCTTTCCTGCTTTGACCTGCCGTTAAATCTTGTTTATATAAAAGTTACATTTATATATTTATTTCTGCCTCCGTGTCTCATACGTGCCTTACGTAACCGCACCCCTAATCACGTGACCCGAGTCCGCCAATCACAGCAGAGCGTCTTTTCTCTCTGTGTCGGTTCTTCCGGGTCAGAGCTGCAGCTGTGAAAAGGTCAGTCCCAAACTATTTACAATATTCGCTCTTTTCTGTGTTTTTAAGCTTCAACAAACTCAGTAGTTCCTCTCTGAACATTGTAGATCTAAACCTCCGGTCCGTGGGGAGTCACCGCCATCATGAGATGTTAAACTGGGGAATTGGTGAGTTTGAATGAATGTAAAGTGCCGCTAGCATCCGATGCTAAGCTAATTAGCTTAGCATTAGCATGCTCGGGCTAACGTTGTTTTCTTGTTTGTGCTCATTGTAAAACACATTTAATGCCTTTGTGGAGCATTTAGCTTTTTGTTGTGAAATGACTATTTAATGTTTATGCTGCTAATTTAAGACCATTTATTGCTAAATGTTTATTTTCAATGTATTTATGTGAAAACCTGCGAGGTTAACGCTGCAGCTATGGGCTACAGCCACAGCACCGTGTTCACAGATTATTTATTTGCAATTAGGCAATTAATTGATTAATTGTATTTGAATGGTACATTATTTTGTGAACACAATGGAACTCAGCTCAGGTTAATTACTTACTAAAGAACTTGTACTCTCAAATACTGAAAAGTCAATAATAAGTGGACTCCACCTGTACAGATTACTTGCTTTCATTTTTTTTCGTTTTGTTGTAACCGACTCATCTCAACCAACTAGAACTTAAAGTGCACTTACTGATCACATCTTAGCGGTTCAAATCTGCAGACTGTAAATATTCGGGGTTTTCATTATCATTGTCATTATTATTACTATTTTGTGTTTTGCTCTTTTTGTTTCTGTAAATATTTTGTAATATAATTCACTTCAATATACGGAACCAGCACCAACATAATTCCTGCCTCCTGCATTTTACACCAGCTCCAGCAGAATCTCAGTCTACTGATTCAGTCAAACCCAATTCACACAGGAACCTTTATTTTTATTAATAATTAATAAAAGTTAGCACGCAAATACATTGTACACTTCCTCACCCCCTCTCTCTCCTCCCTTCTCTTCCTCACCCATTCTCTCTTCCTTCCTTCCCTCACTCTCTCTCCCCTTCCTCATCCTCTCTCTCCTCCCTTCCTCATCCTCTCTCCTCCCTTCCCTCCCTCCCTCACACTCTCCCCCCTCTCTCCCTCCCCCTTTCTCACTCTCCCCTTCCTCCTCCTCTCTCTCCTCCCTTCCTCACGCCCTCTCTCTCCTTCCCTCCCTCACCCTTTCTCTCTCCTCCCTTCCCTTCCTCACCCATTCTCTCTTCCCTCCCTCCCTCTCTCCCTCACCTTTTCTCACTCTCCCCTTCCTCACCCTTTCTCTCTCCCCCCTCCTTAATGTTCAAATTTCTGTTCAGTTCTATTGTTTGTCTTCTGGCTCCTCCGTGGCTCCTCCGTGGCTCCTCCGTGGCTCCTCCGTGGCGTGGTGGTGGTTTATCGCGGGGGTTATGTTCTAAAAACAACCCGGGCGAAATCCTGCACTGGACTGGAAAGCTGCACCGTGTAAGATTTCATTGCTTTGCCTGACACTTTCTACAGAATCAGATCAAACTAATCTCTCCTGCATTCGATTACACATGTTTTTAATCAATAAATACACAAAACAAACGTACTAGACTTCACCTGCTTGTGTCTACGGCGACACCCCACTTGAAAAGTTACATAGTGGACCTTTAAAGTCACCAAGCTTAGAGATAGTGTATTCAGCAGTTTGACAATTGAACCCTCAACCATATTTTTGTAACTATTTTGTATTATCTATATCTATCTGTATCCATTTTGTACTATTTTTACAATTATTCAGTTTTTGTGTGTAAAACCCCTCACCACACACTTTATACACTTTTCTCACACAGGCGTTAACATTTTCTCACATTTCTCTCTCGTTTAAACTCTCTCAAAGTTCAAACCTTTGTAGGCGTCTTTGTCGGTGCAGAACGTTTCATCGACATTGTGGGTTTTGTCGGGGAGAAAAGTCGTCCAGGCCAAAGAAGAAATCTGTTTTATGGAGATGCAAACCCGCTAAGACAAAGGACGTATGTATTTGTACGTTTTTCAGTGCATACAAAAAAGAAAAAAAACAAAACAAATACACGTCCATATTTAGACCATAAACAGTTGCAGAAAGTCTAATTGAAAATCATCCCATTGCTCAGCGCCACATTTACATTTATCCCTGAACATCGTCTCACGTGCAGCGTCGTCCTTCACTTTTCGTTCATATTTTTCGTGCAGGAGTGTCCCCATCAGCTGGACACATGTGACCAGTCCAGTTTTCCAGTAGAAAACCCCTCACCACACACTTTATACACTTTTCTCACACAGGCGTTAACATTTTCTCACATTTCTCTCTCGTTTAAACTCTCTCAAAGTTCAAACCTTCGTAGGCGTCTTTGTCGGTGCAGAACGTTTCATCGACATTGTGGGTTTAACAACAGATGGATATAGGTTATATAATAATAATAAATAAAAAAAAGTTAAAGTAAAGTAAAAAATAATAAAAAAAATAAAAATAATGACAAATATAATAATAATAATAATAATAATTAAAAAAAAAATTAAAGTAAAAAATAATGAAAATAAAAATAATGAAAAAATACAAATAATAATAATAATAATAAATAAACATTAAAGTAAAAAATAATAAATACAAATAATGAAAATAATAATAATAATAATAGATAAATAAATAAAAAGCTGAAAAAAACAAAATGTCCCCTGCTTTATAAGAACATTGTTGTTTTAACTTTTTTTACCTGGAACCTCCATGAACCACAACATTCAAGAGAAGACCCCCCCCCCCCCCCCCTCCTCCCCTCTCTCCCTCACCCTTTCTCACTCTCCCCTCCCTCATCCTCTCTCTCCTCCCTCCCTCCCTCCCTCTCCCCTCTCTCCCTCACCCTCTGAACGTTTCATCGACATTGTGGGTTTTGTCGGGGAGAAAACAAATTGCAAACGTACAGCACTTCAGAGTCACACTGAGATCCAACGTTTATGTAAATTTGACTCTAATATTTTGTTCTGTTCAGTCTCTTGAGGCGGTGGTTTGTCACATTTAGATTTAATTTGACGTATTTTCTTGTTTCTTCTTTGCTTAAATCGACCGACAGCAGGACAGTTACAGCTCGTGTGCGCTCCTCAAATGTGCTGTACTGAAACAATAAGTAGGAACCAATATTATGAAGAAAGGAAATAATATCTCCAACTTATCCTCCTTTGACTGATGGACAATGGTCTCTTCACGTGTGTCTTTACGCAGCAGGTCGACCAAAACTACGACATTTTCATCGACATTGTGGGTTTTGTCAGGGAGAAAACAAATTGCAAACATTCAGCACGGAGGACATAGTGGGGGAAGCTGTAAATGCGGTTCATGGTTTTGTCTCACGTGTCAGAAACATGTCCCCGAGTTTTAATATAATCTTTTCTACACTTTGTCTCTTCTGGCTCGTCCGTGGCGCGTAACGTGAGCCACAGTGTTCACATTTTACGTTGAAATGGCGTCTCCTGCTCCTCGTAACGTCCTGAAGGACCTCTGTGGAACCTTAATCCCATTTTCAGTTCACTAAACTCGGAAAATATCAGCCTTTTTTAGATCCACAAACTCTTAACCTCATTGTAAAAACTTGCTTTGGATGCGAAAAGAAACTACCTCTTTTCCGCTCGCTCGCTGATCCCGAACTGGTCATTACTGATGCCTAATTGAATTAAGTCGCGGTCGGGCCAAAGACGCTGTGAAGTCGCACATTAGGAGTAACTTTAGCGCACTTTTCATTAGCTCCTGACCGGCCGCTCTCTCCCGGAGCTGTTTAAGCGGTCAGCGTCCCCGTGGGTCAGGACCACTGTATTATCTGATCCTTCTCGCTCTAATGTTGACGCAGTAAAGCCTGAAAATGTGAGCCATAAACTTTTATTGCTCTGGGGCTGCGGCGGCGGCGGCTCCACACTCTGTTTGAGGACGCGATTTTAGGAAACACTGCTGCAAGTCAATGACAAAAGTTTACACGGTTTAACTTTCACTTTTTTTTTGTTTTGACCGTGACTTTTGTTGGAATTCAGATTAGTGAGAGAAGATGTGGAGGTTATTCTGAAGATTCACTGAAATATCACGAGGGATGTTTTCAGGAGACATCGTTTCAGGAACAGGAAGGACAATAAAACCCATCAAATTAAGATTGTGAATAATAATAATAGTAATAATGATAAAATAAATGTGATAATAATAGTGATAATGATAATAATAATGATAAAAATAATAATAAAAAATAAATGTAATAATTATACAAATTTAAAAATAAAATTATAAAAATAATAATAAAAAAATAAATAATAATAATACCTTGGTCGGATACTTGTAGATACTTGACTGGTGATCCAGGTGGTACTTACAGTGGTAGTTACTATGGTACTTCTGATGGTACTTTGGCTGGTACTTATACTGATACTTACTGATACATACTGTATAACTAATAGTGGTACTTTGTGGTACTTATAGTGGTACATGAAGTGATAGTTGCACTAATAAGTACTAGTACTGTACTTACTGCAGTATGTCGTATTAAGTGAATGGTTTAAAGAATATTATGAGGCAGATGAATCTTTATTTCATTATAAGTTCAGAGAAAATACACAAGACAAAACTGAAAACACAAGCACTTTATGACAAATTTCACATTAAAACAACAATCAGACTGAAAAGAAATGTACAATAAAAACAATAACAAATAAATGATGTTTTAAATGAACAGTGATACAAACTGGAACTATCAATACTTTAACTGTATTTTAAAGACACACATTATGGTACCGGCACTAGGAAGTACTGTAGTACATACTGTAGTATATACTGGTAATTACCGTAGTAGTTACCAGTGAGACTGGACTGCAAGACAGTATGCTAGTTGCACTAGTAAGTACTGGTACTTACCAGTAATTAGTGGTACTTACTAGTGCCAGTACTGGTACTTGCTGGTACTTACTAGTGCCAGTACTGGTACTTACTAGTAAGTACTGGTACTTTCTGTAGTACTTCTGTAGTACTGCTGTTTGTACCAGTAAGTATTGAAGTGGTGCGTGTTGCCTCGGGGAGCTGGAGGGTCTGAGGACAGGGGGCGCTGTGGGACACGTGTCCATTTACTTGTTTTCTGTTGATTCATTTGTTTGTTTCTGTTTCATTGTTGATTTTTTTTTTTTTTTTTTAACTTTCTCTTGGTTAAATCTCGTTCAGTCCAAAGAGGCGACGCTGCTGTGATTTTGAGCTTTACAAAAATAAACTGAATTAAAATTGAATTAAGTGGCAGATGTTTACACTTTAAGCAGGATGCTGCAGCGTTTCCAGTGTTGTGTCCTTGAGCAAGACACTTCAGCCATGATGTGTTTGGAGCAGAATTTTAAGCCAAACTATCGCGCTAATCATCCAAAAAGGGAAATAAATGATAGAAGAATTACAGAAGCAGGATTTGTGCGGATGTGGATGATATTTTTTTCGTCAAACGTTGGAATGAATTGACGGCAGCAGAAGCGTCCAGATGGAGCGACTGTGGTGACACGTGTGCGCTGACAGTGTGAGGACAGATGACATCCAGAGTGTTATTAAAGTGAAGCAGGGAGCGAGCGGGCAGCTGGGTCCAGAGAGCAGTGACGGGACAAAAGGAGGTGTCACCCTGCTCTGCTCCTGATTAACTATTTACAAGTTAAGATTAGAAACGGCATGAATTATTGAAAAAGCACTCACCGCTGAGATCCACTGACGAGGCACCGAGGCGACAGGAGCAATGGAACCGAAATGGATTTTGGGGCTGCAGGACCAAAAACGTGGAGGAGAATTTTTAAACCTGGTTTTGTCCTTTATGTGCGACAAAAACATGGAACAGGTGATTAGTAAGATGCACACGGAAGTCGACAAACGCCAGACGAAAAGCCTCAAAATCAGAGTGTTTTGCTTGGAAAAAAAATAAATTTGCATGTTTGAACACTATTTGTGCCATGTTGATTTATTTAAAGGGATTTTAAGGGATATATTAGGGACATATTAATATAAAAATACCCCCCCTTTTTTTAAATTAAAGTTTTTAATAGGTAAAGCAAAAAAAAAAAAAAATACGTATAACAATATTAATAAATAGTAATGACAACAATAATGAAATCAATATACTAAATAAATAAATAAAAAGACAACAGATATATAATAAATAAATGCATTCATGATAAAAATAATACATAAATAAATGAATAAAAATAAAAGAGGGAGGGGGCGGGGTTCAGGTAACATAAAAATACACATTTATGAGCTTTTATGAACCGTCATACCAGTGTTTTCTCTTTATTAACTCAAAGTTTCATTTTGATTGATTCATGTCCTGTGTCGTTCCTGTCGTGTCCTGCATTTGAGGCTTGAGCGCTCAGAAAATTTGTGGTTTCACTTACCCCCTATCTCCACCCACTTGTCTATATGTTATTTAAAAAAACAATTAATATCAAAAACACAACTCCAGGTCACACTTGTGGGGTTAAAAATGATCATATAATTATTTATCAACAACAGAAACACATAAGAGAAAGTGAATGGACCTGTTTTGGATCAATCTGGTATTTTACAGAAATAACACGTAAAATAACATTATATTTTTACTCTAAACGCACAAAAAATTATATTTCTACTTTAAAAAATCCATATTACACTCTTTTCTGATCTGGAGCTGTTTTAGTTCTTTTACACATATTTAACACAAACTCTGCAGATTTACGCTGATTTTTTTTTCTCTGAAGCGGAAAACACTGTGTTCCACCTTGTGATGTCATCATGTGGTGATACAGGAAGTGCTCCACTGTGTTTTTAAACTCCACACACCTTAATTTCTAGAATCATTTGGATCATTTCAGCTCTGGAATTGAAAATCTCTACTGAACTAAGGGTAAAAACATTGCTATTAACTTGAAAAAACTACCACTTGATGACATCACGAGGTGGAACAGAGCATTTTTTGAGCTTTGGAGATGTAGAAAACACAACTCCAGGTCTGTTTTTGAGGAGGAAACGGCATTAGAACATGATATTAATGTGTAAATAATCAAAAATCCATTAGAAAATCAGTGAAGGTTGTGGTCTCTGTGAAAGAAATCGAATGTGAGGCGAGGACGGAGGCGCTGGACACGAGGGACGGCGACAGAGGAGAGGCTGAAGGAGGGATGTCTGTCCGGAGGGAGGCGGACAGAAAGCAGATGATAGCAGCTTAGCGCGAGGAGCAGGGGGCCGGGATTTGGGCGAAGGGACTATCGCGGCTCATGGGGGACTTAGCTGAGCGAGGACAGGACGGGTTTAGCTGCGTGTGCGGAGAGGACGGCCCGTAACGAGGAGACGGCAGACGGCAGACGGCAGCGACTCGGGAGGGAAGGAATGTGTGGGATTGGGAAACGCGAGATGAAGAGAAATCGAGAATTCAGGAGAGAGGCGAGAGTCACTGGGGACAGCTCGGAGACAGTCCCTGCAGAGACGGGACAGCACACTCCAATTAGACGCCATGTGGTGAAATAAACATTTAGTCCGACTCCGCGCTGTGGCGTTTGACGGGGATCCGCGGTGAGAGGCCAGGTGAAGATTTTTACACAAACGCGCTGTATATTTACGGCTGATGTTTGTTTATTCGTCGACTTTGCGCACGTTATTATGAAACTACACGCAAAGTCAAGTGAAATAAAACGCCTCCGGAGACGAGAAGCATTTCTTCAAACAGACTTGGATCATCCTTCTGTTTCCTGTTTGTTCTCACTTCCTGGCTATTGTTGTTTTTGCCAATCACAGCCGCCTTTTTTATACAAATATATAACAAAAACCTGTGCAAGAGTAAATAATTGATGCCGGACTGTTGAAGATTAAAGCCAAACGGAACATTTCCATCGAGACAAGTCGTCCAGCCTGGAGAAGAAGAGATGCAAACACGCAAAGACAAAGGATGTACGACTTTCTACGTTTTTCAGTGCATAAAAATAACGAAAAATAAAAAAAAAAACCCATAAAGACACGTCCACATTTTGAACATCGTCTCAAGTGCAGCGTCGTCCTTCACTCTCGTTTCACATTTTTGTATGTTTTTGTCTGTAAAACCCCTCACCACACACTTTATACACTTTTCTCACACAGGCGTTAACATTTTCTCACATTTCTCTCTCGTTTAAACTCTCTCAAAGTTCAAACCTTCGTCGGCGTCTTTGTCGGTGCAGAACGTTTCATCGACATTGTGGGTTTTGTCGGGGAGAAAACAAATCGCAAACGTACAGCACTTCAGAGTCACACTGAGATCCAACGTTTATGTAAATTTGTCTGAACACATTCTGTACTGGACAGGAGACACGGCACGGAGGAGACTGATGGACAATGGTCTACAGTCCAACAGCCAATCAGGACGCACGACACAATGGTCTACAGTCCAACAGCCAATCAGGACGCACGACACAATGGTCTACAGTCCAACAGCCAATCAGGACGCACAACACAATGGTCTACAGTCCAACAGCCAATCAGGACGCACAACACTGCTAGTACACTGGAGCCAGCTTCTCCAATCTCTACTGAACTACAGGACCTTTTAAAGACAGAAAACTTGAAGAAATCTACAGATTCCTGCTCTGAATTTGGGTTTGAGCTGCGCTGAAATGAAAAGTGACACCTCTAAACCTGGAGAATAAAAACTCAGCGAAGCCAGTGGCGGTCGGAAAACTAGCCGCTTGGCTACGTGCTAACAGCTGACCCGGCGAGTAGCGGTTCAACTGTGGACAACAAGGAACCAATCCAGGCAGTGAAAGGCTACAAGAGTTGGAGCAGAGATGGATGATCTTGGCCAGATTAAAGCGTCTCTGGATTTTTTAGCGGATGAAATTACCGCAATCAGAACACAGCAGAAAAGTATCTTGGATCTTGTGAAAGAAGTGAAAACCCTGCGGAGTGAAGAGAATTGAACAGTTGAAGACAAAAGTGGAGGACCTGGAACAGCACACGAGAAGAAACGATGTCATTGTTACCGGGCTCCACATTAAACCCAGGTCGTACGCCGGCGCAGTCGCTGGGGACCAAGGAGGAGCCGGAGACCAGGATGCCATCTCCAGCTCAACGGAGCAACAGGGGGCTGCCCTTTTGCGGTCCAGGGGGATCGAGCCGGACTGCCGCGACATCGAGGCGTGACCCAGGAGGAAAACCACAAGTAATGTCACCTACAACCCGGCCATCGTCATCAGATTCATGAACAGGAAAAACAAGTCTGCACTTCTCAAACAAGGACGAAAGCTGAAAGGATCAAACGTGTTCATTAACGAGCAAAAGAAAATTCAAAATACAAGGACCAGTAACTGTAAAGTTTTCATAAAGTTAAATGACACACCTGAGGAGGTGAAAGTTTTGCTGATCAGGAAAATTGAAGATGTGAATAAGAACATGTAAAAGATGAAGCACAAGATGGAAGGAAACGCGCAGTTACACAAACATTTACTAATATACCATTGACTGGAGACACTCAAACTTTACCAGGAGTGTGGAGCAGGAAATGAGGGATTTTCATCAACAAGAACTAATTAATTTTGAATACACAGATCATAACATGCACGATGTGGATTATGAAATAGACCCAGATAATAACTTTTTCTACTATTAAGAATAATTGTGGTTATTACTCAGAGGAGCATTTCACACAGAATGTTAAAAAAAGAGACATTGTCTATTATCCACTTCAATAATAAAGTCTGAATGTGAAGTTCTGTAATATTAAAGCTTATCTAAATAAATTTGCACAACCATTTGACATAACTGCCTTATCAGAAACGTGGATAAAGACTGAAAATAAAACCACTTTTGAGCTGGAAGGATATGAATTTATTGGTGTCAATAGACAGAATAAAGGAGGAGGAGGTGTAGCACTTTTTGTGGAGAATTCCTTGGAATTAAAAATTGTGGATAACTTGACAACTGTGATTTGGAGTGTATAACAATAGAAATATAACAATATAACAACAGTATAACAATAGAAATTTGTAAAGAAAAACAGAAAAATGTTATGGTTAGTAGCGTATATAGAGCACCAGGGGCAGGAAACCTTTTCACAATTAACGTATAAAACAATGTTTATTTGTGGGGATTTTAATGTTGACCTACTTAACTCAAAAAATCATAAACTGATTATCAAGGCTTGAATATGACTCTAATAAAAACTGTAATTGATGAAATTGCAAAGCCACTAACCTACATATGCAATTTGCCCTTTAAACTGGTCCCTTCCCTAAACAAATGAAAATGGCAAAGGTAATTCCTTTTTACAAAACCGGCCACAAGCATCACTTCACAAATCACAGACCTGGTTCAATTCTACCTCAATTTGCAAAAAATTTAGAAAAACTTTTTAACAATCGTCTGGAATCATTCATAGAAAAACACAAATTGCTTTCTGATTGTCAATATGGATCAACTTCATTAGCATTAATTGATACAATTGAGGAAATAACTAATTCATTAGATAAGAAAAAATTTGCAGTTGGATTATTCATTGACCTAAAAAAAACATTTGACCCCATCAACCATCAAATTCAAAAACTAGAGTTATACGGAATCAGGGGAGTCGCCTCAAAATGGGTAGAAAAGTATTTATCAAACAGACAACAGTTTGTGAAGCTGAATGAGTTACTCACCGTATCTTGATGTTACCTGTGGTGTCCCACAGGGGTCAGTATTGGGTCCGACATTCTTCATGCTGTTTATCAATGACACATGTTCTGTATCTAAGATGTTGAAGTTGGTCCTATTTGCTGATGATACTAATATTTTTTTTGTTCAGATGGAAACTTACACAAACTAATGGAAACGATAAGTTCAGGAATGGAAAAATTAAAAGTGTGGTTTAAAAGAAACAAGTTAACATTAAATTTATACAAAACAACTATGTTTTTTGGAAATAGGAAGATAGATAATGAAATAAAGGTGTCAGTGGAAGGAACTATTTTAGAGAGAGTACAGCAGAGTAACTTTTTGGCGATAATAGATGATAAATTAAACTGGAAGGAACATATTAAATATATTAAAACAAAAGTACAGTGGTATTATCACGAGCGCGGGGAGTATTAGAGTTAAAATCTCTCCAACAATTATACTTTTCTTTGATATTACCGTATTTGACTTACTGTGTAGAGGTGTGGGGGAATAATTACAAAACAAATACACAACCCTTAGTTATTCTTCAAAAACGAGCCGTTAGAATTGTGCACAAAGTGGGATTTAGGGAGCACACAAATGATTTATTTTCAGTCTAGATTACTAAAATTTGAGGACTTGGTGGAATACCAAACCACGCTTATTATGTTCAAAGCAAGAAATTATCAATTGCCTCCAAACATTCAAAATTTATTTAGTGAGTGAGAAGAGAATTATAACCTTAGAGGAATGACAAAATTTAGACATGCTAAAGTCACACTACAAGGAAGAGCTTTTGTGTTTGAGTCTGTGGGGTCTGAGTATGGACTGGGCTGAGTGAAGATTTAAGGCAATGTTCAAATATTAGGCAATTTAAAAAAACTGTATAAATGTCATATTCTGTCCAGATATGGCAAAAGAAATTCATAATTAATGGTAGTAGTGGCTATATGTGTACTTTTTGTTGATAGAATGGTTCAGTGATGATGTACAGGAAACACTATGGTGATTGTTGTGATAAGAACAAGAAGAATAAGAATAACAAGAATAATGAAAATATAATAATAATAAAAAATAATAATACAATAATAATAAAAAGAATAATAATAAAAAGAATAATAGAAAAATAAGAAAAAGGAAAAGTAGTTAAAACTAAGAAGTAAAGTGAAATGAAGCTGGATGAAATTTTTGTTCAAAGTTCAAATTAGAAGAAAGGGGTGGGATTAAATAAGTTTACACTTCTCCCCACATCCCTTTTGAGAACGTTCAATGTTTTTGTGGATGTTTTATTTTATTTTATGGACTGTAATGGACATGTACGACATGATTTATGAACATACTCAAAATAAAATTCATTTCAACACGATGCGCGTTCATAAACTGTAATAAAAGGACGAAAAACTGCACTAAAAATCCACGAGACCGCGAAAGGAGAACCACGATATAACGAGGGACAACTGCACAAACACTTTCCTCCATATTAGAAAAAACACACACACACACACTTTACTCTGCTCTATTGTTCATTCTAGTCTCATGTTCCTTTTCACCACAGCAGCAGAACCGTGAGCCGCCTCAGACATCATCTTCTGTAAATCTATAGTCAGTGCCGGATGAAGTACTCACTTTTATGTAAGTAAAAGTACAGATACAGAGGAAAAAGTGACTTGAGTAAAAGTATCACATGATAAAACCTACTAAAAGTATTTCAGTACTTGTTTAAAAATGTACTTTGAGAGTAAAAAGTCAAGTGTAAAATGTATTGATGCTAAAAGACTAAAAAATGAGACATATTTTGGTCAAACAGTAACAAAACTAAATTTATTTTTTTCTGATGAATTTTATTTATTTATTTATTTTTTGCTCAAAGTCGAAACTTGAACTCGAAAACTTTAGTCAGAATATTTCAACAAACGTGTAAAAATAACTCCTCAAATCATGTGAAAACTACTTTTTACTTTTGAGTCCAGTTCAAAAATGTAGTGGAGTAGAAAGTACAGATACTGCTCTCAGATGTACTGCAGTAAAACTAAAAAGTACACACTGTAAAATGTACTCAAGTAAAGTACAGATACTGCTCTCAAATGTACTAAAGTAAAACTAAAAAGTACACACTGTAAAATGTACTTGAGTATAGTACAGATACTGCTCTCAAATGTACTGAAGTAAAACTAAAAAGTACACACTGTAAAATGTACTCAAGTAAAGTACAGATACCTGAAAACGTAAGTGTAGTAGTTATAATAGTTTTACTTGTACTTCGTTACCTTCCGGCTCTGGTATCAATAAATATAAAACAAAACTCTTACACTTTTTCCTGATTCGCTGAGTCCGAGCAGTGAGTCTTTTGTCTCGCTCTGACCTTTACTGGTTCAATGAAGGTTAAATAATGAAATAATCAGCAGACGTCTCCGCTTGCCCTCGGGACCGGCTTTTATCTGACCGAGTGAATATTACGCACTAGATTATAAACAAAAGCTTTTCTTCCGGAACAACGCGCCCCATAAAAGCGAGCGTGAAGTGTGACCTGAAGTGTTCTATCGTTTTTCTATCGTTTTCTTTAGTCCACGGCGAGTTTATGGACGGAGACGTTTACGAGAGAAGAGTCACGGGGGCAGAGTGAACCCGTGACTCCGCCCCCCTCGCGTGTTTGTCCCGTCACTCAACACGGACACTTCATCTGTGGAGCGGAGCGCGGAATAAATCTGACACAAATTTGACACAAAGACGAGCCGCTAAATGAGCAAACTGACAGAATCTGACATAAAAAAGTGTTATATGGATGTGTTTTTAATGCGACGCTTTAAACAGATGGAATTTAAACATAAATAGTATAAATGTTTTGCCCTGATAAAATGTGGACGGGGACATTTTTCAGTTCTAAAGAGTTTCCTGACTTGCATTTTTATATTTTAATCATCTGGAATAGTTCATCTTCCCGTTTTAGTCTCTTCTAAATAAACATGTTTAAGAGTGAAGCTGTAATTCTGTAATGACATGATTATATTCTACAGGTCGGTCAAATTTAATACAGACGGGGGTCAGCAGAAATAAAAACAATGTTATGTGATGTTGTAATACAGTGAGGTCTTGGGTCTAGTCACTAAAAGAAAAGATCAGTTTTAACATTTATGAATTTACCTGGACGTTTCATGGGAAAGTTCAATTTAATCATCAGAGAAAATGTCTTGGCTTCACATCTGGATCATGTCATCATCATGTTCTGTCTGAAAAATACACTTGTATATTAACGCCCTCATTTAATTTATTTTATTTTTCATTTCATTTTATTTTATTTCATTTTATTTCATTTTTCATTTTATTTCATTTCATTTTATTTCATTTTTGTATTATTATTATTTATTTTAATATTTTTTATATATTTATTTATTATTATTTTATTTTTCATTTTATTTTATTTCAGTTTATTTCATTTTTTATTTTATTTCATTTTTCATTTAATTTCATTTTATTTCATTTTTGTATTATTTATTTGAATATTTTTTATATATTTATTTATTTTATTTTTTTTGCATGAATCAGATCTATGTGAGACCATTCACTTCTGGTACAAATTTTAATCTGCGAATTCACCTGAAATCTAAGCAGATGGTTTAAATCAGACCGACTTTAGTCTCATGTGTCATAGAAAATCTGAACATTGGCCGCGGTCGTTCTGTTTAATTAACGTTATCACATGTTGGATAATTTTCATTTTTCATGTGACAAAATGACTCAAACCGTTCAGCAGCTGAATATGGACCAGTGGATTCACTCTGAGTCACTGCAACAGATCAGTGTGTGGAGGAAAAACAACTTTCTCCAGATAAACTCAGACAAAACTCAGGTCATAAAACACAGAGAAAGTGTCAGCGTCACCTCCAGTCTCTGTCTCTAAAACCTTCAAATCAGGAGAGAAATCTAGAGGTAATAATGGACTCAGACTTGAACTTTAACAGACACATCAAATCAGTAACATCTGCAGCTTTTTACATCTAAAAACATGTCAAAAATCAAAGATAAACTGTCCAAACCAGACTCAGACTTATCCTGCATTTGTGTCCAGTAGATTAGACGACTGTAACGTCCTGATCACTGGACTCTCCAAACGAGCCACAGAACAGAACATCCAGAACATCCAGAACATCCAGAACATCCAGAACATCCAGAACATCCAGAACACTGCTGCTCGGGTCAGGACTAGAACCAGGAAGTACTTCACACATGTGTCCTGTGGCTCAGAGACTTTAAAGCAGCTCAGTGTGAACAAGTCTCTCCATGGACCAGCACCAAAGAACATCTCCCACATGAGGAGGACTAAACCAGGACTAAACCAGGACTGAACCAGGACTGAACCAGGACTGAACCAGGACTGAACCAAGGCTAAACCAGGACTGAACCAGGACTGAACCAGGACTGAACCAGGACCGAACCAGGACCGAACCAGGACCGAACCAGGACTGAACCAGGTGAATCAGTGTTTGAGTTTTGTTCAGTTTAAATCTGGATCTTTCTTCCTGTAGATGTGACTCAGGCCTCGACTTTGACATTGTTTAAATCCAGACTCTGTTCTGTTTATCTGCTGTGACTGAAGGGGGTTTATTCTGCACTTTTCTCCTTTTAATGTTAATTTCATGATGATTATTTATGTTTGGATGTAAAATCACTTTGCATTACTTTGTGTACAAACTGTGACATATAAACTTACTTTACTTTACCCTGTGTAGTTCAGGAGGGCAGCGACATGAGTCTTGTACGTACAATAATCATAATAATAATAATAATAATGATAAAGTCTGCGATACCAGCGACAGAAGCTGTGTTCATCTTGTTTATAAAACCAGTGACAATAGCTCTGATTACTCTGACAACGACTGTGACGGGAGCTATAATCACAAAGATGATGATCGTACACAACAATAAGAAACTATTTAAAGAACTGTGTTGGACCGGGGCAGCGCTGATGTGTTTATGGAGGATTGAATCTGAGGACGAGCACATATTTATCTGATGACAGTGGTGTGTACTGCAGCGGTGGCAGTAATTGTGACAGCGCTAACGCAGAGAGTGACAGTGATTATGACGGAGGATGCAATAACAGTAATGGTGAATGACGGAGCGAGGAGCCGCGGTTTAGGGCCACGCCTTCGTAAAGGAGGGACAAATGAGTCAAGAGTGCACTTCAGGTTTAACGCTGGAGTATTTGTGGCCACGAAAGAGCTAAACGTCTTCATAAAAGTTGATTCCATGGCACGTGTCTACGGTTAAACGCCTTCTGGACAGACGTGCGAAAAGACAAAGTTTAAATCCGTCAAATCGGACAAATCGTTGGCTTGAGGACGTCTGTGTTTTGTTTCTACGCAAACTTTTACTCCGCTTTTTAAATAAGACGCCTGGTAAAAACTGGAAGACTAGTTTGAAAAAGGAAAACTGCAAAAATGACAAATACTGACTGATAGAATTACAAAAAAAAAGAAAAAAAAAAGTCTGCTTTTGTCTCCAGTGTCAGCCTTAAAGACCCTACTCAACCTTTAATGGCCCTACTATTGCTTTTTTTCGTGTTTCTTTCAAAATAATCACTGTTGAGTTTAATTTTTAAGGAAGAAAATGATTTATAAAGTCATTTAACACCGAAAATGTGTCATGTCAAGTGCCCAGAGATAAGTTCATTCTCTGTGACTATAAAACTACATTTTTTACTGAACTTAAAGCGCACTTTATTCTGCAAAATTAACTTTTCTGAGCTTTTAACCCTGTCAGAGCATTATTCCCTCATCAAAAACACACCCAGACTATTGTATTTTGCTTTGTACAGACTTGTTTGACGATCGTTTCCTAAGTCTGCTCTTCTCCGCTTCATTAAAACATGCAATTTTGGATTTCCTGGGAGCCTCCTGTGCTGTTTTTAAGTCTGTAAATCAAAATCTGAACATTTCTAGCTTCAAATTGCATTCACTTGGGAAAAAGTTGTAAATCACACCTCTGCTGCTTTAAGTTCTGACTCAAGAGAATATTTAAAGGCCAATAACATAATATTTGTGACCGTATAATTCAACACAGAACTGACCGTGAGATTCAGAGCGAAAGACGATGTTTAAATCTGTCAAATGGACTAAAAGTTGTAGGAGTGAAGACGTTTGGCTGCTCGTCCAAGTCGAGTCTTCAGTTCTGGTCAGATTCCTGCTGGACACTGCCTTATATCTGTCTGAAGGAGGCGCTAACGACACTGAAACTGTAAACAGCTTTTGTCTCCAGTTTCAACCTTAAAGACCCTACTCAACCTTTAATGGCCCTACTATTGTTTGTTTTTTATTGCTTCTTTCAAAATAATCTGCTCAAAACTGAAGAAGTGTCTCAGATTTAAACGTCGTCTTTCGCTCTGAATCACACGGTCAGTTCTGTGTTGAATTATACTTTCACAAATATTATGTTATTGGCCTTTAAATATTCTCTGGAGTCAGAACTTAAAGCAGCAGAGGTGTGATTTACAACTTTTTCCCACGTGAATGCAATTTGAAGCTAGAAATGTTCAGATTTTGATTTACAGACTTAAAAACAGCACAGGACTTTTACTTGTTCGGTCACAAAACTGGGAAATTTTAATGAGGTGGATTTAGAAAACAATCATCAAACAAGTCTGTACAAAGCAAAATATAAAACTCTGAGTGTGTTTTTGATGAGGGAATAATGCTCTGACAGGGTTAAAACCTCAGAAAAGTCCATTTTGCAGAATAAAATGCACTTTAAGTTCAGTAAAAAATGTAGTTTTATAGTCACAGAGAATGAACTTATCTCTCTGCACTTGACATGACACATTTTCGGTGTTAAATGACTTTATAAATCATGTTCTTCCTTGAAAATTAAACTCAACAGTGATTATTTTGAAAGAAACAAGAAAAAACAAGCAATAGGAGGGCCATTAAAGGTTGAGTAGGGTCTTTAAGGCTGAAACTGGAGACAAAAGCAGACACAAATTCCAACTTTTTTTTGTAATTTTCAATCAATATTTGTAGTTTTTGCAGTTTTCCTTTTTCAAACTTGTCTTCCAGGTTTAGCAGACGTCTTATTTGTACATTTTAACGTGTAATTCTGTCTAAAAGTGCAAACTGTAAACTGAGCTGAAATAGTCCGTCTCATATCTGACCGCTCCCACAGCCGATGTTTAAAGTTTTTGGACGGCGACGCACATTTCCACTTCGTCTTTTTATAGATCACAAGCTGAATGTGGAATGGCACTTGTGTAACTTTACGTCTGCAGACTTTATAAACTGGACCCCGCTGGACGATGCAACAGGATCTCCGAACGGGACATAGCTCAGGAGGCGCAGAAGATTTGAAGTAACCGTAACTCGTCCGCAGCGATCGTCTCGTTTATCGATAATGCGTCTCTGCTGCTGGAGAATAACGTGATGAGACGTCGTGAGCACAAAAACGCCGCTGTCCCTGACCTCTCGCCTCTGGTCACCTCCTCCAGCTGGATGTCTTCAGCGGTGTGTTTGAAGAGAGTCCCCGCCCCCTCCTCGAGCCCCTCCCCCAGGCCCCTCCTCTCCCCCCCTCGCCCCTCCACAGCCGTTACTCTCATATTAAACATTGTTACGGAGCCACAGCCTCGATGCCCAGACCAACCTTGACTCTTTGATTTAATACTTGGCCGACTGATCACACGAGCGCCGCTGTATCTGTGTGCTCTGGTGGTGCAAGTATCCACACGCACACACACACACACCCCAACACACACACACACCCACAAAGCGCACACACACACACACAAAGCACACACACTCACGCTTCATAGTGAATTAAGTTCACCACACGACTGCACTCAGCAAACTCTATTCAGTGTTTTGATTCACTTATATTTATAAACTCAGAGCTTTATAATATAATGAGCTGCTGTACTTATACTGGCCCTGATACAACTGTGTGTGAGTGCATGTGTGTCTGTGTGTGTGAGTTTATTGGCTCAAATCCATGATCTGTCTTCATACGTTGTTCACCAGGTGTGGAGTGTGTTCTATGTCACACAATGTTGAATATCAAAGGCACATGTTGGAAATAAATGTGTCTAAATGAATAATGTCTGTAAAGCACAATACAGATTATTATTATTATTATTATTATTATTATTATTAGCTAATATCATCATTGACAGAGGGCCACATCAACAAAATGGCTGTTCTCAAAGTGCCAGATGTAACTATAAGATAAATGTCACTACATTTTAATCTTGTTAATTAACCGTTTCTATATTTATTACTTATTCAAGTTACAAATACTGCTTGTGGATTTGCATAGACATGAAAAAATGGCTGTTTAACTGTGTATCTCCTGATAAAATGACATTTTAAGCCAGTCATACCTTTTAATTTACTTTGTTGCGGGCTACATAAAATGACGTGGTGGGCCACATTTGGCCCACGGGCCTTGAGTTTGACACATGTGGTCTAAAGTGAACTGTATGTTCTGTTTGAGCTGTACAGAGTCTTAAAGTGGCCCCTGTTCCAGCTCAGAGGTGACAGTCATGGAAATCAGATCTGGAGGTGAATCCAGGATGGCGCCGTGTTGTTTTCAGTGGCCTCAGTGGAGCTCGGGGCCAAAAACGATTTTCTCTTTTGCATCACTTCCTGAATACAGTTTAGTGTCTCCTGCTCATGTGGCCAGTTTTGACCAATCAGAGCGACAGATTGGAGCGGACGCAGAACAGGACGAGGCTAAATCTCACAAAGCTAAATTTAGGGAACTTTGAGGATTTAAAAAAAAATGAATTAAAGTTTATGTTCCTAAGAAATGCATCTTGCTCTTGGGGGAGAACTGTTTCTGGGAGCTGCAGTACCTGGAGCGACCACTAGTCCATCTCGCCCCAGGACAGAGGGGAATGTTCTATTCTTAATATAAATCCATGGGAGTGGTTAAAACAACTAAACTAAACACGTGATTGGACAAGAGATAACACAGACTCAGGCAAAAATAAGACAGAAAGACAAAAATAAGACAGAAAAAAACAGATATGAACAAAACAGAATCATTTCTCATCAAACGTTCACCTGTTCTTGTTATAAACCTCTGCATTTCCAGTGAAGTGACTTATGTTAAACGTACCGAGCACATCCGCAACAGCTGCTCCTTGTTTATTGACGCACAGCACTCATGTATAAAGATCGAAAAGATTATATTTCCAGTCCCAGTGCGTTACATAAGGAGAAAAACGGCCATGTAGAGGCAGACGAGTGAAAGAAATGAAGAAAAACTGGTGATAAACCGGATGTAGTTTTATTTTTACACCAGCTTTAGCCGCATCTCACAGCAACACAAACTTGGAATGACTAATTAATAATATTACTGACCAGAGGAGCCACATTAAACAGACCCTCGCCAAGGCAAACGCAAGCAAACCGAGGCTAAAGATGCAAACCGTATGAATAATTAATAATTCACTGATCAACCGTGTCACACAAGGAGCAGTTCACAGGTGCGGAGGTCGTCGACTCGTCTGGAAACGTCTGGACATCGGCGAGGAGCAGCACAGTCGCAGAAGATTAGCCAACAGTGCGTTTATGTCGATGATAGAAACGGCGCCGTGAACTCCAGGATTATAACTGTGGCCCTGTGTGCGGCCGCCCTGATAAGAGCCGTTTTCTTTCTAAAGTCCCACATGGTGAACGAGCTCCTAGCCGCTCAAAAACCATTAAAATGTTACACCAGCTGTCATTAGCACAATTTATTTGCTCAAATCCATTATCAGCCATCCTCCTCCCCACCTGGGCCTGAGCCGACAGCCCGGGCGCTCCGAGACAGAGGGAATGAAATAACAAACGCACACCAGAGGACACAGCCGTAAAGACGCTGTAGGCTCCTCGTATTAAATTTCAATTGAACCATGAGATTTGTTTTGACTTTATAAACACAGACATAAATCTACTGCAACTCCGTTCACTGCGACGAAGGACAAGTGTAGTTGGGCGTACAAAACTGCGGCTCACGCGTCCTGTCAACGTTAGATTAGTTCAACGTTTTCACGCCAACGTCGCCTCCCACGTCGTCCGTTCTGTGTTGAATTATACGGTCACAAATATTATGTTATTGTCCTTTTAAATATGCTCTGGAGTCAGAACTTTAAGCTGCAGAGGTGTGATTTACAACTTTTTCCCACGTGCAGTCACTGTGAATAAAATTTGAAGCTAGAAATGCTCAGATTTTGATTTACAGACTTAAAAACAGCACAGGAGGCTCCCAGGAAATCCAAAATGGCATGTTTTAATGAAGCAGAGAAGAGCAGACTTAGGAAACGATCGTCAAACAAGTCTGTACAAAGCAAAATATAAAACTCTGGGTGTGTTTTTGATGAGGGAATGATGCTCTGACAGGGTTAAAACCTCAGAAAAGTCCATTTTGCAGAATAAAATGCGCTTTAAGTTCAGTAAAAAAGACAGTTTTATGGTTCCTGAGAATGAACTTATCTCTGGGCACTTGACGTGATGCTCATTTTCTGTGTTATCACTTTAAATGACTTTATAAATCATGTTCTTTCTCGAAAATCAAACTCCACAGAGCACAAATATGTATTCTATAAATTACACAGTGTTTCAGATTAACGTCTTTTTGTATTTTAACACGAAAAACAGTAAAATGCCCCGAGATGTGTGAAAAATTTACAATGAGTCGTGTGACGGAGGCAGTTCACACATGACTTCATAAAATACACCAACTCTACTTAAACTGCTCATATCTTTTGTTGTTTTTTTATTTTAACGCTGTAATCCAAAGGTCGTCCTGCAGAGTGACATGAAAAATCACATTTAACAAAACAGTTACACAAAAACCAGACGCGTGACAAAATGAATAGTTAGAATTGTCTTATTTTTCGACCTGAGCTCAACTGAGGTCAGGGAGGAAACGAAAACAAAGATGGATGTAGTTTAATGAACAGAAATGTAAAAGATATATGTATAAAACAAAAGAACCTAAACTAAAGAAATCAAAAATGACAAGTTCAACAAATAACAAGTTTTCTGTCTAAGAAAAACGAGAGACAAATCTAAAGGGACACGACATGAAAACGAACCACGAGTGTCACAAAACGACATGAGTCACACAGAGAGAACAAACAAGTGACTAAAGAACAAACTGAGACGATGGCTGTGTCCCAATTCGCCAAATGCACCGTTCGAAGTACCCGTCCGATGAAGTGTACTCCTCCACGCAGTCGCCTTTGTGCCGAAACGGAACATGGAGCGAACTTTAACCTCCGTCTGTGGCACCGCTGAATAAGTGCCATTCTCCGCCCTCGTCGCTCCCTAAACACAAAAGAACATTCTTAAAAAAGGACGAATATTAAACATTACGACAGCTGCACTAACGCACAAGTGTGAGGGATAATTCTGCTCACGTTGGGTCAGTTACAGCGATTAAACACAAACGAACCTCAGTCAGATCTTTACTCACATTTTAACAGTTTCATGTCGCTCTGTTGTCGGCGACGTAAACCAGTACGAACATTTGAACGTGTATTTCGTAGCTTTCTTCATTTTTGTCTTTTTTGTGTAGGTGTGGTGCATGATGGGATACAGCCGTGCGTGAAGTGTGATCGGACGTACGCTTCGGCTACAGTCATTCAGCCGATCTCCGTGGAAACGCAGGGCACTTCTTCTGCGTGAAATGAGACGGCGCTGGTCGTGAAGTTACATAAGTGCCCTTAAATGCACCGTTCAAACTGCACATTTAAGGGCACTTCGGTAAATCGCAGCAGCCCCGAACAGGTGAGCTGAATCTCCTGAAGTAGAGGAAGAAGTTGCAGGTGAGAAACAGTCGTCCAATCACCAGCGAGCGCTCACACAGACAGGATTATACGAGGGAAAGGGACAGATTCAGTCACACGAAACACAACAGACAAATAATAACAAATGAAAAGAGCTTAAGTCCTCAGGCTGCAACACCAACTTCTCTGAGAAACTTTAAACGTGTCAGTTCGGTGTCCTGCAGTGAGACGGCTGTGTTTACTGAGAAAAATACCCAATTATTGAAATTCTTTACAATGAAACTGTTACATAATTATTAAACGAGCTCTTTAGACGCATTCAGTCATTTATTTGAATTTTAAACATGGTCAATTTGTAGTTACGGTCCAGAGCGACAGGTTAAAGTGTCTAAAACTGGAAGAGATGCACAAATCGTTATATAATGTTCATGAAAAATGTGCTGTGGAGCTGATTTTATTTTGAAAATCATTTTAGTTTTTTTCTACAAAGACGTGCCACACACAAAAAAAAAAGCGTTACAACCCAAACGTCAAGCGCCCGTCTCCACCCGTCCTCGTTCTACCTTGACTTAAAGAACACACAAATTCTGGTATCGACCTCCGGAGACGGGCTCCTGGAACGACTATTGATCAGCGCGTTGCTCAAGGACAAGGGGCTTTAACTATTTTGCAGGTTAAAAATGACCCACTATTATTCTATGTCCAAGAAATAAATAAAAATGACGTTAAAATTGGACTTTTGATAGGTCGGTTATGAGGTTTTCCCACAAATCTGCTGTTTTTTCTTATTTAGAGATGCTCGTTTTGTTATATCTAAAACACAAAATAACTTAAAACAAGACCCAGCTTGTGTTTTATTGTGGTTTATTGCAAATATAAGAAGAAAAGGTGTAAAAGTGAATTCTGACCCATAAAAGTCCATAAACGCAGACTTCAGCTCATCGCACAGGCTGAAAAACATAATCCTGGTCATGTGGACGCGGCGTGTCCATCGTTTGTCTGATTGGATTTGCTCATGTTAAACACAAAGAGGCTGTTTTCAGACTGTCACATCATTGAAGGGGAAATAAAGACTTATGGGTAAAGAGGCTTTGAGCGTGAGCCGTGATCATCGTTATGAAAATCTCTGATCGTGTGTCATAAAGAAGAGATTTGTCCTTTGTGATTCCGTTAAGTGTTTGACTCACTTTTCTGCAAATATAACACAAACTTTACAATTAAAAACAGGTGAAATACTCTATTTTCTGGACGATAAGTGTGACTTTTTCCACAGTTTGTCGTTGGTGCGACTTATACTCAGATGTGACTTATATGTGAAATGATTCAAATCTATAATGTCACATGTTGGTTCTTGTCACAGTGACAGTCGTGCGAGGGGCTCTAGACTTGGACCAGTATCTACTCCTCCTGAACCACTCAACATTTAAAATATCAACATTACACTCATTTAAAAGACAAAGACAAACACTGAACGCTTCATCTTCCTCTGGAGTTGGTGGATTTGTTCAGAAGCGACACCGAGGATGAAGAATTCAATGGATTTATTGATTTGGAGTGAGATCCAGAGTAAACTTGTTGTTTTTTCTGCTTTATTTATCTGATTAACTGTTAATATCTTACGTTAACAAACCAGACACGTGTTCAGTTCTGTCTGTGCTTCATGGAGCTGAATAAATATAAATGTGTTACGTTAGCGTGATGTACTGATATTCAGCCTGTTGGTCCACATTTTATTATTATTATTAGAACTTGATTTAAAGATAAAATGTCTGTTCTTGGTCTCGGATTTTGCGAAATAATTTCCCCAAAAATGTGACTTATATATGTTTTTTTCTTCATTTTTATAATTTTTTGCTGGTATTAAATAAATAAATAATCAGCATGGCAGCACCTCCTCTGATCAGACTGAGGTTTGCTCCTTTTATACAGCTCCTCCTTTAATCCGTTGAGTCGACTCTGCGGCACAGGTGAGTTTCAGCACGTCACATAATCTTATTAAAGTTATTGCTAAAAAAAAAAAAAGTGTAAATATTTATTCAATCAAATATGTTGTTAAAAATAAAGCTTTACATTAATTTATCTGTTTAATCTGTGAAAAACCAAACAAGATACAACGAGCTCAAATATTTGGCCCCCCCTCCTCCTCAGCACAGAGTCGTCTGCCCCGGAACCTTCTTAAAGTGCCACAGCTCCCAGGGGACTCATTTGGGTGTAACACCTAAAATGGCCGACAACATGGGTGAGTAGAAATTCAAACTATTCAATGACAATCGATTACAACCACTTCAATCATTAAAATATTTAAACTTTCTTCTTTTTTGCTGTTACCTTCAAGTTTAGGCCCATGTAAAGGACAAACTGATACAAAAACAAAGAAATAAAGTTGTAAAAGTCCATAAATAAGAACAAAGTGTAGAAATCCATCACCGGCTCAAACAGTAGAAACGATCTGCTCTTTTCCATTTCTCTGTTTTGAAGTTCATTAGTCAAAGCTTCTGTTAACTGTTCACATTTAACTCAAATAAAACAAACAAAAGGATATTTGAAACACAATTTAAACGATTGAGGCGCTAATTAAAAGCTGAAACGATGAGCACGGTGCGAGATTCTGCCTAAAACGACACCGTGTTCTGTTTATAAGTGACATTCTGAGCACGTTCGACCGCTGGAAACGCTTTGAATTGTTAATTACTATGGCAACGGCGCTGGATTTTCATTCCTCTGAAAGGTGAAAATGAAATCTTGGCGCTGGACGAGTTTGTAGCGTTTGTAAAATCCCCTCGGAGACGACATTGACGCACAAACACGCGGCCGCCGCCTTTGAAATAAACTCGGATACAGATGCATAAATTCATCTGAGCGTTTTATCTCTCGCCGCGCGGGTCGCTTTAGCCCGTCAGGACGTTAAACCCCCCTCCACGCCGCCGCCGCTCTCATATTCACGTTTATTATCAGTCACATCTGTTTGTACTTTTACTTTATTCTGGATTCGTCATTGTCGTCGTTTCACTGCATCGATTCTTCATCTCGACGTCGCACGGATCTGTTAAAATTCTGCCCAAGTTTCTCCTGAACTCTCCCTTGTTTTTCTTATTAAAATTCTTCACTCTTTGCGTACGCTGAATCTATTTTCTGACACCTTGACGTTTTTATTTGTTTTCGCGGCGGCTTGTTTGAAGGTGATATGTTTTTTTTTGAAGACTGTTTCACCTGCGAGATTCAATTCACTGTTTTGTGTCGTCTTTGTTTTGCACGACTTTATCTGGAGCTTTTGAACGTCCCGCAAAGAAAAAGAAAATACTATAGGCTACTGCTGCGTTATTCATGTATTAATCAGAAAAGTGGAGTCACAACAGCAGGTTTTGTTAAATTAATGACTCTGATGGACGTAAACTTACACTTTTATTACAGTTTGAGCTGGTTACACTTTAAATAAACATGTTCTAAACAAAACTGAGTGAACAAAGTTTATATTTGTCAGTTTCACTTCATTTCAACACTTCATTACCAGATTTTTTGCGGCTATAGATGAGAACGTTCTTGATTCACCACAGTTAAATCACATTGAAACTACAAAAAAGTCACTGACAGTTGAAAAAAACTCATAACTCTTTTGTTTCTAAATATTTTCCAGAGCATTTAGAACGACTCTTCCCACATTAATCTGAGCAAATCCAGCACCGAGGAACAAACCCTCATTGTGCCCCGAGCGTAAACGCCATTAAAGGAATAATAAGTGTTTTTCAAAGACAGGGGGCAGTATCTCCACAGACCTGACTCGTCCTGATTTCTTCCTGTGGGTCGATCTTAAAGAAAAGGTGTTTGTGAATAAACCTCAGACGATAAACGACTTAAAACATGATATAGAGGATCAAATAAGAGCAAATAAGAGCCGGAAATGATTTAAATGTGACGCAAAGTGAGTTGGATCGGGCTGTTCAGGGAGAAACACAAAATGGTGGACACTTAAGAACATTATTTTTACTTTCACGAGTTTAAGCCGTGATAAGTTCAAGTGTAAATGAACAATTATAACCGTATATATCACCAAAAATCTCAGAAGGTTCAGTTTCTCTACGGCTAAAATTTGGTGAGTAAAACTTAAGGATTATAGGAGCGACTGAAGATTTAAAAGTGTCAGTGACTTTTGTGCCACTGATTCAAAACAGGAGAATCCCAGTAAACTAGTTCTTAAATGTCTGTATCATTAAAAAGCCTGAGCTGCAGCGAGTAAATGGCAGAAGGAGCCAGTATTTAGTCTCAGAAACTGTTTAATCAAATCTCTACAGCTGAAATCTTACATTATTACATAAAAACGGCAACAAATTTCACTATTACTGTAAAGAAATTGTGCACATGATACATTTTCAGCCCCAAAATTCTTGCAATTTTTTACTGAATTAGTTTAAAAAGAGAAAATAGCTCCAGAACATAAAACTTAAATGAGTCCGGGGCTTTTACAGTAAAACAGAAATCTGTTTTTTTGACAGAAAGAGACGACGCTGCAGATTCAAGTTCTGCTGTTGTGTGATGGCGCCCTCTGCTGGATGGTTTTAAAAACTGCATTTAAAAGGCAAACACTATTTTTTATTTATTTATTTTTAGCTTTGTTACCATGTTACACTGTCCCCTCAGCAAAAACAGGCCTGAAGAGACTTCTCCATGTATGTTTCAGTAATTTAGAGATCTCTCCTGGGCCCCATTTAAACCCTCCTTATGATTGGCTGTAAGATTTTTTTTTTTGCAAGGCTCCGCCCACAACCCCACGTCACCCGTGATCCGCCCACAACCCCACGTCACCCATGCTCCGCCCACAACCCCACGTCACCCATGCTCCGCCCACATCCCACGTCACCCATGCTCCACACAACAATCCTCCATAAACAAAAACAAAACTGCACAACGTGACAAACCTGGTGTGATGTGCAGGAGTGTCATTGGTGGGATGTGCTCTGAAGGGGGAGGGGCCACTGCTGATATAAAGTGATAAAGAGGAGACGTGTAGAAATTATGAAATTATAAGTATTTACAGTATTTTGAGTAGCCTGCAGTATGAAATATTTCTAAGACTGTAACTAGACTGTATTGACGTGTCTCTTCTCATCTCACCACTGGACACTAGGGGGCAGTGTTTCTCTGTCCATGACCAGAGCATGTGTCATACATGACCCAGAATCCTCTGGGGCTCTGAGCAGAGTCTCTATTGTCAACATATTTATATCAGGGACATTCCTCCAGAGGACACCTGTCCAACTCTGACTCTTCAACATGTCACTGTGTCCACACGACTCCAAAGACAACTGTCCACGACAGGACTGTCCACAGCAGGACTGTCCACGACAACGACAGGACTGTCCACGGCAGGACTGTCCACGGCAGGACTGTCCATGGCAGGACTGTCCATGTCCACAGCAGGACTGTCCACGACAGGACTGTCCACAAACAGGACTGTCCACGACAGGACTGTCCACGACAGGACTGTCCACGACAACGACAGGACTGTCCACGGCAGGACTGTCCACGGCAGGACTGTCCACGGCAGGACTGTCCACAAACAGGACTGTCCACGGCAGGACTGTCCACGGCAGGACTGTCCACGGCAGGAATGTCCACAAACGTCACACACAGAGCTTCATAATCTCTTCTGCTTTAATGTAGTAAAGACAGTCGTGTTGTTGTGTGTAAAGTCGTGTTGTTGTGTGTTGAGTTGTGTTGTTGTGTGTTGAGTTGTGTTGTTGTGTGTTGAGTTGTGTTGTTGTTGTTATGGTGAAGCTTCTGCTCTGAGTCTGTCCTCACAGTTTGGACGTGTTAAGACTGAATATTATTCTTAGTTTATATTTAATGAAGACAGACTGATCCACTCTCGCTGTCTGAAGGTTTCAGGTCTTTCCTTCCTGCTGCTGTCAGACACTGAACATGTGTCATCCACACGTATGTGCAATAAAGTCACTGAACCACACCCATGTGCAATACTAAAGTCACTTTATGGAGATGTTATATTCTCTGTTATATTCTGTTAGTCTATTTTTAGTTTATTTTTAAGTATATTTTTAAATTATTTTAAACTATCTATTCTCTTGTTTTATTGCATGTTCCATTTTCCTTCTGTTCTTTAACTGTGCGGTGCAACACTGGAATTTCCCCACTGTGGGACTAATAAAGGCAGATCTGATCTTAAATAAATACTGAGCCTCCTGCTCAACAAAACTAAAATAAAGAGCATCAGCCTCTGAACTGTTTTAAATGTTTTAAATATTTTAAATGTTTTAAATGTTCAGATGGTGCAATGTTTCCATGTTTTATGTTTTTGGAAATGAACTAAAGTTGCATGTTTTTATTTTATTTTATTTTATTTTTTTTCCTTCAGAAAACCAGGCCTGTCCCAGACAGATCAGGACATAAGACAAAGTGTCTTGTGCAGTAGAATGTTTATTTAACTTTGGTCACTTCATTCTCTGGGAAAAGACAAAGAGTCAAAACATCAAGTTTTTCTGGACGGTTTTTGGACATGTGGTTTAAGTCTGTTTGTATTTGCAAAAACACCAAACACTCCTCCTCCTGCCTCAGTGCAGTGCAGGTGTGTGTTTTCCACCACTAGGTGGCAGTGTCTGGAGGCAGGTGCAGATCTGAGCTTTAAAATAGAAATCTAAGTCTGTTCACCCAGAGCCTCAGAGAAAACAGCTGAAATAAAATCAGAACATCTCTACTTTTACACAGATTGAGCCAAATATGAACCAACCCTCGCAGCGCAGAGTCTAAACTGTCAACTTCAAAGAAAATCACGTGTTTTTAACCGATTATTAAGTTGAATTTCCGCATTTCTCAGACACTGCGCTGTTCTCCAGTGTACGCGCTCCGTCCAAACACTCAGCTTTATTTCCTTCCTGTAACAATCAATCCCAGTGTTTGTAATTGGACAGAGCCCCCTCCTCCTCCTCCTCCTCCTCCTCCTCTTCCTCCCCCTCCTCCTCCCTCTCTGCTGCTCCTTCCCCTCCCCGGGTTATTGTCACTGACAGTCGGATTATTCCCTCACAGCAGCCGCGCGCTCGCCTCATCCTCCTGCTTCTCCTTGTACGATGCGAAATAAGGATTTATAACTGCTCCAGAATCAGTTTCCTCTCGGTCTTCGCGTCTCGTTCACGGTAAGAGACACATTTGTACCTTTTCCAAACATGTTTCATGGACAGAGTCATGCGCCGCGCGGGTGGACCATGTGGAGCGGCTCCATTACGCGCGGCTCTGAGCTTCGTCCTGAGTGCGGATGGGGGGTTTTTGGTCCATTGCACAGCTCGTGTAGGTTCATGTTCAACTTATAACAAACTCCATCACGTCTCCGGGCTGTGATGTAAGAGGAGAGAGTGTCTGCTGACGTTTACACGCCTCAATCAGACGCTCTCTCCGCCTTAAACGCTCTTATTTCCCAAAGAAATCCCACATTAAATCCTCAAACACTGTTGGATTTCAGTGCGTAAAGGCTGAAGACCGTGATGTCCCTCAGATCATCCACACCACAGACACTTCTGCACCTGAACCTGCCCCCCACCCTCACAGAATGACCCCTGTACAGACCAAATAAGACCAAACCGTGGAGTTTTTCTGAAGGTCCATGTCTCCTAAACTCAGCCTGAGCTCCGTGTGGCATATGCTCCTCACACTTTCCCCCTCAGGCTCACAGATGTTCGCTCATTACATCAGCAGCTTTAGTTTGGAGATGGAGAAGTGCAGTGTGGCTGGACACCTCCTGCTCTGTGGATATTTAAACTGAACCAGAGATGATCCTTTGGTCTGCAGTGAGTTGGATTTCACCAGGATTATAAATGTCTCCTCCAGGTTGTGGATTGTTCTTCTTTGGATTTGAACTTTTGATGTTTTTGGTAAGAAAAGTCACGATTGCATCCGTTTTATGAGGCATTTATTGGTGATTTTACTGAAAAAATGACATAAAAATGCACCATGTTGATCTTTTTAGTTTTTTTGTTGATATTCTGTTGAAAAAGTGTCTCTGCTCTGGATTATCTGAGGAACATCATGGTCTTCAGCCTTTGTGCACTTAAATCCAAGAGAGTTTGAGGATATAATTGGGGATTTCTTTGGGAAATGACGTCCTTTTTTTACCAAAATAAGAGCGTTTAGGGCTGAGAGACTGTCTTTTCTTATAACAGCTGTGTTTCTACTCTTTTATTTTATTATTATTCAGTGTTTTATGTTGCACTTTATCACTGAAGCAAGTTCCTGGTTTGTGAGCTGAGCTGTTTTCACTGACAATGGCAATAAAAGTCTTGAGATTTTGATTCTGAAAAGCAGTTTTGTGGCTACGACTTGTGCGCTGTGGCTTCTGTGGCTTCATTTTACGTTACAACAATCACAAAATACAACTACACAAAGAGTTTAAAGCAAATTGGAGTTAGAGATGAGACGATAAACGATATTCTTTATCATTTATGTTGTATAATCACAGTTTGTTTGATAGAAAAATCATCTGGACACGGTTTAATTTGGCGATACTGATTTGAGACGCTTGGATTTACACTACACCGGTTTATTTCTGTACATTTTTAAGCATAACAAGTTGAAAATGTCTTGAATCCATCTGAAATCTTCCTTTGGACAAACGAGGATCACATTTCCTGCGTCATGCTTCTCTTTCGAGCACTGTCGTTTGGATTTATAACCATTTCACAGCCATTTTAACTCATGAATCGTGGCTTTATCGTCAGTTATTTTGTCCGTGATGATTGTGACGCGGCGTTTCGATACCGTCCCGTGTCTATTTTCGAAATGTGAGTTTATCGGAGTTTGCTGGTGTGATATTGTCCAGTTTTCAGTCTGAATAACGGGCATTTCCTGTGACGTGGGCCCTGCGTTCTCTGTGTGTGAGATGAGCTTTATAAAAAGTTGAATGTGGCTTGTGTCGTTGGGTCAGTGTGTGTGTGTGTGTGTGTGTGTGTGTGTGTGTGTGTGTGGAGCTGGCAGCGAGGGGGGCGTGGATTTTTGGAAGCATACTTACGTTTCAAAGTAATGGCCTATTTATAAGGCAGACGGAGCGAGGGCAGCGCCGCGGGCTGTTGTAGAATCAAAGAATGCTCCGGCAGCGCCAATGCTGATAAGTCAAAAGTCGTCAGGTGTTTCTGCGAAGTGACGTGTGCACGGGGGAAGTGAACACGCACAACCGCAACACAAATCACACTTGGTCACAAATCCATCGCGATCAAGTCATATCCCTTTTGTTTCTGACCTATCTATCTGACCTAAATCAAACTCACAACTGTTTTATTCCCACTGCATGTGTCGTATTAACTCAAATTTTGACTTTTTCCCCAAAAAACCTTCACCAAATTGCACAAAAATTGCAACATTTTAAGAAAACACAAGCTTTTTTTCCCCTAAAAGATTTTCAGACACTTTAATCTCAACATTTTACCAATAATTTTACAAATCTGCAGTAAATTTACACAAAAAACCTTCAGATTTGATTTGTTTTGCTGTACTGTATATCGTTTAGGGGCAAAAAAAGTCAGATTTGTGTCTTTTTCTGTTCACTGAGGTTGAACAAAGCTCCTCCCTCTGTGTTTTAAACTTCAGAGACACAAAGTTGTGACTTGATGTTGATTCTTCCTTTTGTTTCTGACCTAAAAATCAAACTCTTAACTGTTTTATTCCCACTGCATGTGTCGTATTAACTCAAATTTTGACTTTTTCCCCCCAAAAACCTTCACCAAATTGCACAAAAATTGCAACATTTCAAGAAAACACAAGCTTTTTTTTCCCCCTAAAAGATTTTCTTCTAACTACAGACACTTTAATCTCAACATTTTACCAATAAATTTACAAATCTGTGCAGTAAATTTACACAAAACCTTCAGATTTGATTTATTTTGCAAACTATGTATTGGTTTAGGTGCTAAAAAAGTCAGATTTGTGTGTTTTTGTGTGCACTGACGTTGGAAAAAGCTCCTCCCTCTGTGTTTCAAACTTCAGAGACACAAAGTTTTGACTTGATGTTGATTCTTCCTTTTGTTTCTGACCTAAAAATCAAACTCTTAACTGTTTTATTCCCACTGCATGTGTCGTATTAACTCAAATTTGGACTTTTTCTCCCAGAAAACCTTCACCAAATTGCACAAAAATTGCAACATTTCAAGAAAACACAAGCTTTTTTTTACCCTAAAAGATTTTCAGACACTTTAATCTCAACGTTTTACCAATAATTTTACAAATCTGTGCAGTAAATTTACCCAAAAAACCTTCAGATTTGATTTATTTTGCTCACTATGTATTGGTTTAAGTGCTAAAAAAGTCATATTTATGTTTTTTTCATGTGATTATCTCTGACGTGGCGTGTCGTACTTCAGCGACACAAAGCTTTGCACAGAGCTGATGTTTTTAAGCGCACGTCTAATCTCAAACGACGTAACCCGCGTTTGATTCGCCGCTTTCTCTAAACCCGCATATACGTACGATCATCAAAGGCGGAGATATCGATCTGCGTCGGTCTCAGCTGGAGGCTATGCTAACTGCGTCGTCTTAGATCAAAGCTAACTGCAGACTCGTGCCACTTCGGTCCAGAGCGTTGGATGATGCCACCGCGGTCTGTGTGTGTGTGTGTGTGTGTGTGTGTTTACTGCGTTAACGTTGACCCGGGAACATCTCGATTACAGTCTGATCTGCACATCGATCGATCCACTCACCAAATCCACTTAGACTCGAGGGGAGACGTGACGCATCGAACCTCCGAGTCTTTAGTCGAGCGACAAGTTCATTCAGCGCCGTCGCCCCAAGACCGTGACGGAAATGATCCAAAATCCAAAAAAAATCATTGTTTTTGTTGTTAGAGTCAAACCTTTATCTGTTGCTTTGGACTTTGGGGACTTATGTAACGCACTTTACACCGAAAAACAAACAAAGCTCCTCCCTCTGTGTTTTAAACTTCAGAGACACAAAGTTGTGACTTGATGTTGATTCTTCCTTTTGTTTCTGACCTAAAAATCAAACTCTTAACTGTTTTATTCCCACTGCATGTGTCGTATTAACTCAAATTTTGACTTTTTCCCCCAAAAAACCTTCACCAAATTGCACAAAAATTGCAACATTTCAAGAAAACACAAGCTTTTTTTCCCCCTAAAAGATTTTCTTCTAACTACAGACTCAAAAAACGGCGTTATGTGGACCTACGGGGACCTTATTATTGCGGCGCACTTGTTTTCAAAGGCAGGTTATTGTCTTTGCGCTCGTGTTCGGTTTCATTCACACAGCGGGTGAACGCGGACGCCGTAATAAGAAAAGACGACCGGCGGCGGAGGTGTGTGCACCGCCGAGTCGCACGGAGGGGGTGATATCAACCGCTACACGTCGGCGTCTCTCGTTTTGGCGAGTAGCAGCTGTAAAATATAGTTTCTTGTGCTGTGTGCGGCGTCCATCGCTGTTATAAACCGTCAAGGAGAGAAATGCAGAAAAGCTAACGGTCAGAAGGTTTAAAATGACAAAACAAGACGCAAAAATGAATAAAACTTCTATTTGTGACGTGGAAACTTGGCGTCGCACGTTTTCTCTCGCCTCACGCTGAAGTCGTGTTTTCTGATGTTTTGCTCTACAATCGCACGCCTCCGTTTTGTTTTTCGTCTCTAAACCGTTTGTTGTTTTTCTACGTTTCTGTCGCTCATCCGTTTCTTGTCTGAAGCTTTTTTTTTGCTGCGTCGTTTATAAAAAAAAGTGCTAAAAAAGTCGTTGATGCTGTAAAGTTGATTGAATTTGGAGCAGGGGCGGTGCCAGAGATTTTCGGTGGGAGGAGCTAACCGGGCGCTAAGGTTATTTAAAGTTATTTTCGTCTTTTAACAGTGGGGCAAAAGTGTTTCGGGGGTTTTGGGGGCGGCTTTGGTCATTCTAGAGGAGGCGTGTGCCCCTCTGGCTCCTCCCTGGCTCCGCCCCTCTGGCTCCTCCCTGGCTCCGCCCCTGACCAGGTGGAGCAGTGTTTTGTTGGTTTTATATTTTTTAGTTTTAAGGTGGATTCTTGAGCTTTAATCCACGTTCTAACGCAATTAACTCCTCAAAAACAGACCTGGAGTTAAGTGAAGGTGTGTGGAGTTTAAAAACACAGTGGAGCACTTCCTGTATCACCACATGATGACATCACAAGGTGGAACAGCGTGTTTTAGCTTGAGAAGAAATCAGGGCTGCAGGTTTTGTGCGTTAAACATGAGAATGAAACAAAACACAAGGTCTGTGTGTGGCGAGGAAAGTGGCCCAGTGTAATATGGGCCCTTTTGACGCTAGTGGCCCAGTGTAATATGGGCCCTTGTGATGCTAATGGCCCAGTGTAATATGGGCCCTTTTGACGCTAGTGGCCCAGTGTAATATGGGCCCTTTTGACGCTAGTGGCCCAGTGTAATATGGGCCCTTTTGACGCTAGTGGCCCAGTGTAATATGGGCCCTTTTGACGCTAGTGGCCCAGTGTAATATGGGCCCTTTTGACGCTAGTGGCCCAGTGTAATATGGGCCCTTTTGACGCTAGTGGCCCAGTGTAATATGGGCCCTTTTGACGCTAGTGGCCCAGTGTAATATGGGCCCTTTTGACGCTAGCGGCCCAGTGTAATATGGGCCCTTTTGACGCTAGCGGCCCAGTGTAATATGGGCCCTTTTGACGCTAGCGGCCCAGTGTAATATGGGCCCTTTTGACGCTAATGGCCCAGTGTAATATGGGCCCTTTTGACGCTAGTGGCCCAGTCTAATATAAACACAACTCCAGGTCAGTTTTTTGACGAGGAAACAACATTAAAACCGTAAAAACACAAGTACCAACATTTATCTGGACTTTTTTTTTTTACATTCCGTTGCGATACTCCAAAGAAAACAACATTTTCTCCGTCTTTTCGCAGTTTTCTTTTATTATTGTGGAAAAAATAACTCGCAGCAGAACACGACGTGACGGGAGTTGATGGGAACCAAATCAAAATTCACTTCTAATACGAGACGGCCCACTTTTGAAACAGTGGCGTTATTGTGAGAGAGAACACGCAGCGCCGGCCCCCGTGGTACAAAGAGTCTGCGCCGTACTTCAAAACAATATCACAATAAAAACGTCCCCATAAAATAATGATGCATCAATACAGGCCAGAGCGCACAACGAAAACGAACACAGGAATATCAAGGCCCGCGGAAGAACGAGGGCATTGTTCTCTCTCAACGGGACCGTGAAAACAAAACATTTTCCACAAACGTCCTCTTACGTAAGCCCGACTGTTTTATCTTCACATTTTTTTCTCGCGTTTGTAATTGAGGCCAGTGTTAATTGAGATTCAGACACCCATTAATTAGTGAGAAGATTCCTTGTTTGCCCCTTGCGTAATCGTGAAGTACTTTACTCCGAGTCTTCCGCCTGAGAATTATGTAAATGTGAATAATTTGTGGTCAGATGCTTTTGATGGTTTTGTTGTGGCTGTGAAACGTCATGTGGATCTGACAGATACTTTGGCGTTTTGTGTAACGAGGGCGTGACGTACAGGACGGACTCATTGTGACGGGGGAGGGGGGGAGTCTGCGCCGTAAACAAAGAAGAATCACGTGTTTGTTATGGACGGGGCGAGATCTCGTGAGATTCTGATCCTGTGAGATTTTTCTCCGTGTCTTTGTTTGGATTGGACAAAAAAAAAAAGGGTTAAATTCTGGTAAGTTTCATTTCTAAAGAAAGTGCTGCTCCAAAAAGCAGCTCCACAATGACAATAAAATATCTGAGGTGAATAAAAGACGGTGAAGCCAAATTGTGACATGAATCGCACAATTTATTTTAAAATCTCCGTCTCGTGGACCCAGTGTCTCATCAGTCCAGGATGTTTAAAGATTAAAGACACAAAATGTTTGTTTATTTAAATAATTTTACATTTGCACATGACATTCTGTGACCTAAATCATTTCCACCTTTATGATTTAATAAGTGCACTCGAGTTTGATTTCACTGTGATTCGATAACTTCACTTGATTTTGATTTCATTGTGATTTTGTTGTGATTGAATAACTGGCCTTGATTTTGATTTCATTGATTTCATAACTGCACCTAATTGTGATTTCACTGTGATTCGAAAATTGCTTCTGATTTCATTGTGATTTCACTGTGATTTGATAACTGCTCTTGATTTTATTATGATTCAGTAACTGCTCTTGATTTTGATTTCATTGCGAGTTGATAACTGCACTTGATTTCGATTCTACTGTGATTTCATTGTGATTTCCTTATGATTTCATAACTGCTCTTGATTGTGATTTCGTTTTAACATTGTGCGGTGCTGTCATACATGTGTACTCTCTGTGTGTACTCTTTGTGTGTACTCCCTGTGTGTACTCCCTGTGTGTACTCTCTGTATACTCCCTGTGTACTCCGTGTGTGTACTCAGTGTGTACTCTGTGTTTCCGTCCTGAAGTCTGCGTGGCGTCTCTGGGCGTCTCTACACATTTGTCACGTCGTTGGGGGCAGCTGTCGTCTGTCGTCGTTCCGAGCTGAAGTTGGCGGTGGATAAATCTAAATCAGGTCTGATTCCTGCCGAGTCCTGATTCTGCGATGGCGATGTGCTCGTTATGTCACCGCCAGTCGTCTCATGGTTAATTAAAGGACTCTGGAGACGGCCGTGTGTGAGCGCTGATTATTAACCAGGGGCTGGACTGACAGATTGAAAAGACGAGCGCGTTCTGTGTTTACTCTGCGACGCTCAGTGCTGTATTTTCATCATCAGACAGTATTAAACCGCGATTTAAAGAGCCACAGATTGGTGAGTTTTCTCTAGAGTCAGATCTGTGACAGTAAAAGCAGAGTTTGACTTTGAAGTTGGGCTGAAAGATAAATAATCCAATCAAAATATGGACATTTAAACAAAGTGCACAGGCTGGAGATATTAGGTATATCCTCCTGAGAAACGGGCTCCTGCAGGACTTTATTTGCAAAAACTATTAAGAGCTTGAACACAGACATTGTAAAAAACAAAATTAGAAACAATTTTGCCTCTAGGATCAATGTGTCTCATTTGTGCTGCTGACAGGTCCAGGAAGATATATGTCTTTAAATAAAAATAAAATAAAAATAAATCAATAAATAAAAATTAAAATACAATAAAAAATAATAAAACAAATAAAAATACAAACATATAAAATCAAATAAAACATAAATACAAAAATAAAATAAATAAAAATAAAATAAAAATAAATCAATCAATAAAAATTAAAATACAATAAAAAATAATAAAACAAATAAAAATACAAAAATATAAAATCAAATAAAACATAAATACAAAAATAAAATAAAAATAAATCAATCAATAAAAATTAAAATACAATAAAAAAAATAAAAAAAATAAAAATACAAAAATATAAAACAAATACAAAAATAAAATAAAAAATAAAAAATAAATAAAAATACAATTTAAAAAAATCAAATAAAAAAATAATTTAAAAAACATTAAAAAATCTAATCAAATAAAAATTGATAAAAAATAAAAATAAATGAATAAATAAATAAATATTCTAAACTCCTAGAAATATTCAAAATTGAACATGTTCTTGTTGCTGTTCTTCTAAAAATTTGCACTGTGGCCTAAACAACCCACAAAATGTGTTGTCCACAGATGAGGACACCAGGTCTCAGGAGGATAAGACATTTGGTGTTTCCTTAATGCGGAAAAAACAATGTAAAATAACAGTATGGTCAGAAAAATCACTCATTTATTTGTATTTTAAATGTTTTGGACGTCGCTCTGAGTGGAAAACATTCATTTAAGCTGAGGTTTATTTCTGGATAACACTAGTTTCCCCATATTCATCCATTTGGTTGTTTAATTTATTGCGTAATCATAATAACTCCTCTCATTTGTGTGAAAGTTTCATCCTGATCAGTCGTATTTACAGCTGTGAAGTTATAACGAGTGGATCTGGAGCTTCAGGCGTCGGAGGAAAAGCTACAGCCACATTTCTTCTCCCTGGATGGAAATAAAAGTAATAAGCACTTCTGTGTAACTTCCTTTTTTCTTTTTTAAAACACAACAATTACCGTTCAGCAAAAATGAGACGTTCGACTGGCTGCAGGCTCGAGCGCTCGGATATCTGTAAGCATCACATGACTGGCTTTTATGTGTCATTCGTCCTTGTGGAGAAGTGTTTTTTTTTCCTTCTTTTATAAACCCAACTGATACTGATACTGAGAGCAGACTCTGAAAAGGTTATTAATAAGATAAAAAATGATCCGAGTGTGTTTTGTAACTACAGATCAGCTTTGTAACGATATTAAGAGGCGTTTTGGGCCAGTAAATTGTCTCATTTCACCAAATTATTATTATTAATTATTAACGCGGTGGATCCAAACATCAAGTTCGCACGAGAAGAAGCGAAGAAGAACAAACTGGCCTTGTTAGATTGTGCGGTAACTTTAGGAGAAGACCGGCGAGTCCAGGTAGAAGTTTTTAGGAAGACCACGCACACTGACCGATACCTGAAGTTTGACTCACACCGTCCACTGAAAAACACAAATGGAAAAGTGAAGGAGGAGCAACACGTGGACCTGTGGAGATCCAAAATGGACCTTCAGTAGATCGAAGTGAGCAAAAAAAACCTAGAAGGAAACGTGTATCTCTTCCTTACGCGGCGAAAAACCTCAGAGAATCTTCAGACAGTTTGAGATTCCGGCCTTTTTCAAATCTACAAAAACTGATCCACCCGCTCCATAAGAGAACGAACCAACACGAGAAAGAGAGCAGCTCAGGACCACAGTCTGCTGTTCATCTGCATCTCAAAGACGCTAAGCACGACAGAAGAAGAGAGTGAGGATCAGATCTGACCCAGAGGAAAGAAACGGTTTGAGAGGAGAGTTAAAGAAGATATTTTTGTTAGGAAAGACAATCCTTGGGGGTCTTAGACGTCAACTTATCTGACCAGAACTGAAAAAGCGTCTTGTAGGAGCGAAGACGTTTAGCTGCTCGTCCAAGCCGCCAAACGTCTTCGCTCCTACAACGATTTGTCCAGTTGACAGATTTCAACTTCGTCTTTTGTTATTTCACCAATTTATGTGATGTCGTCTTGAAAACCGATGTGCCACCTATGAAAACGTCCAATATCGACGCAGATGTTCGTCCTTAAACATTTTTTTTTTTGGAAAAGGATGGACTCTCAGCGGAGTTTCAGACAATTACAGCAGAGAAAAATTAACACAAACAAATCTTACGATACAGAAATAGACACACGGTGAGTTTATTGTGCGTTAGAAAACTTTGCGACAGCCGCGTAATTCCTCATATTAGCAAAGAATTGATAGGAGACGTTTTAAAAGCCGTGCGTGTGTCTCTGTACGCGCAGCACTTTGACTTATCTGAGCGCACACGACGCCCGATTGGACCTCTGCGCCCGGGAGCCTCGCCGCAGTCAGGAGATACGTGGAGTAGCTCTTATCCTAATGCGTTTGTGTCCTCCTGAGGAAGTGGCGGCAGAGAGAGGGGGCGGAGGATAAGGACCGGGGGGGAAAAAGTGAGCGCGGAGAAGAAACCGGAGCAGTGATTAAGAGCGGAGGTATTTAAAAGGGCGTAAATGTGAACAAGATAAGAGGATCAAGAAATACAAAAGCGATATGAGCTGTATCAGAGCAGGGAGAGTGGCACAGACGTCAGAAGTCAGAAGGTCAGAGGTTAATAATGCAGTGTGAACGCTGGATATGAGTCTCTGAGGAGGAGTGTAGGGTTACAGACCAGTGATGCAGAGCTGTGAGGGCAGACAGTACGACAAACACATTATACTGGTATTTATTTTAATTTATTTTATTTTTTTGCATATTCTGTGTGGTTTGTGTTCTGGTTAACTTCTGTGCCCGTATTATTGCTTTCCATTAATATTACCACTTATTATGCTTGTCATACTTGGCTACGGCTATTTTTTTATTTTTTTATTTTTACTTATTTACTTGTATTTATTTTATTTTATTATTATTTTATTTTATTTATTTACTTATTTATTTGTATTTATTTAATTTATTTATTTTTATTTATTTATTTTCATGTACTTATTTATTTGTATTTATTTATTTTTATGTACTTATTTATTTGTATTAATTTTATTTATTTTTATTTATGTTTATTTTTATTTATTTATTTGATTTTTTATTATTTTATGTGTTTTACTTTTTTTTTTATTTATGTGTGTATTTTTTTTTTTTTTTTTTCCTGTTTCCGTCTGGGCGAGAGGGGTGGGAGGGCTGTAAAATGTTAAAATGCAATAAAAAAAAAAAGAAAGAATAATAAAAAAAAATCACCATTTCATTCCTCATAGTGATCAATCATAATCTTTATCTTAATAATCTTATAAAAATACCTTTTCAATATTAATTTCCTGAATATAAACAAACCTTAAATAGTCACGTTTCTTCCTGTAAAGTCTGAACTCTGCTCCAAATCTCAAACTTTTACTTGCACTTGTCCAAGCAAATCTCCGACGATTAAAACTAATTAAATCTTTATTAAAACCGGATTGATTCCATATAGTTTTGTGACGATGACACATTTTGAAGTGTAATATATCGCTGAAGTAAATACAGACAATAAATGAAAACTGAAACTTATTTATGACGCAAACAATGACCCAAGAGTAGATTTAAACCACAAAAACTGTCCTAAATGTAAATTATTTAGTAAAAAAAAACACTTAAGTCATTAGTTTGCATCTATAATGAGTCAGAGTTTATTAAATCAACTTTAACAGCTCAAAACCTTCCATAAAACTAAAAAAACAACCAAAAGTGTCCAGTAGTGCAAAGAAAAAGTCACACGATAAACTTTAACCCTCTAAATATATTGTTCCAGCTTTTAAATACTGAATGATAAGTCGATATTTTCATTATCGTGAACGCCGTGGGAGCAGTGATGTTTAACAGAAAAGCACAGACGACACTGAAATATGTAAATTTGAGTTCATTTCATTAAATCATCCTGATCAAATTCATTTATAAACTGTTCAAATCCTGACATTTTGACACTTTGACAAAGCCCCGTGTGTTTTTACGCCAAAACAACGACACACATCTGCTCCCAAAAGTCGACAAAACGAACTTGAACCTTTTCTTCCATCAAAGCGAAATAGTAAAATCCCAAATAGTTTTACTGTGGATCAGACCTGGACGACTGAGGATCACACAGACGTCAGACCAAAGAAACGTTTTTCCTCCTGTCGTAACTGTAAAAGTTTAATTCAAGTGTCCTGTAACTTTATAACAGTGAAACGATATGTCAGAACACAAAAGAACAGCTACAGAGTGAATTAAATGTGGATTTTGTTGTGTAAATAATGATGCATCGTATTGATTTGGACGTACAATTTTCCAGACAACCAAAGACGGACGACGAGATACAAATGATTCGGAGGATGTTTTCTTTACATATTCTGAATTCCACTTATTTCCGTCCCTCCAGGTCGTGTCCAGGTGACGTAAAAAAGCCAAAAGGGCAAAAATAATTATGATAAAACTGTATTATTCACAGTTACAGGTGACAACATGTTTGATGGAACTGAAATAAACCCATAACGAACGAATATGTTGATTTTGTAAGGCATAAAATCAAATCTTCAAACTGTAGCGGGCATTTTAGTTTATTTTTTTAGTATTTTATGTCTGTTAAATAAGGTAAATAAGTGTCATGAGTCCATTTATCTCCTGTCAGTGCCACATCTCGACACATCCTGCATCTTATTAGCGCGAAAATTCAGTCTGTAGATGGTCGTCGTTCGCAGGAGACGTCAAACTTTGGAATAATCTGATATATTTTGGTGTTAAATGCGTGAAATCAAGACTGAAATCCGTCTGTATTTATGTAGAAAAATCACATCGAGTCTAAAATCATCATATCCCAGTTGATGCTTTTGAGAAACTCTTTCCTAAAACTTTGAAGCACTTCGCCTCCTTTGCCTCACACTGATCTTTTAAGTCTCTTTTCTGGCCTGCGTCGGTCTCGACACAGCCTCTTGTTTGTGGCGTGCCCACGGTTTCTGCTGCGAGGACAAGAAGGGCGGTTCTTTGAGCGAAGGAGGAGAGTGGAGGTTGTCAGCGGCAGCCGGAGCCCCCACTGTCTGCCCTGATCCACAAACCACAGCCTGTTTTCTCTCCCAAACATAATGGAGCTAAAGTCATCTTTGTCCTTGTCACTGTAACCGACTACAGAGGCATTTACAGGGAAGAGAATCGCGCTCGCCGGGGGTTTCCAACGCGTGTTTATCTCTTTTGGTATTGTAATATGTGATACGCTTTTTTAGAACAAAAGCTGCACTTGTAACCCTCTGTTTTTAGCACGTCGTCGTTATGAAAGCTCGTCTGTATTGTAACGCTGAAGGTTTCTCAGTCTAGCAGTTCCATATTTGGTTTCCAGAAGTCCGCACTGCAGTGAAAAGCTCCGGCGTGCACCAACCCGGCGAGTCATGGAAGCTTCTGCACCAGTTTTTCCAAACAGGATTTACATTTCATTTGAGACGACCCCGCAGTCTTGCAGCGCGCGCTCTCCGATGCACTTTACTCGGGTTTGCCACCGCGCAGCTCGGCCTACAAAGCCTGGGCGGGCGCTCCCGTCATGCACATAATCGAGTTGAGCATAAGCGCGGTCGTCTCATGTCTAATGTAGGAATAAACAGACGCTGGCATGTGCACACGGCCACAGGATCTGGGTCAAACGCAACAGTGATAAGACGTAAAGGGACAGAGCGCAGCGCGGCGTTTGCCTCCTCAAGTTTGAGTATGAACCTCAAACATCAACAACGTCACTGCCAGTTTGTTATTACGTCTGAGATGCACCAACGTGTAGATCCTCCTGCGCACGAGCTGCAGTTTAACGACAAATGTTAAAATAAAAACTGATCGGTCAATTAAACTGGGGGAAATGTACGTGACGCTCGATATGTGTTAAATTAATATAAATAAATAAACTTTCGTCCTTGAAAAATGACGTGTAAATGTGAAAATTGAGTATCGATGTTGTACTTTATGCTACGCTGATGCATTTAAACGTAAATTATTATGAGTAAATCTATTATAAACCATCACAATCCAATATGTGGCTGTAAATAAACATGTTTCTTTTTATAATTTAAAAAAGGAGGTAGATAAAAGAACATCTTATCCATTTTCAGTGTTGGTTCATCCCGGTCTTGCCAAACATTGCCCCTCATGTTTGGTCCTGCTCCTGTTCCTCAGAGTAAATACTCAGAAGCTCTGGTTTTATTTGCCCCGAGTCGGACGAGTCTTGTTTTCGATCAGAACGACCCGAGGTGAACGTGTCCAGACATTCATCAGTGAGCGACAGTGATGTGTGTGACCTACACGCACTAAACTCTGGGATCTGCTGCCGTCTGTTTCGTCTTTTGCTTTGGACCAGACGCAGCTCAAATGCTATTTTCAGATGTCAGATGGCTGGACCCGAGAGAGGGACAGATTTGTGAAACGCGACGAGCTTCAGGGAAACATGGGCGGAAATAAAGACAAAGATTTGAGATGTGGGTGTGTTTTTATAATAGTTTAGAGGATGTAGGGTCAGCGTGAGTTCTTACTGTTGATTTTGCACTTGTTTTTAATTCTTCTCTCAAATGTGAAGAGTCGATGCTTTAACGCACATGTGTCAAACTCAAGGCCCGGGGGCCAAATGCGGCCCGCCACGCCATTTTATGTGGCCGCGAGAAGGTAAATTAAGGCTTGACTGTCATTTTAAAATAAGTCTGTACTGATTTAATGTGTGTATTGACAAACTAATGAGATTTTTTGCAAATAATCATCCCAAATTGTTCAGGAAGAGGAAAATTGTGGGCGTGGAAGGAAGTTTCAAGAAAGACACTAAAGGTGAATAAAGTTTGTGCTTTAAGGAGAAAATCTGTGTGTTTTTTGTGTTATGAGGCGGTCGGTCCAATCTACGTCGACATTTTGACACAAAACACGGAGCTAAGTATGAAAAAGTTAGACTGCAAGAAAAACAACAAACTGTCCAATAATTAAAAGGCTAAAAAAGTCTGTTTTTGAAGCAGAGCTGAAGGTTCTGACCAGATACACACTTTTAAAAATGTCAGTTTATCAGGAAATACACAGATACACAGACACGTAATATTTACAACTTGAATAAATAATAAACACAGAAACATTATTTAACAAGTTTAAAAGTAGTTACATTTATTTTACATGACATTTGTTTACATTTAGTGACATTTATCCTGCCACAGTCACATCTGGCCCTTGATGGTGGCCATTTTGCTGCTGTGGCCCTCGGTGAAGATGAGTTTGACGCCTCTGCTTTAACGTAAACGCTCAGTGACGTCGTTGGGGATAAATTCATCTGCTTCTTAAACATATTTATGATCTGTATATAAAAAAACCGGAGTCGTGTTTGTGTGATTCAGTCTTGATGCTTCTTCTCGTGTGTCACTGCAGTTCACGGATTTTCTGGCTCTGTCGAACACAGAGCCGCACTGTCCCCATGGTGCATTCACTGACACAAGGCTAATCTTTGTCTCGCTCGTCTCTCTGTAGCTTTTCCTCTCTTCTGCGTCCATGGCTCTTTTCAAGTTCCCCTCTGTTTTCTCCGTCTCCCTCGGTTTGTGTCGTAGAAGCCAAGTCTTGCCGTGCGGACTTGAATCGAGCCCATTATATGTTGTTTTTTTTAATATGTAAAGTAAAAATATGACTCTGAATTTAGTCCGAGTTGAATCTAGATTGAGACGGAGACGTTTCTGTTCGATACGCCTTGGTTTTTTTTGACTGAAAGACTCGACTCCAGCCAAACCTCCGTCAGTAAAAGCTCGTGGGTTGGAGCAGAGTTCAGACTTTGGACGAAGAATGTTGAATATTTTTCTGGGTTAAATCGTCCAGAATGAGATTTCTATGTATTTTCTTAAACAGAGGGACGTCTGTTTTGGTCAAGAGTGTTTTCTGGATCACAGGGAATCATTAAAAGTCGGTATTAATGTTTAGTAAATAAATATTGAAGCTCTTTGGGTTTGATTTTAATGAGACACTATTGTATTTTTGTCATATTGTTCATGTTTAAAGTTTACTAGCTTCAATTGCAATAGTTCTAAATAGTCTAAAAATACTCAAAGTTGTAGTTTGGGGGACGCACGATTCAATTTTGGTATCAGATATTGGCGCAGATAATGCAAAATTTGCTGGACGGGACATCGATTCAGACGATTTCCTGGTTGAACATGTAATTTGACGTAATAAGACGATTTACGTGTCATAATTGGCCCAGAAAACCTTTTAATGATTGAGTTTTTATTTATACAAAGCTGTTCTGTCGTTACATAACACTTTTAGATCAGTTTTGTCTTATTTTATTTTGTTTAAAGGAAAAAGAGAAGCATAAATATTCGAGAAATCATCTTCCCATTTGTTAATCACTTTCTCTTTTCTTAGCTCCATCTCTTCATCTAAAATAACTTTCAGGTGAATTTTTTAAACTTTTTGAGGCCCCAGTTGATCCAAAACTATTGTGGGTTACTTGTCTGTAAATTATGTTTTTAGTGCTTCGTCGTTTGAAAATCTTCTTCAAAAATGGACAGTTTCTGCTTATAAATGTTCCTCAAATCCTGTTTATTTTTTACACTTTTTGCAGTTAAGGAAAAACTTTCTCTGCAGATTTAAAATTAGGATTTATTTTATTAAAAATCCACAGAACTCACTGCACCATTTACATCAGAGAAACTCAAACTCATTTACACCGAGGGCCACATCAGCAAAATCAAGGGCCAGATGTGACTGTGGCAGGATAAATGTCACTAAATGTAAACAAATGTCATGTAAAATAAATGTAACTACTTTTAAACTTGTTAAATAATGTTTCTGTGTTTATTATTTATTCAAGTTGTAAATATTACGTGTCTGTGTATCTGTGTATTTCCTGATAAACTCACATTTTTAAAAGTGTGTATCTGGTCAGAATCTTCAGCTCTGATTCAAAAACAGACTTTTTTAGTCTTTTAATTATTGGACAGTTTGTTGTTTTTCTTGCAGTCTAACTTTTTCACACTTAGCTCCGTGTTTTGTGTCAAAATGTCGACGTAGATTGGACCGACCGCCTCATAACACAAAAAACATACAGATTTTCTCCTTAAAGCACAAACTTTATTCACCTTTAGCGTCTTTCTTGAAACTTCCTTCCACGCCGACAATTTTCCTGTTCCTGAACAATTTGTGATGATTATTTGCAAATATTTTTCAGTGTCACTTCAAATCTCATTAGTTTATTGTCAATACACACATTAAATCAGTATAGACTTATTTTAAAATGACAGTCAAGCCTTAATTTACCTTCTCGCGACCACATAAAATGACGTGGTGGGCCGCATTTGGCCCCCGGGCCTTGAGTTTGACACATGTGATTTACATCTTTGCATAAAAAAAATAACGTGTTTTCAGTCTCTGCTCTGAGGTGTTGCCAGATACTTGTTGTTGTGCTAAAACGTCGCCTCTTCTGCACATTTCTGTTGATATAGTCGCGTGCGCTCTGTGTCTGCGCTGATCTAATCCGTCTGTCAGACTCAGATTAGTCAAAAGGAGGAGTCAGCAGCACCTCCACCGCTCCATCCATTAACCCACCGTCTCTGGTTGTGTCACGTCTCCGCCCGGCCCTGAGTAATACTTCATTCTTCTCATTCATTTATGAGCTCTGATGGCTCGCTCTCATCAGCAAATCTGTGTTCCTTTTCCTCTCGTTCGTGGCCTCTGCAGGATCCGCGGTGCATTAGTGGATTAAACCACGACTCTGCCAACGACACCCCGCCCTCCGCGTCCAAACAACCGCTTTACAATTACGTTTACATTTTACCCTTTACATACCGTCTTTTAAGTATCGTCCGTCCCGTAAACATTTTATTTTTGAGTTCGCTGAGGAAAATCACACACAGCACCTCAGCGAGTTCCTCCAGTGCAAAGAAAAATTGAGCAATCAGCAGCTTGTCAAATACGTGACTCAGCGTGAGTCTGGAGCCATTTGAAATGAGTCAGATTTATAAAATATCCTTGTACAAATACGGGACGGGTCAGGTCTGTTTTGCTGCAGTTTTTAACCTTTTACAGCCTGGGTGCACGGAATAATAATAAAAAACATTGGCATTTCTGAAGCACGTCGTCATATTTTTGTTTATTCACACGTTTTCAGTTCATTTCCGATCATTTTTAAACACTAAACGTGACAATCCCGGTGTTTTGTTAGGTCTTTTAGTTCATCTGTCTTTAAGTTAAACATCACACACTCCTGTTACTTTAAAGCACATGTCAAACTCAAGGCCCGGGGGCCAAATGCGGCCCGCCACTTCATTTTATGTGGCCCGCGAGAAGGTAAATTAAGGCTTGACTGTCATTTTAAAATAAGTCTATACTGATTTAATGTGTGTATTGACAATAAACTAATGAGATTTGAAGTGACGCTGAGAAATATTTGCAAATAATCATCCCAAATTGTTCAGGAAGAGGAAAATTGTGGGCGTGGAAGGAAGTTTCAGGAAAGACGCTAAAGGTGAATAAAGTTTGTGCTTTAAGGAGAAAATCTATGTTTTTTGTGTTATGAGGCGGTCGGTCCAATCTACGTCGACATTTTGACACAAAACACGGAGCTAAGTGTGAAAAAGTTAGACTGCAAGAAAAACAACAAACTGTCCAATAATTAAAAGGCTAAAAAAGTCTGTTTTTGAATCAGAGCTGAAGGTTCTGACCAGATACACACTTTTAAAAATGTGAGTTTATCAGGAAATACACAGTTACACGGACACGTAATATTTACAACTTGAGTAAATAATAAACACAGAAACATTATTTAACAAGTTTAACATTAGTTACATTTATTTTCATGACATTTGTTTACATTTAGTGACATTTATCCTGCCACAGTCACATCTGGCCCTTGATGGCGGCCATTTTGCTGATGTGGCCCTCGGTGAAGATGAGTTTGACGCCTCTGCTTTAAAGAGATTTTATTTGGTTAAATTTATTCGATTCAGAGGGGGCGTGGTCTGTCAGCCTTGGGTGTGGTCATGGGCCGGACCATGTGGAGGGAGAACTGCGTTACATTCTTTTTTTTGTTTGTTTCATTATGTATTTTGTTTAATGTTTAAGTGTTTATAGTTTTATTTGAGTCACTTTTGAGTTAAAGATGCAGTTTTTAGTCCGATGATACAGTTGACAGGGAGGGGCCCAAACTCTTTTTTTATCGAGAGCCACATCTTAAAACAAACGAAGCGGGGGGCCACAGACGGTGATCAGTGCAGTGCGGCGCTTAGACCGAGCCGCCGTGTGTTAATAAAGCTTGAAACACATTAATTTTACGTCTGTATCACGCTGCAATGTGACGTTTGAGGTTATTGTGGTAGAAATAGTTTAATTTGCTGTTAAAAGTTCTGCTTATGATCAATTTGGCCGGTTCAGTGGGAGGTTTAAGGGCCAAAAAAAGCTGGTCTGAGGGCTGCATTTGGTCCCCGAGCCATAGTTTGGCCACCTTAAACCTGCAGCACCTGTGAAGTAAACGGTCTAAACGTAGGGGGAGGAGCTTCCTGTTTAAGGGAGTATTTTTGTCTTTCAGGAGGATCAGTGCAGCTGGAACACATGGAGTTTTCCTTAGTTTATTAATTTGTTGCTTTTTCTTCAGTTGAGCATCATTAATTTTGTAAATCTGTTTCATTTTTCCACGCTCACCTGTTCTTCTCCACAGAAACAAAAGCCCAAACTCTCAAAATATCATAGTAAAGTGTCATAAAGGCTGATGTGGGGGAGCAAAGACACAGACTCTGAAACAGTTCAACAGTTTATTTGCAGATTTAGGAATGTGAGTGAAGACGGAGCGGAGAGTCGGGGCGGCGTCGTGGGTCGCAGGGTCAGAGGCTGAGGTGTTCGTACCGGTCGTGGAGAGCTGGGTCGGAGACGGAGGAGCAGAGCAGTTCCAACAAATAAACCGGAGCATGACGTGAACGGAAAAAACGGAAAATGACAAGAAAATAGTGGAAGGCGACAAGACGATGTGGCCCAGAGTGTCGGGTCCTCAGTCGGCACAGAAAACAGCACAGAACACACAACAAAAAACAAATCCTGACAAGTAGTGACGTGTTAACATGTTCGATTTTTATTGTAGGGCACAGATCTGTAATAAAACCTGGAATACATTTACTACTGCGTTTAAACGGGTCAAGCGTGAGCGTTTGTGTTTAAGTTTTCTGTTTTGTCCACCACTGTTAGAAGATGATGCTCAGTTTGATTATAGAAGAAGAAAATACAGAAATATATCAGAATAAATATCAGTCGTACCTTAAATGTTTAATGGAATGACACAGCTAGATTTTCCCAAGTCTGACTCAAAGTTTGTTGGGATTTTTAAAAGAAATAGAGACGTTACCGCTGTTGTTATTCCCTAAAATGTTCCAGAGTACGACGGTAAACAAATGACTTATATCCTAAACGGCACTTTTAGTTGTTTGGTTGTTTTCTGCAGGTTTTTCCCGACCGCACACACTCATGATCGTCTTTTTCCGCTGCAGAATTTCCAAAAAGTCGGTCATTGGGATCGTCGTCCGTCGCAGCGTCGCAGGTGAACGGCTCCGTCGCAAACGGGCAGAGCGCCGACGCCGGACAGACGGAGAGCTTTAGGAACGTGTCATAAATAGTGAACTGACTTCCTCGCTCAGATCAATACGCCTCTCCTCGAGCGTGCCGAAATGCGCCGCCCCGTTGTGCTCGCCGCTCATATCAAAGAGCAAAAGCAGAGCCGGCAGCTGTAAAAGGAAAAAAAAGACGCCACAACGACCCCCGTGTACTCATCCGTGTGTCTGTTCACTCGTCATTTGGTGCTGCACTTTGGTTTTCAAACTGCAGAATGTTGGCTTCTTCTAACTATAGATCAGAGGGATGTTTTGCGTCGGAAATGGATTATGCTGCCCTAGATTTAGCGCATCTGTTTTTAAACTTAGATGGTGGAATTGTGCACCGAGCAGATGCAAATCGTACACACCGACGCTTCAAAAACACTTCATTTTAGCATTCAGCTGTGGTGTAAGTGCGTAAGTGCAGCGTTGTCTTGGATTAGATTTGGATTTTTTTACATCTTTCACCACAATGATCTTCGTTCTTTTGTGAAGTTTGAATAATAATTTAACAGCGTGTTAGTGGTTAGTGTGTTTTCCGAAGCAGCTCCATCAACGCTCCATGCTTCTTTGCAGAAAGTCTGAATTTTTAATGTAGAAATATGACTGGATTTTGTTTTATTCATGGTTCAAACGCCGTCCGCAAACGGGGAGTAAAGGAAGACTTTTGCGTGCTGTGAATTTTGTTTCTAGAAGAGATTTTTGAGTTTTTTGAGACCGTTTTTGATTGATTTTGACACTTTTTCTTTGGTTTTTAATCTCACCGTGTGCAAACAAACCAAACCAAATGCTACTTAAACATCTCCACTAAAACTTTAGCCAATCATTTGCTGTGCGTTCACTCGCGTTTCTCTTTGCGACCAATTATACTCAAGTCATTTCTTTCCACCTCTAACTTCCTTTGTGCTCCTCCTCCTTATGCTTCCATCTGAGTCGCTGAAATATTTATTAAGGCTCGTGCTATTTTGGGTGCAGCCTGGCTTTTTCCTTTGTGTCAGAGAAATGCAACGTCATGGCACAGGATTCATGAGAGAGGCTTCGAGCGCCGACGTTTACTTTATGAAATCAGATCTTTACATTTAAAATAAGCAGATTGTGCACTGTGCAGATGTGTATCGTGTTTTATCACTTGACAAATGAAGAAATTGGAATGAAATACAGTTGTAACAGTGCAAAACTTCGTAGATTAATCAGGTAAAGCGATTCTGGGTCGTCTAAAACATGGACCGTGCAGCGATAAGTCGTCTAAGCTCTCAAAATTATCCAGATTCTACTCAAAAACAGCGGTATATTCAAAGAAATAAACAGCATCTTCAGTAAAAATGACAAATAAAACTGTCCAGAACCCCAAAAACTCCAGCTCCTCTTTTCCTTAACAAATCCTTACAATCCAAATAAAATAATTACCCGACCAGTCCAAAATTTGGTGGACACCGTGAAGCGAATAACCAAAGACGACGTTGTTTACACGGCGTCGTAATGTTCGGGCTCGAGGAGTTAACTGTGCTCGTGCTGAGAGGAGACTAATGAGCTCTAACCTCTGCATTAGGAAATGAAATGGAGACATAAGACAAATGGTGTGACACAATGATGAATAAGGAGCACACTGTAAATAGGATTAGTGTCTGGAGATGCATTCAGTCAGATCAGTGATGAGTAATGCCTCACTGAGCCGTGTGCACTGGAGGATGAACTCAAATTATATTTAACACGGCTTTAGCATTTTTTAGCTCTCTGGCTAATCTGTCTATCCATTTGCTCAGAGTAAAAGCCAAAGTGAAAGTAAATTCAGTTCAGTGACTCATGTACAGTATACATTAATCGTAAACAGTGTCTTAAAAGAGTTTTGCGTGTGTGTTTTGAGTTCTACGCTTGAAACTCTTGCACACACTTAGACGTACGTTTGTTTAGCTTTTGCGCACGAGCTAAATGCGTCGGACGTGCTAAAAAAACAGACGCACTCGGATTAGCGTCTCTTATCGACACACGAAGCGCAGATTTTGCCCCCGGGGACCAAAACGACGGAGTGTTTTGGCCAAAAAGCATAAAAAAACAAAGAGAACAGACACAGATGAAGTTGTTTAGCGGTGCTGCTTGATTTAAAACACGACAAGAGTAAACGCTTTGTGGATATTTAACACGTTGGAGCGACAGGTGTAAAGTGTCTGTGGAGGAGAGACAGTTAAAAAGTTTTGCCTGGATTTCCAAACGCGTGTGTCGTGTGTCGTGTTTCAGCTGTTTCTCCTTCCGCACGTGTTTGGATTTGGCCGTGACGAGGCTGGGGCACGTATCTACAACGAGCAGCCGATGATTAAAAACATGGAAATCGCAGCTCGTTTTAATTGTACATAATGAATGAAGAAAAAAACAGCAGTGACAGAGCAGCGAGCGCATGTCAACTCATCATATTCTGAAGATTTTTGCAGGAACAGAAACCCTTTTGCTCCGACGCTGAACTCTTATTTACACTTTAGACCCGGAGTAACAATAAAACGCACAGTCTAACGCTTAATCATGTGCAACACGCCCACAAATATCATGCATTTTTCAGTTTGCTATCATGATTTAGCGCCTGGTTTAGTAAATATTCCCCGTAGCTTTGTTTGTCCGTATAATGTGCCATCCACAGATTTTAAGAGCAGAAACTCTCATCAGACGTGAGTTTTCTTGACTGTTCTTTCATTAAAACGCTTCAGTAATACACGTTTGAAGACGATGCGTGAGTTTTGTGTGTTTTTATGTGTTCTGATGGATGAAAAGTGCGTAAATATGAAGCTATACGGCAGAGGTGTCAAACTCACTTTCACCGAGGGCCACATCAGCAAAATGGCCGCCATCAAGGGCCAGATGTGACTGTGGCAGGATAAATGTCACTAAATGTAAACAAATGTCATGTAAAATAAATGTAACTACTTTTAAACTTGTTAAATAATGTTTCTGTGTTTATTATTTATTCAAGTTGTAAATATTACGTGTCTGTGTAACTGTGTATTTCCTGATAAACTCACATTTTTAAAAGTGTGTATCTGGTCAGAACCTTCAGCTCTGCTTCAAAAACAGACTTTTTTAGCCTTTTAATTATTGGACAGTTTGTTGTTTTTCTTGCAGTCTAACTTTTTCATACTTAGCTCCGTGTTTTGTGTCAAAATGTCGACGTAGATTGGACCGACCGCGCCTCATAACACAAAAAACACACAGATTTTCTCCTTAAAGCACAAACTTTATTCACCTTTAGCGTCTTTCTTGAAACTTCCTTCCACGCCCACAATTTTCCTCTTCCTGAACAATTTGGGATGATTATTTCCAAATATTTCTCTGTGTCACTTGTTGGGAAAATCTCATTCGTTTATTGTCAATACACACATTAAATCAGTATAGACTTATTTTAAAATGACAGTCGAGCCTTAATTTACCTTTTTACCGGCCACATAAAATGACGTGGCGGGCCGCATTTGGCCCCCGGGCCTTGAGTTTGACACATGTGCTATACGGCCTTGTTTGGTTCATGAACACTGACCTTATTGAAAACTGTGTGAGGGTTCGTCAGTGTTATTTTTGTGAGAAAGGAGTGAGAGGAGTTACCCAACTGCACAGATAAACTCACCACAGATATAAAATTCTTCTCGCCAAGTACCAAAACACAAATGTGTCAAAAAAAATAAATGAAGTGATGGTCCTTAAAAGCATTTTCCCTTCGACTTTGAATGCCTCCACATAAACTGATTGGATTGCATAATGTATTTCATTTCAAAAACGCAGCGTTGTTTTTCGCCCCGTAGGTCAGGCATTCACAATCTGACACCGTGGGCATTCAGAGCGGCCTACGGAATACATTGGCATTAGCAGCACCTCGCCACGACTCCTCCGCCAGTCCATCACCTTGACAGACGGCGGCTTTGTACGTCAAATTAGCACGACCTCGCCATCCTTTTCACTCCCCGCTTCACTTTTAAGCCTGCGTTTTCACATCTTTTTACGATTCGCGCGGGTTTTCTGCCGTAGATTCCCCTCGTCGTCGGCGTTCTCGTCAATCAAGATTTGTATGTTTCTCTGCGTGATGTGCGTTTTTGCTTAGACTGCGGAGGTTGGGGGGAGGAGGTATCTGCCCCGCTTTTGATAACTGCTGCTTACTTATAATAACAGGGATTATGAATGAGATTTCGAGGCTGATAGAACGCGTGTTGTTTGATCATAAAATTAGTATTCACACGGAGACCACAACACAACACACTTATTGCTGTGGAGTGGGGGGTGCGTGGAGCGGAGAGGACGCTCACTGTAAGGGGTTTTAGCGTCGTTGGCTTACGCTTTAATGTGTTTGGATGGTGTAAAAAGTGAGCGGTGAAATGAGCAGGTGAGAGACGACACAAAGCCTCCAGGTTATTTCTATATTTACTCTCTGAAATCAGCGCTGCCGGTTTCCTCGGTTGGATTTGGGAAAGATGGAGCCCTCGCAAAATGTTCTCTCAAGGTCATTTTCTTCAGTTTTCAAAGTGTTTTTTAGTTGATTTTATTTATTGTCTCGTATCCGGTCCCTGAGTGGGCTTCAAAACTGCTGTCAGATCAAACGGTGATTTAGCAGAGCCTCCCGCAAGACCCTGAGCTAAAATTACCACGAATAAAAGCATCTGTCTTCAGTATTGGAAGTTAAAAGTAGTTGGTAATTATGGTTTTGGTGGTTTAGAGAAGTTTGCTCCGGTTTTACGGCAGCTAAAGTCAAAATCTACACGACAAATCAAGTCTTTCCCGTCAGTCGAGAGTTTAAACGAGAGAGAAATGTGAGAAAATGTTAACGCCTGTGTGAGGAAAGTGTATAAAGTGTGTGGTGAGGGGTTTTACAGACAAAAAACATAGAGAATAACTGTTATTTTTAGAACATGACCCCCGCGATAAACGAGGGAACAGCGTGTCATGTTTTTGTTTAGAAGCAGAAGTTACAGACGGATGGAAGAAATATCGGTTCCGGTATCAGCTGTGGCCGTAATCGATGCAAATTTGTCGATTTCAACACCGATAATGTGCATTTCATATTGTATTTTTACTGTATAAATCTATTTTGCTGCTCTGAGTCCATGTGTCAGCCCCAGTGCATGAGATTTGTCTTTGTACAAAGTTAAAATAAATACATTTTGTTATTATTTTTATAAAAGTGTAGGTCTGTTTAGTCCTGCTCAGTGTTTGTCCATAGATTTTGATGAGATTCTGTTGGTGCAAATAGACGTCTGGCATAATTCTGTCTCATATAATATGCAAAAAGTATACATTTTTGCCTTTTTGCAGTTGTTTCTAATCATTTTAGAGCTTTATGATGAGCAACAATGTGTGATTTGATATTAAAATGTAAAGTCCAGGTGCTTTTTATACACTGTTTGACCATTTTAAACTGAAACCACCATCGTTTCTTCTGCTTATTCTGATGTTTTTATATAATTATAAGGAATTACTACACAGCTTTCATTCTAGAAAACAGGTCTAAACATTCCAAAACCCACAAGTCCATGATCTTAACTTTAAATTAAAATAAATTCACAGGTCTCGCCATCAATTTTAAAAGCAAAAAAAAGCACATATTGATCGTCAGCCACAGCCGCAGACCCTCACGTATCAACATCGGCTAAAAATCCATATCAGCAGAGCCTTAGTTATAAAATATCTGCTCGTTTTATGACTCTTGTTGTATTTTCTTGGGGAAGGACAAAAAGCCTCACGTCACGAGTTGAGGCGGACGTGCCCGGAGAAAAAGGAGAGAATAAAGATACGAGACCTGACAGAGAGAGAGAGAGAGAGAGAGAGAGAGCGCTCGACTGACTCTGCTCCAGACTCAAACTGAACGACTCACAAAGATCAAGTTTGGGTTTTGTTTTGGAAACTAGAGGCATTTTGAGCAACAGTCTGACCCTGGTAAAAAAGGGGCAGGGGTTTCAAACTCAGATAATCAGGGGCCGCAGGAGGAGTGTGGGTGAAGCTTTGTGTTTCAGGTATTCCACAAAAAAAAGCAGGTCAAAATCTTCTCAAAAGTCACAGCTGTTTTTAACATAAGGAAATATGCCAGTTCTTGTGAATATACATGGTTATTTGTTGAATCTTTTGTGACTGGAGTCCACGGCGCGAGTGACACACGTGTTGGTAACGCCACACACACATTCATCCTGTCCTGCGGGCCACAAAATATCATCTCGTGGGCCGCAATTGGTCCCCGGGCCGTGAGTTTGAGACCCCTGCTCCAGAGTGATCTCTCCGTAATTTGCTTATTCTCATTTCTACGCTCATGTAACGCAGGTAAATTTGTCTTTTGTAACGTAAATAAATGCTCTGGAAAACATCAACAACTTTCCTCCGAGTCACTGGATCAATACTTTAGTTTTATTATTAACGTGGAATTAACAGGAGCTAAAATCATGAAGTAAAAGAAAAACGTCTCATTGTGGAGTAAAACTTTATTAAAACTCAAATAATCAAGGTTCAGTAACTTATAATAAATGGAAAAGATTTTTTTTAAATACATAAAAATAGTGTAAACAAAAAGCTAAACTGTGAGGGGGCTTTAAATTTCAAAATAAATAAATAAAAATAAAATGTGTGTATAGATGTATATACTGTGTGTAGGTATAGGTGTATTTATACATTTACATATTGTGTGTGTGTGTGAATAAATATAAAATGGATGTATATATATTTGTATATGTGTATTTTATGGTATAGGTGTGTGTATATGTATTTATGTAGTATTTATTTATGTATTTTGTGAGTGTTTGACATGTTTGTTTTGATCTTGTTCGTCCCAAAGAGCTCGGGATTGGAGTTTCTTTCATTTACTTGATGTTTTTTTGTGTGTTTTTTGGTGGGGCGATGGGCGAATCTTATTTTTGTGTCTTGATTTTGCTACGATACACTTTTTTTTTTTAAATTATCGCATAAAAAACTAAGCTAACCCGTGCTCTGGCAGCTCTTCTGTAAGTCCAGTCGAGTAAAGAGGAGAAAGCAGCTGAACGTTCAATACTCTACTGTAATTTCCCTCTTGGTTGGTTTCAGAGTTTCCAAAATCGCAGCACTGCAGAAATAATGAAGCGCGACTAAAAGAAGAAGCGGCGCAGAAGTGACTGTGAAGGTAGTTTGTTTAGCGTCGGGATTGAGTTGTTTTTAATAGTAGGCATGTGTCTCTATCAGAGCGGGATAATTACTACTAGAAACATTCACTTCCGCGGCGGCGAGTCGAGGGGAGAGTATGGATTTTGTGATTACTATGGCATCTGTCACATTAGGACAGAACAATGAGAGTTAAAGCTGAAGCGTCCTCGGGAAAACGCCTCGCCGTCGTCAGGTTGAATCGTGTTTGTTATGAAAAAGGTTTAACCGGATCGATGCGAAGGTGAACTGCAGACGTCGGCGCCATTATTCCCTCGGAGTAAATACAAAATACAACACAGCAGGAGAAGTAAATGTGTACGTTTTGTGTTTTGTGTCGTCCCGGGGTAATTTATGACCCCAAAAAATAAAAAAATCGCAGCGGAACTCGGACGTTTCTTCATCAAAAAGGTTGAAAATTGGGTCACTTGAAAAAATGTTGATTGTAGAATAAGAAATGTCTGAAAAACAAGTTACGTTAAAGTTCAATTTGACCCCAATTTGTTTCTCTTCTAACTCAAATCGACTTAATTTCCACGTCTGTACTCGACAAACACAGGACAGTGATGGAAATGAAGAGTAACAGGAGATTTTGAGGTAAAAAAATGCACAATCTTTACTAAAATAGGGCCTAAATAAAAAAGTCAGACTGAAAATAAGATCAAAATTATATTAAATTAAAATAAAAGTATGTTATTTTATGGCTGAGTTATAAGAAAAATAAATTGGGGTCAAATTGAGCCCAGAGGAACTTCAATGTAAACGTAAAATGTGGCAAAGCTGTGCACCGTCTGACGCTATAAATAAAGTATTTTTATTTCTTTGTCAGCGCAGACGTACGCTCTGAACGCACCGACTGGCTGAGCTCGGGCACAAAGTAAATGCATGTGGGGCATTAATGATGTGCCAAAGGGTTTATGGGAGCGAGGGATGATTTACACCGACTTTCTCCTTCTGCGTTGGGAAAATGAGACGCTACAGCTGCACGTCGGGAGCAGAAATGTTGAAACGCGCTCAGATGTGTGTTTAGTCCCAGAGTGATGACGACATTTACATAATCCTGAGTTTACATGAGTGCGTCCTGCATGTGGATCTGTCCCTCACCGTGGGAATAGCAACGAACTGTAATATAATGAATGTCAACTGTATGGAAAAGCACTCTTTTATTTACATATTTATGTTTTTTTATTGCATTTTAACATTTTACAGCCCAAGTAAGCACTGGGTCAGCACAGGAACAGAAAAGAAATACATATACAATACATAAAAAATAATAATAACAATAATAATAATAATAATAATGATAATAAAGATAATTATAATACCACTACTACAACTATAATAATGACAATAAAGCTAATACTACTACTACTACTACTGCTACTACTAAAACTACTAATAATAATAGTTAAAAAAAAGGGATATTAATAAAAATAAAAAAGTGGTAATAATAATAAATAATAACAATAATAATAATAATACTAGTAAAAAAGTGATAATAAAAAATAAAAAATAGTCGTAATAATAAAAAAAAAAAAAAAAAATAATGATGATAATATCCATAGCTAAGCATGATAAGCATAATAAATGCTAATATTAATGAAAAGGAATAATACGGGCGCAAACGTTGACCAGAAAACAACACAAACCACACAGAATATGCAATAAAAAATACATAAATAACAGTAGTAAAATAAAAAAAAGAATAAATAAATAATAAATCTTTTGAGTGGCTCTGCATTGATCCTCGCTCGTTCTTCATTCATTCCACTTACATTATAAACATGTTATTAGTATTGAGACGAACTTTGACCTGCATTTACACTTGAAGCTCAGGCCGTGTCACATTACCGCCCCTAAACGCCGCCCCGCTATGACCCCGGCGTCCCACCTGATACGTTCATACTGTTCTTGTGTATCAGGATCTATAATATGAACTCAGAGCTCGCCGGCGTTAAAAGCTATCGACCCCTCCTCCGTTCTCTCTATCGTCTCATGTCTCATCTCTGGGGTGGGCTCAGGTTCTGCGGATCATTACGGGCAGAGACACGGGGGCGGGGGCGGGGGGCTGACGGACGCACCCCGCCGGAGGGATGGGGGTGACCGCAGGAGGACGTGGTCATACGAGAGCGAGGTCACGTGACGGAGCTTCGAGGATCAAACCGAGAGGAGCACGTTTAGAGCGTTTAAACTGGCATCTCACGATCAGAGCAGAGTTCATCCGTATGTTAAACGAGAAACTGGCAAAGCTCGCTGAGAAAATCACTGCCGAGAGTTTAAAGCGTGTTACGTTTGTCTTATTTTAGTGCAATTTTAATGAAAGTACAGAAAATGGCGGCGTAATGAAACTATAGCGATCTGTCTCCCGTGTGCACGACTTTTGCGGCGCTTAAACGTCTTAAAAAATCATCTGGTGTGATTCATGTTTCAGTGTCGCTCTTTTGAGTACTTTTCACCATCCGTTCAAGCCATTTAAAGTGAAGTTTTGAATAGTTTATCGCTATGGTAACAGCGCCAATATTCACTCCGAGGCCCCGAGGATGAGCAAACGCATCAGCCTGAGCCACCACGTTTTTGTTTTGTTTTTTTTTTCATCTGGAGCCAAACTGTGTTAATGCTCTCCGACAGTGTCTGCGTCGCTCCAGAACATGATAAATCGTGCACACGCTCTTCTCACGAGGTAAAATGATGGTGCATATTGTGAAAATATCAAAAAGAACCAGCGTTTGTGCTCGGATTTATTGAGATACATCAAAAATTACTGCAAAAAATACTTCAACGGGACGGGATTCTGTTTTGTTCTGTTTTCAAAATTAAAACTGGATGGAGCTTTGGCCAGAGATGGGCGATATTAAAATGATTGTGACCAAAATAATCCCGATAATTATTAAATCACGGCAGTATAATGTCCTCACATGTGGACGCCTCGTAGAGAAAAAAACAACTGTATTGTGGCCGAGACAAACCAAAATGCACCAGGTCTGAGGAGGTTATAGGTTCAGATTCATTCATGATTGTTGTAAAATCATGAGCCGCTGCAGCAAATCGTCTGTGCAAAATGCTGTTCAGCTAATGCTAACCTAGCGATAGCAAAGTCGACACAAACACGTAACATTATTCACACAAATCCAAACTAACACATGGAGATTTTCAGCTCAAGTTTGTCAAACGATGCAGGATGTTTGTGTCGTAAATGTGCGTTTAAGTCGATCGTGTGAGTCGCTCGTGTTTCCCCTCTGAGCCGTATCTTTTCTCCTTCAGACTCTGCAGATCGGTGGCTCATCTTGTTGCTCTTGTTTTTCAAATCCATAATAATTCCACACATCAGACTTCACCTTCTCGAGTGGAGGATATAAATGTGTGGAGTCATCCGGATCCAGAGCCACTGCCCACGAGCCACGAGCCACAGACACAGAAGCTAACGAGTTTCACTGCTATGACAGAGCGCCCCCTTGTGGACAAACACCAGAACTAACATCTAAACATCGTATTGAAACTGAAACATGAGTCAGTCTGGAGCCGTAAAGACGATTATGATCATGATTATTAAAAAAATTCCGGACCTTTTTTATCGTGACTAACTACATTATCGTATTTCATCCTTCGCTTTGTCACAGCTGTAATACAACACTCGACTTACCGGACAAAAGCGAAGCACGTTGTCGTCCTTCGGTGCGACAGCTGAGGTCAAAGTGTGATTGATTTTATAAGTGACACCTGTAGCTTTAGCGGCGCTCGGCCTCGGTCTAAACAACCACTCGGCGATCTTTGACCTTTGACTCCTGTGTAAATCCTGCCCCCGCCACGTAATTACGACCGCGCACGCCACCGAGGAGCAGCCCGAGGTGCAGAATCGCGGCGACAGTGAAAAGGTGTCGGAGCGTCTAATTGAAGGACACGTTATGGGTTCATTAAGCTGTAAAAGACAACGCCGCCGTTTCATTGTCACGCGCACAACACCTCGTCTGAAATATTAAAGACGACACGCCATTTCCCTCACGGTAGTCTGTGTGAGGGCGCTACTAATCATGGAAATTAATCAGAGCGTGGAGCGGTCCCCCAACTCCTACCGCCGTCACATTCCCGCGGTTCTGTCTTTAAATCAACGTATTTAACATCACCTGTACGTCCCGAGCCGTTACTCATCACCTGGACGGAAATAAGAGTCTTTTTACCGGTCGTTTACTTGCGTTTTTATTGAGTAAATTAAATATCAGACATAACTGTAATTAGGCCTGTCATGATACGTACGATATCCACTTCTTGTTCGATAAATGACGATGGAACTGTCATTTTTGAGGGTCAATATTTATCGATCGCTCTATTTCTTCGCACTAATGGGGAATATTTGGTACATTTTCTGCACCAAGATGAGATTTGAGCTGTAGAAGGTCAAATTATGAGTTTATATCACTCATTTTTAACTATTTTGTACATTTAGAATACGTTTTGGGGATAATTCTTTATCATTTATCGTTGATATTTACCTCTGGAACACATTGTGACTGGTTTATCTCTAATGTATTTGACTATTTGCTTTTAGCGGAGTTAAATTTTGAACATGATTTTGTGATCATTTCATATCCAAAGACTTCAGGTAATGGCTCAATCCAAAGAAGAAAAGAGTGATCGAGTCTCTTTTTTTGCCTATAACACAACAGTTTGTTTTCATACGCTCTGACAAAGTGAACTTATGTCACATTAAACCCATAAATTTTACTCATAATTATTCAATATTCAACTAAACTCTTTGACACAACTGTCCTGGCTTTGTTTTGTTCAGTTATAATCCATCTTTAAGTCTTGGTTTAGTTCTGGTTTTGTCCTGTTTCGTCCTGGTTTAGACCTGATTCAGTCCCTGTTTAGTCCCAAGTTACTTTAATGATATTTTATTTGATTAAACTTTTTCATTTCAGTTAAATAGATCCACATTAATGACGTACCTGAGTCTCCACACGACAAAAGACGAAAGAGAAGACGTGCTCAATGTCGGCCATTTTTAAATCCTTCTTTGTGTATTTTGGTTTGAATATTTTAGTGTTTAGTTTTATTTTAAAGACTCATATTTAAGTAGTTAGATTATTATACAGTTGTCCGTCACTATATCGTGGTTCACCTTTCGCAGTCTCGCTGTTTCGTGGATTTTTTTCCCCAATTTCACATGTTTTTGTTTTTTTTACAGAGTATGAGCATGTATTGTGTTGTGCGTCCTGATTGGCTGTTGGACTGTAGACCATTGTGTCGTGCGTCCTGATTGGCTGTTGGACTGTAGACCATTGTGTCGTGCGTCCTGATTGGCTGTTGGACTGTAGACCATTGTGTCGTGCGTCCTGATTGGCTGTTGGACTGTAGACCATTGTCCATCAGTCTCCTCCGTGCCGTGTCTCCTGTCCAGTACAGAATGTGTTCAGACAAATTTACATAAACGTTGGATCTCAGTGTGACTCTGAAGTGCTGTACGTTTACGATTTGTTTTCTCCCCGACAAAACCCACAATGTCGATGAAACGTTCTGCACCGACAAAGACGCCTATGAAGGTTTGAACTTTGAGAGAGTTTAAACGAGAGAGAATGTGAGAAAATGTTAACGCCTGTGTGAGAAAAGTGTATAAAGTGTGTGGTGAGGGGTTTTACAGACAAAAACAGAGAGAATAATGTAAAAAATAAAGCTGATACTGATAAACGAGGGACCACTGTTCTGTGTAGTTTTGTACGTTTGACCACACTGAATCAGAGTCTTCCACCTGCTTCAGACCAAAAGGAAAAGGAAACGTTAAACTAAAATATGTTTAATTTCCCAAATAAAAAACTGGACAATATAAACCCAGATTGTTTGCACGTGCTAACAGTCTTAAACTTCATGTGTTTGTCTTGTTGAGTAAACAATAAAATCCTAAATAAAAAGAAAAGGTCTTGCTGAACTCTCCCTGACATTTGCAGTAAACATGGACGCGGCTTCATGCGTGACATTGAGAATCTGTCGTCCAATCTGCTTTTAGAGGCTTGAGGGAAGTTAATTTCATGCTTTGGAAATACTGTTTTTTTTATAGACCCAGATCTGTGTCTTTTTTTCTTGTGATCAGCGATTTGTTTGTGTCGGTCATGCACTTTTCCCTTTACACCGCTGCATTTCTTCTAGATCAAATCAGAAGACAGGTGTTAGCGTAGCCTGTGTAAAGGAGTGGACAAAAGAAGCGTGACGTCACCAGTTTAATGAAGCTAATCGAGGCTAACGGTTATAGCGGTCGATTTGGAGGCAAGTTGCACAGTTGTGGAGTATCATAGCAACCAAAGAGCCAATCAGGAGCGAGGTTGTTGAAGCTAACGCTCCTTCCCATCCGCATCGTTGTTTTAGCAGGAAGCGGGGAATCAAACCCGTTGCTAATGCTAACGGGAGTGATTTTTGGGGAAAGAAGACGCCTGATTTGTCTGTTTTTAATTTTCATATCTTGAGTTACGGATACAAAAGTTAAATAAAAAAAACAGGATCATGTAGAGGGTTAATACGAACATTTAAGACCAAAATGACGAGTCTGACAGCAGCAGGTACAGAGAGAGGGGACAGTTTAAAAAACTAAAATAAAAAATAACTCTAAATAAACTAAAGAAAAAAAACAAAACAAAACAAAAAAACTCAAAATAACTAGAAAAAAAAAACAAAAACAAAAAAAACTAAAAAAACATCAACCTCAAAATAACGAAAAATTAATAAAATAACTAAAAAAAGAAAATAAACCAAAAAAACAACAACCTCAAAATAACAAATAAAAGAAAATAAACTAAAAAAAGAAAATAAACTAAAAAAAACAATAACTTCAAAATAGCAAAATAATATAATTTAAAAAAAAAATCTTAATAAAAAAAGAAAATAAACTAAATAAACAACAACCTCAAAATAACAAAAATAATAATAATAACTAAAAAAACAAAAACAAAATTCAAAATAAAAAAGCAAACAAAACAAACAAAAACTCCAAATAACTCAAAAAAATAAATAAACTTAAAAAATAAACTCAAAATAACTCAAAAAATGAACCCCAGGATCATGTAGAGCAGGTTAATATGAACATTTAAGACCAAAATGACGAGTCTGGCAGCCGAAAGAGTGGAGTTTTCTGATGTAAAATGAACTGGAGCCAGAGTTAATAGAGCTGGAAACGCGCACATGATCACTTCCTGTTTGGACGCAGCGGCTAGCGGGTTAGCTACGTCCATTTATATAAACAGTCTGTGTCAATGGGATAAGTTTAGCCCTAAAGGCAAAACCTCCTGAATTTGCCTGAGCGAGAGGAAGTGTGACTATGTGCATGAGTCAGACGGGAATTAGAAACACGGGCGAAAAATGTAAAAATAAAATATCTCCATAACTTATTAAGCTTATGTGGCGAACATTTTTAAAACATTTCTAAAGCTCTAAACCTGAATGTGATCAAAAGGAAAAGCCTGGAGTGTTTTGGTGGATTATGATAAATGTTCGTCGCACATAAATCACATGATTGCAGCGTATGGGATGTTGATTATTGATTAGCTGCGACTCTCTCTGGAGGACGGAGTTTTTAGTATCGCTGAGTTTCTGATGACATAATAACACTCTAGGACAATGAGATTTAACACAGGTAAAATCATAAAATCACTGCTCAAACGCTGTTCTTACACGTCGTCACTAATAGAAATGATCAGGTTCAACATTTGTGAATTTACCTTTTAGATATTTCATGGCAAAATATAATCAATAAAATGGCAGTATGACATCATTTTAGAGCCGGGGTGGGCGACTCACAGGCCACAGTGGATTCTAAAATGTAACAGAGTCTGGGCCAGGATATATAAATATATATGTAAATATGACATTAGAGGTTTGGCCTGTAACATGTAGCGTGAATATGCAAGACTCCAAATGGATTAAATTAATAATTCATTTATTACATTTCAGTTAAATAAACACAGCAGAAAAACTCATTCAGTTTTAACAAACAACTTGTTGAAAAGGTAAATTGGACAAGGTTTACCCTCACCTAGTTTAATTTAATTTGGTCACGTTTGGCGGCCTGGATTAATAAGCACAAAGGGCCGTGTGTGGCCCCTGGGCCGTAGTTTGCCCATTTCTCTTTTAGAATCTGAAAAAAAACTATTAATTATGCACTGACATGGGATCCACAGACTGTAAAATGAAGTGGATTAAGTGAATGTGACGTCACCACGGCGTTCGGCTCCAGTCACATGACGCTCGTCCAGACTGACAGAAGAGCCGATTTGGAGCTGAGTTCCATATTTGGAATTCTGACTTGAGCCAATCCAGAGCGAGGCTGATGATCACCCTTTCTCACCCACCCTGCTAGTTTAGCACGGAGCGACCAGTTGCTAATGCTAGCGGGAGCGACCTCGGGGAAAAAAGGCGCCTGATTTGTCTGTTATTAATGTTCATATCTTAATTTACAGACACAATAGTGAAATAAAAACCCCAGGATCATGTAGAGGGTTAATACGAACATTTAAGACCAAAATGACGAGTCTGAGAGCAGCAAAGACAGAGTCGATGGAGCAGGAAGTGCGCACATGATCACTTCCTGTTTGGAACGCAGCGGCTAACAGGTTAGCTACGTCCATTTATATGAACAGTTTATCTCAACATAATGTAAAAAAAAGTATTTGAATGTGGCATAATCTGCTGCTTCTCTCCGTTGGCGGCACCGACCTTGGATTATCATCATTAAGTTGTACGTGAAAAGAGTCGAAAACAACGTGAACGGAGCAAATATGAAGCTGGTCAGCACGACTCTCATTATGGGGCTTTTAGCTAATGAGGCCATAAATACAACAGTGAGATCAATACATTAAAGAAGAGGCCAGGGACACGCTAGAATTTCCAAATCTAAAGACCTGAATCGTGAAGCAAACTCTGCAGGTTTAAGGACGTTTTACTACTTTCTTTAAACTCAGTCGTCAGAAAAGTGACACTGAGACCACACCATTTTCAGACGAGATTTGCATCACAGGAAAGACGACCAACAGTGTCATTTAAGGCTGAACGCTTCGGGAAAAGTATCAAATTGTGCTTTTTTCTGACAAGCAATGATTAGATTTAGCGATTTATATTTTAGTAATAATATTCTCCCCAAAGTTCACCAAAAAAAAATGAGAAAAAGACTGAAATCTGACCTGAAACTGATACAAAAATCACATTTCAGGACACGTTTGCACAGATTTAAACTACAAGGTTAGACGTTTTTTGGTTTTGTTTTGTTTGTTTTTTTTAATGCAGAATGACACGGGATGTTTTTTTGTTGTGGGGGAAATGATAGTACTTCAAAAATTCAACTTTTCAGGATAGGATTGCACTTTTATTTGCAGTGAAAAGCGGAAAAAGAAAAGCATCAAGAGGCAAATTGCTTTTCAAATCGGGTTAAACGAATAGGCTGGCGTTCGTTTAAAGATTTCATGTTATAGGTGAATCCGAAGATCAGGAAAGGTGCACGTAATTAATCCCACCTGAAGGAAATTAAACCTGTATTTGACCCATCCGGGAGTACGTCGACTGGAGGTTTTTACTTATTGCGTTGTAGCTGAGCGCAGAATATAAACTTAATTATGGAAGTATATGAACGGACACGCAGTTGTTCAGGACTAAACTACTGCTGTCTACACAATTTAACAGTGACGCTATAAAAATCTTTTCCAAATTTAGCCCAGCGATACTTTTTCTTTGTCACATCTGCTCAGTTTTAGCATTTTAAATCAGTATTCCATTGAGCGAGTGGCTTATTTCAGGATCTAAGAGCGAACCTCCTCTCGCAGTTCATCATTGACCTCTCTGCTCTTATTGATCAGAGGCCGGTGTGTGTTTTCATGTGTTTTCGTGTGTGTTCGTGTGTGTTTGTGTGTGTGTGCGTGCGTGCTGGTTACATCTACAGATTGCATTTTCGTGCCTCATGTATTTTAACATAAGGTACTTTAATTTACCGACGCCATTTTCCCTTTCTCTAAACTGGAGCTGATTGATTCTAAAACACCGAGGTCGTTGCGTTTGTCCTTTTTCTCATAAAACTGACCCAGTCCCTCGTTGTTTTCTTCTACTATAACAAATCCTACCTCCGCTCTGGTGTTTTATTGTGTTCAGTCGCTCCAGTTAATGATGTAAATTATGTGTAAAGTATATCCTCGTCAAAGCAGCGCTCAGAAGTCATTTAGCGCGTGGACATATCTGACAGACGCCTTATTATTTCTCCCATTATTGTGTCAATGCATCAGTTTGTTTGGCCGAAATGGAACGTGTCGGCAGAGCAACGCACGACTGCAAATGACACACGTTTGACCGCACATTTCACCGCGACGTATGAACATTTATATTCAATTAAAACCTTTCATATATAAGAATTATCGTCTGTGTCCCTGTCTGTCTGACGAATCCCGTTTCTGTGTTTCTGAGGAATGAAAGAGAATAAATAATATACAAAACATCAACAGTGGGGTTAAAAAAGGGGTATTATGCAAATTTTAGGTTGTTTTTTTAGCTTTCTATCGTCTTATAATGTTGTTCCCTCGTCAAAAACACGCCTGAAGTGTTTGTAAATGTCATCCATGCCTGTTTGAGTAATGTAGCGATCTCTCCCGGGTCCTTTTCCGAATCCTCGTTACGATTAACAGTACGACTCTGTGCAATGCTCCGCCCCCAACGTTTCGTGCGTTGGTGATGTAGACGAGGGAGGTAAAGACACTCGTGATCGAAAGTTTAAGACCAGTTTTTAAGACGCTGTTGGATCTTAAGAAGGTTCTAAGTCGTGCTTCAAAATGCAAAAAGAAACCAGTAATTGCAACAAAAAAAAAAGCGTCAAACTGAAATATTCTGTTCATCAGCTCATCAAAAGTTTAAGACCTTCCTCTGCGTCTTCCTCTGATCGAAATCCAACTGACACAGGTTCCAGACGGCGGATCTCCTTCGTGATGCCATCTTCACCACGACATTCCCACGAACCTCCTGGAAACACGAGCGTGAACCATGTCCCAACGAATTTTTGAGGTGATTAACAAAAATGGCGCAGCTACTCAATACTAAGTCCTTTTTGGAAGATTTTATTTCTATTTAAGGGTTTTTTTGATCAGCTGATGAACAGGCTATTTCAGTTTAATGGTTGTTTGCAATAAATAAATGGGGCTTCAATAGATCTAAGGGCTAAAAAACAGGACAACAGGGAATCTGAACCTAGAAGGAAAGGTGTAACTCTTCCTTACACGGCGGTTGTGTCTGACAAACTTCAGAGAAACAGTTTGAGATTCGAGTCTTTTTCAAACCCACAAACACTTTAAGACAAGAAACTGGTTCACCCTAAGAACAAAACCCTGAGACATAAACAAAATAATGTGTCGAAGAGTGCAGTGAGAAACTAAACAGACGCTCCATAAGACGATGAACCAACACGAGAGAGAGCAGCTCAGGACCACAGTCTGCTGTTCATCTGCATCTCAAAGACACTAACCACGAAAGAAGAAGAGAGTGAGGGTCAGATCTGAGCCAGAGGAAAGAAATGGTTTGAGAGGAGAGTTAAAGAAGATATTTTTGTTTGGAAAGAGAATCCTCCCTCATCTATAACTTCATCCTCAGACCCAAAACAAAGAGAACAATCGCAGGGTCGTTAAAGGTTGAATAGAGTCGTTCAAGATGAAACTGGAGACAATAGATATTTACAGTTTCAGTGTCGTTAGCTCCTCCTTCAGACAGATATAAGGCAGTGTCCAGCAGGAATCTGACCATGAACTGAAGAAGTGGCTTGGACGAGCAGTGAAACAACTTTTTGTGAATGAATAGTATTATTGAAGCTTTATTTCTGTTTTTATTTTTGCAGTCTTACGAATAAAACTTGTACTTAAAATGGAATACCTCATTGTATTTGTGCTAAATCGGGACTTGACCATTCAGAAAACTGGCCCCTGTGCAGGAGTTTGAGTCTGTTTGTCTTTTCGTTGTACATATTCTGCTCGATTCTGTGTATAAGACTAAAAAGATAATCGAATTACTCATGGTTGGGAGGTCATTAAGCTTTACAGTCTAAACTCCACCTCTACATCCTGTATCCTCTTCTCCCTCTTTCTCAGTGCCATTATTTCTTCTCACATTACCGCAAAGTGAGCATTAAGCCTTTCAGATGCTGCTGTCTCATTAGTCGATGAGGCTTCACTCTGTCTAATGCAGTCCTGGTCTCTGACACTGAGTGCATTTCCACCGCTGTCTGTGCTCGGGCTCTGGTCAGACGAACAGAAGGCCGGCTCTCTCCCCGTGGACCTCATTAAGCTCCACGGGGGAGACGCAGGCTCGTAAACACAAAGCCCACGTCCCAAAAAAAGGGCACAGACACTTTACACCAGGAATGTCCAACACGCAGCCCGCGGCCAGAAGCGGCACACGGTGAGACTTCAAATGGTCCTCGGTGTCGGCAGAGATGGGACGAGATCTAACGCTGAGATTTCACGAGATGCGTCCTGATTGGCTGTTGGACTGTAGACCATTGTGTCGTGCGTCCTGATTGGCTGTTGGACTGTAGACCATTGTGTCGTGCGTCCTGATTGGCTGTTGGACTGTAGACCATTGTCCATCAGTCTCCTCCGTGCCGTGTCTCCTGTCCAGTACAGAATGTGTTCAGACAAATTTACATAAACGTTGGATCTCAGTGTGACTCTGAAGTGCTGTACGTTTGCGATTTGTTTTCTCCCCGACAAAACCCACAATGTCGATGAAACGTTCTGCACCGACAAAGACGCCTACGAAGGTTTGAACTTTGAGAGAGTTTAAACGAGAGAGAAATGTGAGAAAATGTTAACGCCTGTGTGAGAAAAGTGTATAAAGTGTGTGGTGAGGGGTTTTACAGACAAAAACAGAGAGAATAATGTAAAAAATATCAAGAAACATCCAATTCTGACATTACTTGTGTGATATTCAAGTATTGATACTAAAAAATATGTAGTTTTAGTATCAGTTTGAGTTTGGGTATAAATATTGAAACACGCCTCAGACCGAAGTTGCTTTTTACACAGAATTCGATCTATGAAAGTGCAAAAACGTCGAACACGCTGATATTCACCTTGCAGTAAGTTTTTATCGGTAAAGCTGCAGAAAGTACTAGCACAGATATACACAACATGGCCGACATTACCGTAGCTGAGGGAGAAGTTACGCGGCTGTAGGGGGCGCCATTACGGAATAAATTCATCTTTGGTTTGTCGCATAAAGAAGGAGGAAAATAACATAAGGACGACAGCAGCGATAAGTTCATCAGGATGGAATTTATTTATTAAAATCAATGAAGGTTTGAACTTTGAGAGAGTTTAAACGAAAGAGAAATGTGAGAAAACGTTAACGCCTGTGTGAGAAAAGTGTATAAAGTGTGTGGTGAGGGGTTTTACAGACAAAAACAGAGAGAATAATTGTAAAAAATAAAGCTGATACTTCACGGTTTTCGGCGTAAACGAGGAACCAGTGTAAAACAAAAATGTGAAACCAAAACTGGCGCAATTTAGTGATTATAAATGATGCTAAAATATCGTTCTCTCGTTCTCAAATCTCACGTCTTGTAGAAAGTCTCGTCCTTAAGTGTTAACCTTTATGAGTGACATCAGAGTTTAGTCGCGTGCACGCTCCCAATTCCCAACAAGCATTTCAACAAACGCTCGCGAAGAGGAATTAGCAAAGGCTTAGCTCGCTCTCGTGTCCCTCCTCCGCTCTCCAAACACACCCTTCAGTTTGTCGAGGGCCACGTGCATATCTGCCATACGCAAAAGTCTTAGCATTCTCGTCTACTTTGTTAGCCCAGCGCCGCCGTCCTCTGAGCCGCGCAGTTGTCCCGGCGCTAAACAGCTGAGCGTCTGATGCTAACATGAGACACGTGCCGCCCGAAGGCTCCAGTTGACGCCACGCGCGCTGAAGAAAAGATGCGAGTTTCATTTGGGTAATGCTTAAAGCGCGGGAAGAGTTCAGGAGGTAAATGTGTTTTGGTGCCGCTTTGGCTTTGGCGATTTGTCTGCGTTTATCAGAAAGTGCTCGGGAGAATGACAAAAGTGGCGCAGTTAGACGATGGATGGAGGAGAACGAGGGTGAAGCCGCTCGATTTGGTTGTTGATGTGAATTTGCATGATAAGAAAATGCTAAAAGCGTTTTTTAATTTAGTCGGCGCGGAGAATTTTCCTTGCAGATTGATGGTTTTCAGACTCTGGAGTGGGTCAAAAGACAGATTTCCGTATTGATTGTAGTGGATTTTGTGTGTTTCCATGAAAGTTAAATCCGCAAATGTTAAACCAGATCAACCCCATTCATTCTTACATCAATAAAAGCAGTTTATCAATGTTATTTAAGCTGTTTCCGTGTGTTTTAAATAAGATTGGCCTGTGCAACGCTTTGATTTCATCTGTAACCCTGAAATAAAAACAACCCGGCGCAGCGCAGACAAAAGCAGCACTTCTCTATAAACTCCCGTGTCTCTCTGAAGACTCACTCCACCCAGACACGTGCCGCATCTCAAAGCACCGAGAGGCCATTCATATTCACAAATTTACACCCTCACGGCTCACTCTGGCGGCGTCGCACCTCCAGCTCACTCCACGGCTCCTCCTGGGGCTGTGGAGGGTTTCTCGTGCGTCTGAAGGGGGCAAACACTTCAAATGTGGCCCGTCTTTTGCTCATTTTAAGCTCAATCAAAGGGCTGCTGTTCCTACTGATCTAAAGTGTGAATTTAATGATCGTTAACGTGGCGAACAGGCCCGAGGTGCGCGGATATGAGGCCGCGGAGACGTGTTTGATCGCTGCGTTCATGGTGGTGCTTCTGTGTTTTATTTTACGCAGAAACGAACTCTGTAGATACTTAAATTTGCGTTGTTTTTGTGCGTTTCAGGTCGGGTCAGTGATGTCGCAGCCTCCACAGATCTGAACGCTCAGGCTGGTGAGTGACCTGCAAACATTTTATTTGATTGTTTTGAAAAGACGTAACAATAGGACTGTTCATAATTTTCTTTTTTGTAACCGTAGAATATGTGTAAGTCTCTCCATAACGTGAATTTCTTTCCCGTTTCCAAGCGTAGGGGGGTTTCCTTATGCCTTTTGCGTTTAATGGCGATTTTTGATGCTTGATTAAATAATAGTCCTTTTTTTTGGGATGTGTGCGTCAGTTATTTGCCCGAAATTCATCGTTATGCTTGTTTTTCGTAGTTGGCGCTTAAATATTTCGCCATTTCTTTGTCCAAATTATCCCAAAATTGTGACCCACATTCTAGCCACATGTTTGATCCACAGATAATGATGCTTTTTTTTAATCTTCTTCCAGCAAAAGATTCTCCAATTTGTTGAAATAGTTGAGGTTTTCTGATTTGGACAAACTTTATCCCAGTTGTCATCACTTATTTCTTCTTTAATTTGATGTTTAACGATGTATTTTTCCTGTTGATCCCTAAACTTTTATACCATTTACATATAATTTTTACACTTCTTGTTCTTATACGCATCCCAAAGTATCACAGTGATTCTATTTAATTCACTCAGGACGTCCGGTCTGATCTCTTTTTGATAATAATCTCTCACTTAAAGGTCCATGTAGAATCCTGACGTTCTAAATCAAATCTGTGCTTTATGTTTTGGAAGTTTACCAACTCTCCTTCCTTAAAAACGTTCCTATAATGTTCAATCCTTTATCTGCCCACTCTTTAAATTTGTTGTTCATATTTCCTGGTTCCTGGTTCTTTCTCCATTTTGAATCTTTTTACAATTTTGAACCAGCGACTTACAAACATTTCCACATCTTTATTAAACTCAGTGCATTCGTATGATTCTCTAAAGTGAAAAAAACAGCTGAGTTTGTGGTTTAAAATGCAGATGTTTTGTCACGGCTGATGGTTTTACAAAGTTCAATATGAAACACAATATTACACAAGTTTAAAGTCTCTGTAATTATGTGGTTTTGGCTTTTTTTGTGTGGACAGAATCACAACAGAAACACGTTGTTCTTTGCCAAACACAACAGTCGATTTTACTGCGTCAAATATTCTGTAAAGAGGAGAAACGTTTGTCGGTTTATCGGACATTTTCTTACGTTTGTGTCAGTTACAGACGCCGTCGAAATTCATCAGCGTCACGGTAAACACTCTAGGAACTCTGGGAAACGACTAAACATATGATTTTTTTAATGTTTTTGTCCTTGAAAGTAGAAAAATCGACTTTTTAGCAGCACTTTTTCACACCAGGACATTGTGTTTTATAATGTAAAACGATATAGTTATTACCAGAGCATAATATTTACGTCGTTCCTCTTCGTGTCGCTCTTCACTCGTCCACGCCTTTGTCATTCTAAACAGTTTTATTGAAGCAGATGAAGCTGAAGTTGCCGGTGAATCTTACATCAGACATGCGTTGTAGATTATACTGTATTTACTGATGCAGCAGCTGCCGTGGAGCTGCCAAGACAAACATTTGTGACGCAGCTGCACCAAACAGACACTTACACACTCAAAAAAAAGGCAAAGTGGGTGAAGTGTCTTGCCCGGGAGCACGACATCAGTGTTGTTTTCCGCAGCTGGAGGTTGCGTTAGCGTCCTCTGCCTCTGGTTTTGTTTTAAGCGAACTTCTCCGTCTTCGCTCATTGTCTCCTTCTTCTCGTGCGCTCGTTCTGTCTCTGTAGAGCTGCCAATTAGTATGTAAAATGCAAAACCTCCAAAAGCCTTAGATGTCCTGATAATAAGAGAAGACGCTGAAATAAGATGGATTTGGGTCAACAGTATGGAACTCTTTTACAGTTCTTACCTTTTTAACATCCAGCAGATAACATAAATATGTTTTTCAAAGACAGATTGCTTTGGAAGAGAACTTTATAAATCAGCAGTGCCCCACTTACACTTAAAGCTAAAGGGTGTATTGGGGACATTGGGGAAAGGATTAACTTTTCAAAGGCCAGTGCGCTGTGCTACTGCGAGCTTAGAGTTTGATAAGCCATGCACTGCAAATGAGACTTTTCTTTGTACAAATGTGGTCTCTCAACTGCTCCTTTCAACTACGGGTGACATTTTTGTGCAGTTTGAGCTCGATTCAAACATCATTTTTGGTTGGAAAAGGCATGTTTGGAAACGTCCACTTCTGCTGTAAAGAGTTTGGGAGTCAAGTGAGTGTGAAGAAGTGCGGATATCGTCCAAAACGCTACGGAAACGTGGTCTTTCCTTTATAGACGATCTCTCGAAGGCATTAGAGGATCACACACACACATATTTATTTAATTTTAATGTTTTAATTTTATATTTATTTAATTTTAATATATTATTTTGACATTTATTTCATTTAAATTTATTCATTTTATATTGATTTAATTTTAATTTATTCATTTTACATTTATTTAATTTTAACGTATTCATTTTATATTCATTTAATTAGATTTTATTATATTTTATTTTATTTTTTTCAGTATCAAATGGTTCAATCAGTCGGTTAAAAAATGTCTATAGTTTAAATAAAGATTAATTATGGAAAAAACAATGTCATTTAAGTAATTTTTTGTTGTAAGTTGATCTATATTTCTTTATTTTTTTTGTTTTTGTTTTGTTATGTTGTACTTATGACAGTTTTATAGACAAATTGTACTATTATAGTTGCGGCGGATACAATTATTGAGAAGTACTGAGTTAAGAGACACAGTACTTAGACGCCCTTCTCCTGATCTGACACACTTTAGAACATTTACGGCGTTTTCTTTTGAATTTTAATCACGTGAACTATTTTGGCTTCTCCAGACAGGACAGCGTGAGAGACAGAGAGAAGTCTGTTCCTGTGGCCGGTGGAGTTAATGGCTGCAGTTCTCAGGGCTGTGTCAGGATCTCAGCTGGATCGTAATGACTGCTCTGCTTTTGTGGAACAGCTAATTCAATAAAGAGTCCATTACTTCCTGTCCGGATCCGCCCGCTGCCGTCATAACAACTCGCAATATTCCACGGAAATGCAGTATTTGTACATTAGAGCTTTGCATTATTTTATACTCGTGTTAAAGTTTTTGAATTGTTCATTAATACAGTTTCAAAGTCTCAAATACAGTTTTTACCACTGATGAAGTACCTGCTACTACTGTGTCTCTTAACTCAGTACGTCTAAATAATTTTATCCGCCGCAACTATAATAGTACAATTTCTCTATAAAACTGTCATAAGTACTACATAACAAAACAAAAACAAAAAAAAGAAAGAAATATAGATCAACTTACAACAAAAAATTACTTTAATGACATTGTTTTTTCCATAATTAATCTTTATTTAAACTATAGACATTTTTTAACCGACTGATTGAACCATTTGATACTGAAAAAAATAAAATAAAATATAATAAAATCAAATTAAATATCAAATTAAATAAATATAAAATGAATACGTTAAAATTAAATAAATGTAGAATGAATAAATTAAAATTAAATAAATATAAAATGAATAAATTTAAATGAAATAAATGTCAAAATAATACATTAAAATGAAATAAATATAAAATTAAAACATTAAAATTAAATAAAATGAATAAGTAATAATAAATGAATTGATCAGCAACATTAACAAGACAAAAATGAATAAAACAATTTCTCCTGTTTTTTTTTCTTTCTTTATCAAAATGAGAAATCCAACATTTTTAGACATTTTTCTGTCCTCGTCTCCCGCCGTGAGGAGTGCTACATACTCTTCGTCACACTTCCTCGTCTTTCTTTCAGTTGACTTTCATTTATCTCATTCTGTCTCCTTCTTTCTTTTCTGTTAAATACTTTTCCGTCGTGTCTCTTTTGTTTTGTTCACTGCTCTGTGTTCGATCTGTTCAGTATCTCCTGCTCTTTGTACGAGCGCAAACCCTACACCAACGAGCTAATCCTACCTGCGCACACTCTGACAACGAGAGCGCCACTGCCACCTACTGTAGCGGAGGCGCAACTACACTTTATTCTAGTACGGCAAAAGAAAAGCACGTTCCTCAGGGTCAAACGCAAGAATATAAACCAGTACGTTGCACATTATTATCCGTTATTTTCTTTTCGTATTTTTTTTCAAGCATCTCATAATAAAGTCCTCATTTATTATAACCATTTGTCTCCGTTAAGATGCAACATAACAATCCCCGGCGGTGGGTTTGGTTCATCCCGGCATCATCTCAGGTCAGCACTCAGACACAGGTAAAGTGGCCCTTGAGCTGAGAAGCCAATTGAAAAACAACTCAGGTCAAAAGCAGACGCAGCAAATACGACCGAACAAGCGCTGAGGCGTAATAGAGCGAGAGAGCGGGGCGGGCGGAGGGGGAGGACAGAGTGAGGTGTGACTAGTAAAGGAAAATCATCAATACATACAGCACCGCCAATGGAAAAAGCGCACGGTACCATGGAAACGTGCAAAAACGCTAATAGAGATGTATTGGCCAAAACGGCGTTAAAAAGTAAACAGAGGCGCGGTGGAATAAACCAATAAACCGCTGGGCCGCTGCTGGTAAATACATCGATCAGTCTGTAGTGTTGGAAAACGTTTAAGCGAACGTGAAGGCGAGGGTTTAGCGTCTAAAATCGGCCTCGGTTTAACTTTAGGCGCACTGAAAATTACGAGTTTTATAGTTGGAGTTAGGCGGGTGTCAAACGCATCAGGAAAACGGTCGACCTCAATGGGCCAGATGTAATGGAAAATAAATATAACTACTTTTTAACTGGTTCATAAACTTTCTGTATTTATTACTTATTTAGTTTACAAATATTGCATATGTATTTCTATAGATGTATAAAATATTGCGTATCTCCTGATAAACTGACATACCTTTTAATTTACCTTGTTGTCGGCCACATAAAATGACATTGCGGGCCACATTTGGCACGGGGGCCTTGAGTTTGACGCATTACGGGGAGGAACAATTACGCAAAATATGATTCAGGTTGAAGTTCACGCCGTTCACGCTTTATAATGAACATATTTGCTGGTCTTTCTCATATGTTTTTTGTTTTATTTTTGTCTGACGGTCCCTATATTTCACCACAAGGACATTTAAGGCACCATTTCGTAACACGTGCTTGTCTTTGAATCGTTAAACGTGGGAACAGTGCCCGCAGTAACACGGCGAGGACGTGTTTACTCACCCAAACAGCGCCCCCTTTGTTGTTTAGACGTATTACTCATTCGCAGGCCGGACCACGCTTCACTTTCATTACTATAATGCACTTACAGCCCAACAAGAGCTTCAATCATTTACCAGATGCCCTCCATTCCACAAACATGAAAAATATTAAAAGCACAGAAATAAAATTATAGACGACCTTGACGAGGCTCTGTGCAGTTTTCTTGGAAGCTGCATTTTGATTTGCGTGAGGTAAAAAAGCAGTTTTACGTGGAATAACAGAGGAGGTGATGTTATGTGACCTGGCGTGCAGCTCATCCCCCCAAACGCCGCAGAGACGCAGCGCTCTGAACGTGCTCTTTCATGTAGCGCTAACAAACCCCCACGTATTCCCTGTCTGTCTCTGCTGCACAAACCACTGCTGATCCAATATAGACGATCACAGCTCTCAGCTCAGACGTGTAATCAAGGATCATTTTGGCAACGCTATAAAAGAGGAGACGGCACGTGTGAAGTTTGTCGGTTTATGTACCGCGAGACTGTACGGAAATGCACAAGGGAGCGTGGAAAAAGTGTTGTTCTTCTTGTTTAAAAAGGCCACAGGTTCAGTTGGACAGTTTGGAGCGTGTCTGTACTATTTTATCAACATAATAAAAGCATAAATTGTATGTATGCACGTCGTGAGGAGAATTACTCTGACTTTGAAAGCTAAAACGATATATTCTGAGGCTCAAAATGGGTCGTGTTTATAATTTCTTTGCACAAACGGGGACATTTTGAGTATTTTTATTTTAACGCGATAACATTTGAGCTGTAAAAGGTTAAATAAGCCACTTCTCTGGATAATTGTTGGTTCATTTTGCTTTTTACTTGTTGCAGCTCAGGTTGTTTTAATGAGACAGTTTGAAAATAGTTTACAAGGATTATCTTTTGTTATTTCTTTTATATTTGTTGAAGTAGTTTACTGCAGTATATCTTTGTAGCGATATATCGTGCTTCAAAATGAGTTATCGTGACAGTCCTATGAATGAATATAATTAACTTAAACTTGCAAACATGATGGTTTAACATTTCAGCAGTAAATTAAAGTTAAAACACTGTGGACGCACCGGGTTTTAATCAATCGCCGTAACTAAAAACACACAGTAAACGTTTGCATTTTCCAGTGTCTGTGTGTAACTCGATCACTTTGTCAAACTCAGGCCCGGGAGCCAAATCCGGCCCACGGTTTAATTATATCTGGGCCGCGAGCTCATATCAAATGCGCGGTATATAGAGCATGCATCGCTAATACTACAAATCCCAGAATGCTTTGCTGGTACGTTGTCGAGATCGGCCAGAGCCCCTCGTTTTCTGTCGACGCTCATTAGCGACTGAGCTACTGGTCGTGTTAGCCAAATGAATTACTACAGAGAGAAACATCATTTATTTGACATATTTTAGTAAGAAATTAATGCGACTGATGTGTATTTTTGCACATCTGTAGTATGTTTGCATTGTATATATCTACCTCGAAGACTATTTTATATTTAATCATATATTTTTTTACGTATATATTATTATTATTCAGTGTTTTATGATGCACTTTATCGCCGAAGAGAGTTCCTAGTTTGTGAGTTGTGTTCACTGACAATGGCAATAAAAGTCTTCTGTTTCTGATTTGATCACATTTAATTCCTCATATGTCTCTCATCTGTCCCTGGGAACGCTTTGGGGTCCCAACGGAGGAGCTGGAGGACATGTCTGGGGTGAGGGAAGTCTGGGAGTCCATGTTTAGACTGATGCCGCCGTGAACCAGCCCCGGATAAACAGAAGAACATGGATGGATGGAGTTTTGCTCGTGAATTTGTCTCAGTTTTTTAAATTCTGTCCCGGTGCGGATTTGAGTTTGACGCCGTTGCTGTAGATTCTGAGCGTTCGGGGGGAGGGGCGGCGCAAACAGCTGATCCTCCGTGGCTCGTCTGTACGGCTCGGTGCTTGTGCCGCACACCTGAGCCCACTGGCCTCGGCTTGGGTCCAGTGCGAGGCCTGTGCGCGACCTGCTGTGGTATGCAAATATCCCCCTGGACCAGACCAAGTGGCATTTGAATACAGTCCGGCTCTGTCTCCTCCGACGGCCCGGGAGCAGCCAAAATGTCACTGCTGCATTTTTTATCTGCTCCACAAAGATCATTTTGATTTCTTTATATTATTCCGTGGGCGTCGTTCTGTCGGGTTTAAGCCCTCGCAGTTTCCACGTTAAAAAGAGAAGCCACTAAATGTCATCGTCGGCCACTTCCGTTGTCAGTTGTTGATGCAAAAATTGTTAAAAATCACAGCCTGCCGGGGCGCTCTGTTTTCTTTTAGTCACTTTATAGCGCCGTGTAGCTATTAACATAATAAATGCCCTTGAGTGAATAATATTGTGCGTGTGCGTTGCGTTTGGTGAAGGATGCATACAGATTAGTTTAAAAGTCGTGGCAAGGTAAACTATAGATTGTACAGTTTGTCTTGGAAGGAAAGATGCAGAAGCGTTTCCTGAATTCTGCGTTTGAAACTCACTGTTTTTCTAAGTGCTGTTTTCTTTTTGTGAGTTTTAAATGTGCAGACTGTCGAGCCGAGGTCAGTGTTTGCCGAGTTTCTGAGTTTCCGTGTAGACGTGCAGCGAGCGACCGCGGAGTTCACAACACGGACTCAAACGAAGCATTTAGTAACCGCACTTTTCTGTTTGTCTATGTCATTACGTTTCCCCCGTCACGCTCAAAACACATGCAAATATAACACGGAAAGTTGTTTTTGTGGAATTTTAAGCTAGCAGAGTGAACCAAACTGCAGTTTTTATTCAATTTTTTTATATTTTATGTGTAACAGTCCCTCACATTTACGCATTCAATTTAATATTTGCCTTTTGAATTTTGCATTTACGCCATCTAGTGGTGAAACCCATGGAACAAACCATTTTTAAATAAAGTTCCGCCCGACCCTAATTAGATGCGTGCTCAGCCGTCAGCCGCGTTTTCAAAATAAGATAACATAATAAATCGGCCAAAATATAGAAATAATAAATAACATTTGACATCTTTATTAATTAAATGTATTTAAAAGAAGAAGAAAGACGCCAAGTAGCCCCTCGTGGATGTCAGTTCACGAGGTTTGTGTACTTTTATATTTGTTTAATTTAACTTGCATGTCATGTTTTGTATGAGTTTCACTTATATTTGATTTATTGTATCCGTTTTTCGTGAAAAGAAGAATAAACCCCGTCTTCTCTTCCTCGTGCTCATGCTAAATCCTCGAGGCTGCTACGACATGTGTGGATTGTTTCGCGATTCTCTGTGCGGCGTTTCTTTTTTGGCTAAACACGTGCGCGGGCAGCAGATTGGAGCGTAAACTATGGGAGGTCACGAAGTCCCGTCGTGTGGAAATATCCCGGTGACGGAGACGGAGACGGAGACGTGCAGGTGGAGCTTTCTGCACTTTAACAACGTAAACATGACACTAAAAGCAGACTACAGCGCCGTTTATTGTCTCCGCTTTCTAAAGAGCTCTAGTTTATGCACCCTTCGCTTTGGAGTCTTTCGGTTGTGGCGCTCGCATCTTGTGTTCAAAGAGATAGTCGTGGCATCGTAGCATTAGCCGCCTCTAATTACAGTGATTATCAGCCGCACTGGCAGGGTACAGGAGACGTGGGGCGCAAATGACCTCCCTCGTGTCGGCTTTGTCTGTCCCTGCCTCTCCTGCTCCTCTGTGTTCACTGTGGAAAGAGCAATTTCTCACACGCTCAAATCCTTTTATATGCACAGAGGGAAGTTAGAAAATAATATTCGGATTATACGACGGGGAAACGGCTGGAACTCGAAAGCGAAGTACGGCGAAAATTACAACCAAAACACCTGAAACGCGCGAATTTGACGGTGAAATCTTTGTTCCATTTCCGTTTGTGGAGCGCGGGTAGTTTTAAGATACGTTTGCGTCCGTGTTTCAAAGGCGATCGGACGTTCAGATCGTGCTTTTTGGCGTTTAATTCCGCTTTAAAACAATCTGCGCGGATCAGAATACGACGCCGTTTGTCTGTGGAGAGCGCGTTCCTGTAATGTAACCCCTCGTCTTCCGCAGCTTGGCAGAGAAATCCGATGTTCTTATCTCGCACAGGCTCCTGCCGCTGGATTCTGTTTTTAGCCTCACTCGATACACACACACACACACACACACACACACACACACATAGAGACGCGCTGATGTCACACTCCCTCTTCCACCGCGGCCATCATCCCAACATGACATCACCGTCTCATCATAGACTCTGCGGCTTCAAACGCCAAATCTGACTCAGAATGCGCAAATGCAGTGAGCGCGTTGTCACATCAGATGGATTCTTTAGGTTTTGTTCTTCCAGGTGATCGTTTCCGTCCATTTTGGGAGGATTTGAGGCGTTAGCGCGAGGCCGTTCACCATAATTACTAAATACGGAAAGGTTGGACGATCGTTTTTAGGGGTCTGTTTGCACCGCGGTCACGTTTTCTTCGTGCTTGACGGGAACGTTTTGTTATTTTTCTAGAGTACGATAAGATTTGAGGTGCAGGAGGTTGAATAAATTACTGTTACTGTCACTGTGTTGATAGAATCGAACTACAGAAGTGTTTTATTCTGCTACTCGCTCACATTTTTGGGATAATCCTGTTTTAGCGTCAGTGCGTCAGTGGCATAAATCAGCTTTAAAATCATCGTTTAACGTCTGTATTTTCATCTTTAATATCTCGCACTTAACAGACTAATTAGCAGAAGCAAAATAACACTTTTCAACAATTATTACTGGTGTTTTTTGTTGGTTTTGCTCAGATCTCTTAAGCTTCTCTGGACAGTTCTGGACGCTTAAACGCTGGGTAAAAGCGCGCCGCTATAACCGTACCCTCGTTATTTACAAGCATGACGTCCTTGACATCTGCCGCGACTTAACGACTGACATGATTTAAAGGAGCCGGACGCAGTCTCCGACCAATCAGTGTTGAGCAATGACTTGTTGGCTCAGCATTTAATCCAATCACTTTTTAGAATGAGTTGTTGCCGGCCAGAATCAATCAGGCCTGCCCACCTGGTAATCAAATCCAAAAACAGTGATTTAGCGTAGGTCCGTGAAATGTATGCGAGCCGAGCGGTGCCTGGCTTTTGTTCTTTTTCTTTTCTTCGCTGGAGATTGGAATTTCTCACTGCGCTTTTGTTTTGCGTCTCATTCTGCTGCTGCGTTTGGTATTCATATGCACGGTTTTGTGTGGTTGTTGCGGATGCTCTGATGTGAAAGGCTGCTCCGGCTGATAAGTTCAGCGGAAGACGGCTTATCGAGAAGGCGGACAGTGGCGCGGGGAGGGATACGGAAAGATACCCCAGCAGAGTTATTTTACAGCGTCTGAAGTCTGAATCATATCACCTGTGTCGTATCAGGAAGTGCACAGAGACGGTTTTCTTTATAGATTTGATTTAATATCTGAGGGAACTAGATTTTGTAGGAAGAAAACAAAGAAAAAGCTCAAATTTTCCAGGCTAGAGGAGTTAGATATTAACAAATCCTTAAGTCGCTGAAACATGTGGTGCCTGTAGGTGCTACTTTAATTGGGAGATGTTTCAGTCAGCAAAAAATGAGCTTTGCCTGCAGTGTTTCAGGTTGTGCATCTCCAAACACGGCTCCATTTGTTCTGGAAAAGCTCTCTTATCACAATCTCACACGAATCTTTCCAGAAATGATAGCGTTCGGAACATGTTAGCGCGTTCTAATGACACATAACCTGCAAAACACGACGTCGGTTTTGTCTCTCGTTGTAAGAAATCTTCAGAAACAACGTTATTTTAAGCGTTTTTTTGTAGCTGACATCTGCGTATCGACTTAGTACATCACAATCCAGCAGTTATTTTACCGTTTGTGCTCGTGTTTCATCAGAATCTTGTGTGAATCAGGCTCTTTTTTCTCGTGCGGTGACACACAATGGTATTTTTGTTCTGTTAGACGATTACGTTGTTGTTGTTTTTGTCAGTCTTGTACTCGAGCATCGCCCCCTGGTGGTTGCTACTGTCGCCGCGCGTGACTCTGAACAGCCTGCAGACTCGCGCTGACCTCCGCCCCGCCTCCACAAGGGCGTGTCCGCGGGGAGGGCGACAGTGGAGCTGAACGTATGGCAGTGCGAGAGATGGAGGGTAAATGAAAGTAAACGAAAGAGGGGGTTTAACTGGAGCATCTGAATGACTCAATAATTCATACGATGCTCTTGTAGGGTTTTACGCCGGTACATTAGTTTCTTCTCTAGTGTTGGGAGTTGTGCAGTTTCTGTCCACAACTCTGCATTTAGAGCAACTAATGAGCACAATTGTTAAGCGTAACTCATAAAAACACAAATATACAGGCTAAGATACTATATTTAAACTCATTTTAACTGAGTTTTTGGAGCGACTGAACAGTTTAATCTGCCTTTTCGCTCATGAAGACGCTGTTTACTGCTGTTTTTTTGCGTACGTCGTAGCTTCTGCGTGAAATCCTCATCATTTTTCCAGGTTTTGCACCACACTTCACCCCCTTTTACCTGATTGATCAATGCACTGAGCACTTACAATTAGGCCTGTCATGATAAACACTTTATCGACTTAGATGGAACAATATGTTTATCGTGTGCACAGTTTCTTTGCAATAATGAAGAGATTTTTGTTATTTTAGCTGTAAAATGAAAAGATTGAGCTGTAGAAGGAAGAATAATTCACTTTTATGTTTAATTATTGGTTCATTTGTTGCATCTCGGGCTTTTTAATGACACTGAAACCCCACAGCCGCACGCTTTAAACAGCCAATATCATTTCTAAAGGTGCTTACTATCACAGTGACAGCTACACCTGCCTGCTTACGTTGAGTAAAAGTTTGTGTGCAGCAGCTCCACACCTCCTCCAGCTCTGTGCTCCACTCTCTGTTTATTTCTACCCCGGTCCCTCTGCACTGGAAGCTTCCCATGTGTTTCTGCTGTGTTGTCATGATGCTGCTCGAGTTGCGTGCCAGACAACCCGCATCACATTTGTGACCTACTTTGGGTTCCAATGTGTATTTTTTATGAGATGGGAGGAGTGGGACGGCAGAGGGGGTGATGCAGAAGCTAATGCTGCGGATGGAAACGCACAGACGTTTATGAACGCGTCGTTTCATTACCACAACGTGAACATTTTACAGACCTGAGGCGAGAATCAAAGGAGTGATCCAAAATAATGTCAAAATGTGGAGGTTGTCTTACATTTGTACTGCGCTTCAGGCTCGTTGACGCCTCTCAAAGTGCTGGATTATCGTCTTTTTTCATTCACACACTTGGCGGTGCTAAGATACTACAGTCACAGCTGCCCTGGGACGGAATCTGCACCATCGACCCCTCTGACCTTCGATCGCTGTCATTCTAGGCGAGCTGGGTGACGTCAAGAGAGTCTGGTACTGCTCCTGGGCACATGTGAACTACACTGGTCCCTGGTTTATCTCAGGGGTCACGTTCTAAAAATAACCTGCAAAATCATCAGCTTTATTTTTACATTATTCTCTCTGTTTTTGTCTGTAAAACCCCTCACCACACACTTTATACACTTTTCTCACACAGGCGTTAACATTTTCTCACATTTCTCTCTCGTTTAAACTCTCTCAAAGTTCAAACCTTCGTAGGCGTCTTTGTCGGTGCAGAACGTTTCATCGACATTGTGGGTTTTGTCGGGGAGAAAACAAATCGCAAACGTACAGCACTTCAGAGTCACACTGAGATCCAACGTTTATGTAAATTTGTCTGAACACATTCTGTACTGGACAGGAGACACGGCACGGAGGAGACTGATGGACAATGGTCTACAGTCCAACAGCCAATCAGGACGCAGGACACAATGGTCTACAGTCCAACAGCCAATCAGGACGCACGACACAATGGTCTACAGTCCAACAGCCAATCAGGACGCACGACACAATGGTCTACAGTCCAACAGCCAATCAGGACGCACGACACAATGCACGTTCATACACTGTAAAGTAAAACATGCAAAATTGAGCTAAAAAACAGCGAAACCGCGAAATATGAACAGCGAAATGTATATTAGTATTTTATTTGGTCATTCCGTTCAAAATCAAACATTATTCACTTGTATAAAGTTGTACGTAACATTTCTATCATGACTGAAAGAGTTTAGGCTGAAGTAAAAACGACTTATAACGTCTAACTCTATTTAATAATAACGACGCACAAGAATTACAAGAAAAGCAGCATCAGTTCGACAACAAATGACTCGATATGTAACAAAAGAAAAAGGACAAACCGCAGCAGTTCACCTGAATCACTCCTGAGTCCTGTAATGTTCAAAAAGTCGTGTTTTATACTGTACTTCTTTTTAAATGCTTTTATTGTGTAGGAGCTTTTTCATTTATCCTCCAGGTTGTTCCACACACTGACCCCTCGAACACAAACACAACCACGGTTTGACTGGTTCTAATCTTACTTTTTTTGAATAAACCTGTTCGTTTAAGATGTAGAAGTCCTGGGAGCAGACGTACAGCAAATCAGGAAACTGTCCAGTCTGTGGACGATCCAATCAAAACAGTTTATTTATAGCACACGTCTCCCCTCTGCTCAGACGTCCTTATTATTTTCAGCTTGATGCGTACTCACATTTAGTCCTTTGTGCACTGATTTTACAGAAGTCCATGCTCTTTTTCAATCCTCTGTTGTTTTTTTCATGTTTTTTTTACTCTTTAGTTACACAGATCGTATGTTTCTGTGGTTAATCAACTTGTCAAACGCATTGAGACTCGTGGAAACAGGACCCTGCTCCAGACTAAGTGTCCTAAAGAAAAGGAAACTTATCGTGTTCACAAACTCGCTCTGCAGAAGTGAGTAAACGCAGCTGGAGGTGTTTAGCGTATCTTCACACTTGATGGGCATTTTCAAACCCAAAGCCAATTTATTTGCTCCCTTAAGCTCGTCTGAACTCAGAGCCCAATTAATGTTTAAATGAGCTGGCCGACTTGTTGACTTACTTCTGTCACTTGATAAATTCGTCTAATTCCGCAGCTCTGGTCGAGTCTGAGCGCTCCATCACGGCGCGGCTTTAAGACGCAGCTCAGGACGTTACGCCGCTCAACGTTTTGTGAGCTCGTGGCGACTGTGGAATGTAAATCGAACATTTTTGCGTTTTTTTTTTTTTAACAGAAATATGTTTTTTCTTCAAATGTCGCCATGGAACCAGACGGAAATTTAGTGTCATGATTATTATTATGATTATGGTCCTCTGTCTTTTATTGATTTGTTCCTTTTGGTTTTTATTTGCTTGTTTTATTTGATTTTATTGTTTTATTGCTTTTATATACATATTTATTATTTTAATTTTTGCTATTTTATTCTAGTCTAAATATTGATTTACTTAATTAGTTGTTTTTATTTATTTGTGCAGCACTTTGGAAACTGCATTTGTTTGTGAAATGTGCGATTTAAATAAAGTGGATTGGATTTTTTTTTTTATGTCCCCATGTGTTTCTTAATATCCTGTGTTTTTGTAGTGTTTTTTCCCACTTATTCCTATTTTTTCCTGTATATTTTTGTTAGTTCAAATTAGTTAGTAGTTAATAATTCTTGCCGTTCTCTAGATTATTCCCCGTCATTTTGGTTTCGAGTCTTTAAATATCCTGACCCCGGCGTAGCTTCTTTTGTTTGTCCTGGTGAGTCTGGACGTCCTGTTTTTGTTCTTTATTTTGTGCAGGTGAAGTTTATGTGTAGATTTTTCCGTTGGCGTCGGGACAGCGGCGCACTAGCAGCTCCTACGGCTCTGTCCGGCGCACCGTCGTTATTTTACGTTGCCCGTTTGCACCATGCTCTTTTTCCTTTGTTACTTAGTTGTTGTTGTTTTTTTTCTAACAGCTTTAAAAATTTAAGAAGAACCAGAAGTTATAAAAATAATAAACAACACTGAACTCTTACCTTTGTCCTTCTTAAATATGTTTTGATCCACTTTTGGGTCGAAACAGCCAAAATAATTGCGATAAACGATTATATCATGATAATTATTAAAGCTACTGACGGTTTAAAATGTTCTGGATGTGAATAATAATGAAAAAGTTCCATGTTTAAAGAACTGATATAGTTTTGTACTTTGTCATCAGTGAAAACAAGTACGATCTAGAGGAGAATATTCTGGATGAGCAGGGCCGTCGACTAAAATTTGGGGGCCCGGGGCAAGAAGTCACACACGGGCCCCTCTTATACAAATTAATACGAAGAGAGTCTAGTTTTGGGCCCCTAAACCCCGGAACAACAGACCTTTTTGTCCTCTCTGTTTACTCCCCTGTGGATAAGTCATTTTTTTCCTGATGTAACTGTGATTATTTTTGTTGGAGATGATATAAAATGTCCCACAAATGATTATTGTCGACCCTTTTGATCACGATAAACGATATTATTGTTTATTGTCCCATCCCTGGTCCTATGTTAATCTCAAACTGCTGATTTATTTGACCCATCTCGCTGACGGTGTACTTTTTCGGACACCCACGCCACATCACCACAGGTTTTCAGTCCTTGTACCTCTTTACTGTTTTGTCCAACTGTAATTCATTCTGTTTCCCATTAAGCTTTTTTTTTTTTTAAAGAAGTATTTGGTGAACCATATTAACAGACATTCACTAAAGCCTGAGGTTTTATGGATAACTTTTGCTGCTTTATGAACACAATTCTGCAGGTCACAAGTTACTGCAAGTGTCTTTGTGCACTGAAAATTACTCATAAAATACCTTTTTTGAAAGAAATTAGCTTTTTTATTAGCTCTTTTTTTACCAAATATTAAAAATGTGTATGTTTTCATGTTACAATCCAGCTTATTTGCAAACTAAACTGTTAAAACGTGGTGTGTTTTTAGTTCAAAAGTGGAGAAGTGTTTGCCTGGGATCCAGAATAAACAGATCGTCAATACTTTATGAAGAAGTGTGTATCTTCCTGTTTGTGTGGATGAGCGAATCAGGGACATGTATGGTCCGTCTGTGTCGAAAAACGGGAAAAAAATATCACCGAGAGCTGAAAAACATGGAGTATTTCTGCAGAATCAATGAGTGATAAATGTCAGATTGATATAAAGCTCAACCAAATGTGATCGTATTTGTTTTTTTGCGTTTTTTTGCGTGTATATGAAGCACATTTTACCTCATCCTCTTTCTTCTCTCCCAGACAGGAACCAGGGAAAGCTCCACCCTTGACCCCCACCTGCACCACAGCGCCCCCTGCAGCTCCACCCTGACCCCCCACAGCTCCTGCGCTCCATCGGCAGAATCAGTGGCTTCTCCCAGCGCAGCTCCGGTCGCCTCGGGGCCTCAGACCTTCATGCGTCTCCCAGCGACAGACTCCGCCCACCACACCTCCACCCACCACCACACCACTTCCTCCTCCTCCTCCTCCACCTCCACCTCTACCTCCACCACCATGAGCTGTGAGCAGGAGTTTGGGGACGGAGCCATGGGAGTGACGCTGACGCTGAGGCTCCTGATGCACGGAAAGGTCAGAAGAAAAGTTCATACGTCGCACGGAAGAGACTTAAATTAAGAAACACAATCAGACGCACGTTTATCTAAATCTCGGACGTATTTTATGGAGATACTTAAACGGTAAAGCAGTGAATACTCGTCGTGGTGAGATTGTTTGGTTATAAAATGTATGCAGGGGTCCTTGGTTTAAGTTACGTTCTAAAAATAAACCGCAAAAGACGAAATCCACAAACATTTTCTCACATTTCTCTCTCGTTTAACTGATTAGTAGTGACTCAGGTGTATTTCACAGTTGCCTCTTCGTGTCAATCAAACATTTATATAAATTTGTTGCATTCTGTTTGGGTTGAGGTCTGGTTTTGTGTCGTCCGTTGTTGTTACTGGACTCCGACGTGAAAAGAGAGTTACGAAATTTAAACTCACAGCTTTGCAAAATCCTTTTTTACAGAAATAATCAAACCAAGTCTCAAAAATAAACAAAACTACGGTAAGAAAAACCATTTGCCTCCGTCTTTACGCGCCGCTTCAGCTCGTTTCCCGGGCGTGTGCTCTTTTCCTCGTGCGTGCTGTCGCTCTTAAAGTGACGGTAACATATTTACGTAAAACTTAAATAACAACAGGTCTTAAATAAATGTATCTTATGTTTATAAATTAAATATTAAATGATTTGTGTAAACTTAAAACAGCATTTATAACAAAATATCAACACTGTAATTGTCTCTCACACATTCTGAGCTCGATTGCCGGTGGTCTGTAGTGCCTTGGCCGGTCCAGGCGCAGAACACAATGCACGTTCATACTCTGTAAAAACGTGTGTAGAATCGCACTGGAAAAATCCACGAAACGGCGAGACTACGAAAGATGAACCACGATACAGCGAGGGACCACTGTACGTTTATTTTAGTTTTAAATATAACGATCTTCGCCCGACTAAGATTAATACGTGTAGAACAGTAGTTATTGAACTGCGTGTGTTTGTGTTTGTGCGAAGGATCGAATAATGTTTCAAAACCGACAACGCGATTGACACGTTTGTTTTGTCTCTTACAGGAAGTAGGAAGCATTATCGGCAAGGTGAGCGTCTTTTCATGATCAATATTGTGTTTGTATTGTATTGTAAGCGTTAAAGCACATTGTATACTGAAAATTACTCCCTTCTGCAAAACCTTTGTATGTGAAAAGTATTTTTATTGCCCTGAAGGTGCTAATCTATGTATCTATGTGTGCCATCTTCAGCTCCGTGTGCTTTTCTTAAGATAATATTAACTGTAATCCCACTACTGCTGCACAAACTCACCATGAAATCTGCATGAAGATTCCCTTGAGGCCCACGTCGTTACAAACTTCCTGAAAATCAACTTTTGGTGTCATTCAGTTTCACGTCAGACATGTTAAATAATCCCTGGCAGGCTTGTTCCAAATATATCAGTGCAGTGAGATAATGACCGTTGGCCTCGCAGCAGCTAACCCGTGATTATCAGTGATTTCCTTCAGCGTATATTTAGATACGTTTCTCTTCTCTTTGGTTCAGCGTGTGGTCGAGCGGAGTGCAGTGCGCTAGTGCATAAAGAGGCCATTAAACTTATACACGGCAGCCATAATGTGGAGTAATGTGCAGTCACTGGTAAAGTTCTAATACACAAACGGACACTAATCGATACTGAGTCAAGAGCTTTGAAAACTGCGGAAAAGAAGAACAGTCTCGATGCCACGATATTGAACAGTTACTGATCATCTGTGGTACTGCACTAAACCGGTTTAAGTCCTATCTAGAAAACAAGGAGTTCTTTGTGGAAATTGGAAAATGTCCCTGTGCTGTGGGGTGCCTCAGGGGTCAATCCTGGGACCCCTATTGTTGTCGTTAGGCCAGTTAATACGCAGTGTCCTACCACAACTCTGCAGATGACACTCAAAACAGTTCTTTTTAGCTGTGCGTATGACTGAAAGAGTTTTATTTTGCACTTTTCTCCTGATTATTTACGTTTCGATTTCCTATATTGTGATTTTTTTCTGTAAAACACTTTGAATTATCTTGTGTAAACTTGTCTTGCTAAATCTAGTATCAAAAGATCCTCGTTTGAACAAGTATCAATGCTGAAAAAAATACATAAATATGAAGTAGGATTACACGATAATATTATAAAAAAAGTATACGTTTTGTGTGCTTAAGATTATATTATGTGTTATACAAAAAGAGGAATCGAAATTGGAATCGAGAAACAAGCCTCAGTGTCAAAATGGAGTCGTAAACTTTGATATTATGACAACACAAGTGACAGCTCTGCAGAATCCACACGCCACACGCCGCCATCGAGCCCGTCACAGAGCGAGAGCTGACACTAAACTGTTCACACACAAAAAAAAACACACAAACTCAATCATCATCTGATCACAACGTCACCTACACCTGAGTCTCGACACATTTTTCCCGTTTGACCGCTGGGATCTGTCACAGCAGCTCTTAGATGTGCAGATGCAGACGTTTTTTATTTTTACACCGACATGAAAACGTTGCAAATGCTGTTTTTGCACTTACAGGTTTAATATTTCAAACTGTAACATTGACAGTTGAAGGTAATGTGAGGTAAAAACATGCGGATTGTATTAAACAGACCAAACATGTTAAATCTTTCTGTACTTTTGTTTAATTTAACGTTATTTGACTCGATATATTGTGCTAATATTGTCGTGTATCTTCCACAAACCTCACTGTTCAACCGTTGTGTCTCTACAGAAAGGAGAAACTGTAAAGAGAATAAGAGAAGAGGTAAGTCACTCTATTCTTTCTTGCGTCTGTCACGTCTTTCCCGCTTTGCTTCCACATAACCTTCATAACCTTGGACGTCCAATCTGCTAATTGGGACCTGCTCAAAATGCGCCGCCCGTTTGGAAACAGTCATTTTAACACGACAAACACGTCCAGAATCATTACACCGCGCAATTAAATAAAGACTGGATAAATATTTGCATCCGAAAGTTGCCTACAAAGTAAAATAAGTCATTGTTTCACCCGTTTATTACCGTATTACTTTTGCCGTCAGTGTGTAGTTCAAAGTAGTTAGCTGGAGCCGCCTGTCACGCCGCGCTCGTCTTTAGCTGTCTTTGCTGTCTCTGGCCTGGTAAGAAGAAGAAGAAGAAGAAGAAGAAGAAGAAGCAGCCTGCGGAGACGTCGTCATGCACTCTCCCAGCGGAATACATGTCCTTGTCTTTCTCGTGACATCCAAGACAAAAATATATTAAAAAAGGGCGTAAGCGTGTACTGTACTCAGTGTATCAAATGGTACATAAGTAGTGATGGTAAATAGTAACAGTCTAAGCTCTAAAGTGGATTATAAAGTTGTATTTTTGGGTTTCACTTTATAATAACTACAATTTTTATAAACTTAAAGGTCTTTTATTACGCAAAAATGACTGAATTGCGAGTTTTAGCCACGTCGTAATGTCAAAAACACACACTGGAGTTGTGTTTTGTTTCATTCACACATGGTTGAGTCACACTTTATTATCCGTCTGTTACATCTACAAAGCTCAAAATGTGACGTCCAGGCGAGTGACGGTGTTTGGAGTTTTAAAAAACACAGAGGTGCACTTCCTGTTTCACCAAATGACATCACAAAGTGGAACGGGGTGTTTTCAGTTTGAGAGAGTGAGTCTAAATCAGTCTAAATCTGCAGGGTTTGTGCGTTAAACGTGTGTGAATGAAGCGAAACACCAACTCCAGGTCTGTTTGTGACGACGAAACATTAGAACATAGATCAGAGAACAGCGCGGTAATAAAACATGCACAAAGACTTAATTCATAATGAACTAATCAGGCTTTGTAGCTACTTAATGAAGCGTTATGGTTGGGAGTTTGGGTTAGGGTATTCATAAAGTACTTAGTAAGCGTAGTTTTTATAAGTGTTACCATTTTGTCCAAC